>NC_138770.1:549436510-550036510 GCF_965119305.1 Pelophylax lessonae | reverse complement strand
ACTAGGTGGCAGTGTATGATTTGTGTGCTATGAATGGTACTTTATTAAACACAAACTTCTAGGCAACTTTCACTCTTATAAATCACATTATTGTGTTAAAAAAAGTTATAATTGTTCCATATTATTATCACATGAAAGCCAATAAAGTTGATCTAATTATTGTGACTGGGGACAGCTCAGATTTTGAGATTAGAGGTTGCCTATAAGCAGATTTCCACAGCTGACCCAACCAAAAACTCTAGTGTAAATCAACTACAGCATAGTAGGAAAGCACTATAATAAAAAGGGGTATTGCAATTTTGGAGAGATTGGTATAGGACTTGTTTATCTAGGGTAATAAAGGATAAAAACATATGTACACTCTCATGCACATTCATATTAATTCCTGCCCTCAAGGAGCTTACAATCTACGGTCCCTGTCTCATATACATACTAGGACCATTCTAGACAGCCATCAATTAACCTATCAGCATGCTTTTGGAGTGTGGAAGGAAACCCATTCAGACACAGGAGGAACATGCAAACTCCATGCATATAGTATTTCAGCTGGGATTTAAACCAAGGACCCAGTACTGCAAGCCAAAAGTGCTAACCACTAAGCCACTGCACTTTAATATTATCAAGAGTTTGTGAAAACTGAATGATAGGGACTATATTGATCAAACAAATCATCAAGAATTAGCAAAATATGTCAAAATGTAAAATAAATCATGCACTTATAGCTAATGCATCTTTTACACTGTTATTGTGACTTTGAGGTTATTTCCTATTATTATCAATCTGCATGTAAAGAGACCCTTTCTGGATATGTCACCATCTGGCTATTTATAAGTCTTTGCTTATTCAGTTTTTAACCCCTTTTGTTGAAGATCTCCTCTGAAGCACGGCTCTACAGCGAGTGATAAAACAAGTCGGGTTTCATGAAAGCGCCAGACCCAGTCGCTTAATAGCCATATGGTGTCCGAGTTAGATCCATAAAAATAACAATATATATAAAGCCGTCCAGTCTGTCACCTTCTCCAAACCAATCTGCCTGTACAATTCCTGTCCCTATCTCATGCAGCCAATTTTAGTAATTTTATGATTATGTATTAAAATGACGTCTGTCGGTCCTGCTGCTTGGCTTTATAGGCGATCTCGGGAGGACAATAAGGGATGAAGGAATTTAGCCATTAAGCCTCTTAAATACAAGGCATAAACTGTAAATATGTCAATATCTGATGTACCACATGGCAGGCCTGAAAGACAAGCTGTTGCAATTTGTTTAATTCTTCGACCACCAGTGTTTTTAATGTCTATGGCGAGGGACAGGACACGAAGGGGCAGAACTAATACTGCACTGCCTTTTACTCTCCTTGCCTACTTGTTAGCTCTTTGGCATACTTGTTAGCTCTTTGGCATACAGTTTTTTTTTTCTGATGTACTGTAGTCCTGACACTTATGTATCCATCTCCAACCCCCTCCACTAAATCATGCTGATTGGCAGCATATTCCACACGCAGCAAAACTGAGAACACTTCCATTCCAATATACTCAACCTATGATCTGCTAAACGGGAGTGGTCTATACCACATACAGGAACAATGATTGCCAAATGTTTACACGAGGGCCAAGCAATCATTATCATTATTATTATCATACAAGATTCATATACTGCCAACAGTTTGCGTAGTGCTTTACAAAATAGAGGGAGACAGTACAATTACAATATATTTCAATACAAGTAAGACCAGAGGCAGGGCTGCTGTTAGAAATTGCGGGGTCCCGTACAGACTACCTGGCAGGGCCCCCATAAGAAAATATTAAAGATATTATTTAGCTAAAATTACAACAAAATCACTATTATCAGACACAAATATAACATAACTCGCATAATTCCTGCTAAATCTAAAGAAAAAAACGATGTTAAATAAAAAAGATGAGAAAAATATACAGGCTGGGCAGTTGGAGCTCAGTGATCAGAGAGACAGAGAGAGAGAAACAAAGTTACAATTTACAAATAAACTCATGAGCAGAGATAAGTGCTGGGAGGGGGGGGGGCACACAAGGGAGGGGGGTTAGTGAGGGACAACTGTCTCTTTCTCAACAGATACAAGCTGATAGCAGGGAGAGGGACAGATCAGATTCAGGTGCTGGAGGAAGATTTCTGTATTTGTTGTCCATCACTAATCCCCCTCTCTGTGTGGGCCCCCCTGTGTGCTTGGGCCCCCTACAAGAGGGCTGGTGGTCCCCCCCTATCAGCGGCCCTGACCAGAGGCCTCTGCTTGTTAGAGCTTTTACAATCTAAAAGCAAACCACCCAACTGTCCCTGATTTTGAGGGACTGTCCCTGATTTGGAAGAAAGTCCCTCTGTCCCTCTTTCCTCCTCATTTGTCCCTCAATTTAGTCCGATCTATATAGTTGTATATAAAATGCACTTTTTCTCTTTCAAAAAGTGCTTCCCAGTGCTAAACCTTTCATCCAATTTCTAAATTGCTGCATTTGTAAATTTCCAAAGCCAATATAAAGGAATAGTAGTGGTAAAAAAGCACTTGTGGGTTTAACTAATCTTTTTTTGTATATTTCTTCTTTAAGAGGGGGTGTGCACTATGTTTACATACTTTTGCTGATAGGTGTCCCTTGTTCCTATTTAAAAATGTAGGGAGGTATGTAAAAGGGAGGATCAAGTGATACCATATCTTGAGTATAAGTATAATACCTGTTAGGGATGGACCCTACGGAGAGAATAAAAAGTATAGTTTATTAGTCAGAGGCAGGATAGGCCTCAATTAAGTGATGGGTTTTCAGGGTTCACCTAAAGGTGGACAGAGTAGGTGATAGTCAAACAGATTGGGGTAAGGAGTTCTAGATGTTGGGAGAGTCTCTGGGGAAGCCCTGGAGGCGAGTATTGGAGAAGGTGACAAAGGAGCTGAGAGCTGGAGGTTTTTGGAGGGGCAAAGACAACAGTTTGGTTGGTATTTGGAGATGAGGTTAGTGATGGAGCTATAGGCAGAGTTGTGGATGGCTTTTTTAAGTTGTCTCAAGTATTTGAAATTGTATTCATTGGGTGAGCGGAAGCTAATGGAGTAATCGGCAGAGAGGGGTAGTGGACACCGAATGGCTGGTAAGATGAATGAGTCATTCATATAGGGGGATAGCCTAGCAAACCAAAAGTTCCTGCGAGCAACCTCCCTGTATCAGATATTAAATGTTGCAGACACCTCACTTCTCATAAAAAGTGCAAATGGTGAACAAACAATATAATACACTGCGCAATAAATACCTGTAAAATGCTAAGTAATCACAAAGAAATTTTTTTTTTGTGATTACTTAGCATTTTACAGGTATTTATTGCGCAGCACTATTTTATTGTTTATAGGGGGATAGCCTATTTAAAGGTAGGCCAAAAAGGAGGGAGTGACTTGCAAGCGCTAGATAACATTTTTTGGAGGGGTTGTTCACAAAAAATAAAATGTAAAATTATGCTATTATATGGAGCTATTGACTTCACTGGGTATATGTGAGGGTTTACAACCACTTTAAAGTGGAAGAAATGCCAAAATATATACATTCTTAAAAATGTTCCCTTCCCCCTCCTCCTATCTATCCTGCCTAACCTGTATTAAAAAGATTTGTATATTTACTTATTTTTACTTTGCTTTGATCTGGTCACGTTACCCCGCAGCTCCGACTCCCCTGTGTCAGTGAATGGCTGTTGCAGGGAAGAGGATAAACACAGGTAGGATAGGTAGCAGTAGGCAGGGAGGGAACATTTTTAAGAATAGATATAGTTAGGATTTTCTTTCACTTTAATTACAGTACATACATATTATCTACAATTTTTATTTGTATAGTTTTCTATTTGTTATACAGGTGCATCTCATAAAATTAGAATATCATCAAACAGTTAATTTATTTCAGTAATTTAATTCAAAAAGTGAAACTCATATATTTTATATAGATGCGTTAGACACAAAGTTCTTTTAATTTTGATGATTATGGCCTAGAGCTAGTGAAAACCTAAAATTCAGTATCTCAGAAAATTTGAATATAACATAAGACCAATTAAGAAAAAAAAAAAAAGTTAATACAGAAATGTTGGCTTACTGAAAAATATGTCTATGTACAGTATAGTATGCACTCAATACTTCTTTTGCATGAATTACGGGGCTTCTATTGCATGAATTACTGCATCAATGCGGCGTGGCATGGAAGCGATCAGTTTGTGGCACTGCTGAGGTGTTATGGAAGCCTCAGGTGGCTTTTATAGCAGCCTTAGGCTCCTTTAACACTATCCGTCCGTCAGACGGATTCCGTTTTTCTCAGCGGGGGATCGAGCCGCTGATCCCCACGCTGAGCAGGAGGATGACAGCTGTGTCTCCGCGCTGTGTGCGGAGACACAGCTGTCAGTTCCCCATGCATCTCTATGGAGGAAATCGGATGGGAACGGACCGTCAATCCGTTCTCAGCCAATCCGATCCGCTGGACGAATGGAAAATAGGGTTTCCATCCGTCCAGATTTGACGGATCGGATGTCAGCGGACATGTCTCCGCTGACATCCGATCCCCCATAGAGATGCATGGGGGGACCATTCAGATCCGCCAAAAAAACGGACAGGTGGATCTGAATGGTCCGCCCGTGTGAAAGGGGCCTAAAGCCCCGTACACACGTGTCGAAATTCGGCCAGTAATTTTCGTCCGACGATCGATCTGCTGATTTTCGGCTTGTTAGTATGATGCTTCCAATAACCGACTCCGACTTTTCGGCCGAAAAAATCCTGGTGTGCAGGCTATAAAATTTTTGTCCACCATCAAAACACTTCCGATTTTCGTGCAGTTAGTACAGATTTCGACAGGGAAAAATCTTATGAGCAAGACTGGGCATGCTCAGAGAAGAAAGAACACAAAGAAAGCAAACCAACACATGACATCACTTCTGAAGTAGAATTTTGTCGTGCGGGAAAATTCGTGTGCAGTCTAGGCACATTCCAACCAACAAAAAACAACTCTGGACAAAAGACGGACGACCGGTCTGCGGAAATTCGTTGCGTGTGTACTAGGCTTTAAGCTCATCTGCATTGTTGGGTCTGGTGTCTCTCATCTTCCTCTTGACAATACCCCATAGATTCTCTATGGGGTTTAGGTCAGGCGAGTTTGCTGACGAATCAAGCACAGTGATACCACGATCATGAAACCAAATATTGGTACTTTTGGCAGTGTGGGCAGGTGCCAAGTCCTGCTGGAAAATAAAATCAGCATTTCCATAAAGCTGGTCAGCAGAGGGAAGTATGAAGTGCTCTAGAATTTCCTGGTAGAGGGCTGCGCTGACTTTGGACTTGATAAAAACACAGTGGACCAACATAGTGGCTCCCCAAATAATCACTGACTGTGGAAATTTCACACTGGAATTTCATCCAACTTGGATTCGGTGCCTCTCCACTCTTCCTCCAGACTCTGGGACCTTGATTTCCAAATAAAATGCAAAATTTCCCACTGTCCATGATGATTTGGGGAGCCACGTCATCTACTGGTGTTGGTCTGCTGTGTTTTATCAAGTCCAAAGTCAGCGCAGCCCTCTACCATGAAATTCTAGAGCACTTCATGCTTCCCTATGCTGACCAGCTATGGAGATGCTGATTTCATTTTTCAGCAGGACTTGACACCTTCTCAAAGTACCAATACCTGTTTTAATGATCATGGTATCACTGTGCTTGATTGGCCAGCAAACTCGCCTGACCTAAACCCCATAGAGAATCTGTGGTGTATTGTCAAGAGAAAGATGAGAGAACAGACCCAATAATGTAGATGAGCTGAAGGCCGCTATCAAAGAAACCTGGGCTTCCATAACACCTCAGCAGTTCCACAGGCTGATCGCCTCCATGCCACGCCGCATTAATGCAGCAATTCATGCAAAAGGAGCCCCAACCATGTATTGAGTGTATACTATACTGTATATGGACAAATGTTTCAGCAAGCCAACATTTCAGTATTAAGAAGCCTTTTTTTTTTGGTCTTATGTGATCTTCTAATATTCTGAGATACTGAATTTGGGATTTTCACTAGCTGTAAGCCATAATCATCAAAATTAAAAGAAAGAAATGCTTGAAATATATCACTCTGTGTGTAACGCATCTATGGAAAATATATGGGTTTCACTTTTTAAATTGAATTACTGAAATAAATTAACTTTTTGATGATATTCTAATTTTATGAGATACACCTATGTATGTTGTTAGCTGCAGTAGTGTCTTATTATATCACGAACACACAAACATTTCCCAGTACAATTACCAGCTAGCCTGCAAAAAAAAAAAACGAATAGTTGTCGCAGAACGATTCACATTAAAAAACAGAAGGTTTAGTTTGTACGCATTTGCTAATATATGTGTAAGCCAAAGTGCCTACATCAAGGCTCCTCTGTATATAGCCGCCATTGTGCTTTTCTGGGCTTAAAGAGGAATGGACTTTCCCCAGGCAAACCTGCCCTTAACCACTTAAGCCCTGGAAGATTTTACCCCCTTCCTGACCAGGGCCTATTTTGCGATTCGGCACTGCGTGACTTTAACGGACAATTGCCCGTTCATGCGACGCTGTACCTAAACGAATTTGGCGTCCTTTTTTTCCCACAAACAGAGCTTTCTTTTGGTGGGATTTAATCACCTGTGCGATTTTTTTTTTTGATCATGCGCTATAAACAAAAAAAGAGCGTCAACTTTGCAAAAATAACAATATTTTTCACATTTTTTTATATGAAATTCCCCCCCAAAAAAAATGTAAAAAGCAAAATTTTTTAACATTTTAGGCCAATTTTTTTTTTTTACCATATGTTTGGTAAAAAAAATCGCAAAAAGCGTATTTTGATTGGTTTGCGCAAAAGTTATTGCGTTTACTAACAAAGGGAAAGATTTTTGTTGGTTTTTTTTTTTAACGCGTAATGGCGGCGATCTGCGATTTTTTTTTTTTTTGCGGGAATGTGACATTGGGGCAGACAGATCGGACCCTTGACTGACATTTTTGACACTTTTGGGGTTACCAGTGACATTACTACATTAATCAGTGCTATACATATGCACTGTCACTGTAAAAATGACACTGGCAGTGAAGGGGTTAACTTTTTTGAGAGGGAGGGGTTAAGTGTGTCCCTAGGGGCGTGTTTCTAACTGTGATTGGCTGTGTGTGTAAGAACAGTGATCAATGGTTCTACGTAGTAGAACCATTTGATCACCATTCTTACACAGGGGAGACTGACGGGCGGCTTTGTTTACATTAGCCGCCTGCCTGTCTCACGCTGTCATGGACGATCGCGAGTGCCCGGCGGACATCGGGTCGGACGGGCACACACGCGGGGGGGTCCGTAAACCGAGTGGGAGCGCGCATCCGGCGGCGCGCACTCGCTCCCAAAACCCTTACAGGCTAGCGACGTAGACCTACGTCGCTTTGCCTGTGAGGGGCTGACTGCCGACGTAAATAGTCGCTGGGCAGTCGACAAGTGGTTAACCACTGCTATATGTGCTCCAACCTGGAGACTCTCAAAACGATAGAGTTAAGCTGGATACACACTATACAACTTTTGTGGTTAGATTTCCTTCAGATTTACCTTTTCTATGTAGTGCAAGGGCCTGCCAGATTGCATACAAATTGAAAGTGTTTAGGTTTGATCTCATATTATATGGTTTTGGTAAGTCTAAAGAAAAAATTCTTCAGAAAATCTTATAGTGTGTATGGCCCATTAGTATACAGAGGAGCTTTGATGCAGGCATTGCAGCTTACACATAACTTTGCAAATGTTTGCAACTAAACCTTCTGTTTTTAACATGAACTGTTAGACAGGGTCAAATTGTTTTTTTTTGCAGGCTAGTTTGTAAGTGTGCTGGGAAATGTTTGTTTGTTTTTGATGTGCGTTGCCCCTTCATGTGCACCTTATACTGCAAAGGCTAGTTATAGATTTGGGTGGTTGCCATTTGTTTGTACAATTGGTTGAATTTTTTGGTTGTCCCCAGAAAAGTAATAGAGGGGAAATCTTCCAATAGGGACACTGGTTCTGATGACCTGGGGTGTCCCCAATGAATTTCCCTAATTTGTAGGGATTTCCTCTCACTTCCTGTTCGGCTATGGGACTGGAAGTGAAGGGAAATCTCTGCAATGGGACACAGATGGCGAAAACAAATCTGACAGGGGGTATAAACCTTCCCTTACCTATCCAAAATGAAACAAATAGTGTTACCACATGGCTGTTCTGTTCAAACAGGAAGTGACTGCTCTGTCTTAATTCTCTATTATTTCCCAGTGCATTGTGGGATACAGGAACCTTCACGACCTTTCCCCCAATGCCCAGCTAACACTTCATAAATGCTTCACATGCCATAAATAATCTAGAGGCTGTTAATGTGTGGTTACAGACATTACCACTGAAAACAATGGCTCGTGAAAGCGACATGCTGCTTCATTTTTGACACAACACAACGCTACTGCTCCTATGTGAACAGCACTGTGTGGCACCATTGTAATATTCATGGAAGGGGTTGATGGGCGGTTAAGAGGCTTAAAAAATGTTAAATCAATGCTACATAAACACAGGGTATTGACACACGTATAAACGAGCCCTATATGTCCTAGTTACCATTATCACCAGGACTGAAAGTGAGTGAAAACCCAAAATTATGAGTTGTCACTCAAAAGAAGTAGCAGATAAATCTTCCAAAGGGACATTTGTTCCAGTGACAGCTAAGTGGATTTCCCTTCACGTGGGAGATATTTACTCTCCTTTCCTGCTGTGTCTACAGAATAGGAAGTAAAGGGAAATGACACTGATGGTAAAAAAAAAAAAAAAAACACAGGATGGGGACATGAACAGTTCCCAATTCTAGCCAAAACAAAAAAAACATTGGCTGCACGCGTTTGTTTTGCAGTCAGTGCTTCCTGAACCAGTTTTCCTTATTTCTTGTCCAGGTGTCACAAACAGTAAGGGGAAAACTCCCAAATGGCATCACAAACGATAATTAAAACCTCCAAACTTCTTGCTCAAATTTTTCAGATCAAAAAATAAGTTCATTGCTATAGGTAATGGCTGCTTCACCTGCTCTTTACAGTACTGTGAACATGACCAATTGTTAATACCAGTTTCTATAATGACCTTTTTTGTTTTCCAATGCTCACAGGACAAAGTGTCCTCATAATCATAAACACTATTGCCGGCCATACACAGATCAAATCTTGGCCGGTTTAGCAGGAACCCGCCGAGATTTGAACCATTAATGGGTTGGCTGAATGTACTAAGTTGATCTTCGATCAACTTGGGTACAACCAGCCTGCTGGATTCTCTTGGGATTAATCCTAGCGGCTGCTATAGCCGCTAGCAATAATCACTGTCTTCTCCCGGTGCGGACGGCTTCTACAAAACGCCCCTACCTGGAGAAGGTTGCTGATTTCCCTGTCATCACTGTCTGTATTGATGGGGGAATCGTGGGAATTTTTTTCCTGCAACCCATGGTTACAGGAAAGAAATTCACACCATGACCTGCCTTTACTTGGAATACCTAAAACATAGCATTGTTATATTTTGGAGGTAGTGACATAGTTTACATCTGTGGTTGGGGGGCTCAACCGTGCCTTTTTTTTACCACCTCCAACCACTACCCCTTAACCAGTTGCCAAACGTACATGTGTTACGGCTGGTCAGTTCTATTGCGCAAGATCACATACCTATACGTCATTTTGTGCAATAGCTACTAGGACAGAGGGGGAGCCAATCAGCGGGTCCGGCGGATCCGATGTCCGCCGGTCACCCGCTATTCTTTCCTGAGAGAGGCAGAACGGCAGTCTGCCTATGTAAACAAGGCAGATCGCCGTTCTGACAGGTTAGAAGATAGAGATCTTGTGTTCCTGCTAAGCAAAAAAATTTTGCAAACGCCAAAGTGGTAGCCGTGGACAACTTTAAAACTGGCCATTAGGAATGAGCCGAATTGCTCTGGATTTGGTTCAAGCAGGGTTCAGTGGACTTCAAAGATTTGAACGCCAAACTCAAACTTTATTGAAATCAATTGGAGCCAAATCCGTCAAATTTAAAATGCCTGTTTCCTGGGCTAATAGGAAAGGGAGTGTCAAAAAATAGCATTGATATTTCATTTCTGGGCTTCTCTTTTTGAAAATAGCAAGCAAAAAAACAGCACACAGACCTTTCAATGGTCTGCTATGCAATCTCAGGGACCTTTGGGGAGGTCTGTGTGCTGTTTTTTGCTTTGCAATTGTCACTTTTGTTGTAGCACATCCTACAGCAAAAATGAAAAACATAATTGCATAGTGTCCCCCCCCCCCCCCCAACTACATACCAGTCTCTTTGAGAGTCTGGTATGGATTTAAGGGGGATTTGCATGCAAAAGAATCAAACAAAAAAAGTATGGGAATCCATACCAGACCCTTAACTTGAGCATGCAGCCTGACTGAACCATACCTCAACATGTGGGTCCCTTTCCAAGGGGACAACTTCCCTGGAAAATCACCTTGGTCCCATGTTGATGTGGACAAGGGTCTCTTCACCACAACTCTGACTAGAATGAGTAAGTAAAGATGTCACCTAGAAGTAATGTCACCCAAATGTAATTTTTTTAAAAAACAAAAACAAAAAACAAAATCACGAAATATTCCCTTCTTGTAAATCCATCATTAATCACGATGCCCATTGCCTGGCAACTCTGTGTAAAAAACACCTGACAACATGTCTGTTCTCGACTGTACACATAGCCAAAGGACAGCTCCCAAAGTTGTCATCAGCTATATAAGGGAATCCCACCAGATGTTCAGGGACCCCTATGGCTAAGCCCTGTGGGTCTGTAGGTGGGGTGAAATGTGTTAGTGGCGTGTCCTGGGAGGAGTTGGGCTGAAGGGAGATAGGAGGGTAAAGCCGCTCAGGTGTATGTTTCAGACCTGGTGCAGGTCAGATCCGTCGTCCAGAAGCATAGGAAAATCCAAAATGTGAGACCGCACTCAGGATATTATTTTGTTGAAATCAATGATATTCTTTATTCCTCAAATAAGATAGACAGACAGTGTACAGGCAGACGTGTCAGGTTGACGCGTTTTACGACATTGCTAGTCGCTTACTCATAACCAGACCAGGTGTGGTTATGAGTAAGCGACTAGCAATGTCGTGAAACGCGTCAACCTGACACGTCTGCCTGTACACTGTCTGTCTATCTTATTTGAGGAATAAAGAATATCATTGATTTCAACAAAATAATATCCTGAGTGCGGTCTCACATTTTGGATTTTCCTAGGAGTTGGGCTGAAGCCACTTTCATCTTTTCTTTCCTGTGCTGTTTCTTCACAGTGCAGTGTTCATCATTGCCCAAATATTATGTTCGGACCAAACATTGAGCCTATCCCTACTGCTTATACACATTGCAATACTTTTCTTCTACCTGTGCACAATGACCTTTAAATTTACCAAAGCAATGCAATATAATGGCCCAATTAAAAAAATGTATTTAATTTGTATTTATTCAGACAGATCCATACACTTTGTCAAAATGGTGCCGCGCTGAATATAAATTGAACAGAATCCATATCCAGAGATAAAGACACACTGGAAAGGACCAACCACACAGCCTCTTACCAGATAATATAGACCCTCACTACAAAGGTCTATGCAAGCGGTGTATTAAATGTCAGGCCGTTTACACCATGAGGAGTGTTCTATTTGTTTTTACATGATGTGATACAACTGTGGAGATGATCAATAGTGGACTATTGGAGGAACTTTCTACCATCTGTGTCTGATGTTTTACCTTTGTAGTGAGGATCTATATCAGGGGTCAGGAACCTTTTTGGCTGAGAGAGCCACGAACACCACATATTTTCAAATGTAATTCCGTGAGAGCCATACATATTTCAGGGGTCGGGAACCTTTATTTAAGTAAGTAACGCAGTGACGAATTGCAAAAAATGGCCTGGTCATTAAGGGGGTAAAACCTTCCAGGGCTGAAGTGGTTAAAGGATCTGAAATATTTAAGTTGACTTCCCCTGTTCACACTAGTGCAATTTGCAGGGCACAACAATGGAAAGGAGAAATAACCTTAGCGCAAACAGAAAGTGGATGTGTAGCCCATATGTGCCAAAATGTTAATGTCTGGGGAAATATTATTAAAAAATTCCACTGTACATATGGCTGCAGGCCTGCAGCACTTCTTCAGTGAGGGTATTGGGAGCCTCTGTAAACTGTGAATAAAAGATAAAAAAGAAGGTGCAGGCGAGCCTATAATGTTTTGCTTTCTGTGCTTCCCTGTCTCAACTTAGTAATTGCAAATACTCTTTCTGAAAGAGTATTTGCAATTACTTGAGACAGGGGAAGTACAGAACGCAAAATATTTACACTGACGAGTCTGACTGACTGACCTGTCGCTTCAGGACCTCCCTCGGCGCTACGCTAAGCCCGCGCTGCTGCCTGGAGAAGAGGGAGGTGGCCGGTGGTGGGTGGAGTAAATTTAGGAGCGGAGGAGGAATTTGACCATTGCCCTCACTCTCCCGCTGTCACGTGACGACACTGACGTCACGTGACCAGTGCCATCTTAAGAGCCTTATAGGCCCCTGGGCAAAGCAGTGCACTGGGGCCCCCTGGCTACACAATCATGCGCGAGAATAAAAATGCAAGTTATCGATAAGGCGATATTTATTTTTATTGGTACCTCAAACAAAATCAGTGTTTAAACATTAACACAACGTTAATGGGACCACAATAGTGCAGATGGTCTGAACACTCAGGTGCAAACAGGGTGTCATAGGTAGGGTTGTATTGTATTTCCTTAACATGTGGGTCAAGATGGACTCCGACATCAACAGTTTCCTTCACTGCCACCTCAGGCGCCAAAATCACCACCATCAACGTCCCCGCTCCTGCTGGTGAGCAGAGACCAGCAGGAGCGGGGACACTATTGTGGTCCCATCTTTCTCTTGCATACCCTTGCTGGACCTTTGATTGGGACGAGGTGGTTTGCCTGTGGGACGCTTCAGATCCCTGTATCTGACAGGACCTGGTAGGAAAGGAGATGTGCATTGGAGCTGGCTTTTAAACACCTGGAGTGTGTACAATGCGAATATTCCTTCTCTATCTGGTAAGCGTACACCCTTAGCATGCTTCACTGCGGCTGATCGAGTGTCCTCTGGTGGCGGATTCATCCATTTCTGTATCTGCACTTTGGAGCCATTTTTGAAGTTGGACTTTACTGTTTGATCTTCTAGTCTATTTCTATATCTGCATGGACTAATTTATACCTCATTTATGTTATTTATCAATTTTTAGCGCAGCTCACCATTCCATATACTACAAGATAAGAGACAACTACCTGGAGTATATACCTTACTTACAAGAGACTCTTATAGTGTTCCCTGTAATATGTATATAGTAAGGTATATACTCCAGGTAGTTGTACTCTCTTGTAGTATATATTGGTCCCTGTAATATGTATATAGTAAGGTATATCCTCCAGGTAGTTGTACTCTCTTGTAGTATATAGTGTTCCCTGTAATATGTATATAGACTATATAGACTATATACACATTACAGGGAACACTATACTACAAGAGAGTACAACTACTTACCAGGAGGATAATATATACCTTACTATATACATATAGGCCAGGGACCAATATATAGTAGGTAGTATATCCTCCTCCAGCCAGGACAGGTAGTAGTAGTTGTCTGACTGTCTCTTGTGTCACTCACTGACTGCCACATCGATTAGATCCCCATCATCATACAATGCCATGCCATCATCATTATCACTGTGACTTCACATGCCATTGATTGAGAATGAGTTAAAAAAAACTGGCAGACTTACCTTACACGGCTGCACATGGCATGGGAGGAGGTGGGAGGAGGCCAGCGGAGGCGGAGCCAGTCTTCTTCTAGGGTCGACTCGACGGACGGAGGAGAGGAGAGTGAGGAGGAGAGCCGATGAGGAGGAGGATCCTCCTCCGAGTCCTCCGCTGCGGCGGCGGCGCTGTGCATCCTGGGTCTGCTCTGCTGCTCACGTCACTGGTTGCTAGATGCCAAGCGGGCTGGCCTTAGCAACCAGTGTGTGGGCAGACTCGAGCCACCCACGGCCCCTGCCGGACTCCGGACCGGAGGGGAAGAAGCAGAAGCAACAAGGGGGGGGGCGGACGCCCGGCGGACAACGGAACGGGGGGGGGGGCCCTAGACCACCAGGGAGTGGGACATCACATGCCACCAATCCATCGATCCATGTGGGGCCCCTTGGCAAGTGGGGCCCCTGGGCAACTTCCGGGTATGCCCAATGGAAAAGACGGCCCTGCACGTGACATCACTGGTTGCTAGACGCCAAGCGGCATTCTAGCAACCAGTGTGGGCGCAGCGCGCAGGCATGGGCTCGACTCAGGGCTAATAATGATATACTCATAGCAGGAGACCCTATTTGTCTGTGAGCCAGATGCAGCCATTAAAAGAGCCACGTCTGGCTCGCGAGCCATAGGTTCCCGACCCCTGATCTATATTATCTGATATGATATAACTGTGGAGAGGATCAACAATGGACTAGTGGAGGAACTTTCTACCATCTGTGCCTGACGTTTAATACACTGCTTATATAGACCTTTGTAGTGAGGGTCTATATTATCTGATATGATATGATATAACTGTGGAGAGGATCGACAGTGAACTAGTGGAGAAAATTTCTACCATCTGGGTCTGACGTATAATACACCGCTTATATAGACCTTTGTAGTGAGGGCCTACATTATCTGGTAAGAGGCTGTGTGGTTGGGTGCTGGTGGTGGTTTATACACTGAAACGGAAGATTCCCATATTCCTTTCCACTATGTATTTATCTCTGGATATGGACTCTGTTCAATTTATATTCAGCGCTGCACCATTTTGACATTGTTTTTTATTGTTTATTTCGCAATATTGTGCTAGCTGCTTTTTCAGTACAACGTGGTATTTGTAATTTACATTTTTTATTACCAAGCACAGCAGTTAAATCATATATAGGTCCATACACTTAAGCCCCGTACACAAGGGCCGAATGTCGGGCGGGATCAGCCGGTTCTATAGAAATCAGTCGACATTCGGCCCATGTGTACTGCAGGAGCATGACCAAAAAAGGTCTGCCAACTGACTCCTGTTCAGCCGAAGTGACAGAAGTGTTCTGGGGGGACATCCTCCTGTCAGAACTCAACAGAACAGCAGGGGAGATCGCTGTACTAACATCTGATTGTTAGTACAGCGGCTCTAACCTGAGCTGTCAGTTTCTTTCATTCAGGCCTTTGGTTGACCAAAAAAAAACTAGATTCTAATACAGATAATTGTGGGTAGATTGAAACATATTTGTACAATCAGATGGTACTGTGTTCGAGCAGATTTGTACTTTTAGTTACCCCTTACATTTTAGACAATAAGGTCTTTTTACACTATTAAATATATACAGTAGATAATCCTTGTGAAGTATCTGAAATAAAAACTCTACAATCTGCCAGCAGTCCGGGTTTCCTTTTCATCATATCCACACTAAAAACAAATTCCACTTTGGAATCGGACCAGTTGCTATGGACAACACACACCCTTCCTATTTAGACATTTTTGATACATGACATTTAAATGCAAGTGTGAGTGAACTTTAAAGCTGCTCAAGTCAAACTGTCACTATTTGCAATCATCCCAACCAAATGTTCAGTGTTAGGTTAGTTTAGGGATAGAGTTAATCCCTGAATTAACGGCTGACCTTGCAGCATAGTTTAGCGATATGTCTAATGATAGAGAACTATCTTCAGTGCTGGGAGATAGCTGGCAGATTAGCGTACAGGGATAAACATATTAAGCTGATCAGACATGCTATCAAGTTACCATAAGAAGGCTAAAGGCTGCCTATCAGAGTCACATACCAGGAAGGGAATGAGATGTGTGCACACATCACCCAGTCAGTCATCAGACATACTGTGCCATACAAACCTTTACTGATGATAACAAGAGCATATATGGGGTACAGATGACCCCCAAGACTTTCAGATACTTTATCTGCTAAGACAAACAACTAGAATGTTTCATGTAGTTATATATTGATCAGACAAGGAAGAGATATGTCCTGAAGTATGAAAAGTGTTCTAAAGATAAATTGTCTTGTTACCCATATAAGCTAATTTACTTTACTCTATTGCAAGTACTAATACTGTTGTGTATTTGGAGTAGGAGTAGGACACACTTACATTGGTGTGCAGTGTGAGAAGAGCCCACTTTTATTGGTGTTCAGGGGAAGAAGGGCCCCTTACATTGGTATTCAGTGGGAGACAGGCCCTTGTATATTGGTGTTTGGTCGGAGAAGGGCCCGCTTATAATGGTGTTCTGTGAGCGAAAGGTCCACTTACATTGGTGTTCAGTGGGGGAAGTGCCCCCTTACATTGGTATTCATTGGGAGATAGGCCCTTGTTGGAGAAGGACCCACTTATAATGGTGTTCTGTGAGCGAAAGGTCCACTTACATTGGTGTTCAGTGGGGGAAGTGCCCCCTTACATTGGTATTCATTGGGAGATAGGCCCTTGTTGGAGAAGGGCCCACTTATAATGATGTTCTGTGAGCGAAAGGTCCACTTACATTGGTGTTCAGTGGGGGAAGTGCCCCCTTACATTGGTATTCATTGGGAGATAGGCCCTTGTTGGAGAAGGGTCCACTTATAATGGTGTTCTGTGAGCGAAAGGTCCCCTTACATTGGTATTCATTGGGAGATAGGCCCTTGTTGGAGAAGGGCCCACTTATAATGGTGTTCTGTGAGCGAAAGGTCCCCTTACATTGGTGTTCAGTGGGGGAAGTGCCCCCTTACATTGGTGGTTGGGGGAAGAGCTTGTTTAAATTGGTGTTCAGTGGGAGCAGGGCCCTTTATCATTGGTCTTATTGGAAGAAAAGTTTATATTCCTTGATGTTTAAAGCTTACTTAACTGAAGCAGGAACTGTAAAGGAGAATTCTTGACAACATTGGTGGCAGGACTAAATGGGCATCATTGGGCATATATCAATCTCCTAAATCCATCCTGGCTAGCTTCAAGCCTCAGAGCACCTTGAACACCATAAAAGGTCTGTTGTTATTTGTTAACAACAGGACCTCAGAAGCCCTTGTACGCATGTCATTTGTATCTCTTGGTTCCTATGAATTACAAGACAGTTTACCCCTAAAGCATTTTTATATATTAGGCCCAAGGTGTGAGTGGGGACCACTAGAAGTCTGCCTACTCATAGTTCAAGAAAAGTCAAAACACACACTTTTTTTTTTTTGGAGATAATTGAATACAAAAATGTAAAATGTAAAAGTCATCAACTTTATTCGAACATGTAAAAATGTATAATATTAAAAACAGAAAAATGCACCAGAAGCAGTTTTCACCAGATCAATACAATATTGAAAAGATTCTTCATACAAAAATTCATCAATAGATGTGCAAATCAAAAGAAAAGATTGAATATATCATAAACCTCAACGCGCTTAAAAAAAAAAGTTCACTTCCTCAGGATTTTGATGTTATTGACAGGGTGTACCTCAACTTAGCAAGCAGGGTTCATTAAAGACCATATTTTCAACACCAGAAGGTAACCACAAATGGGAAGTCTGTCCTGGGGGTTGTAAAGACAGGGGAAAGGAAGCTCGATGGAACCTCAGGATTTGGAGGCAAATGGACAGTTATGGCATTGAGACAAGGAGAGTGAATTTACTAGTTCGTAGGTGAAAGATACAGTCCACCAGCAGAGCAGTGTGGTTAGTTGGTGAGCCTGGTGAGATATTTACTGACCATCGGAACATGTAGTCAGGTGATATACTGTAAGTTATGGTTCTCAATTATATACTGTAATAAGGAAATGTTTTGAGACACCTAATTCATTTTCTATAATATCTAATCTTACCCGCTCCACACCTGTTACAGATCAAATTGTCAGACTTCAGCTAAGCAAATGGTATGGGGGGGGGGGGGGGGGGATACTGCCCTATCGCTGGTGTCAGTGGGAGGAATAGTGCCCTATCGCTGGTGTCAGTGGGAGGAATAGTGCCCTATTGCTGGTGTCAGTGGGAGAAATAGTGCCCCATCATTGGTGTCAGTGGCAGAAATAGTGTCCCATCATTGGTGTCAGTGGGAGGAATTGTCCCATCATTGGTGTCAGTGGGAGGAACAGTGTCCCATCATTGGTGTCAGTGGCAGGAATAGTGTCCCATCATTGGTGTCAGTGGGAGGAATTGTGCCTCATCATTGGTGTCAGTGGGAGGAATAGTGCCCCATCATTGGTGTCAGTGGGAGGAATAATGCTCCATCATTGATGTCAGTGGGAGGAATTGTGTCCCATCATTGGTGTCAGTGGGAGGAATTGTGCCTCATCATTGGTGTCAGTGGGAGGAATAGTGCCCCATCATTGGTGTCAGTGGGAGGAATAGTGTTCCATCATTGGTGTAAGTGGCAGGAATAGTGTCCCATCATTGGTGTCAGTGGGAGGAATTGTGCCCCATCATTGGTGTCAGTGGGAGGAATTGTGCCCCATCATTGGTGTCAGTGGGAGGAATAATGCCCCATCATTGGTGTCAGTGGCAGAATAAGTGCTTCATCGTCAATGTCAGTGGGAATAAAAGTTCCCCATTGTTGGCATCAATGGGAGAAATTTTGCTCCATTGTTGGTGTCAGTGGAAGGAATAGTGTCTTGTATCAGTTTAAGGAAAAGTGCCCCAGGGGCCGGATAAAGGCAAGCAAAGGGTCGCATTTGGAGACCCCTAATCTATACTTTTTCTTAAATGTTTTCCTCTGTTGTACAGCAAGTTTTGAGCCACAATTCTGCTCTGGCTCTAAATCCTTTTATCAATGGTACCAAGGCCCTTTCCTTTGTTAACAATGACACTTTGCCGTTATTTTCTTCTCAGTCTGTGGATGTTTGTGACCTTAGTGTGTTTTTTTACACCATCTGACATTCTAGTGTGTTTGCCAAACTCATGTCATATCCTCTAATTTACTTGAAATCATCACCCATTATGTACTGTAAGGGTACTCCCAAGGACTGGAATGTGTGATAAGAAACATTTGAATAAACAAAGCAAAAAAAAAAGTCCTTTCACTTTTGAATATTTTGTCATTGTAAGGCCACTCCTGAAATGTCAGCAGCACTGAATGGCACAATAGCAAGTGTAACAATGTATGCATATATAGCCTTATTCTAGAATGCCAATTCTTATATCCACCATGCTGAAGTCAGCCCAGTACAAGTGAATTCTTATTGGCTGATATAATATATGGTCCTTACAAATTGGCAATCTTCGTTAAATAGGTATAAGGAGCATTATAACTCAGTTACTCTACCAGGCCCTTTCTCCCAGCAGTGTAGTTTGCTTCTAAAGTGGAACTACAGGCAAAACTTTTTTTTTCATTTTGGATAGAGCAAGGAAGGGTTACAACTCCCATCAGATTTTTTTTTCACCATCTGTGCCTGATTGCTGAGGTTTCCCTTCACTTCCTGTCCCGGAGCCAAACAGGAAGTGAGAGGAAATCGCTGCAACTTAAGGGAATTTATTGGGGACCCCCAGGTCACCAGAACTAGTGTCTACCTGTCTATTACTTTTCTGGGGACAACCCAAAATTTGGGATTTTCTTTTACTTTCACTTTCAATGATAATGGTAAACACTACAAATAGTGAGGGTGAAAAACTGACAGGGGTTCTAATCCCTCTCAGCTCTTTCCAGAAAAAAAAAAAAGTTTTGCCGTTAGTTATACTTTAAGCTCAGTAGCAATTGTGCAGTATAGTAAAATATAAATTATACTGCCAGACCCTTTATGCTCTTTCTTACAAAGGACTGCCAAAGAAGCAGACATTTTAATTTTCAGTAGCCCTTAACCACTTTACAACCGGAGGATTTTGCTGTCTTCCGTCCAGGCCACTTTTTGCGATTCGGCGCTGTGCGACTTCAACTGACAATTGCGCGGTCGTGCAACGCCGTACCCAAACGAAATTTACGTCCTTTTTCTCCCACAAACAGAGCTTTCTTTTGGTGGTATTTGATCACCTGTGCGATTTTTACTTTTTGCGCTATAAACAAAAAAAGAGCGTTTATTTTGAAAAAATAACAATATTTTTCACATTTTTTTATATGAAATTCCCCCCAAAAAAGATGTAAAAACCAATTTTTTTAAAAGTTTTTTGCCAATTTGTTTTATGCTACATATGTTTGGTAAAAAAAATCGCAATAAGCGTATTTTGATTGGTTTGCGCAAAAGTTATTGCGTTTACTAACAAAGGGAAAGATTTCTGTCATTTTTGGTGTTTTTTTTTTTAACGCGTAATGGCGGCGATCTGCGATTTTTTTTGCGGGACTGCGACATTGCGGCGGACAGACCGGACCCCTGACTGACATTTTTGACACTTTTGGGGGTACCAGTGACATTACTGCAGTAATCAGTGCTATATATATGCACTGTTACTGTAAAAATGACACTGGCAGGGAAGGGGTTAATTTTATTGGAGAGGGAGGGGTTAATGTATGCCTGGTGCTTACTGACGTGTAGGGGGGGAGGTGACTATGTGATTCATGGACAGATCGGATGTCCAGCTATGCTGAACAGTCCGATCTGTCACTCCCTGTCACTATGGAGATCCGCCCGCTGTGTTTACACACAGCGGGCGGATCTCCAGACTCGATCCCCGACGATCGGGTAAGAGCAGCGGCGATCGCCGCTGCTCCTCCCCTGGCCCGACTCCCGCTGTGAATGAAAACAGCGGGAGCGAGCCTCCGGCGGCGCGCAAGCGCCGCCCAGAAGGGGAGGAGTCCAGTCACGTTAATACTACGTGACTGGACGGGAACGAGCCACACTGCCGCAGTACTATTACCGTAAGCGGTAGTAAAGTGGTTAAAGTATAACTAAAGGCAAAACTTTTTTTTTTTTTTTAGTTTTGGGTAGAGTGGAGGGAGATTAGAACACCTGTCTGTTCATATTGCTGTCTGTGCCCCCTTTGAGGAGATTCACCCTCTCTATTTGTCTTGCGTACCATTATTGAAAGTTAAAGTAAAAGAAAATCCAAAATTTTGGGTTGTCCCAAGAAAAGTAATAGAGGGGAAATATTCCAATGAGAAAACTAGTTCTGATGCCTGGGGTTCCCCAAGAAATTCCCTTAATTTGCATGGATTTCCACTCACTTCCTCTTTAACTGTGGGACATTGAGTAAAGGGAAATCTCTGCAATGGGACACAGAGCTGGCAGGGGTCATAACCCCTCCTTGCTCTATTCAAAATTTTTAAAAAAAGTTTTTCCTATAATTCTACTTTAAAACAAACATAACCTTTTCCTACTTAGGAGAACCCATCTCCATCCTTAGTAGCAATTACTTAACTTTCCTTCTTGGGCACCCTCCTCCTTTTAGTGACAAGAGTGACCTATTTTATGTGGCAGAACTGGGCACAACAAGAGCTAAAGGAAGTCCATGAAGGAGCATTTGATTCTCTTAACCTCCCCAGCGGTATTCTCAAGTGTGGCTCGGGGTTAATATAGTGTACCAAAAATGGTAACCCCGAGCCACACTCGGGATTACCCCAGAATCAAACTTGCCTTCCCCTGCGATCCCTCGCCATCCTCCCCGCCGTCCTCCAGCCATCTTCCCGCTGTCCTCCCGCTGTGTTCTCCTGTCTTCCGGTTTCCTTCCCTGCGAGTGTTGCTACGCAGGGGGTGGAACTAGCGGCGATTCGTGGGAAAATTCGTCATCAGGTACGGAAAGTGACGACAGCGATGATTCCGATGTCTCTTTCTGGCATATAGCTCCCTTGAAAATTCTGAGGAATCATTTGATATACTTCCCAAATTTTTTTCAGTTTTAAGGCAGAAAATAATGAAGAACTTGATGAAACTACTCATTCTGCACCAAAACTAAAAAAATTTTAGGAAGTATATCAAATGATTCTTCAGAACTTCCAACTGGGCTATGTGCCAGAAAGAGACATCCGAATCGTCGCTGTCGTCACTTTCCGTACCTGATGACAAATTTTCCCACGAATCGCCGCTCAGTTCTTCAAGTAACTCAGTTTCGCTGTCACTGTTTTCCAGTTCGTCTAAAAGTGCTTTTGCGCAAAAAGAATGCTTTTTGGACGCCATGGTCGTTTTCAATTTTCCAGGCACAAAGAACTGGAAAAGCACAGGCAGGGCACTGGAAAAGCCAGCAGGTGAAATCCTGAGGTGAAATGGCATGATACGGTGTAATCCGTTAGGATAACAACTTTGTATCATGTTATTTAGTTTATTTAAATTTTTGAAATTGCCACCGGTTCCACCCCCCTGCGTCGCGATGCTCTAAGGGAAGGGAACCGGAAGACAGGTGCCGGCATCTGTCGAGCAAACAGTGGGAGGACAGCGGGAGGATGGCTGGAGGATGGTGGGGAGGACGGCGGGGGATCGCAGGGGAAGGTGAGTTTTATTGTGGGGTAATCCTGAGTGTGGCTCGGGGTTACCGCTTTTGGTACTCTATAATAACCCCGAGCCACACTCTGGAATACCGCTAGGGAGGTTACTTTATTTATGATTTAGTGTTACAAACTTTATCATACCCGGGATGTCTACTAGACTCTTGTTTGGACAGATTTAAGTGGGTTATTCCTAAGAATTGCAGGCCTAAAAAATAAAACAACATATTTCCATGCAAAACAATGTACCGCTTTTAGCACAGAAATTCTGACATAATCAAACTGCCAGGGAGGTCACTGAGCCAGAAGTTGTGCTTTTACAGGTGAAGTCTATAGCCTTGAGTAAAGCTGGCCATAGATGATTTGTTTGCTTATTTGATCAGAGGATTCCCCCATCCACACACTCAAGGTGGATGAAGGAATCGTCCCCACTATACCTTTGTATTCTGGCGGTGGGACTTCTCGCTGCCATAATACACTGACCAGCACTGCAGCCAATTGGCTGCATTTGCTAATTGAACACAATTTTCCCACAGTCCCGTTTAGAGGAATTGATCACTAAGTTGACTTTTCTAGAATGGGAAGAGCCATAGATGGGTCGAAATTTGGCTGTACTCTGCTGAACAGGCATAAATTCAACCCATCTATGGCCAGCTTTAGCCACTACTCAAGAAACTTTTAGCTTACATAGGACTTTTCTTTTCACTCCCAGTGATCACATTAAAGTAATTGTAAAGTCTCCTTTTTTTGGTTTAAAATAATAAACATGTTATACTTACCTTCTCTGTGCAGTGGTTTTGCACAGAGTGGCCTGGATCCTCTTCTTTTCGACCTTTCTTCGGTGCTCCTGGCCCTTCTCTCCTGCTGAGTGACCCCGCAGCAAGCAGCTTGCTATGGGGGCCCCTGAGACTAGCGGGAGCTCCCTTTGTCCATTCAGACAGGGAGCAGCAACTCGGCCCCGCCCCTATTGCTTCTCATTGGCTCGCTGTATTTGATTGACAGCAACGGGAGCCAATGGTGCTGTGCTGCCGTCTCAGCCAATGAGGAGGGAGAGTCTCGGGCAGCTGATGCACTTCTGCAACATCGCTGGATAGAGATGGGCTCAGGTAAGTATTAGGGCACTGAGGGGGGCTGCTGCACACAACAGTAACTCTATTCCCCAAGCCAGTGTATACAACTAAATAGTATAGAAACAATAGGATAGTAGAAGCAAGAGTCCATGAAGGAGCATTTCACTCTCTAAATGTGCCAGACATAGGCCCAACGGTGCTTTTACAGGTGAAGTCTATAGCCTTGAGTAAAGCTGATCATGGATGATTTTGTTTATTGTTTTCAATCAGCTGATTCCCCCATCCACACATTCAAGGTGGATTCAAGAAGGAATCCTCCCCACAGTGCCATCATATTCTGACAGCGGGACTTCTCCACTGCCAAAATACACTGATCAGCACTGAAGCCGATTGGCTGCATGTGCTGATCGAACACAATTTTCCACATTCTCATTCAAGAGGAGTTAATCACTAGGTTGACTCTTCTAGAATGGGTATTGCCATAGATGGGTCGCAATTTGGCTGGTCCATGCTGAACTGGCTGAATTTTGATCCATCTATGGCCAGTTTTAGCCACTACTCAAGCGACTTTTAGCTTACACGGGACTTTCCCTTTCACTCCCACCAATCATATCAAAGTGCACCTGTCATTTTGAACTGCATAGGTAAATCACAGATTCAATTTAGAGGCAGCTTTAAAGCAGTAACACTATTCCCCAAGTCAGTGTATACAACAGAATAGTATAGGGACATAGGGATAAGTAGAAACATAAGTCAAAGAGAATTTGGAGTAAAGCCATTTTAGGGAATATCAGAGACAAAGAGACAAATACATTATTTATTAATGTTACCATGTAATTAAACGTGTGTTGCCTTGGTCTCCCCTGATCAATACAACATAGAGAGCCAGGAAGACAAACCACAATACAGTAATAAAAATGCTTGTAAATATAAAGGATGTTTCAGCAGACCTATAACATGCAAAAGATGGCAAGAAGGAGAAAAATAGCAATACTAATATCCATGTCCAGAAACACCATCAAAAAAACATTTTCTACCTGGAACCGTAAGAATTTATATAGATAGAAGTTTCAGGACAAAATTAACAAATATCTGTTCAAGAATTGCAGAAAATGTATAACAGATTGTCATTCTCCAAGTGTAGCATGATGTGAAGAGGAACTTCATGCACATGTATCAGTATTTGTAATGCTCAAAGTATTTACCCAAAACAAAGAATAAGGAAAGGCCATGTATTAATATTTTGTACCAGTAAAGGTAATTCCGTATTTGTACTCTGGGACACATATAGCAAAGACAAAGGCCTACAAAAATTGCTGACTTGGCAAGAAAATCTTATACAGCATCAGCTCGCAACAACTTTGTGACCCGCGATATATGTTTTTTTTTTTCTCAGTGTACACACTTTTATGTGTATGTGAACATAATAAAAAAAAATGTTGTTTGCTTCAGAACACCTTCCCTAAAATTTCTTACACCAAATTCTTTTTAACTTATTGATTTCTCAAAGAAATATGGATACTTTGATCTGATTCACGCAAGACTTTTGCATATGCGTTTGAGGTAGATTTCCCCTTTAGAAGGCCGCTCGATTTACTGCTCATTTTACTAATAAGCAGAAATATATCAGCTATTTTTTTTAAAAAGAAACACGAAAAAGGGAGCTGGACATTTTCTTACTACCTATCTACAGTGCCTTAAAAAAGTATTCATACCCCTTGAAATTTTCCAAATTTTGTCATGATACAACCAAAAACGTAAGTGTATTTTATTGGGATTTTCTCAGATAGACCAACACAAAGTGGCACATAATTGTGAAGTGAAAGGAAAATGATAAATATTTTTTCAAAATCTTTTACAAATAAATATTTGAAAAGTGTGGCGTGCATTTGTATTCAGCCCCCTTTACTCTGATAACCCCAACTAAAATCTAGTGGAACCAATTGCCTACAGAAGTCACCTAATTAGTAAATAGAGTCCACCTGCGTGTAATTTAATGCCATTAATTGCCATTTGGGAGAAGCCATGTGAGGACACAGCAAACATGTAGAAGAAGGTGCTCTGGTCAGATGAGACCAAAAATTGAACTTTTTGGCATAAAAGCAAAATGCTATGTGTGCCAAAAAAACTAACACTGCACATCACCCTGAACACATCATCCCCACCGTGAAACAGGAGTTGGACAGACGTTTGCGGCGTTCCTACGGGCTTCTGGGCACAAACGTACATCACCTCTCTTGCTTTTGTTTCCGAGTATTGCTAGAGCAGTGTGAGCGGAGTGAGCTACATATGGTTTGAGGGATACCTATTTCCTCATGCCTTACTTGACCACTTGTAATTACTGGTACATCTAGTAAGCAGCTTGTATTACTTAAATTGGGTGTTGATCTGGCTGCCAATCTGGTCCAACATCACAGTTTCTCTTCACTTGTTTTGTCACACCGGAGCACAGAGGAGGACTTTTCTGTGAATCTTTCTTTCTATGCTCATATGTTTTCAACACTGCATGAGGTTATCGTCTTATACATTTTTTCCGCCTTACAGATTTTATGATGCATGTATATTCATTTATCCATACTTACTATTTTGACCATTAGTGGGATCATATGGTGGAGGTGTTTCCCTAACCATTTGATCTGTTGTGACCTCATTAGCACTTCACTGTTTTAAGATTATTTGTTTGGAGTGTGTATCTTTACACATTTCAAAATTTGCTGTCAGTTTAAAAAAAAATAACAGCAGCTTTCATTAAAGTAATATTTGGTGATTCTGCAATGAGGATCCTTGTTCAGACATTTACTATTATGTAGTGACAACTGTCTCCCAATCATGCAGAGCAATCATGTGCAGCAGAGAACATGTAAGCTGGAAGGGGCTAAAAGGGTCTGGAGGAGGTCAGCAGCATTTAGGTGCAAAAAAGGATGTACAAAAGTTTTATCTTAAAAAAGGTAATTAAATATTGTAGCACCATCCAGCTAGGTGCTAGTGTACATAGTTGTTTGTGTAGGAAAATTTGGCTTGGCTGAGAGCCAGGCCTAGGTTAACTCTGTGTCAGGGCTAAGGGAGGCTGGATGACTCATCAAGCAGCACCTCTGGTAACCCCCCCTGCTCTCTGGAGCCTTGGAGAAGCTTCCAGAAGTGGAGGAGGGAGTCTAGGAGGAGCTGCTTGGAGTATTGATGAGGGCCCCAGCCAATCCCTGGCAAAGTGGGCTGACAAGGGGTGAGCATCTCTTAAATACTCATGAGTCATGCCACCAGGGTCAGCCGGGTGGAAGATGGGGATGGAATGCTGAGGAGGCTGTCAGTGGCCCTTGAGGGCATCCCCTAGTCTGGGGGGAAGACCTCGGGTGCCGGAGGGACCAGCTACAACACACTGAGGAAATCCTTCCTGGAGGTATGGGAGAAAGGAGAGGACAGCAGAAGTGGGTCAGCATGTCCAGGAGATATGAACAATCAGCCTGGTGGGCTGGTGAGTGAGCAGTCTGGGAGAAAGGTGGAGTCAGTCTGGGAGGACTGTGGACAAGTAGCCAGAAGGGCTAGTGAAAGTGGCAGCTGCAGCCAGGCAGGATGGCAGTGCCTTATGTGGTGGTGCTGGGATCCATAACCACAGGGATGTGAAACTGGAGACTGACTTTTGCTACACAACAAAGGGGCCCGGAGTCCCTGCCTGTAATGGGCTATTGCTTTTAAAAATCTGCTGTGTCACATTTACCAAACAGTGTGCCAGCTGGTGTTCTACAAGCAAGTTAGTGCTGGAGGAAGAGACGTAGTGTATATAGCTGTATATTGGAAGAGTTGTCCCTGAAGAGTTTTCTGCAGTCAGGTGGGCATCCCATAATACCCCTACTCCCCCTCCAAGTTTTATCCCCTCAATAAAATACAAAACCAAAGTGCTGGACTGTTTCCTGACTCAAGTGTGCATGTTGAAATTAATTTTGACTGGCTGTGCAGGGTGGGGGATCCCATTCTACTTGTGTCTCTTTAGGAAGTGTGCTACATTATGATAGATGATGCTTTAGCTAACTATATATTATCTAGTCAGGGTTTAAATCTGCTTTTCAGAATATGCATTCCTTCAGGTACAATTAAATATTGTCCCATTACTTTATTTTTTAATGAATGATTCGAAGGAGGCAGCAACTTTTTTTGAAACTTAGCTAATTCAAACAAAGTGCAGAAAACAGCTGCGTTGGAAGATAAGTGGCAAATTCAAAGGATATGAATGGAAATAAAAGCCATGGGAAAGTCACTGGGTCTTGTAGCCATTTCCTGCTAGTTTCACAGCCTTCTTCCCTTCACCCAAACTTTCAAAGGGTTGACTACAAATGGGAAGGCAAGGGCCTAGTTCACATTTCACAGGGGATGGAATTCCAGGTGAGTGTCTACGTACATGATAGTAAAATTGGTCTCAGCAGGGGACAAGCACTTAATAGGGGAAGGAGCAGATTTAGCACACAAACGCCACTGCATTAATGGGACGAAAGAAAGGCTTCCTTACTGCAATAAAGCGTTTTAGACAAATTCATTAAAACACTATATAGGAACAACTGTACAACCTTCTCAGGATGTTTTCTTTATCTTTTATTTAAGGCGTACGATTTGTAGCAAAAATGTGAACTATAGTGAAGACAAAAATCATCATCAGATTCAGGTAATATCAGATTATCTCAAAAATATCAGTACATTAGGTTTTTATTTCTTGATGTTTAGAACCCCAACGCCTTTAGTTACCATTATTCAAGAGTCTGTGGAAGGTTGTACTCAGATTGTGCAGTCTGCAAAAACTCTTGTATGGTCTTGAAAAGGGATACGTCAAATAGAGAGTTTTCATTTCCTTAAAATCTCAGTGAGAATAAAAAGATTTTAGAGAAATTTACATATTTTGACTAAATGCATTAGGTTCAATAGGGAATGGGAAATGAAGGTTGTTTCTGGGGTTTTTTAAAGGGCGCAATGGGCTTCTTCAAGGATGCTACTTTCAACTATGAGGGACCTGTTGTTGTGCCAAAAATAAACTGGTTGCGCATTGATTTTTGCAGTTCTTCTATTTCCACATTTGAGCTGCATTGAGAGCAAGGAGACTGGTGTGTAGTTTCCAGTTTTGGCGGAGTCCCACGTTCAGTGGAGCATTTATTGATCCAATTCATTCCATAGGGTCTAAAGTCTCTGGTGAGTCCATACAAAGACGGGCCAGTGGTATCACAGCAATGTTTTGTCACAGTCCTGCACTGGAGCACAGAGTTTATCTGTGTTTGCAACACAGCACTTTATGGATTTGGGACACGAGGCACAATTTATGGAAACAAATATTGGAGTACTATAAACTGTTGGGGGAAATGTAAATACTGAACATGGTTGTTTCACTGTGTATAGTTGAGGTGTTAGTTAATACTGTATATCTTAAACACCTGAATATTTTTATGGATTTATGCACTGTATATAAGTAGGTCATTTTTTTTTTTTGGTTTGATAGAGCACTGCTTACTTTATTTATTACACTGTGATTTTTTTATGTGCATATAGTGGGGAGCACATTTTCGAGCAGATGCTGGGAAGAATTACAAGAGATGTGTTGGTAAGGTAACATAAAGTTTTAATTTTAACCACTTAAGCCCCGGAAGATTTTACCCCCTTCCTGACCAGGGGGTATTTTGCGATTCGGCACTGCGTGACTTTAACGGATAATTGCGCGGTCGTGCGACACTGTACCTAAAAGAATTTGACGTCCTTTATTTTTCCCCACAAATAGAGCTTTCTTTTGGTGGTATTTGATCACCTGTGCGATTTTTTGATCATGCGCTATAATCAAAAAAATAGCGACAATTTTGCAAAAATAACAATATTTTTCACATTTTTTTATATGAAATTCCCCCCAAAAAAATGTAAAAATCTAAATTTTTTAAAATTTTTGGCCAATTTGTTTTTTGCTACCTATGTTTGGTAAAAAAAAAATCACAATAAGCGTATTTTGATTGGTTTGCGCAAAAGCTATTGTGTTTACTAACTAAGGGAAAGATTTTTGTCATTTTTGTTGTTTTTTTTAACGAGTAATGGCGGCGATCTGCGATTTTTTTTTATGGGACTGCGACATTGTGGCGGACAGATCGGACCCTTGACTGACATTTTTGACACTTTTGGGGGTATCAGTGACATTACTACAGTAATCAGTGCTATACATCTGCACTCTTACTGTAAAAATGACACTGGCAGGGAAAGGGTTAACTTTATTGGAGAGGGAGGGGTTAAGTGTGTCCCTAGGGGCGTGCTTCTAACTGTGCAGGGATGTGGCTGTGTGTGTAACAGCACAGATCAATGGTCCTACATTGCAGGACCGTTAGATCAGTGCTTTTACACAGGGAAGAATGACAGGCGGCTTTGTTTACACCTGCCTTCCTCCCTTCACAGCGGACGATCGCGAGTGACCGGCGGACATCGGGTCCGCCGGTCACACGCACAGGGGTGTCCGTGAACGAGCAGAGGCGGGACCACGCCTCCGGCGGCGCGCGCTCGCCCGCTAATGGCTCCTAGGCTAGTGACATACCGGTACATCACTTTGCCTGGCCGGGGCTGACCGCCGCAGTATATGTACTTGCTGCGGTCGGCAACCGGTTAAAGCTGGTAGGTTAATTGGCTCAGCTAAGTGCACTCATGATGGCTGCCGCAACGATTTTAAGTCTCCAGGGAAGACAACTCTATAGATATTTAGAGTTAGGGACCTTAGTTTGTAAGGGAAGGAACTAAATGTGGAAGTACAATACATGAGTAATATATTGACGGTGCTATAAGGTAACTAAAGTAAATAAATAAAAGAGGGGAGACTGTGACATGGTGGGTGGGGGGCGACTGTGAGGTGAGGTGAGGTGAGGGGGGGGGGGACTGAGGACACTGATGTAAGAAGAAGACTGTGATATAAATGTGGGGGGCTGTAAAGTAAAGGATGTGAGTCATTGCACATACATGTGATTTGGTCCTCTACTGAAAGAGAAATTTACCAGACCTCTGTGAATTTAAATTTAATACCTCTGGACTGGGGTGTCTGATAAAGTCTGGGTTAAAGAGGAAGTAAACCCTCCTCTGACACTTTTACCTATAGGTAAGCCTATGATAAGGCTATAGGCTTACCTATAGGTACTGTAAATATCTCCTAAATATGTACCGTTTAGGAGATATTTACCTTAAATGCAGCCAGTGACATCACTGGCGCATGCGCTCTGAAGGAACGGCTGCTGGTGCCGTTCCCTCAGAGCCCCTTGCCATGACCGTCGGTCCCCGCGCATGCGCGGGAGTGACGTAATCTTGGGTTCGGCCAATCAGATGGCCAGATGCCGCGATCCCGGAAGACGGGCGACTGAACATGTCGCCCGTCATACAGGTAAGCGGCGGCATGGCGGGGGCTCGTTCTAAGGTAAGTATTTCATAATGAGCTAGTATGCGATGCATACTAGCGCATTATGTGTTTCTCTTTCATGTTGGAAAAAAAAAATAAAAATTTTAATGAGTTTACAACCTCTTTAAAATACAGATATTATGATTGTGACCCATCAAAATGGACAGAATTGAACAAGAGTTATGTAAAAACTATGGATGTTTATCTTGTATGTAACACACAGCTACTGCTAGCTGCTTAGATGTGCTTCATCCGTATTGAGCTCACCTTGGAGACAATTAAAACCTCTCAGTAGGATAGCGACTCCGTGTGTAACTACAAAGTCAGTTTGCCTAAAAAACGTCTTGCAGGTCTGGAAATGCAATTTGAATAGAGACTTTTTAGAGGTCAGATTAGGATTAGGAGCTTTAGGCATATCTGCATGCAAAAGAACCCTTAAACACATACATTAAATCAGCCATTATTAACAGCATGTGTAAATAAACAAAGAGTGCCCAAAATGATTAGATGTCACAGTAATTTCAGCACATTTGGACAGTCTTCGGACATTTTATGTGGCTTGAAAAATAGTTCAAGTATTGTCACAACACCAAAACTGGATCCAAAGTCTTTCAGTGGAAATATTGCATTTCATTGTCAGTACAATGTAGTAGGGATGGCCTGAGCACCCCCCCCCCCCCCCTGTTCGGTTCGCACCAGAACATCTCGAACATGGAAAAAGTTCTAGTGAACATAGACAAATTTGATCTCTATTTAGCCTATCAGGAGTAAGGGTTTGCCGTCGTCCCTGAATGGTTCATATATGTGGGTTGGTACCTCATGCCAAGTTAAGTGGGACTTTTTAGGCAGGTAATGTAGTAAGGGTAGTAAACAAGTATTTAAAATCAAAAATTTAATAATGACCTACCATTACCTTCCTAAAAAGTCCCACTTACCTTGGCATGAGGTACCAACCCACATATAAGTTCTAGTGAATATGCAACTTTTTTAAAACAATAGTTTTTAAAGCAGCAGTGATTTTAATGATGCTTAAAGTGAAACAATAAAAATATAAAAATTCCTTTAAATATGGTGCCTGGGGGGTCCCCTTAATGTGCCTGTAAAGTGGCGCATCTGTACGATGTATGGAGCCAGCTGCAGCAATACTGACATTCCAAAAGGAAAAGATGTCATTTAAACTTGCTCGCAGCTGTAATGTATTGCCGACTCCTGGCAATACAGATAACATTTATTTTAACCACATAACGACCACCCACCACAGATATACTGCGGCAGGCAGCCGCTGCTGGGCAAAGTGACGTAGGGGTACGTCACTCGCCCACGAGCCTCTAGGGGGCGAGCGCGCGCCGCCGGAGGCGCGCTCCTGCCCCTGCTCGTTCCCTGACATCTCTGACAATCAAAATTGTCGCTCTTTTTTTGTTTATAGCACAAAAAGTAAAAATCACACAGGTGATCAAATACCACCAAAAGAAAGCTCTGTTTGTATGAAAAAAAGGACGTCAATTTCATTTGGGTACAGCGTCGCACGTCCGCGCAATTGTCTGTTACAGTCACGCAGTGCCGAATCGCAAAATAGGCCCTGGTCTTTGAGCAGCCAAATCCTCCGGGGCTTAAGTGGTTAAAAAAACCAGCGCCAAAACAACAAAAAAAAATGGCGTGGGGTCCCCCCAAAATCCATACCAGACCTTTATCTGAGCATGCAGCCTGGCAGGTCAGGAGGGGGGAGGGTAATGTGCGAGCGCCCCCCCCCCTGAACCATATCAGACCTTTTACCCTCAAAATGGGGGGGGGGGTGCTTTGGGGCAGGGGGGTAAGGGCATACGGCAGGTAACCTCTTAAGAGGCGAGGAATTTTTGTAATTTTTTTCTATTTATCGGGTACAGTGGGCATTGTGATTGACGATGGATTTACATCAAGGGACAATGTTTTTTTTCTTTTTAATAAAGGACTTGACAAAAAATGTTTTTTGTGGTTTTTACTTTTTACATTTTTTGATGAATGAGTAGGGGTCTAATGTACCTGATACCCATTTACATGGGGGGGGGGGGATCTGGGGTCCCCCTTCTGATAAGCCACCCCACCTGCAGACCCCCACAACCACAGCCCAGGGTTGTCGGGAAGAGGCCCTTGTCCCCATCAACATGGGGTATAGAGAGGAATAACACCGCTCTAAGGTTGGTGCTGAACCTCGTCTCGCCACCGCAAACAGCATACATGAAGAAATTGGTCGCACTCCACCAGGAAGTTCAGTAAAGAAGTTCTTTATTTGTACATACAAAAGTACAAGGTACAGCAGAATGGATATGGTAGACGCGTTTCACACAAATTCCATGTGCTTGTTCACTAGGTAGTGCACAAGCTTGTGGAATTCGTGTGATACAGGAAACATTCTTTGTATGTACGAATAAAGAAGTGCTTCTTCACTGAACTTCCTGGTGGTGTGCAACCAATTTCTTCATGTATCCCATCAACATGGAGACAAGGTGCTTTGAGGGGCACCCCATTGCACCCTCTCCATGTTGAGGGCAAGCAGCCTGGTATGGTTCGGGGGGGCACTCGCTCACCCCCCCTTTTCTGGCCTGCCAGGCTGCATGCTCGGATAAGGGTCTGGTATAGATTTTGGGGGGGGACACCATGCATTTTTTTCTTTTAATTTTGATGTGGAGTTCCCCTTAAAATCTATACCAGACCCAAAGGGCCTGGTATATATTTTTGAGGGGACCCCCACACCATTTTATTTTTAATTCTGTCATAGGGTTCCCCTTAACCACTATAATACAGGACACCTTCACCCACTTCCTGCCTAAACAAATTTTAAGCTTTCAGGGCTCATTGGTTAGCTTGGCATGGCACTGCTCCCTGTCTTTAACATTGGCATTTATTGGAAATCTTAGACAGCTTGACATGGCACTGCTCCCTGTCTTTAACATTGGCATCTATAGGAAGTCTTGGTCAGCTTGACATGGCACTGCTCCCGAACTATAAGTGACAGGCCCTTCTCTGGACTCTCTCCAGTTCTAGAACATCCTTTCTGAGGACCGGTGCCCAGAACTGGATGGCATACTCCAGATGTGGCCAGACCAGGGTCTTGTAAAGTGGGAGAATAATCTATTTCTGGAGTGAATCCCCTTTTTTATACATGCCAGTATTCTGTTGGCTTTGCTTGCAGCGGCTTGGCATTGCATGCCACTGCCAAGCTTGTTGTCCACTAGGACCCCCAGATCCTTTTCCATCTTAGATTCACCCAGAGGTTCCTCCCCTAGCAAGTAGCTTGCTTTCATGTATCTGATGCCCAAGTGCATCACCTTACAATTTTTAACATTAAACATCATCTGCAATGTAGCTGCCCACCCCATTATTTTGTTCAGGTCTACTTGTAAGGTTTCCACATCCTGCATAGAAGATATTGACCTGCTTAGTTTAGTATCATCCGCATATACCGGGATTGTGCTAGATATCCCCTCCTCTAGACCATTTATGAATAAATTAAACAGGATTGGTCACAGGACAGATCCCTGGGGGACCCCACTTTCCAAACCCACCCAATCCAAATACTCCCCGTTTATCACCCCCTTCTGGACTCTGGAGCCAGTTCTCTATCCAGGTACTCACCCTATGGTCCATACCTACGTACCTTAGTTTGTACAGTAAGCGTTTGTGGGGAACTGTGTCAAATGCCTTTGCAAAGTCCAGATACACCACATCCACAGGCCTTCCTTTATCTAGATGGCAACTCACTTCATCGTAGAAGGTTAAAAAATTGGTCTGGCAAGAACAATTTTTCATGAATCCATGCTGATTACTACTAATAATACCATTTTCATTACTAAAGTCTTGTATATAGTCGCATTACATCCCCTCCAAATTCTTGAAGACTACTGATGTTAGGCTGACTGACCTATAGTTACCCGGGATATATCTCGGCCCTTTTTGAGTGTGATAGTACAGGTAAAATACAATTCTAAACAAGAGGCATTAGATTTCACTTTTGCATAGCATATTACAAAAAACGTAAAACCATTCACATCAGTCTCTAGATTCAAACTACAAAACTAACACGCCTAGTAAAGAATCCTCGTGTAAAAACTTTTTTTGGTTGTTTTATTGTAGTTTTAGGGGATGGGAGAAGGGAATGAGTGGGTTACTCCTTTGGCTCGACTATGTACAATTCTGGGATTTCTGTAGCAGAAATGCCCATTAGCGCTGTCTTGACGCCAGCCAATGCTAGCCAACGCTTATGAACTCTTTGAACACACTGTATCTCTAAAAGCTGTGCTGGAACCCCAATTTAAGTCTAGCAAATCCAGGACTGTAGAACCTTGAACATCTGACACTGCTTGCACTGCAAAGTCGATAAAAGAAAAGGAATTGGCAGCACTCCAGGTTGAGTCAAAATCCAGGTTTATTGACTGGACATCCAAATATGACAATCGTGACAAGGTAGACGCGTTTCACACACTGACTGTGTGCTTAATCATTATCATTAGTAATGATTAAGCACACAGTCAGTGTGTGAAACGCGTCTACCTTGTCACGATTGTCATATTTGGATGTCCAGTCAATAAACCTGGATTTTGACTCAACCTGGAGTGCTGCCAATTCCTTTTCTTTTATCAAGTTTTCACGGAGGCGAGCCGGGGCATGCACCTGTGTGAGTCATCAGGCAATTACACCACCTTGAGCAGTGACTCCTTGTCTGTTCAACTGCAAAGTCACTGACTACTCTCTCTCCAGCCTTTCCCTGGCTTGAGGAAGCTTGCTGTGTATTCCTGTATGGCTGCAACTCTCAACTGATGCACTCACACTGTGCATTGACTCTTCAGGGCCCAACTGAAGGCGCTCCCTTTAACACTTCAGGGTCCTCAACCTAGGTACCCCCTCTATTACTTCAGGATCCTCTGACTTGGTACCCCCTCTATTACTTCAGGGTCCTCTGACTAGGTACCCCCTTTACAGCTAGCTGACACTTGGATCCTAGGACCTTCTCCGGAGTGGTCCCCACTGACTCTAGGCAGACCCCCAGGGGCAGTCCTCAGTACTCACCACCTGTGTAGACTTTCCTGGGACTGGACCCCTCTAGCTCTCCGCTGGTTCTCGGCACACCAGATCCACCTCACCTCAGCTCAACTCAGCACTCCACCGTCCTCTCCCTCCTGGTACTCTGCTTCCCACCAAAGACAATTTGTCATGCTCTCCCTCAAACTTATACCCACTCCCAGAATCCTTTGCGGCAGAATCTGCCTTCTGGGGTAGTTACAAGCCTGAATGTATCCCTGATTGGGTTTTCTCCACTGCCCTATGAGAAGCCTCTCACAGAGCCAGTAGGAAGACTCCTCTTTCAGCAGACACACCTGGAAACCATGACACCCTACCAAAAGAAATCATGTCCCTGCTGTTAGGCAGACAATGCCCATTATACATTTACCTAGCACCTACCTGTAGGGTGCAACATACAGATACATTAAATCAGTTCAAAAGGACATTCAAAAAGTATAATGATATGGTCTCAAACTGTAAAATATATCCCAATGCAATTCAACTCCAAGAGAGTCTTCTTCAGGGGACAGGTAGCAGGATGACCACTCTAATACAGACATAACATCAGCAAACAAACAACAACAGAAAACTGATATAAACTTCAATTTGGTGATGAAAATCAAAAATAATTAAAACATTTTGTACTGTGTTGCACCAAGATCTTACATCTTTCAATTTAAGGTGGTTGTATCAATCCAGGCTAGTCCCCTTGCACATGAAGAATGAATGCAAGGGATGCAAACTACAGTGAAGGGGATGAAAATGGAAAAATTAATAAGTATAATGAAGAGTGCAAGTAACCTATACAGAAATGTCTTTGGAACTGATTTAGGCTGTGGCACAGATCTGTAAATAACTTTTTAATCTTTTTTTGCAAATAAAGTGGCATATATTTAACATTTTGCTCTGTTTTATTTATTTTAAAGTCCCATCAAACTTTTTGTTTATAGTTTATGTATAGCATTATACCTCCCTATTAGGTACCTCCCAAATGAGGTGGATCCAGTCACAATCCAATTGGTACACTTACAATGAATTCTGAATAATCTCAGAAGCATCCCAAACTGATGTCAAAAGCAGGCCGTCAAGGTCCTCATCGAGGCCCTTAGTGAAATCTAGCTTGCAGTAACAGACAGACATATAGATCCCCAGGAACCATTAGCTGTCAGTAGACACAGACAGTGTTGCATTAGATAAACATACCAAGTTTAGTGTTGAAGACCAGTGTGTTCTGGTCTAGGTTAAAAGATGTCCTACTTTAAATCCAACCACCTTAATTTTCCCAAGAAGCAAAATGATCACTATCACCAGTGTTTACAGGTAAGGATTAACCTATCCTTTCCTAAATCCCAAGTGGACCTTTTATAGTCTTTCCTTGGCTTGAAGGGTGCATTTTCTGTAGTGGTGAGTGGCAGTGCATGAAAAATTCAAAGATGTAAATGCAGCCTTTAGTCAGGGTCAGGGACAACTTTATGTTAAGGTTTATCTTAAGGGTGACCCCCCCCCCCCCCTCCCAGCAGCACATACTTACTGTACCTTCTTATCACTCCCCTCCTCTACAGTTCACCCTGGGAGCTAGGGGGAATTAGACCTGTCTGAGCTCCAAGCTACATCATACACAGAGCTGAGGACTTTCTATCCACCCAAATGTGACAGTGTTGGGTGCCTGATCAGCCAATTAACAAGCACCAAGTCTGTCACAATGGGAAAGGGGAGCAAGTCACCAATTCCCTATACTCTATATGTTCGGTCCCAGGGGGCCAACTGAACCATGGAGGATTGAGGGGAAAGTGAATACTGTATGTGCTGCTGGTGGGGCCTTCAGTGAAAGAAAGGTGAGCACTGTATATGTTGCTGGAGGGTCCTTGTTAAAGGGAAGGTGAGTACTGTATGTGCAGTTAGTGGGGCCTTAAGAAGAAGGGAATGGAAAATGCTGTATGTGCGGCTGATGGGGGCTTCATTAAAGAGTAGTTGTGTAATGTACTGTATGTGCTTCTGGTTGGGCCTTCAGGAAAAGGAAAGTGAGTAATGAATGTCCTGCTGGTGGGGCCCTCATTAAAGGAAAGGTGAGTACTGTATGTGTTGCTGGTGGGGCCTTCAGTAAAGAGAAGGTGAATACTGTATGTGCTGCTGGTGGGGCCCTCAATAAAGGGAAGGTGAGTACTGTATGTGTTGCTGGTGGGGCCTTCAGTAAAGAGAAGGTGAATACTGTATTTGCTGTTGGTGGGGCCCTCAATAAAGGGAAGGTGAGCACTGTATGTGTTGCTGGTGGGGCCTTCAGTAAAGAGAAGGTGAATACTGTATTTGCTGTTGGTGGGGCCCTCAATAAAGGGAAGGTGAGTACTGTATGTGTTGCTGGTGGGGCCCTTATTAAAGGGAAGGTGAATACTGTATGTATTGCTGGTGGGCCTTCAGTAAAGGTAAGGTGAGTAATGTATGTGCTGGTGGTGGGCCTTCATTAAAGGGAAGTTCAATACTGTATGTGCAGTGAGTGGGGCCTTAAGAAGAAGGGAAGGTGAATATTGTATGTGAGGCTGATGGGGCCTTCATTAAAGAGTAGGTGAGTAATGTACTGTATGTGCTTCTGGTGGGGCCTTCAGTAAAGGGAAGGTGAGTAATGTATGTCCTGCTGGTGGGGCCCTCATTAAAAGGGAAGGGGAGTACTGCTGGTGGGGCCCTCATCAAAGGGAAGGTGAGTAATGTATGTGTTGCTGGTGGAGCCTTCAGTAAAGAGAAGGTGAATACTCTATGTGCTACTGGTGGGGCCCTCATTAAAGAGAAGGTGAATACTGTATGTATTGCTGGCGGGCCTTCAGCAATGGTAAGGTGAGTAATGTATGTTCAGCTTGTGGGCCATTATTGAAGGGAAGGTAAATACTGCATGTGCTGGAGTGGGGCATTCATTAAGGCCCCTTTCACACTTATGCAACGCAATTTTACCGCGATTTTGCCACGATTTTGACGCGATTTTGAAAGCAATGGCTATGGCTATGGCTCAAAACGCAATCAAACCGTGGCAAAGTAGTGCAGGAACTACTTTGAAGTCGGTGCGACTTCAAAACGCACTGATATGAATGGGGCTCATTGAAAATAATGGAAAACGCCTTGTCATGCGATTTTGCGGTCCAAAATTGCGGGACAAGTCGCACTAGTGTGAAAGGGGCCTAAAGTGAACTCTGCTTTGGCAAAGAAAAGTTCATTTAAAAGTAAACTTGTCGCAGGGTAAAGCACCTGCCTCAGAAGTCTGTAATAAAAGCAGCCATAGGCCTCATCATCATCATTTGCATCATCATTCTGGGGCAGAGAAGATATTACTATACAGGCTCATAGAGAGTAAGCTCACTGGCACTGCCCCAAAACTAGCATTATTCTGGGATGAGCTGCTTCTATCAGAGGCTTCTGATACAGAATGTTTGCTTTGTGACAGATTCCATTTAAAGCATTTACCTGTAATTAAAGAAACATGGAGGCCGTATTTGTGGACCTCTCTTTCTCCTTGGCCAGTTATGCTGATTTTATTGTTTTTATAGTATGATTTAATGATTTAGAAAAAGTAAGTGTTTAGGACTCATGACTCTGACTTGTCCTGACTACTTGTTCAGTGACTCTGAAAATTATGTAGCTAGAGCGTTAACATAACAGTCAGACAACCAGCATTTTGTAGAAAGAGGTCAACCGTGAGAGCCTCATAGTTTGTTGCATAACTAGTTTACTTTAAATACACTTATATTCTTCTACGTCAGTAAAACTATCTTATGTCCAGAAGATGTCAGTACAGAGCACATCAACCAAATCAGGATTCAGATAGCGCCTGTTGTCTCTTTCCTGTGAGGGTAAAATTTAGATTTTATATAATCAAGTAAATATCAACTGTAATTTAAACACATGAATATTCTTTCTATGATTTATTCATACAAAAGCTGGAGCAAACTGAAGCAGACCATTCTGACTCCTTGCTTTAATTAAAAGATAACCTGAATAATTTCTAGATCAACTCCTTCACTATTGCACCTTTTGCCTTTTCTCAATTGTTAGTAAATCAGCCCTAGCCTGAAGGCCTCCAATGGGTTACAATAAAGGATATATAAAAGGATGTGTTGGTTGGAGTAACGTCTAATAACATAAACCATACTGTCCAAAGTATTGGGATGTTTGCCTTTACACACAAATTAACTTTAATGTCTTAGAGTCTTAGTCCGTAGGGTTTAATATTGAGTTGGCCCACCCTTTGCAGCTATACCAGCTTCAACTTTCTGGGAAGGCTGAGCCTTAAGCCCCGTACACACGATCAGATTATGGAACGATCTGTCATCTGTTTTTTGTGGCATGCTAGTCTGATGTGGAAAGTGAAGAGGTTATTTTCATACGAATTTTCCCCTACGAGAGAATTCTACTTCAGAAGTGATGTCATGTGTTGGATTGCTTTGTATGTGTTCTTTCGTCTCTGAGCATGCCTAGTCTTGCTCTTAAGATTTTTTTCCGTCGAAATCTGTACTAATCAGACGAAAATCGGACGTTGCATTACGGACGACAAAAATTATATAGCCTGCACATCAGGATTTTGTCAGCCGAAAAGTCGGAGTTGGCTGTCAAAAGCACCATACTAACAATCCGAAAATCGGCAGATCGGTCGTCGGACGAATTTTCCCTACAGATTTTCTTATCATGTGTACGGGCCTTAAGTCTACAAAAAATGTGTTTGTAGAAATATATATATTTATTATTATACAGGATTTATATAGCGCCAACAGTTTGCGCAATGCTTTACAACATGAGGACCGACAGTACAGTTACAATACAATTTAATGCAGAAGGAATCAGAGGGCCATGATATATATATATATATATATCTGTAGCACAATTCCCAGCATAGGTGCTGGCTGTGGGTCCCCCTGGGTCACCGGGGTGCAACAAAAGTACCTTTGAACATGTTTCTTCAAGTGTGAGCACTGAGACAAGAACCAGTCCAGTATCTTTGGGTTTTTAGGTTTATTTAGGAACTTGAATGGGAGAAGGGATGAGTGGGATACTCCTGCAATTGAACTATACACAACTTGACGGGGACTCTGAAAAAATGCTGCTTGGCGCTGATTAGCGCTGGCTTGATGCTGTAACTTATCTTTTTACTGCGGAAGTCCTTTTTAGCTCTCGCCTGAGGTAGCTACTTGTACACCTTTGCTGCACTGCTGAACACTTCAGGGCCCACACTGGCACCCCCTTTCATTTCCCTATTTTCAGGGCTTTGAACACTTGGCAGCCCTAGTAGACGACAAGCTCAGCAATGGCATGCAATGCCAAGCTGCTGCAAGCAAAGCCAACAGAATATTGGCATATATTAAAAAAGGGGTTTTACTCCAGAGAGAAAACAATAATTCTCCCACTCTACAAGACTCTGGCCCGGCCGCATCTGGAGTATGCCGTCCAGTGCTGGGCTCCGGTCCTCAGGAAGGATGAGCTGGAACTGGAGAGAGTCCAGAGAAGGGCAACAAAGCTAATAAAGGGACTGGAGGATTTCAGTTATGAGGAAAGACTGCAAGCATTGACGCTTGAGAGGGGATATGATATAAATGTACAAATACCGTACTGGGGACCCTAGCATAGGGAACAAACTATTCAGTGAAAGGGAATACAAAAGGACTTGCGGCCATTCGCTAAAATTAAAAGAGAAGCGGTTTAACCTTAAACTGCATAAAGGGTTATATACTGTCAGAGCGGTAAGGATGTGGAACTCTCTTCCACAAGCAGTGGTATCAGCAAGGAGCATCGATAGTTTCAAAAAACTATTAGATGGGCTCCTTAACAACCATAAAATACAGGGGTATTCAAGGTACTATTGACATAAACACTTATCACACACACTCATTATAGGTTGAACTGGATGGACTGGTGGCTTTTTACAGCCTCACTAACTATGTAACTATGTAACACAAGTTCACATGAAATGAAAAACCCTAAACTTTAGAACTGAATAAAAAAATGTATTAACCTATGCTGGACTCCAAACGGAGACACAAATTAATGCAGCCCTGTATTAATTGAAAAATCGATTAAAGTGTTACTAAACCCAGCACCCTGCATTCACTATATCTGGTCTCCCACAGTACACAGAACATGGAAATGCAATTATTTTAGTAATTATAAACTGCTAAATACCTTTTCTCATCAGCAATATATAGCAGTCTTTTGACTTGTATCAACTCCTAATATAGCTTGTAGGAGGAGTTTTCATTCTCCCCTGACCCTCTGTCTGGACAGCAAGGCCCGAAGCGGAAAACAAAAAAAAAAAAAAATAGCGCAGGGCAGACATGACCATGTGAAGAGGGGAGACAGGGCAGGTATGGGTTAAAGTAAATTGTTTTGATTTGGGGGTATTCAAGGATTGGTGGAGCAGGCTTGGGAGGGGTTGAGGTACATTTAGGAGGGGTGGCCCCTAAGAATTGGAGGTCAGTGAAGTTCAACGGACGAAGGAAGAAGAAGCTTGGTCACCCACCTGTTGCAATGCAGAGCATCTCACCTCGGCTTCCCTGGTCCGGCTGCGATGGCCGCGGTGAAGGGGACTGAGTGGCTCCGGGCTCAGGTCTTCACCTTGATGGGGGTTCAGGACTCTACCCAGGAACCAGGAGGGCTGTCGGTCCCGCGGGCTCGGCGGTCACGGCCGCCGGAGCGTTTTTCACCGGACCCTTCCCCTCGAGCTCAGCGTCATCCTAGGAGCCCCGACAGGGACCCTTCAGGGCCGCCGGCTAAGCGTGCCTCTGCTACAGCTGTGCGCGCCTCTGGGAGGAATCCTCTGCAGGGACGGAGCTCTGGGGGCGGCGGAAGAAGGCGGCCTTCGGTCTCTCCCCGTCCCTCTCGTCGAGGATCAATTGGACTGGCGGGCTCCCCTACTGGCGATGCTCCGGTCGGTGGGGAGCCTCGGCGTGGGAGTGACTCCATGGCGGCCGGTGGCAGCAGGGATCGGCGGGACTCGGAGTCGGCCTCGGTCGGGCGCGGAGAGATGACGCGGCGCGGCAAGTCACGTGGCCGGGTCATCGAAAGTTCAGCTGGATCACGGAGCTCTACGTCGGGCGGAGCTGGAGTAAGGGGGCGGGGACGCCTGTCGCTCGGCTCTTCGGCTTCCGGGAGTGAGCCACCTGGAGGGAAGCTGCAAGCGGTGTCCGGGGACGATCGGTCGGAAGGCGAGGTGTCCGGATCGGAAGGTGAAGAGGATGTCGGTGTCCGGTCGGCGGCGAGGGAGGCTGGATCGGCGGCTGGGGGCGCCCCCCCTGGGCAGTCAGGTGAGGTCGCTGTTTCTTCACTATCTGTGGCTGATTTGAGGGGCTTGTTTGATGTGGGGGGTGGGAGTCCTGCGGTGGCTCGAGTGGGAGGGGCGTCCCGGCCGGTGGGGGTGGCGGCCCCGGATGGGGGAGCTGATGGGGGCTTGGGGGGCTTTCTCCTGGGTCTGCGGGACCTCTTGGGGCGTTTGGCTCTGCGGGGCGGGGTCCGCTCGTCTCCTGCGGCGGCTTGGGTTCCTCCAGCGGGGGGCTCGGGCACGGAGCCCGTGGGGGCCCCGGGGCTGGCGGGGCTGTCTTCCGCTGGGCAAGTTCCGGGGGTGGCTGCGGCGCCCCAAGCTATTGGTTCGCCGGCGGTGGCGGCGGTGACTGCTGGGTCTGCGGGGGACAAGACCGGGACGGCGAAGGAGGGGAAGGCGGACGCGGTTCGCCTGGACGATTCGGCAAAAGGTGAGGTATATGTTTGTGTTGAGGGCCCATTGGTGGCACATTTGAAACAGGAAGTTCGTGAGAAGATTTGGAAGGGTGAGTACGTGGAGATCTTCACGCTGTTGCCCCTCGAGAAGTTCAACCTGGACAGGGTTAAACCGGAGGAGCGCAAGAAGGAGGACGAGGAAGCGCGACGCTATCGGCTTATCCCGCGGACGTTCCCCAATTGGTTACAGGCCTTTGCCATTCTGGCGGGCGTCATAGGTGAAAAGGCGCCGGAAAACTGCTCGGCCCTTTTCTGTTACCTGGACGCTATAGGGGAGGCCTATCGGGTGTATGGGGGGTCGGCCTGGCTGCGGTACGACGAGCAGTTCCGACAGCGGAAGGCGGTTAGGCCATCCTTGCGGTGGGATCGCAAGGACATCAGCCTGTGGATGCGGCTCATGTCTTCTGCGAGGGCTCCGAATCAGTTTTTTCCAGGGGGGGCGGTGGTTCTGCGACCCCGGGACAGCCGGCCGCGAAGAAGAGGGGTTTCTGCTGGCAATTTAATGAGGGTTCCTGTAAGTTTGGTGGCACCTGTCGCTTCAAACATGAATGCTCCGGTTGCGGAGGTCATTCCTTGTCTCGATGTTTTAAGTCCGGTAAGGGGCGTTCCGGAGAGCCTTCGCACAAAGGGGGCGACGCCGGTGAGGGTGGAAAGGCTACGTCCTTTTCTAGATAGGTACCCCGATAGGGCGGCTGCCCGACTTCTGGGGGAGGGTTTTGCGGTGGGTTTTCGTATCCCTTGCTCTTTGGCCTCGGTGCCTCCGGTGGCGAGGAATTTGCGTTCGGCCTTGCACCACCCTTTGGTGGTGTCGGATAAGTTGAACAAGGAAGTGGCTCTCGGTCGCATGGCGGGCCCGTTCTCTGAGGTGCCGTTACGGGACTTGGTGGTTTCGCCGTTGGGGGTGGTTCCCAAAAAGGAACCCAACAAGTTCCGCCTCATTCACCACCTGTCCTTCCTAAAGGGTGGGTGCGTGAATGACGCCATTGACCCGGAGGCCTGTGCGGTGTCTTACATTTCCTTTGACGCCGCGGTGGCCTGGGTGCGACATTATGGGCGAGGGGCCTTGAAGTCTGACATAGAGGCGGCGTTCAGGTTGCTCCCGGTTCACCCGGATAGTTTTCGGTTACTGGGCTGCTGGTGGCAAGGGGCGTATTATGTGGATCGCTGCCTTCCTATGGGATGCTCCATATCTTGCGCGTTGTTTGAGACTTTCAGTTTCTTTGTGGAGTGGGTGGTCAGGCATGTTTCCGGAGTAAATTCGGTGATCCACTATTTGGACGACTTTCTTTGTGTGGGCCCGCCTTCTTCCAATGGGTGTGCGATTCTGCTCGCCACTTTGCAGCATGTGGCGGGGGGTTTCGGCATTCCTTTGGCCCCAGACAAGACGGAGGGCCCGACCACGGTGCTCAGCTTCCTGGGCATTGTCGTGGATTCGGAAGCCATGGAGTGTCGCCTGCCGGAGGATAAGTTGGGGGCTTTGAGAGCTGAAATTGAGGGGGTGCTGGGCTTGCGCAAAATTCAGTTGCGCAGCTTGCAGTCGTTGCTGGGTAAATTGAATTTTGCCTGCCGCATTATGCCCATGGGTCGTCGGCGGCGACTTCGGGGGTAAAATTGCCCACTCACTTTGTCAGGCTCAACCGAGAACACAGGGATGACTTGCGTCTGTGGCACGGTTTTTTGGCCACGTACAAATGTAGATCCTTGTGGTTGGCCGGGCCGATTAGCAACTTTGATTTGGAGCTGTTTACTGATGCGGCTGGCTCGGCTGGGTACGGGGCTTTTCACAGAGGGGCGTGGAGCGCCGCCCCTTGGCCGGGGGAGTGGCAGGTGGCGGGTTTGGTCAGCAACTTGGTTCTGCTGGAGCTGTTCCCAGTGGTGGTGGCTCTGGAGATTTGGGGAGCGGAGTTCAGGAATTTGAAGGTTCGTCTCCATTGCGACAATCTCGGGGTGGTCCAGGTTATCAACCGCGCGTCGGCTTCTTCTCAGCCGGTGGTGCGCCTCCTCAGGTATTTGGTTTTGCGGTGTCTACAGTTGAATGTTTTCCTGTATGCTGTGCACATTCCGGGGGTTCATAATGATATTGCTGACGCGCTGTCTCGTTTTCAGTGGGACAGATTCCGGGAGTTGGCACCGGCAGCGGAGCAACGCGGAGTCCCGTGTCCGGAGTGGCTGTGGGGGATTGCCTTGGGGTCCTCGCTGGATGGATCAGGAAGTCGGTGAGCGAGTCCACGTGGTCGGCATATAGCAAGGTATGGTTGGAGTGGCTGGAGGTGTTGCGGGTGGCGGCGGTGGATCCTCGGGGTCCGGAGGTCAGGTGGGTGTTACTTTCTTTTGTCTCTGATCATTTTGAGAGGGGCTCATCGGCTTCCGCTGTGGCGCGCAAGTTGTCCGGCTTGGCCTTTCTGTTTAAATTTTTGGGTTGTCAGGACTTCACAAAGGACTTTTTGGTACGACAGGCGTTGAAAGGCTATTCCAGGGCGCATCGGCGGAGGGACTCGAGGCGCCCGGTGTCCTTCGCTCTTTTGCAGGACGTGTACACGCAATTGGGGGTGCACTGCACCTCGTGTTACGAGGTGGCGTTATTTAAGGTGGCTTTTTCTCTCGCTTTTTTCGGGGCTTTCCGGGTCGGGGAGTTGGTCAGCTCCTCCCGGACGGTGCCGGGGGGCTTATTGGTTCAGGATGTCTCTTCCGGTCGGGAAGGGATTACTATCCTCCTTCGCAGGTCGAAGACGGACCAGAGTGGCAGGGGGGTCCGTGTCTGGCTGTTCGCGGTGCCGTCTTCACCGCTGTGCCCGGTGGGTGCTGTTCAGGCTTATGGGGCAATCCGCCCTCCGCGGCCCGGTTCATTTTTGATGCACGCGGACGGGTCGTCGTTATCTCGCTTTCAATTCATCTCGGTGTTTAGGAAATGTGTGCGCTCTTTGGGTTTGGATGCCAGTAAGTTTGCGTCTCATTCCTTTCGGATGGGGGCGGCCACGGAGGCCGCGCGCTGGGGGTTGAACGAGGATGCGGTGAAACGCATTGGGCGCTGGGAGTCCAGGAGGTTCTTGTTGTACGTACGTCCGCAGCTGTTGGTGTAATGTATGTGCGGGTGTTGGTTTGTATCGCTGGGGGGTGGGGGGCCCGGCTGGTTGTCTGATTATTGGTTGGTGTTTTTTGTTCCCCTTTTCTTATAGGTCTGGACCCCTGCCTCCTTTGGATTTTGGGACACTCGTATGTTTTCTGGGGGGCCCGGAGAGCTGATGTGCGTCCTAATGGTAGACAGCTTGGTTTCTCTTGGCAGGAGGCTTGCGTCAGGTGGTTGGGGGTGCCGGGGCTCACTTGGGGTAGGGTCCTCCCGGAAGTTCATCGTTTCGCCCGGTTGGACAGGCGGCCGGATGTTTTGGGGCTGCATGCCGGGGGCAACGATTTGGGGGCCAGGTCCGCGCGGGCCTTGATCAGGGACATCAAGTTGGATTTCCTGCGGCTGCGCACGGCTTTTCCGGCGCTGCTTATAGTTTGGTCTGATATGGTGGCCCGCACGTCCTGGCGCATGGCCAGGTCGGTCGAGCGGCTTAATAAGGCTCGGATCAAGTTGAACAAGGAAGTGGGCCACTTTGTTTGTCGGAATGGTGGGTTGGTGGTCCGCCACTTGGAGTTGGAAGTGGACACATGGCGGTATCTGCGGGGTGACGGAGTGCACCTCAATGCAGTGGGTATAGATTTGTGGGCTCTGGGATTGCAGGATGGGATCCAGCGAGCCTTGAGGGTTTGGAGGGGCACGCAAGGGTAAGGTGTCACCCTTGAGTGCTGGTGGCGTTTTGTTGGTCTTTGCTGGCGGGGGAGGTGAACAGTTTAGGATAAGGGTATGGTTGGGACTCATCGTTGGTATGGGTCCCTATGGTGCATTCCATTTAATGTCAGTTTAAATGGAATTCAAAATGGTGGCACTGCGGGGAGTGGTTTGTCTCCGAGCCGGTGACGCGGCTGGAGGCCTATCAGGGCACAGGTCCCGCAGTGCAGGATTTGGAATTATTTGGGGGTGCCTCAAAGACCAACAGGCTTAATGACTGATTTGTTTTATGTTTTAAGGAATGTTTTTCTCCTTATGTTAATTTTAAGGTAAAAGGGTTAATAAAATGGCTGCTGTGGCCAATTAACTCCAAGCACGGTGTGGTCTCATTTATTTAGGTAAGGGGAAAGGTTTATGGAATGGGGGTGGAGTCTTTGGCGTTAAGCAGCCTAAGAGTTTGGGGGGGGACATCTATTCTACATTGGTCAAGTGCTGATTGGCCCTGTGCTAATCATATACACTCTCTCAATAAAAAAATAAAATAAAAAAAGAACTCTCTAGCAATACACACCAAACTGAGCATGTGTAGCCCGTCCCCTGGCTCTGTAAACATCCGGTTATATTTTGGAGACAGTGAAAGAAGAGGAGGATCAGAGAGACAGGATCAAACAGCCTTCACAATGCAGATGATTAACCCCTTAGGTTCCACAGTGAGTATAACAAACATGCTTTACTGCATATACAGACTGATTTTACTGTTGTAGGTTTAGTAACACTTTAAGGTAGTATAAGTACCTTGGTGTCAGCAGAGCTTAGACAGGAGAAGCAGCACCTTCAGCCAGTTATCATGTGCTGATAAGTAATCTACTGATGGGAGGAGTGAGCAGACGATATGTCTATTCTGCTTCTATAGTGATATACATCTATATACTTATGGTTAGTGTTATATGCTGGATGCAGTCGTTTTTTCTGCTCCCAATTGCTTTGTTTAGATCACGATTCGTTTGTCAAGAAGGGAATCCCCTCTAATCAAAGAGGCGCTGTCCTGGGTGGAGGAACTGCCAACTTTATTATCAATCCCACTCTTCCACTTAGCGAAGGTTCGGGTTCTCCTATTTACCTTCAGGTTTAGCGCAATATCCTTTGTGGGGAGGGCCATTTCTCATAACAACCCTCCTCCAAAAACTCTTTCTTTGCAGGTTCTGGTTTGTAAAATTCGAATAGTAGTTAATCATCCTCATGCATGAAATAAAATCAGATTCAAATGTGTATCAATATTTAATTTGCTAGGAAAATGTCAGGAATTAATGTCATGGGAATGTTCACTGGAATGCAGACTTCAGAAACCAAAGATATATTTATCTCTACTATTCTATTCTTTAGAAGGATTCTGTTATTATTCAATAATTTATGGCTTTGTATTATTGTAGAAGGGAAGTACTTATCTAACATATGTGATGAATGGTTGCAAAACACAGAGAGTATCTTGTTTTGTGTACATTTACACCTCGCCACCTGTCTGTTATCACTGTAAACACACATGTTGTGGAATAATTATATTCCGACTAAGTTAAATGAGCAAACACTGCAATTTAGTAGTGTTTATGTAACCTATTCTGAAAGCATTATTATGCATTAATAGTGAACATTTACCTTGTTCCTTGAACCATATCCTCTTTTAGTTTAGATATACTATATTACCAAAAGTATTGGGACTCCTGCCTTTACACATGCATGAACTTTAATGGCATTCTTGTCTAGCCTGTACACACAATAAGAAAATCGGATGTAAAATGTAATCCGACGAACAATCTGCCGATTTTTGGATCGTTAGTATAGTGCTTTTGTCAGCCGATTACCAATTTTCGTACGACAAAAACTGATGTGTTGAGAGCTGATGTACTCGTGCACATTGCTGAATCGAGATGGGGCTTAGGTAAGTATGGGGGGGGGGGATGCATGAAGGTAAAAAACCATGAGCCTTTAGAACCACGTTAATATGACAGATGAATCACTAACCAGGTAACTGAAATTCTCACTCAAGGTTTTTATGTCTGGTTCACATAAGCAATGCGATTTTGATTCATTTTGAGGTGCAATTACGTATTGCGACCTTGACTTGATTGGTGATTTTATGACTGTGCATGTTTTGAGGCAATTTGTGTAATGCTATTACTACTACTTTTGAGGCGCCAGGGATTTCTCTGGCTTAAGGTTAAAAAAAAAACATATAATTACAATTGCATCAGAAACACATATACATGCAATTTATGTGTGTTTGCATTCCAAGTCTATTGCACCAAAATCTTACTAGAATTGCACCAAAGTAGTACAAAAACCTTTTCCAAAACCGCCTTGTGCTCAGTTGCATGAATGTTAATGGCCACCATTGAAAACATGTGATTTCCATTGTAATGTGATTCTGTGGGACTCAAATTGCATTTAAAGCGGAGTTCCACCCTGGTTATACATTTTTTAATAAAAATACCCCCGGGACAGTCAGGGCTAGCACATTCCACAATGGCTAGCCTCTGATCTGTCCCGGGTCGCACTTACCTTTTGGGAGAAATACTTACCTTGAAAATGTCTTGTCCAGCGCTGCCATCTCAGGTGTGGGCAGCTTGAAGCCAGCGCGATCCTCTTCCACGTCCTCTTCCGTCCTCTTCCTTCTTCTTCGGTCCCACGATGCACTGCACCGGCCCCGATGTCACTTCCGGTGCTCGCGCGCCATCCCTCCACAGCTTCTGGGCATGCCCAGAAGCTGTTTAGAAGGGAATGACGCGCGCGCCCCGGAACTGACGTCGGGGCCGGTGCAGGCGCAATGATTCCTGGGAGCGATGACGTTCAGCTCCCAGGAATCATTGCAAAAGCCAGGAAGTGACGAATCGCCGTGGCCGCCAAGGGGAGGAAGAAGGAAGTAAGGTGAGTATATTTTCTCTACAAGGTAAGTAAAAAAAAAAAAAATGAATTGCGATTATCCATTTGTTTTTCAGGTGACCCGGAGCGAGAAGATGGAGGTAAGTATAAATTTAGGGTGGAACTCCGCTTTAAAATCCCACGAGTGTGAACCAGGCCTTAGGCTACATTCACACTGGCGATTCAGACCAGCGCAAATTGTAGTGGCAGAATTCCCATGATTCCTGCTACGGCTCTGAGCAGCTAGGTGCACAGAAAGTGCGTCTAACAGTGATCACCGCAGTCTGCCTGCACAGTTGCTAAAGTAATTATGGCATGAGTCATCAGAAATAGTAAAAGGTGTCTGCTTTCATTACCAGACTGTGGCTATTTACGTTGGGTTTGGTGTATCAAGGAGCCATACTACCCAATGAGATGGACTCTTTGCCAATAAGTCAGCTGGGATGAGAACTGTTGTCACGTCACCCTCTTTCCACAATTCTTAACATGATACCATTTGATAAAGTCCTTTCTCTTCATGAAGAAAAATAAAAAAGCATAAAGCTGATTTTCAGTTGAGTGCCGCTAACAAAGTAAATAAAGTACCCAAAGAGGATGCTTGTTCCAGTGTTGTTTCACAAAGCAACCAAAAGTTTCCTCAGAGAAGCTTTCCGCTCTACAGACAAGCTTTTACAATCCTTCTGAAAGAAAGAGATCATCTTGGAGGTACCAATACATAGCACTTTCAGATGGAAAAAGGCACTGGTGTTGACAGATGTAAAGGTCTGTACACACGATAAGAAAATAGTCCAAAAAAGTTCTGTATGAGGTATGTCTGATTGTTAAGCCCCGTACACACGCAACGATTATCGGCCGACCGATCGTCCGTCTTTTGTCCAGAGTGGTGTTTTGTTGGTTGGAATGTGCCTAGACTGCACACGAATTTTCTCGCCCGACAGAATTCTACTTCAGAAGTGATGTCATGTGTTGGTTTGCTTTCTTTGTGTTCTTTCTTCTCTGAGCATGCCCAGTCTTGCTCATAAGATTTTTTCCTGTCGAAATCTGTACTGACTGCACGAAAATCGGCCGTGTTTTGGCGGCCGGACGAAAATTTTATAGCCTGCACACCGGATTTTTTTCGGCCGAAAAGTCGGAGTTGGTTGTCGGAAGCATCATACTAACAAGCCGAAAATCGGCAGATCGGTCGTCGGACGAAAATTCCCTGCCGATTTTCGACACGTGTGTATGAGGCTTTAGAATGGTCCTTTCGACAGCCAATTCCGACTGTTTGGACGACAAAAAGTGTAGGTGCAAGCTAAAATGGAAAAACGAGACACCTCCAGATATTAACATGTGGATCAATAAAGTGGAAGAGGTAAATAAATTTGAAAATCTTATATTAAATGCTAATCATAAGATGGGAAAATATCATTTAATATGGGATAGATGGAACTTATTTGTCAAGTCGAGAAGATAAGAATAAAAATAAGGAGCTCGAATACAGGAGAAGGCACACACCTACGGGACTGTTACAAGCTATAAATTAACATTATCCGTCTTCACCACCCCTCTTACATTATTATTCTGTTTGTCTTAAACCCTATTTTTTTTTTTCTTTTCTTCTTCTCAATCGCACAATAGAACATAGCAGGACCATGAATAGTTAAGAGCACGGGGGAACCTAATGGCGCTTTTCAACTGCATAGAACCGTACCGGCTCGGCACGCTTTTGTGCTTTTCCACTGCTGGTACCGCATGGTATAGGGTCGGAACGGTTCGGTACGGTACGGTATAGGTTTGCTTTTCCACTGCATGGAACCGAACGGTACGGTACGGTACGGCTCTGAAAAAACAGTACCTACTCGATTGTGGTTCCAACAGGTACCAAACTGGTACTATATCCCACAATCCTTTGCATGCAGTCACTACTAGCCACTGATTGGTCAGAGAATCACACCCACCCCGTTGTTATCCCACCCACTTAACTTTAGTACTACTTTAGTGGAAAAGCAAACCTATACCGTACCGTACCGAACCGTTCCGACACTATACCATGCGGTACCGCAGTGGAAAAGCAAACTGGGCCAAGCAGGGCCGAGTAGAGCCGAGCCGGTACAAGCCGGTACTTGCAGTGGAAAAGTGCCATAAGAGAATTTGAGATTCTTTGGTACTAGTTTTGTTTTTTTTTTTAGAATTATATACTAGATACCCCAATTACTTACCCAAGAGAGAAAAATCTATTAAAACTATGAAAATATGTTCCTGCTATAGTATAAATAAGATATGAAACTGTATGTACAATGTGCGATGAATACCTATGCATATGCTCTTTATTCTTTTTTTTTAGTTTTCTTCTTCTTGGTTTTGTTTTGTATGGAAAAAAAAAACGTTAAATAAATAAAATTTAGTAAGAAAATGTTTATTGTATGTGAACACAGCATCTGACTCTCTACAAGGGATTATGCTGCGGAGGATCTGGGTGCTGTGGGGTTCAAGCTCAGAGTGTTGGTTTGTCTTGACCGTGGGTATGTGAAAGCTTTCCAAAGCATACTGGGCACCAACTGTAAACCCGTGTATCTAGCTCACCAGGAATCACCTTCACAATTTTGAGTTCAGGTGCTTCCACCAAGGTGAACAAATTCCGCAGCATGCTAGGACATTTAACCTACTATGCCATTCCAACTTTACTCAGCTTAGCTAAGTCAATAAAGGCATGGTTGATGAGTTTGGTAAGGAAGAATTTGAGTGGCCTACACAGAGCTGTGACCTCAACATTGATGAACACTTTTGGGATGTGTTGAAACTCGTATTATGTGGCAAGTTTACTCATCCAAAATCAGGACCTGACCTCACAAGTTCTCTTTTAGCTGAAAGGACACAAACCCCACAGGAGAACTGCAAAATCTTGTGGAAAAGCTTCACAAAACAGTAGAGGCATAAAAATGTCCATGGTTTGGAATTAGACATCCAACAAGCTCATATAGCTATGATTGCCAGGTGCTATATAGTGGTATAGTATGAGGGCCTTTCTGAGCAATCCTTTCAAATCACATCCAGTAAGGTAGGCTCTCACATGATTGTACGTAGTTGCTTGCATATGCTTGTTTAACCACTTCAATACCGGGCACTTTCACCCCCTTCCTGCCCAGGCCAATTTTCCCCTTTTAGTGCTGTTGCATTTTGAATGACAATTGCGCGGTCGTGCAACACTGTACCTACACCAAATTTATGTCATTTTCCCCCCACAAATAGAGATTTCTTTTGGTGGTATTTGATCACCTCTGGGTTTTTTCCTTTTTGCTAAACAAATAAAAAAAGACCGAAAAGTTTGAAAAAAAAAAAAAAGTTTTTTTGTTTATGTTATACAATTTTGTAAATAAATAATTTTTTTCCTGCACTGATGAGCACTGATGAGACTGCACTGACAGGCACTGATGGGGTGGCACTGATGGGGTGGCACTGATAGGTGGCACTGATATGTGGCACTGATATGTGGCACTGATAGATAGCACAGATATACACCATTGGTGGGCACTGATAGGCGGCACTGCTGGGCACTGATAGGCGGCATTGATGGGCACTGATAGGTGGCACTAATAGGTGGCACTGATGGGCACTAATATGCACTAATGGGCACTGATAGGTGGCACTGGTGGGCACTGATGGGCACTGATAGGCGGCACTGATGGGCACTAATGGGCACTAATAGGCGGAACTGGTAGGCAATAATGGGCACTGGTGGGCGACACTGAAAGATGGCAATGATGGGCACTGGTGGGCAGCACTGATAGGGAGGGCACTGGTGGGCAGCACTGATGGGGAGGGCAAAGGGGGGCTCCCTGAGCCCTGATTGCCATCCCTGGTGGCCATAGTGGGCATCCCTGGGGTCATAGGTGGGCATCCTTGGGGTCATGGGTGGGCATCCCTGGTGGTTCTAGTGGCAACCCCCCCCCCCCGGGTCTGCACTGGTAATCAATGATCTGATTACCAGTGCCGACCCCCTCCCCTGTCAGGGGAGCCGCCGATCGGCGCTCCTTTACTCGTGCCTGTCAGGCACGAACTAAGGAAAGCCGATCAATGGCTCTTCCTGTTTACTATGTGACCAGCCGTGATTGGACAGGGCTGGTCACATGGTAAAGAGCCTACGTCAGATCGGAGATGCAGGGAGTCAGACTGACACCTCGCATCACCGATCGCCCGGGGGGCGCGCAGAGCTGTATTATCCTGCCGCCGTCATATGACGTCCGGTCAGGATAATACAACCACAGTCCTGCCGTCAATTTGCTATAGGGCGGGCGGGATGTGGATAATTAGATTGCAATGTTTGTAGCCAACTTTGTTAATCAGATTAACTTAAAGTGGTAATTAACCCAAAACCAATAATGTAATATATTGCAGCTTACCAATCATTAAATGTGATGGCGTGATGTCTGCATTCATTTTCTTTTCTTAGGCTTTTTCCCCTCTGCTTTCACCTGGTGATCTGGCCAGTAACACACCTCCTGTATTACAGTGCCCCCATTTTGAAAGAATGAGAACAGGGGTCACCACTGGGCAGCAGCATTGTCAGTCTAGGGGGGAGTGGTAAATGTACTAGCAGATTTAATTACACTAACAATGTAAAGCCAAACTCCAGCTCACACTTTATAAGCAGTTACAACAAACAGTTAGCATTTTTTTCCCCTTTTGGGATAAAGGTTTTACATAAATAAATAAAAAAATGATCATTATAAGCACCCCTGTTAGTGTAAAATAGTTTGCCTCATCTCTGTAACTGATACATTTTGCTGGAGAGCTTTATTTTGAAAAACAACAGACTTGCTGGCTGGATCACCAGATGAAAATAGAAGAAAGAAAGCCTAACAAAGAAAATGAATTCAGCCATCACATGGTAAGCTGCATTATAATAAATATTTGCTTTTGGGTTAAATACCGCTTTAAGATAATTCAGGAATATATTATTAATTGTTATTGTTTTAATACTGTTTTAGCATACAACTGTTGGAAGCTCATTATGGATTATAAAAAGAATCATTCTTTAGGACTGTGCTGTAACAAACAGAACTCCAGCGATCTGTACCATGTTAAATAAAACCATGCAATTATATATTTTACATGCCTAGGAGTAAAAGCATAGAGCAATTGCATTAAAAGCTAACCATCTGTTTTCGCCATATAGAGATTTTAAAATACTGTTTTAACACCACTGACCATGCAAGCAGCAAAGTTGACCACCATAGTCCGAAGTACCCCCCCCCCCCCCCCCATATTGTATAGGGGTGGTCACTACCCCAACCATTTTATTACTGTGGGACTTGGCTCCTTTAGAGCAAGCAATCAATTGCTAATGAGCTTTTTAGAAGTCATTTTCCCCATGTGCCTTAGTAAATTCCTCCAATTAGCTGTCCAACTACCTCCTGAATGTGATGAGATCGCCATGTGTAGCTGCGGAAGGTGTCAATGTTCACACGTTAGCAGTTTCACAAACAGACCTTTCACAAACAAATGCAGTGGTATTAGATGTCAATGTCCTGTGGAAACTAATATTAGAAGTTCCTGCTTTGAAAGAAAATAAATAGATGTCTATATTAAAAACTGGTAATAGGTTTTTGGTGGTCTTGGGATCACAGTAAGCTTATAGTCTGCATTTTCATATAAAAATATAAAAACCATCCACCTAAAGGTCACTGAAATTGGCACATGCACAGACAGGCACAAAGATCCCTACAGCATGAACGAGGTGTTTGTTTGTGCGCCTATCACCTCCTGGTGCGGCTTTCAGGCAGCCTATGTAGTGCAGACACTGAGCCATATGGACTCTGGCTGTAGGAACTCCACTGTACAGCCGAATCTGACATGCGTGCACAAGCGAAAGCACAACCTTTTCTGCAGACAGTGTGCGTTCGGGCCTTGCACCCGTCCTTGCTTACACTTGGCTGTGTGGGTGAATCTGCACGCCAGCTATATCTGCCTAATCTTACATAGGCTGCTTGCATGCAGCTCCAGGCGGTAATAGGTCCTAAAATACATCTCTAGGTAAAACCTTCTTTTTTTTTTTTAATTTTAGAAAGAGTAGCGAGGGGTTAAACCCTATGTTAGGTTGGATCACTGTCCGTGTCCCCCTTGGGAAGAGTTACCCCACAACTTGTACCGGTGACCATTGTCACCAAAAAGAATGAATATGGGTGAAATCCAAAAAAGTGACTGTGCCGTTGGGGATCCGAGGAAAAGGAACTCATGAATGTGCTGGGAATGAGCAAGATAAGCAAGAGAATCATTGAGGCTGTTGCTGCTTATAGAGATGCTACTTCTAGAAAAGGTACAGGTTACTGATTTCAGCTTAAAGCCCTTTTTTTTGCCTGTACTGAGCCTTAAAGTGATACTAAAGGCAAATAACATAAAAAAAGAGGGTATATGTATTTGCTCAGTGCAATAATGCATAGAAAGGATGCTTTACTCCTCCTCTGGCCGCCTCTGTACACTCTATTGGATCTTCCCTCCTTCTGATGCCTCCTGTAGCAAGCTGGGAGTTAAGGTGCATCCTTGGATGCTTGGTCCTGAGCCAGGATGTGTGAGTCCATAGACACGCACAATGATGCAAAGCCATGCCCCACACAGGGATGTTGGAAAACTTTTGTAGATCGGTGTCTTCTGACAGCGTTGATTCCTGCTGTCAGAATACAATGTCCTGGCAGGGAGGTAAATAAGTGAACGTATGCGCTACTCAGTGTATGATTACAAACGTGAATAGAATTCAAATGATTGTATTAAACCAAAAAGCGTACAATAATCAACTAAAAAAACTGCCAACTCCTGTAGTGTGACCACATAAATAAACAGTATAATAGTATAGTAATGGAGCAGCGCTAAATAGCTAAGGAACTAGATCATATATATTAGTAAATGTACTAAAGCGAAGATAAAATAATGCAAACATAAAATGAATGTCAAACAAAGTGTCCACAATAGATAGTGTTGCAAAAAGTCCAGTGCAAAAAATGTGAATAAACACAATAATAAAGTTCTTGGTGAAAAGCCAAAAAGGGTGCTTCCAGATAAACCCGGTGAAATGTGGGCAAACATATAGTCCAGTACTCAAACACTGTAGAATCCGAACTTCCGGTCTCGGCCAAGACCAGAAGTGACATCATCCGGCTCCTCTCGACGCATTGCTTCACTGAACACGTGACTTTCTCGAGAGAAAGAGTTTGAGTCTGCAGTTGATGCGTGTTAGTGTTACCTTTGGATTGAAGGTGAGTGGCCATTGCTCATGGTGGTGGAGTTTATCTCTTTTCTTGGACTGAGCACTGGACTATATGTTTGCCCACATTTCACCGGGTTTATCTGAAAGCACCCTTTTGGCTTTTCACCAAGAACTTTATTATTGTGTTTATTCACGTTTTTTGCACTGGACTTTTTGCAAGACTATCTATTGTGGACACTTTGTTTGACATTCATTCTATGTTTGCATTATTTTATCCTCACTTTAGTACATTTACTAATATATATGATCTAGTTCCTTTGCTATTAAGCGCCACTCCATTACTATACAGCAGACATGGGAGTAAGTCACACATGTGCAAGTCACAAGCAAGTCTCAAGTCTTAACCTTCAAGTCACAAGCAAGTCCCAAGTTACTGTGGCGAAAACCAAGCAAGTCAATTCGAGTCCCTGCTAGAAGTCAAGCAAGTCAAGTCAAGTCATTTATTTTGGTCAAGTCACAAATCAAGTCAAAATACTGATCTACCCCGATTTTCACCTTTAAATCAGTTAAAAGTCAGTGGTCAGGAAAGGTTTTGTTTTATTTTCAACATTAAAAAAAATGCTTAGTGCTTTTTTCTTGGCATATTAAAGAAACACTTTGAATGCCCAAACAGCTCAAAATCCTTTGTCCGGTCATGTTTCAACACCATAGTCACTAAAAAACATGTTAAGTATTTCCATTGTTAAACAGCCAGTGTCCTAAAAATCAGAACACACTGAGGTGTTTTAAGTGACTGTGGTGTCAGAAACATAACAGGCACATTCATTTTGCTTTAACACATCCTGAGAAAATGCAAATATTTAATAACTTAAAAAAGTAAAGTCATTTCGAGTCATATGTCTCAAGTCAAAGTCAAGTCTCAAGTCATGAATACCAAGTCAAAGTCAAGTCGAGTCTTTTATTAATTTTAGTCAAGCAAGTCTCAAGTCCTCAAACTGGTGACTTAAGTCTGACTTAAGTCAAGTCATGTGACTCAAGTCCCCCACCTCTGCTATACAGTACTAGTATGTCCTGGCAGGGAGCATTGCTCCATTTATCTTGTTTGTGTGGATGGAGGAAACTGTACATCTTTTTCCATTGAGCACTCTGGCTGAACGATAAAACGAAACAAAAACAAATTATCTAAGGCCAGCTTAAGGGTGGTCTGAATTTCTTACCTAATTTCCCATGCATTATTTTAAGTAATAAAACCCTTTAAAAAGACCTTAAAGTGACTGGTTCCCAATTTATACACATCTTCTATTTCCAGCCAAGGATCCAGAGGTTCCTGCTAAAATGACAGCTCAGTTCTCTGTCTCCACCTCCAGATTACCGACAAGCTAGGATCCAAGATGGCACTTTACTATGCATGTACAGCACTCCATGCTTGAGTTCTACACTAACAGTGGCAAGAGCCTGGTTCAAGGTGAGGAGGACTGAGCTGTCATCTAGTAACAACCGCTGGCCAAAGAGATTGCTTCTTCTTTTGCATGACTGTGTACAAAGCACCCTTCCCTCTAATAGAATGTGAGTATAATTTACACAGTTGTTTTAATTGTTAAATAAATTTACTGTTGGCGCCAGATTTGCGTGTTTTCTTTTATTTGCTTTTTATCTTTAAGTCTCATATACATCCTTGTGCTGTCTTATTAAGCTGGAATTTGATCTGAGATAGAAGGGGTGGTCATATGGATGAACATACAGTGCAACCAGAAAGTATTCACAGCGCTTCACTTTTTCCACATTTCATTATGTTACAGCACTATTAAAAAATTAATTCATTATTTTCCTCTAAATTCTACAAACAATATCCCATAATGACAACGTAAAAGAAGTTTGTTTGAACAGTATTGTATTGAGGCACAGATCTGGGGAAGGGTACAGAAAAATGTCTGCAGTATTGAAGGTCCCAATGACCACAAGGGCCTGCATCATCCATAAATGGAAGAAGTTTGGAACCACCAGAAGTCTTCCTAGAGCAGGCCACTGGGCCAAACTGAGCGATGAGGGGAGAAGGGCCTTAGTCAAGGAGGTGACCAAGAACCCAATGGTCACTCTGACAGAGCTCCAGCATTTCTCTGTGGAGAGAGGAGAACCTTCAAGAAGAACAACCATCTCTGCAGCACTCCACCAATCAGGCCAGACGGAAGCCACTCCTCAGTAAAGGCACATGACAGCCTGCCTGGAGTTTGCAAAAAGGCACCTGAAGAACTCTCAGACCATGAAAAACCTAATTCTTTAGTCTGATGAAAGAAAGATTGAACTCTTTGTCCTAAATGGCAAGCGGCATGTCTGGAAGAAACCAGGCACCGCTCATCACATGGCCAATATCATCCCTACAGTGAAGAATGGTGGTGGCAGCATCATGCTGTGGGGATGTTTTTCAGCAGCAGTAACTGGGAGACTAGTCAGGATCAAGAGAAAGACGAATGCAGCATTGTACGACATCCTTAATGAAAAACCTGCTCCAGGGCGCTCTGGACCTCAGACTGGGTTGAAGGTTCATCTTCCAACAGGACAACAATCCTAAGCACACAGCCAAGATAACAAAGGAGTGGCTACAGGACAACTCTGTGAATGTCCTTAAGTGGCCCAGCCAGAACCCAATTGAACATCTCTGGAGAGATCTGAAAATGTCTGTGCACCAACACTCTTCATGCAACATGATAGAGCTTGAGAGGTCCTGCAAAGAAGAATGGGAGAAACTGGCCAAAAATAGGTGTGCAAAGTTTTTAGCATCATACTCAAAAAGACTCAGACTGGGTCGAAGGTTCATCTTCCAACAGGACAACAATCCTAAGCACACAGCCAATATAACAAAGGAGTGGCTATGGGACAACTCTGTGAATGTTCTTGAGTGGCCCAGCCAGAACCCAATTGAACATCTCTGGAGAGATCTGAAAATGTCTGTGCACAAACACTCCCCATCCAACATGATAGAGCTTGAGAGGTCCTGCAAAGAAGAATGTGAGAAACTGGCCAAAAATAGGGGTGCCAAGCTTTTAACATCATACTCAAAAAGACTTAAGGCGTTAATTGGTGCCAAAGGTGCGTCAACAAAGTATTGAACAAAGTCTATGAATACTTCCGTACGTGTGATTTTTTTTAGTTTTTTATTTTTAATAAATTTGCAAAGATTTCAAACAAACTTCTTTCATGTTGTCAATATGGGGGTTTTGTTTGTAGAATTTTGAGGAATATAATGAATTTAATGCATTTTGGAATAAGGCTGTAACATAACAAGATGTGGAAAAAAGTGAAGCGATGTGAACACTTTCCAGATGCACTGTTTGGAAGGACTATATTTAGATCGGACTAATAAGGTTTTTCTAATAATGTTCAAACATTTCAGACTACTCCATGTCCTGCGGTAATGACTCACTAAATAGTGAAGCAAGGATGTGAATGACCGCTCTAAAGCTCTTCTGCTCTACAGACATCTATGAGGAATCCCTTACACCCAGCCTGAAGGGTTTGGAGTAGGAATGTTGCCAGAAGTACTGTAACTAGCATGAATTAGGATGATGGATCAAAAGAGCAATTGGCACAGAGGTAAGAGATTTCCCATCACTCTCACCTCTCTTTTTCCAGTACCAGATGAGAAGGAGTGGGAAGAGTGAGGCATAAGTGCCATCTTGGTATATTACGGTATAGAAGTCACCTGATTCTGCTTGAGAGCAAAACAGTTCATTCAATTTTGCTGTTACCTGTCTGAGCGAGTAATTTATACTGACAGTGATGGAATATCTTACCTAGGAGCAGGCTGTTTACAATGCACCATGTCTGTCTGTACACATTTCAACGGTGTAGAATCAGACCAAAGCTAATGCAAGCAGACAAAGTGATGGACTGTTCTGCTATGTCACGGAAATCACTCAAGATGCTTTCAGATAAGGCAAGTAAAATAAAGTTTCCCTCGCATTTTAAGGTAGGGAACAGGTCTCTATACAAAGTATGACACTACCTCATCAGTCTGTCTTATCTTCTGAATCTTTAGATAGCTGACTAACAGCAAATCATAGCACCTGATCTACATTCGTCATTTTCTTTACAAAACATAAAATACATGATACATACTGGATATATATATATATATATATATATATATATAATTCTTTATATTTGGAGCACACAAAAATTCCCAAACTTTTCCTAGTTCAGAGAAGAAAAGGTTGCCAAAATAAACAGGACCACAGAAGCTATGGCGTTAGGGCGCAAATATTCTGCATTGTGGTAGCTCCGTGTTTCATCATCCTAACTGACTCCTACGTAAGCATGGAAAAATTGCATGAATATTCTTTCAGCTGAGTGCACTGCAAACTACTGGCACTGATGTATGGATATTGAAATTATACGAACAACATGAGAAGGGTGGAAACTTGTCTCTGACAATCTGTAATGAATGGGCTCTAATTAATTTTATATGACATGATCTAATTTTAAATCCTTATTTAAACTGAATTTCAACTTTTAGTCAAAAGTGTACTTTTCAGCTGCCCTAGTATTATAATACAGGGAAGTATTTCTACCCACACACCCCTTACAAGCAGCAACTGGATTCTTGTTCAGTTGTGAAAAAATCCTTCAGCGGATGCACTTGGCACAAAAGGAAAGATCCTACTCTTTCCTGCCTTATTTAAAGCCCAGCCCTGGTCATGGTCATTTCACTGGATTTAACAGATAATTTAACAATGTAAAAGCAGTTTAGGTATGGCAATTGTTACATAGTTACATTGGCCCAGCTTGGACCAATTTGAAACTTTCCTGCCTGGCCTATAGCAAAAAGACGACTGGGGTTTCATTGTTCTGATTACACCTCCTATGACATTCTTCAGAACAAGCCCTTTGTGCTCACCCCAGGGGTGCGCAGTGCCACCGTAAGTGGTGCGGTGTGTCGCTTTGACACACCACATCTCCAATCTCGATAAAGAGCCTGTGACGTAGGGTCTTTACCATGTGATCAGCTGTGTCCAATCACAGGGATTTACTAGGGTCAATGACTCTTCTCATACTTTTAGCAGTTTCACTGTCACACGAGAGCTGCAGTTGCCAATAGCACCAGCAATTTGTTGACCTTGTAGAGCTGCTGAGCAAACCCCCACCCATACAAAAAAAGGTGAGGATTGCAAGGTAGGAGTGTTTCGCTATACTTCAATGGACACTCCTCTATTGCCAATTATTGGATCTATATCCATTTTTCCAGATAAAAAGTTTTACAATCTGGCAATCAACATAATACTGAAGGGAATAATATCACAATTTGATAAAGACCAAACATGACATAAGATACCTATATCTTCTAGAAGATTTGATGTGACCAATTGGCCTGCATAGGCATGTGTGGTATCAAATACATCGGAAAAATTGGGTTATGAGCTTAGTTCTATTTAACACTAATGGATTATGAATGGAATTTGGTTTAGTAGAACCAGGATATTTAATTGCTTTAAAGCTGCATTAAACCCAAAAGCAAACATTTATTATATTGGAGCTTACCCATTTTTTTTTTTTTAATAATAATTCAACTGGTGATCCAACCAGTAAGTCTGTTGTTAACCAGTTGTTTTTCAACAAAGAAAGTTACCTTGCAGATGTAGCGGTTACAGTGATAAGACAAATCATTTAACACTGACAGTGGGGCTTATGATCAGCTTTTATCTATTTGTATAAAACCTTTATCCCAAAAGGAAAAAAACAGTTTGTGCAACTGCTTATAAAGTATTAGCTGGAGTTTGGCTTCAGTTTCGTAGTGCATTAAAATCTGCTATAACATCTAACACTACCCTCCTCCCAGACAGACAATGCTGCTGTCCAAAGGCAAAATCCTGTGCTCCTTCATCCAGAGTGGAGTCACTTTAATACGGGAGGTATGTTACTGGCCAGATCATCAGGTGAAAACAGAGGGGACAAAAACCTAAAAAAAGAAAACAAGGCAGCTATCACATCTAATAAATGGTAAGCTGCTGCTTGCTGTGGGGGCCCTCAACAGGAGGGAGGGTTTAGAACAGCGAAGAGGGATCCAAGAATAGAAGGATCTAGGCTGCTCTGTGCAAAACCAACTGCACAGAGGAGGTAAGTTTGACACGTTTGTTATTTAAAAAAAAAAACAGACTTCACAATCTCTTTAAGGAACACCTCGCTTAATGGGATTCAGGCCTCATTCACATGGCTAAAGAGGGGCTGTACACCTCCAGGAATCAGTGTATTTGTGCAGCCAGGATTTACATGTGTTTGCAGCAGACAGCAGCCTTTACAAACTCATGGCAGGCTGACAGACGCTGTGGCTGTACACATGTGACCACACATCTGAGCAGATACATGAGATAACTAAGACAAATGAGTGGCCCTGGATGCAGACAATCTGTGTACAATACAGTCATTGCATATGTCAGTTTGCAATTGATTTGTACAGGCTATTGGTTGTGGCTGAATGCAAACACCTGTAAATCCCAGCCACACAAATATGCTGATTCTTGGTGATGTACAGCCCTCTGTGGCCATGTGGATGAGGCCTTAATGTCACTGGGCCTGTCAAATGGAATGTTTTAATGAGGTTTATGATGGCCTGCTTTGTTGTTTGAAACTGGTCCATGGACTTCCAAAGTGACCACCTGTACCCTACATATATAAACTTGATGGTTTTGTCAGTGTGACCTAGGTGAAATCTTGGAGAATCCCTTGAAGCTGAAGAGGAATCTCCTCCTTAGACCCACAGAGAAAGAGGTGCAGGCATATCGTTGTGCTTATCCAGAAAGTAATGTGCACGTAAATAGAAGGAATGTCGCTCTCCCTAAAAGTAGGGAGTGGCATCAGCCTACATGTCCCTGTCAAACCACGTCCCCTGGCCCTCTTTGTCCTTCCCACCGGGGGCTTAGTTATAAGGTGCATCAATGACTTGCTAATTTTGGAGGAATGAGGTTGGCACTGTGTTAAATGCAACTTCCTCATGTTCCCCACTCAGTTTGGGGGTAATCAACTTTCATTATCTTCACAGGCTGCCTAGGTAGAGAGTCAAAGAAGGAGATGGAGTGTGGGGTTATAGTGAAATCTAGTGGGGGATGAGGGAAAAATGAGAAGCGTTTAGTATAATACTACAGTTGGTCTTCCAGCTTTTGTTGTAAGCTCACAGTTACTTCATCAGCTTGTAACAGAACTGTCTCTGCTTATTAAAAGAATAGCTGTGATCAGCCACTAAAAAGCTGCTGATAAAAGCTATTCATTAAAAATGTGACCCACCCATGCCACAACCCCTATTCAATGTATGCACTGTCTTCTGTGTCCCTGCGGCTGTGTGCCTATGTGCCCTTGTGTTCCTGCTTCTCTCCCCACCTCCCTGTGTCCTCTGATCCCTTCCACAGGCTTCCCTCTACCGCTCTGATCACCCGATCCCTTGGGGGGAGTAACCTACAGCAGGGGTACTAATATCAGCATACAGGATCCAAGTCGAGGATTCAAGCCAAGGTTAGTAACAGTCAGGCAGTTAAGGCACCAACTCAGTAGACTTGATCAGAGTTGAGGGTTCAAGCCAAGGTGAGTAACAACGGGAAAGAGGAGGTACAAGGCAGGAAGCAGTAAGCAAGTGAGTCAAATAGGCAGGCAGATATCACAACTGGTAAACACAGGCTCAATAGCAGGTTACAAGGCAAGCTGAAGCATACACAGGAAAGCAGGCAGGAGGTCAGGACACAGGTTAACAGGAAGTAGCAACAATATCTCCATTCAGTATTGTGCATTATATAAAAAGATGCTTACAAAAAACGCGATACACCAAGCAAGCAACCCCAAGCGTTCAGTGAGGATGATACAATAAATAAATAAATAAAAGTATAATATACAATGCTGCTACTTAAATAAATAACATGTAGAGCGGAATAAATATAATAGCATATAAGCAAAAAATAATACCAGTAGCGCAAAGATGGTGGTAACCCCTCACCATCTATCAATATGCAATCATGACTGCTCATATAACTGACAAAATAAATCAATCAATACAATCTGAGTGCAGTCCATAAAATCATTAGAGTTCCACCAAGACAGCAGAAGTAGTTTCAAAAGTCCACAATTGTTACACACTCCTGGGATGATTGCTAGCATGTGCAGATGTAGTACCGGATCACCATCAAACGCCACCACCGTGCTCAAAGGGGGGAGAAGCAATGCAAACTCACCGACTCTAATGGCCCAGCCACTCTCGTGACTAAGCAAACGAGCCAAATGTAAAACACATCCACTTAGAGATCCAGGATAGCCACAATAATGGGTGATCAGCCAAGCTCCAAAGCATATAGGAGAAAAAACAAACTCCACTAGTGCAATAACGCTTACACCACTTTATTCAAATAAGTAACAACAGATATTGCACTCACATGTTACTAGCATATCATTTGCATATATCGTCAAGGGGGGTGATCACCCTTCGGGTATCGTGTCCAGACTCCACGCCATGGACCGTGCGCCTTCCGGGTGATCAGACTTCTCATACAGCAAGGTAAGAGGACGCCGCCTGGTCACGCCCCAACGTGTTTCGTCACTTCCGACTTCTTCACCGGGGGCGTGACCATGACGGCGCGGCAGCAGTACAAATACCTCCGACTCCCCACCCACTGGGGCAGAGGCGGGATGTACGGGAAACAATCAGCTATGCACTTCCTGCTACGAGTGGTCTCTGGAGTAAACAAACACCGTTGTCTAGCAACCACAGCTGCCGATTGGATAGGAATTTGCTCACCACTCCCCCACACGCTCCCGATGTGATAATGTAATACGCGAATCCCCCGCTCGGCAGAGAACGTAATGGGGCTAAGGGCTAAAATCAATCACATAGAATCATTAATTGGGCAGCAGCACACCGCATCCACCATTATAGGTGACACGAGCAGGAAGTCAGCATATGCACAATAAAATGCACTTCAATCAAACAAAGAAGCCATACACGATCCTATCAACAAACTTTGTCATAGATAGAGTGTAAATATGAAAAATAAAGCATACATTTAAATTACATAAAAATGATACTAAATATCAGGAAAATTATATACACATACCATAAACAATTTGGAATGCAAAGTTGCATAAATCAACAAATCCAGGAAAAGACACGGTGGTGGCGTTTTATGGTGATCCGGTACTACATCTGCACATGCTAGCAATCATCCCAGGAGTGTGTAACAATTGTGGACTTTTGAAACTACTTCTGCTGTCTTGGTGGAACTCTAATGATTTTATGGACTGCACTCAGATTGTATTGATTGATTTATTTTGTCAGTTATATGAGCAGTCATGATTGCATATTGATAGATGGTGAGGGGTTACCACCATCTTTGCGCTACTGGAATTATTTTTTGCTTATATGCTATTATATTTATTCCGCTCTACACAGTATTGTGCATTGTAATGGTTTCAAGCTCAGAGAAATTTTCTCAGAGAAATTTTCTCTGAGACCAAAACCTTTCCACGAGCTTTGACTGCACTTCTCCTATGGATCAAAAGGAGAGCAGTTTGTTTTGCACACCTGTGACCCATTTTTATGTCACAGAGCCAGTCCAAGCTCGGGCGTCATCACGACCATGGAGTCGGGATCCGCCCACATGCCTGGACCAGCACCTGGCTCAACCTATCAGCGAGCTCCTGAGAGCCTTAGCCATGGCTTAACTGTAAGACACCCCTCAGCAATCTTTTACTGCAGAATTCACCCTTCATGGACATAAAAAAGGATGTCAGCCCACTGTAAACTATGTTGCGGAGTTTCATAAGTGAAGTTTCGACATTAACTGGAAAGTCCCTTAGGCTGGGTTCTCACTGGTACGACAATACTGTTGTATGACTGTCGATCCAACTTTGCCCTGCGACATTAGTCCTACATCGGTCCTACTTTCATCTAACTTGAATTAACAGGATATGATTTTGCTCTGACTTTGAGATAGTCCAACTTGTCCTTTGACCAATCAAAACAATCCCAGCCTGACATAAATTTGTTTTCCTGCTGCTTTAATCCCTATGTCGGATGTCGCAAGTCGGATGGATCCGATTTAATGATAATGAATGGGCTGAAGTCAAACCGAAGTTGGACCAAAGTAGAGCAGGAACCTTTTTCAAAGTCGAACCAACTTGTGTCGGACCAGTTAAGATGGCTCTCATAGGGAACCATTGATTTGTACGCATCATGCGACATGTGTTCCCAGTGTGAGCCGGGCCTTAAGGGTGAAATGGCCAAAGTGAAAATCCATCTTGCTATTGAACCTAATCACTTTCAAGAAAGACAATTGGAGAGGTCTAACATTACTCAACCCACCTGAATGCTACCTGGAGTGTCATCAGCTCCAGTTCTACCTGCGCCTATTAACTCATCCACGTCATCCAACACTGAACCTACCCAGCTTGGGCTTTTATGCTCACCACTTTCCATCAACCTAAGACTGAATGATTGTAGTATATTCTGTGTCTCTACTGTAGAAAAGCCAGTCACTACTTCAAACCTGATCTATGAGACTTACGCCTGGTACACACTATCAGTTTTTTTTCTGCTGATCGAGAGTGGGGCGGCTGCTGATTTTCCAGCATGCACCCAAAATGTCGTCCGGTTTTTATTGAACCGTCCAATGTCGCCCAGCATTGTAACAAGTACGGCATTGAAAAATTGACAAGTAAGTTGTCAGCTATTCTGCAAGTAACAGCTCCACTCGCATTGATTTACCTTTTTTTGTACAGATATCTGGAAAGAGCATTTAGGTGAGAGCAATCATTGACTCTGGGGCAAGTAGCTGTTTCATGGACATTGCTTTTGCCCAAAAACATAGGAATACTTATATAAACACAGTCCAGATTGGCACTGGTCTGTTTAATTATCTGCTGCACACCAGTGCCAATCTGGACTGTGTTTATATATACATATATCCTCTGCATATTAGAGTTATTTTTGCTTTTTATAAATAGCACCTTATAGCACTTATATTATACTGTATGATACAGTTTGGAATTTTTCGCGTGCATGATAGTACTTTATTTGCTAAGCACTTTATCTGATAAGCACCTTATTTGTGGTTTACTTCTAAGTACGCACCATTTATGTTGTGATATTCCAACACTTGCACTTGTCACTTTATTGAGTTATCACCTGATATGTTTTTATTGCATTCAGATTTTTAATTTTTACCAAAGGCAGCGCCAACACCCTATCTTTTATACATAGATTTTGTAGTATAAAAGTAAAAGCATGTTTATTGGACAACAAGATTAAAGTTCCTCTAGTCTAGACAGCATGACTACTAGTCTAACACATTGTGTCTCCCAATTAGGAGTAGAAATATTACATGGCGTATATGAACTTTGTTAATTATATAGCCATAGCCACCAAATATTCCCAATGCGTTTCAACTGTAGAACAGTGTTCTTCAGCGAATGTAGGTGAAACGTGCATAAATGAATAGATCAGATAATGAGTTAAAATGTTGTGACACGTCTTAAGAGTGTCTCCAGCATGGATGGTGAAGCCATGCAACCCACAAGAGATTAAAGACAGACAAGTGAGAGCAAAAACCTTTGCAGGCTATCCACCCACTAGGAGTCTTGCCAAAAAGTGGATGAGCATGAAAGGACATGGGAACACCCTATTAATGTGAGGAGCACCTCCCTTATTGCTACCAATATACTCTAGCTCTAGTGGAGTGGTCCCCTGTGTCCTCAGGCCTTGGATTTTTCCACAGCTACCATGGACTTCACGGGAAGGGGCGCCATTTATTAGGATAAGCACAAGTAATTGTTTGTGATTTGAACAGTTTTAATGAAGCAGCGATTCTCCGATAGATTTCCTGTTGATAATAGAGTCTTATACATCATATGCTATGCAGCCACATGTTATCCTGATTAAGCCATGAGGTCATTGCTGTGGGGAGTCCATGTTACTGCATCTTTCATAATGAGGCTTGTATTATTCCTCAGCGTATGAATGCTCTTGGCCTTTCTGACCCTGTTTTTCATTATTAATTCTAACTTTGCAACTCTTTAGTAAACTGGATGTTAAAGTTACTCTGTGTTTGATCATTCAGCCAATGAAAGCGGAGTTCCGGGCACAAAATCGATTTTTTTTTTTGTGCCCCTCCGCTAGTTAGACATCACCTGAAAAGGAATTGGATAGTTAGGTTTTTTTTTTTTTGTTTACTCACCTTGTAAATGAAGATCGTGAATACTCACTTCAGAGTACTTCCTCCCTCAGCGCCGCGGTTCCGCTGTCACTTCCTGTCTCGCGATGATTGCTGGGAGCTGAACGTCATAGCTCCCAGGAATCAATGCGACGGCACCGGTACCGCTCGTCACTTCCGGGCAACGCCGCATTCCCCTGCTAAACAGCTTCTGGTCATGCCCAGAAGCTGTGGAGGAATGCGGCGCCGCACCGGAAGTGACGAGAGGGGCCGGTGCGGGCGCATTCCGGGACAAGAAGACGCGGAAGAAGACACAGAAGAGGACCGCGCCGGCTTCAGCTGCCCACAAGAGAGATGGAAACGCTGTGGAAGAAATTTTATAAGTATTTCTTCTAAAAGGTAAGTGCGAACCGGGACAGATCAGAGGCTAGCCATTGTGGAATGTGCTAGTCCTGACTGTCCCGGGGGTATGTTCAGTGAAAAATGACTTCTGTGCCCGGAACTCCACTTTAACCATTCTGTTACAACACCATATTGTCTAGTGACTGCTATCTTAGAGAAATAGTCCTGCTATCAGGACAGAGACTGAGAATGACTAGAGAGGCTGCTATAATAAACAAACTACCATGTCAGAAAACAGCCAGGTCATCAGAAAGTCTATTATGTTGGCGTGATCTGAAATTGCTATTTTTTTGTCTAAAGGTGAGAAGCGTTGGGGGTTCTGTGACAGTGAGAGGGGCACCGAACATTCTCATGAGGACCAATGGCTTGTGCAAATGGGCCCTTAACATCCAAAGAACAGCTGCACTGTTATCAACATAATTATTTTGTTCACCCCTGGACACCTTTTTCTTTGCAAACATCTTACATCAAGTTGGTTATTACCATAAAATGAATAGGTGATGTGTAAAATAGGTTATTCCCATAAAGAACCAGACAAAAAATGTCTAAATTTCAACCTCAAAAATAGGTGTAGGCAAAACAGGCTGGAGCTCTCAATCAATTTAAATTGTGTAAAGAGCTGCGTAAATTGACAGCGCTATAAAAGTACTTGTAATAAATTAAAAAACTGGTCACGGACTGCAAAGAGGGCAAAAAAGGACCGCGTGCAGCCCAATACCATCAGTTTTCCAAACTTGTCTTTACTCCTGCAATAACTGTCCTTTATGACATTTTTGGTCTGTACTCAGAGGCAAATGTACTTTATTTTATTACCTTGTTGTCTTTCTGGAGTAAAATTGCAATACTAGCATATTATTTCATAAAATTTACAAAAGTTTCAGCTTTACTAAAACTGACACTTGAGTTATTTAACCGGACAATGTTTATGTTCACCAGTCTAGGGCTGACCTAAGGAGATCACTTGAATATTGACAGAATTGGTTGGAAGTTTCAGAATATCCGGTTGCCCTGATTGGCATGGCTAACTAAATTACTGCTGCCTGTGGATGCCAACTGTGGATAAATTTAATACGTTCTTGGATTCAGAGGCTGGCACCGTTTGAGAAAACACAGATCATACTGCTTTAACATTTCAGACATCCTGCAATGTAATAAACGAAAGAGGTTTCCTGTAAAAAAATAAATGAATAAAAAAGGAACATTAGCATACAAGAATTTCGAGATCTGTGGTATGATTAAAACATATGAGAGGGAAGAAGACTAAACAGCACTCAATGCATTATCAGAGAATGGAGAAAAATTGTGTACGCCACATATGTACTGTACATCAGTTGTAATGAAGTGGAATGTGCTGGATCATATAAACAGCAATTATTACAATTTTAAATATATGCAGGGTACATAGCAGATATACAAATATTTTAAAATCAAATTTCATTAGATCTGCACCCTAAAGAAACAAATTCAGTTATTAGTAATAAAAATGATTTCAAGACCAAGAAACAACAAATTCCAGATTATTGTATCTAACAGTTTTCATGAGATGCCACATTGATGTACGTGCCTTTAAAAAAAGTATTTATACCCCTTGGAATATTCCACATTTTGTCATGTTTCAACAAAAAAGGTAAATGTGTTTTATCTGAATTTTTTTGTGATAGACCAACACAAAGTGGCACATAATTGTGAAGTGGAAGGAAAATGATAAATGGTTTTCAATTTTTTACAAATATATATTTGAGGTGTGCATTTGTATTCAGCCCCCCTGAGTCAATACTTTGTAGAGCCACCTTATGCTGCAATTACAGCTGCAAATCTTTTTCGGTATGTCTGTACCAGCTTTGCACATCTAGAGAGTAAAATGTTTGCCCATTCTTCTTTGCAAATTAACTCAAGCTATGTCAGATTGGGTAGAGAACGTCTGTAAACAGCAATTTTCAAGTCTTGCCACACATTCTCAATTGGATTTAGGTCTGAAATTTGACTGGGCCATTCTAACACATGAATGTGCTTTGATCCAAACCATTTCATTGTAGCTCTGGCTGTATATTTAGGGTCGTTGTCCTGCTGGAATCTGAACCTCCGCCCTAGTCTCAAGACTTTTGCAGACTCTAACAGGTTTGTATTTGGCTCCATCCATCATCCATCTGATCAGCTTCCCTGTCCCTGCAGAAGAAAAGCATCCCCACAACATGATGCTGCCACCACCATGGTGTGTTCATGGTGATGTGAAGTGTTAGTTTTCTGCCACACATAGCATTTTGCTTTTAGGCCAAAAAGTTCAATTTTGGTCTCATTTGACCAAAGCACCTTCTTCCACACACCTTTGTCCCCCACATGGCTTCTCACAGACTGCAAATGGGACATCTAATGGCTTTCTTTCAACAATGGCTTTCTTCTTGTCTCTCTCCCATAAAGGCCAGATTTATGGAGTGCGCGTCTAATAGTTGTCCTGTGGACAGATTCTCCCACCTGAGCTGTGGATCTCTGTAGCTCCTCCAGAGTTACCATGGGCCTCTTGGCTGCTTTTATGATTAAAGCTCTCCTTTCCCGGCCTGTCAGTTTAGGTGGATGGCGATGTCTTGGTAGGTTTGCAGTTGTGCCATACTCTTTCAATTTTCAGATGATGGATTGAACAGAGCTCTGTGAGATGTTCAAAGCTTGGGATAACCTAACCCTGCTTTAAACGTCTCCACAACTTTATCTATGACCTGTTTGGTGTGTTTCTTGCCCTTCATGATGCTGTTTGTTCACTAAGGTTCTCTAACAAACCTCTGAGGGCTTTATTTATACTGAGATTAAATTCCACACAGGTGGACTCTATTTACTAATTAGGTGACTTCTGAAGGCAATTGGTTACACTATATTTTAATTAGGGGTATCAGAATAAAGGGGGCTGAATACAAATTAAAAATTATTAAAAATAAAAATAAAAATTTTGAGAATCGTTTATCATTTTCCTTCTACTTCACAATTATGTGCCACTTTGTGTTGGTCTATCACGTAAAACCCCAATTAAATACATTAACGTTTTTGGTTGTAACATGACAAAATGTGGAAAATTTCAAGGGGTATGAATACTTATTTTATTACTGCTTTGATTTTCCTGTGGATGAATTCTCATCCTGTCCATTTATTCTCATCTTGTCCAGCAGCCTAGAGTAGACAGACTACAATAAACTGTGCAGGAGTTGTAACCATTTTCCACTCTATCCAAAAAAAGACCTTTGGACTAGAGTTTCGCTTTGAAGTGGTTTCACTGCAAAATGTATCTTTAAATACCAGATTTACCTTAACAAAAAAAAAAAAGCATAAATACTTACCTCTCCAACTTCATGAAAATACAAATAAAGGAAACTTATGATAACATTCCAACAGAATAACAGCTGTAGTCAAAAAGTGACCTGAGAAGACATACAGCACCATTCGCAAATGGAGGTATAGATGTTTTCCCTGCTGGTACTCAGAATGAGGGTTCGGAAATCTGCTTACACTAATTCAGGAGTGTCAGCATGAGGAAGACAGAACGACCTGATTCTCATTGTAGTGTATGGCCTCAGCCAGCGTTGCTCCCCCAGCCAAGCCTTCTGATGCGTTTCACCCACCCACTCACCGGGGCTTAGTCATAATGGTGGGCAGATGAAACATGTCAGAGGGCGTGGATGGTGAAGCATCGCTGGCTGAGGTCATATACTACAATGATGAGCATCGGGTAAGTTGAGCGGTGTCCTGCCTTCCTGTCAGGAAGGTCCTGCCAGAAGACAAGTTGACAACCGGCGGCAAGGTCCTGCCCCTCAAATCTCCCAAGGAAGAAGTGCACTTAGCTAACACCAACGCGTTAGCGCACGCTAATTGGCTAATTGGAAACCGTGAAAGTGCCAGAATGTGAATTTGAGTGCGCATGCGCACGCTAATGTGTGCTGCACACCTGATGACAGTTTAGGCATCAAAGGGCTATTTAAGCTGGATTTGCTCCCAGGATCAGTGCTGTCTTGTCTACAGCGTTCCGTGCCAGTACTGCTTCCTGTTACCTGTGTTGTTCCTAAAGTCTTGACCCGGCTTGCCTCTGACTACTCCAGTTCTCTGCCTGCACCGACTCCAGCCTGTTCTTTGACCATTTTCCAGTCTCTCCACATGTACCTGATCTGACCTCTCTGTGTATGACCCGGCTTGTCTGACTCTGCTTACCTTCCAGTATTTCCCGAGGCTCCCTAGTTGCTGCATTGGTTCAACTATTCTACACCTGCCTCCTTCTGGAACTCTACGCTACCAGCAGTCCTGCAGCCTGCACGTCCACCGTCACTCGTGCGACTCTGCGTCTCCTGTTTACTCTATCAGGGGCTCTGAGTCAGAGGTGTAAGAGAGGCCTTCCTCCGCACATTCAGGCTCTACCTACCAGGTACGTGACACTTCCTAATATAGTCAAAAAGTATTTTGTCTGGTTTTAAGTCACAAAACAAAATTATGAAAAGCCTGTTTTTTCTTTAAATCAGGACAATTTTCAAAAAAGAAAGTACACTGTTTCAGAGCGACCATATGAAAAGCCTTGTTACTTGTAAAAGAAGGCAGTAAATACTTACCTTTCTTAGTGCTTACGCCATTGAACACCGATCTGATGCTGCAAAACCACCCCAAAGTCCGCTGGAAAAGCAACACACCTTGAAGTGTTGATGGTTTGGGTCCCCACATCCTACAGTAATGTGACATTGGAGAAAGAATCCATTGACAGCTGCAGGGTAACCAGGAGATTTCCATTCACAGGGTGTAGATTTCTTCAGTTTCAGGGGGAGGATTTACAGCATCGAAGTGGCGTTTGACGGCAAAAAGGGAATATTTACTGTCTACTATTACAGATGATAGGTCTACTTTTTTGTGATAGGATCCCTTTAAAGTAGATGTGAACCTGAACCAGATTACATTTAGCTTGCTTAAGCAGCATTTATCATAAATATCATAAATACCAGCCTTTTATTTTTTCAAAATATCCCTATTTTTTTATATCTTCCAGTAAGGGTCACAGCTTTGATATTAAAAAGCAACCTATGGCTTTCCAAAAGCAATCCAACCTCAGGGGCAGGGACACCAAAAACAACACCAGCAAGTTAACCCAACAAGATAAAGCAAAAACAAAAGGGAAATCGAGGGCAGTAATTAGCCACTTGAAGAATTTGTACCCGCAGAGGCAAAAACATCGACCTTGTAGTATGTAACATAGAAACAGAAGACCGAGTTGCTGCTTTTCATATCTGAGACATAGAGGCCCAATGACAAAAAGCCTGAGAAGCATTTACTCCTTTAGTAGAGTTTGCTTTAATGAGAAAAGGAAACATTTTATATTACAATTATATTGTCGAATCCACATAGAAATAGTGGATCTGGAAACGAAAGAACCTCTTTTAGGACCTCCTAGAACAGTGATGGCTAACCTTGGCACCCCAGATGTTTTGGAACCACATTTCCCATGATGCTCATACACTCTGCAGTGTAGTTGAGCATCATGGGAAATGTAGTTCCAAAACATCTGGGGTGCCAAGGTTTGCCATCACTGTCCTAGAATAACAGACAATTAATCACTCTGCCTAAAGAAAGCTGAAAGACTGACTGATAGGTAAAGATCTCCTAGGGCTGAACTCGTGCTGGACACAATATCCTGAATAGGTGAAAATCAGAGACCTCTTTGGGCAAAAAGGATATCTTTGTTCTCAAAGCAACGCCTTACAGGACAATGCTGATAATGTCTGAGTTGACGACCATAAATGTCTACTTAGTGGGATAAAGTCAAGGAAATACCCCAAATAGGATCAAATGTGGATTTTTAAAATAACAGAGCATCTTCTATAGCAGTGATGGCGAACCTTGGCACTCCAGATGTTTTGGAACTACATTTCCCATGATGCTCATGCATTCTGCAGTGTATTGGAGCATCATGGGAAATGTAGTTTTAAAACATCTGGGGTGCCAAGATTCGCCGTCACTGTTCTATAGGAATAGTTATACAGTAGCTTTGTTAAGGACAGACACTGAAGGGATGAGTGTGGTAAGAGTAGTCTTCATGACAAAATCCTTTGCAAAAGGATAGAACACCAAGAACTGTTAGGGGGGAAATAATTGTTTGCCAGGGTGTTTCCAGTCTTTGTAGATAAAATCATTGACTAGAAAGTGAAACATTTAGTTTTTTTGAGAACATTTGAAGAAAAAGGAGCGGTGGTTTGGTGAAACAACTGCTGTTTGAAATTCAGAGGGTGAGGTCCCCTCCTCTATGGGAGGAAGTAGTGAGGGAGGGACTGAGTATCTGCCAGCACACAAAAGGAAAAATGAGCACACAAGGAAGAAAGGTGAAAAGGTTCAGAAATAGTCGCCAAAGCAGGCAGTTCTGACTGATATTGTAATCAGTGCAAAAGGCACAATCTTTCCATTTATCAAGCTCAGCCATACACATTATATTTTGGTTAGGAGAAGCAAGGCTCTTCTGTTTAGCACCAGACATGTTGTTAACTGCAATATGGTTACGTACCTTTAAGATGAAAAAAGAGGTACCTATATCCCCCAGAATACTCATGGATCTGGATCAGAGGGTTTCCAGGGGTTAAAACTAGTTAAAATGTTACTAAACCCACAACAGTAAAATCAGTCTGTATATGCAGTAAAGCATGCTTGTTATACTCACTGTGGAACCTAAGGGGTTAATCTTCTGCATTGTGTAAAAAGGCTGTCTGATCCTATCTTCTCTGATCCACCCCTCCTTTTACTGTCCCCAATCCATCTCCTAAAGGTACAGAGTCTTGGGGGCACTCTGCACATGCTCAGCTTGGTGTGTATTGCCAGAGAGTTTTTTTTTTTTCAAAACAAAATGTAGACAAAAGTGGGGCTTTTAAGGCTCAAATGAGATGGTCAATTGACTCAATGCCACACAATAGTAAGATTAAAACGCATTTTATTGACTATAATTAATAAAAGGGCATGAGAACATGCCTTGAAAAACACATATACATATACCACATATATTTTAAAATGGAACACAGAGTAGGTAACCAGATGGTAGAGTCTCAGTCAGAAGGATGGATATGGTCCCTGTGCAGCCAACGCGTTTCGCTTGACTTTGCTTCTTCAGGGCTTAATCAGAGACCAGAGAACCAGCTAGTGTTCCAGATTGATGCAGACCAATAGTCCGGACAAAGTTTACAAAAAATGATGATTGTCTGGTGGACATGGACCATTTATCCCAGTTGAGGTTATATGAGACGTGTTAGTGCATCTACTATGTAATTGGCAATACACTTGTTGTATTCACTTCATTGCAACATATAGGTCCAGGGAGGCACTAATATCTGGCCATTCGGACACCATCATAGGAGAACACACACATGCAGTTTCCTTTACATTAGTATAAAATGTTTTTGGCAGGTAATCCTATATATAGTGTAGTATACCCAGGTATCCAAGTCTTATCAAGGTAATATGGACTGGAAGCGCTATATGCGGTCGTCCTGGGTGTCCTCATATGCACCGGGGGGATTATTGCCCCCTGTATGTCTTCTCTGATGGCGTAGCTTTTTTTTTCTTGGGAGGGTACATGTGATCGACACAGTTACAATCAGCAGACAGAGGGTCAGGGGTCCTGCAGCCACATAGGACAGTCAGAGTAGAATGAAAACTCCTCCTACAAGCTTTAACCAGATACTGATAGAAGTCACAAGACTGCTATATACTGCTGATGATAAAAGGTATTTAGAAGTTTATATTTACTGAAATAATTGCATTTCTATGTTCTGTGTACTGTGGAAGCCCAGATATAGTGAATGCAGGGTCCTGAGTTTAGTAACACTTTAAGGTTGTGTGACCGCTTGTCACTGCAGGCAGCCCTTCCATGTGTTCTTTGCTATGAAGGCCAGTAATAGGTGGGGGCAGTGGCCATTTTGTTTGTTGTTAATGTGTACTGGTGAGTGGACATACTGGAAGCCTTTGCTGTAATACTATCAGCTGGGCTTCCATTATGCCCCCAATTACCTTTCAGAGGAGGGATGGGCCACCTCCAGGCTCACCTGCCCCGTATCTATCCATTCGCTTGCATAGGCTTCCACTGTGAAGGCTCTTATAAATTCATTAGAGTAGGACTGCAGGTAATACAGGGAGCCGTGGAGTGGCCCTGCAGCTTTCACATGCGTTTGCAAATGTGTGTTAACTAAACCCCTGTTTTGACGCAAACTGTTAGACAGGTTATTTTGGTTGGTAAGCAGACTGGCTAGCAGATTGAACTGGGAATTTTACCTTTGTTTGTTTCATGTGTGGAGCCCTTCCATGTGTTCTTTGCTATGAAGGCCAGTAATAGGTGGGGGCAGTGGCCATTTTGTTCGTTGTTAATGTGTACTGGTGAGTGGACATACTGGAAGCCTTTGCTGTAATACTATCAGATGGGCTTCCATTATGCCCCCAATTACCTTTCAGAGGAGGGATGGGCCACCTCCAGGCTCACCTGCCCCGTATCTATCCATTCGCTTGCATGTGCTTCCACTGTGAAGGCTCTTATAAATTCATTAGAGTAGGACTGCAGGTAATACAGGGTGCCGTGGAGTGGCCCTGCAGCTTTCACATGCGTTTGCAAATGTGTGTTAACTAAACCCCTGTTTTGACGCAAACTGTTAGACAGGTTAATTTGGTTGGTAAGCAGACTGGCTAGCAGATTGAACTGGGAATTTTACCTTTGTTTCATGTGTGGAGCCCTTCCATGTGTTCTTTGCTATGAAGGCCAGTAATAGGTGGGGGCAGTGGCCATTTTGTTTGTTAGCACTATACAATCACCAGACCTCTGACCAATACCAAGATGCAGGTTCTCATAGAGTAAACTGTATGTGAGGAGGGAGAGCTGAAATCACTCTCTTCACAAGAGAAGGAAGGAAACAGCTGAGACAGGCTCACCTGTGCACCACTCCAACTACTGAGTCAGAGGAAAGAAGTGCCTAACAGAGAAAAAGAGCAGGACATTTAAAAATGGTGGTTCAGCTTAGCTGCCCCAGCAGGGATAAAAACAACAGAGTTCTAAAAAAAAAAAGAGGGTTCCCACCACTGTAAGGTATAATGACGATTAAAAGTTAAGAAAGCCATATCTGTTTGAAAAAAAAAAAAAAGGTTTAATTTACACTGTGCAAAACCACTGCACAGAGCAGATAAATACTGTATAACGTGTTTGTTATTTTTTTTTAAATCTGCCTTTAATATCACTTTACTGATTACAGAGTTGCATTAACGTATGTCTTTTATATCTTCCTAAAGTTTGGCTGTAATCATGTTTTAATTTGTTTTGCCTACAGTTCCTTTATAAGCACTTAGTTTTCATGTAATCATTTATTCTTTTCAATGGCATTACACCTAAGCTTTATGTAATGGTAAATACAACTGTTCAAATTATTATTAAACCTCTACCTCAAAATAAATGAAGCATTTTAGTAAATTTACCATTGTTATTGCATCTTCTGTCTGTGGCTGAATATGAAATGAAAGATATTATTGTACATATTGAAAGGCTATCACCCCAGCTCTCTTAATTACAATTTAAATGCTTGGCTAATGCAGGTTGCACAAGCTCTCAAACAAGGACACGCGCTTGACAGATGTGTAAACGAGTAGCAGGTTGAGGGGAAGAGCTATTGTTTTCTGAAAGGGGCCCTCAAACAGTTTGATACACACTTTACAATTCAGTGCTGAGAGAAGACTCAATAATCAGTGCAGCCCTCCCCAGTCGCCTTTCATCCTGCTTTACCTCCCTCCACATCAAATTCATTATGCTTCATTTCCTCCCCCACCTTGCACTAACAGGTCCTGGGTTTCACACTAGAGATAGTCTATATATTTTTTAAAAAAAAGTTGCTTTATTTATTTTGAAATGGGAAAACACATTTTTTTTTTTTAATATTGAAAATAGAAAGGCACCCGAAGACATTTATGCTTCTATATCTTGGATGTAAAACTTTAAAAAATGAATACTGAATAGGAGTTACTCTTGAAGAATGATTTTCTAAGGATTTAAGAACAGCACATCAAAGGCTCAAGTGGGCTGAATGGAAATTATTACTAAAACATCTTAGTTGCTTGTTTAGGTGTTTAAAGTTGATGAGGTTGGGTAACAAAAATTTAATTTTTTTATTTTCCCCTTTTTAATTCTGAACAGTAATGTTATTTAAAGAGTAGTTAGTAATGTTAATATTAATAATGAATATTATTTTTCAATAATTCAATAAATTAATTAATAATATATATTTTTTGTCAAATAGTTTTTATTAAATGAATAATAACATTAACAGTAATGCTAATAGTAATAAGTAATGTTAACAGCATAAATACTGAAAGTAAAGAACAAATGATGATCTTTTAGATTGTAAGCTCTAACGAGCAGGGCCCTCCAATTCCTCCTGTATTGAATTGTACTGTAACTGTATTGTCTTCCCCCATACTGTAAAGCGCTGAGCAAACTGTTGGTGCTATGTAAATCCTGTATAATAATAATAATAATAATGATCGGATATTATTTTATTATTATGACTATTATTATGATTATGTTGCAGTTGTCCATAAACCAAATACTGGTCAATTATCCTTTGTACTTACAGCTATGGAAAACCTATTGGAAAATTTAGTCCCAATAGTAAATCAGACTCTTCTGCTGACGGTATATGAACAGATCTTTATAACCTAGCAGGAAGCCTGACATAATATTTCTGTAGGGTTTGCTATAGATTATACCTTCTCCTTTATGCTTACTATTAGTTGTTTTCCAGTTCCACTATACCAATATAACTCGAGCGTTGTACAGATTTTCATCACATCAGGTGGAATATTGCCTTCCACTAGCTCCATAAAGGGCTAGCCCACCTAGAACTGATATTTGAGTTCTTCAGTACACCTGACCATTACTTATATCTCTTGTAGAGATCTCTTGCAATTGAGTTCCCGGGTCCGCACACCATCTGTGACTCTTATAAGGGGTTCCCACCCTTCTTGTTAGATTTTATAGTTGTTTGAACAGAAGGTGCTGGGACAAGCAAACGTTGGCAGGAAGACCCTAATCTTTCAAGGGGATAGAGATGAGAATTATGGAACCAGAGGCTGACTTGGTCCACCAGACTCCACTTCTATCTAATATATATTTTTTGGTTGGACTGACCCTCAAGTAATATTCTAGGATTCATAGGAATAGTAATAAGTAATGTTAACAGCATAAATACTGAAAGTAAAGAACAAATGATGATCTTCTAGATTTGTAAGCTCTAACGAGCAGGGCCCTCCGATTCCTCCTGTATTGAATTGTACTGTAACTGTATTGTCTTCCCCCCACACTGTAAAGCGCTGCGCAAACTGTTGGCGCTATGTAAATCCTGTATATTAATAATAATAATGATCGGATATTATTTTATTATTATGACTATTATTATGATTATGTTGCAGTTGTCCATAAACCAAATACTGGTCAATTATCCTTTGTACTTACAGCTATGGAAAACCTATTGGAAAATTTAGTCCCAATAGTAAATCAGCCTCTTCTGCTGACGGTATATGAACAGATCTTTATAACCTAGCAGGAAGCCTGACATAATATTTCTGTAGGGTTTGCTATAGATTATACCTTCTCCTTTATGCTTACTATTGGTTGTTTTCCAGTTCCACTATACCAATATAACTCGAGCGTTGTACAGATTTTCATCAGGTGGAATATTGCCTTCCACTAGCTCCATAAAGGGCTAGCCCACCTAGAACTGATATTTGAGTTCTTCAGTACACCTGACCATTACTTATATCTCTTGTAGAGATCTCTTGCACTTAAGTTCCCGGGTCCGCACACCATCTGTGACTCTTAAAAGGGGTTCCCGCCCTTCTTGTTAGATTTTATAGTTGATTGAACAGAAGGTGCTGGGACAAACAAACGTTGGCAGGAAGACCCTAATCTTTCAAGTGGATAGAGATGAGAATTATGGAACCAGAGGCTGACTTAGCCCACTAGACTCCCTTCTATCTAATATATATTTTTTGGTTGGACTGACCCTTAAAGTTATAATCTAGGATTTCTATTAAATACCTAATTAACTCCTGTATTAAATGCTCGTGTGGATTAAGCAGAGGTTCAACAGAAAGTTTTATTCTCTTGTAATAAAACAATAGCTAATAGAAAACCACAACAGCCCTCTTTTTTAAAAAAGGTGTAGATATTTTTATTTTACTGAATGTAAGAAATATAAGAAAATCTGTCCCTTAGAGCTGATAGTCTTTCTTACTTCCTCTGGCCTGATATAGATTTAAATACAGTAAAAACGTATGCAATTATGATCTCACAAAAACAACTGTGTCCTGTAGTAGTGTTTTGCCCCCCACACTCAAACACACACAAACACACCAGGCAGACTGTTATGCGAAACAGTGAGCAAGACATCTTGATATATGAGAAGCAGTTATCCTGGGAACTCCTGTTTCTCTATGCAGAAGCTATAATAAATAGTTGCCATATGCTGTGCACAGATGCTGCCTTGAAAAGCGGGTCCTGTGCAGCGGCCCAGGGTTTCTCAGAGTCAGGTCTTTTATTAAATGATTGGCTCGTTGCAATCTGAGCCACAGCCTCGGGTTAGGTACGCTGCTGTCACTCTTCTGAAAAGGGTCTCACAATGCTGAATGCATTTCAAAGAATGGACTCACTATTAACTTTGTTTCTCCTTTTTTTTTTTTTTTTTTTTAGTAGTAGTATTTTTTTTTCTGTTTGAAATGTTAAACCACGTTACTTGATGGGATACAATGAAGTTTTGACTGTGATAAATTAAAAACTCAATTATCAATTATATATTAAAAATACAATTTTATTAAAAAAATCATCCTAGATAACAACAAAAAATAATTAGTTGTGGTAATGAACTATTTGATATGTCTATAAAAGATGTGAGCTGGTTATGGATGTAGTTCTCTAGGGCTCCATCTGCTGTATGGGTATTGATGCAGTGTAATAGATAAGAGTATCTAGTTTACTATATGAAAATACCTCTTCTGTACAATATCACCCGCCCTTGCTCTGCTATGTTGTTCTGTGGTAGGATGTTATATCCTGCTATGTGGACTCATTAGTATGACGGGAGGTCTCGCTGAGTTCAAATTACACTACTGACCTCTAGATAATGAAGGCTTTTGCTATACCATGACAATTGTTTTTAAACCTATTCACTGTATCATTTAGTTAAAAGGCAAGCTTCACCAAAAGGAGAAGGAGAGGTACGTCGAGGAGGGTTACTTACTAATCATTTTGACCCATAGTCTGCTATTGTAAGTTAACATGTATGCTAAAAGAGAATGATTGGCTGACATTTGTTAAAAGTCGCCAAGTACCTCTCAGTGCTGGGCAGAAAAAAGTGTACGAATTATTCCCCACTATTTAGAAATACAAGTACGTATTCAATTGAGTACCATGTTTAGACTGGAACCATTTTTGGGAAGGCTAGAACCTCACTCACCTCCCACTGTTGATGGGAATTTCCCTTCATTGCCTGTCTCAGAGACACCACTGGAAATAAGATGAACTCTCCAAAGCTTGAGAGGAAATTCACTTTTAGACAATATCACCAGGAAACCACCAGATGATTTCCCTTTACCTCCTTTTAAAATGCCCTGTAAATGTTTGGATTTCCCAATACTTATTGTCCCAGGGACAGTTATTACCAGGACATAAAGAAAGGGTGAATCTCCACAGTGGGGCCACCAAGACAGCAAATAAAAAAAAACAGATAGAAGGTCTAACCATTCTGAAATGTATCCAAAACTAGAAAAAAAGATTTTGGCTTTTGATACACTTTAGAGTAAGTATTCAGGTTAGGCTCATTTTACGATCAAGGGTCAGGGGTTCAAATAATGGGTTAATGTGATTCTAAAGGTTCGGTAAAGGTAAAAAATAGAAATTCAAACATGTCATACTTACCTGTTTTGTGTAATGGTTTTGCAAAGAGCAGCCCCAATCCTCCTTTTCTCAGGTCCCCGGCCGGCGCTCCTCCCCCTTGACCAGTGCCCCCAATAGCAAGCCACTTGCTATGGGGGCACTGGTGCATCCTTGCTCCCGAGCCCAGATCTATGCGTCCATAAGACACATAGGGCCGTGGTTCCGCTCCGCCCTCCTTCTTTCCTCATTGGCTCACTGGCTGTGATTGATAGTGTCTCCGTCAATGAGAAGAGAGAGACCCAGGACAGCCGAGTCTCCCTTACACATTGTTGGATCGAGAGGGGGCTAAGGTGAGTTTTAGGGAGGCTGTGGGGGGAGTTGCACACAGAATGTTTTTCACCTACATGCATAGAATACATGAAGGTAAAAAAAAAAACGTTCAGCCTTTACAACCATTTTACATTTTAGAGGGTAATTAATTACATTCTAGGGCTTCAGATAATGTTAGAAGTTAGAATAGATCTTTGGTCTACCATTAAAAGCAAAAATCTGCTGCAGCCCTTTTTTAAGAGAGCCATCTATCTTTGTTTGTCCTTAAGCTGGCCATACATGCATAGATTTCTTCCATTCAGCCTGCAATCCCAATATGGCCAGCTTTAGTCTCCCTGCAAATTCTCACAAACAGCTGTGGATCTTGCCAGTGTGATCCCATTCATTTAGCTTTCTGTGATTGGGGGACAATACTGCATTGCTCCTGAATTTAGAGCAGCAATGTCACCTTTATGTAGTCTGTGTTTGCTTGCACTACAGTCAAATGAGAAGATTAGTGAAGGGCCAAACCCCCCCCTGTTCAGTTCCCACCAGAACATCTCAAACAGGGAAAAAAAACTAGCGAACACGGGAACTCTATTAACCACTTGAGCTCCGCCCGCCGCAGTTTTACCGCGGCAGACAGCCGCTCCTGGGCAAATTGACATAGTACTACGTCGCTTGCTCAGGAGACTGTAGGGGGCGAGCGCGCTCTTCAGCCGGGGAGCCAGTGCGTGTGACCAGCGGCTCCGATGGCCGCCGGCCACTGGCGATCTCCCGCAGCTGAGAAAGAAGGACAGACAGCTGTTGTAAACACAGCCGTCTGTCATTCTCCCTGAAGTGATCACAGAGGCTCTGTGAACCTGCTATATAGGATCATATGTCTCTGTGATTACTTCACAAGCTACTCCCCCTTACAGTTAGAATCACGCCTCTGGGGACACATTTAACCCCTTGATCACCAGTACAGTTAACCCCTTCCCTGCCAGTGTCATTTTTATAGTAACAGTGCATATTTTTAGCACTGATTACTGTAGTAATGTCACTGGTACCCCCAAAAGTGTAAAAAATGTCAGTTAGGGGTGCGATCTGTCCGCCACAACACATAAATCTTTCCCGTAGTTAGTAAACACAATAACTTTTGCGAAAACCGAGCAAAATACGCTTATTGCTATTTTTTTTACCAAAAATATGTAGCAGAAAACAAATTTGCCAAAAATGTAAAAAAAATTTAGATTTTTACATTTTTTTTTGAGAATTTCATATAACAAAATGTAAAAAATATTGTTATTATTTCAAAATTGTCGCTCTTTTTTTGTTTATGGCGCAAAAAATTACAAATCACACAGGTGATCAAATACCACCAAAAGAAAGCTCTGTTTGTGGAAAAAAAAAGGATGTCAATTTAGTTTGGGTACAGCGTCGCACGAACGCGCAATCGTCCGTTAAAATCACGCAGTGCCGAATCGCAAAATAGGGCCTGGTCATTGAGAAGCCAAATCCTCCGGGCTAAAGTGGTTAAAGTCTATGAGACACAAACATGAAAAATCAAAAGTCCTCATTTTAAAGGCTTATATGCAAGTTATTGCCATAAAAAGTTATGGGGACCTGGATACCGCCCTGGGGGACATGTATCAATGCAAAAATTTTTTTTTAAAACAATCATTTATACAGGGACAGTGATTTTAATGCTTAAAGTGATACAATAAAAATGAAAAATTCCTTTAATTATCATGCCTGGGGGGTCCCCTTTTCCTGCCTGTAAAGTGGCACATCTGTATGATGAATGGAGCCTGCTGCAGCAATACTGACATTTCTAAAGGAAAAAATTTAAGCTTGCGGCTGTAATGTATTGACGGCTCCCGGCAATACAGATAAAAAAAACGGCGTAGGGTCCCCCCAGTCCATACCAGGCCCTTAAGGGGCGGGCCCACCTGGTTACGTCACTCGGGGGCACCGCCCCCTTTTGACATCCCTTTTTTTAAATTATGGTGTGGAGTTCCCCTTAAAATCTGTACCAGACCCAAAGACCCTGGTATGGATTTTGGGGGGGGGGGGGGGTACCGCACACGCTTTTTTTTTTTTTTGAAGTGGAGTTCACCCTAAAACCTCTGCCAGACCCGAAGGGCCTGGTATAGATTTGGGGGGGGGGGATCCCACGCCATTTTTATTTTTAAATTCTGTCATAGGATTCCCCTTTACCACTTAAATACAGGGCACTTTTACCCCCTTTCCTGCCCAGGCCAATATTCAGCTTTCAGTGCTCATTGGCATCTATGGGAAATATTGGTCAGCTTGACATGAGACTGCTCCCTTTCTTTAACATTGGTATCTATGGGAAATCTTGGTCAGCTTGGCACGGCACTGCTCTCAAACTATAAATGACAGGGACACAAAACTTGGGGAGTACTGAGAGGGGACCCAGGAATACAACATATCCTTGCATTTTAAAAGTGGAGTATGCCATGTAAGCAGCAGCCTTATATAGCATGGGGCGTGCACTTAGCCCCTGAGCGATAATTGGCCAAAGGCACTCTGCCTTTGGCCAATCATGGCTCTGACAGGTCAGGTGCATGCTTTGGCCAATTATCAACAATCAATGCACTGCAATAGCGCTGTGCATTATGGGGCGCTCATCGACGGGCAAACTACCCACTGAGCACTCCATTTGTTTGTGGGTTCTGCGAACACACGAACAGCTGATTTTCGAGTGGAACCTACGTTTGACTCCAACACAGGGCCCATCCCTGGAGAAGATATTGCAGTCATAGCTATCAGCATTGTCACTACTACTCCACAAGCTGGTATTTCTTTTTAGTTTGTCGACAGACACAGCGCTCCATAAATCATAACTACTAGGTTATATTGCCTCCTCCAGGAGTAGGACTACGCAGAACAAAAAATACCTGGCTACGTCCATTGGCTGTCCTCAGCTTGGTATATAACCCCCCTCTCTGCTCTAGGTAATCATTTTTATTTGGTCTAGTCAGGAGTAAGGACCTAGGCTTCCGGCTAGGATCTCTGGTCCTAGCAATTTTGTCTCCTTCCTTACATCTTTTTTGTTTTTTCTCTTAGGAGATCTACAATTAACTGCCATGCTGGGGGACGGCCTAGATGATCTAGATACAGTGGTCGTCCCAGCCCAGCCAGCGAGCATGTTCAGACCGCAGCTAAGCGCTAGGTCTGCTGCGACATAGCCTCACGAACAGAGGCTGGCCCATGAGTTAAACGTCTCGCAGGGTCCCTTGGCCGAAAGCTCTCCTACTTCAGTGTCGAGGATTCTGTCTGGAGTGTTACCTGAAAAATTGAAGGGTAATTACAGTCCCCCCTCTCCCCTTTTGGCATTTTTTTTGGGGTGGCTGCGGGTAACCTCCAGCGACGGTGGGCTTTGCCTGCAGGTTCCCTCCTCCCATCCTTAAAAATCCCTCAGTGAGCTGGGCTTCCCCCACTCCCTTTCCTCCCTACCTGGACCTGGAATCTGGTGGGGGTCCCATGGCAGAGGATGCAGTGAAGACCCATGGGGTCTTCCCCACTATCCCCACTCTGTAAGGGTCCTTTGATAGTGTGTCCTGCCCTGGTAGTATGGAGGGGTCCCAGTGTAGGAGACCTCTAGGTGCATGCCATACTGTTTGCAGAGTGGGTATAGTGCAGGGGCGTCCCAGTGCAGAGACCGGTGCAGAGTGTGCAGCGAAGTATCCCCTAACGTGTGTCCTACCTTAAGGGGGGGGTTCCCTTGCAGAGGGTGCAGTGTTGCAAAGGGCACAGGGAAGATACTGGCAGCATGATGTTGTTGATGGCGGCTATTTTCCTTAATGAGCGTCAAGGGGATCCACTAAATTATTGTTTTCGGGGTACCCAGAAAAGGGGACAAAGCTTGTCCTTTTCAGGTTTTTTTTTAGGTCCTGAGTATCTTGTGTGGATTTAATTCCTGCAAAGGTTTAGGTGATGTCTGAACTAAGGTCCCCCCTATCCTTGTCCGGGGAATTGATTTACCTATGTCTGATTCTAATTCTGACTAGGGTGATCCTTCCTCTGGACAAACTTCAGGAACCACAGGCCATGATTCACTGCCTGCTGTCACACAGATAGTTCTCTCTTCCATTTTACATACAGGTTCTGAGTCTGGTGGTATCCACCTTCAAGACATTTCTGTTTGCACAGTCCTACATGCAGCTCCTTTAGCAGGTTCGGCTCCACAGGAGGATACCGAGGTTTGTGGCAAGATTATGGGTTCCTCTGGCAGATGCCACAGGCATCCAAGGGCCACAGTAAGGCTGGTATCATCTTCAGCTCAGGATTCTTCCACAATTAATGCAAGGAATCAAGGGCGAGGATCTTCCAATCAGTCTTGGGGGCTTCCTCTCAGAGAAGACCAGTTGTCCCAAGGGCTGATCTACCATCCTGCTTTACAGTCACTGGTTTAAATGGCTAAGCTATTGAAAGCCAGGTACTGAGGGATAGAGGTCTGTCTGGATCTCTTGTCCCCTCGGTGATCCCTACTATGGTGAAGGTGACAAAGTCGTCTTCCAGCAAGATATACCATCGTACATGGAAAGCGTACATTTCTTGGTGTGAGTCGATTGGTGCTCAGCCTCAAACCTTTTCTGTGGCTCGGATCTTAACTCTTCTTAAACAGGGTGTTGATCAGAAGTTGGCCTTAAGTACCCTCAAGGACCAGGTTTCTGCCCTAGCAATCTTCTTTCAGCGACCCCTAGCCACGCACTCTTTAGTTTGTACCTTTATTCAGGGGGTTCGACATGTGGCTCCACCTGTACGGTCTCTTTTGCCGCCATGGGATATATATTTAGTACTTTCGGTTTTCCATTTGAGAATATTCGGGAGATTCCCTTGCCTTCGTGTTCCCAGAAGGTGACATTCTTGGTGGCTATTACCTTGGCCCACAGGGTATCCGAATTGGTTGCATTATCCTGTCGCAGTCCCTATTTAGTGGTCCATAGGGATAAAGTGGTTCTTCGTCCCTGTCCATCATTCCTGCACAATGTTGTCTCTGACTTCCATTTGAATGAGGACATTGTGTTGCCTTCCATGTGTCTCAAAATGATTATCCCAAGGAATTTGCTTTGCATACCCTTGGATGTGGTTCTTGCGATTCGGGAGTATCTGGCAGCTACGGAGTCCTTTCGGAGGTCAGACTCGCTTATTGTGGTTACAGATGGACCAAGAAAAGGGCTAGCCCCTTCTTCGACTACCATCTCCAGATGGACCAGACAGACGGTGACTCAGGCCTATTCCATTAAAGGTCAGGTTACTCCTTTCCCTGTCACAGCGCATTCTACTTGGGCGCTGAGTGCTTTTTGGGCCTTCCATCATCAGGCATCAATATTGCAAGTTTGCAAGGCGGCCACTTGGTCGTCGGTGCATATCTTCACAAAATTCTATAAGGTAGATACTTTGGCATCTGCAGATGCTTCTTTTGGCCGCATCGTTTTGCAGGCTGCTGTTTAAGAGTGGCTGTTTCCTCTTGAGAGGTGTTTTTCTTTAAACTTTTATTTTTCAGATGGGGCTCCTGTAACCCGATTAAGGCTCCTGTGTGTGTCCTGGTTAAAGGCTCTTATGTTTAGCCTTGGGTTATTTTCCCCACTCCTCATGTGTTGCAATCGAGGGAAAGATGAATGCGGCCAAGTACAGGGATATCCTGTACAAAAACCTTCTCCAGAGTGCTCTGGACCTCAGACTGGGCCGAAGGTTTACCTTCCAACAAGACAATGACCCTAAGCACACAGCTAAAATAACGAAGGAGTGGCTTCACAACAACTCCGTGACTGTTCTTGAATGGCCCATCCAGAGCCCTGACTTAAACCCAATTGAGCATCTCTGGAGAGACCTAAAAATGGCTGTCCACCAACGTTTACCATCCAACCTGACAGAACTGGAGAGGATCTGCAAGGAGGAATGGCAGAGGATCCCCAAATCCAGGTGTGAAAGACTTGTTGCATCTTTCCCAAAAAGATGCCTGGCTGTATTAGATCAAAAGGGGGCTTCTACTAAATACTGAGCAAAGGGTCTGAATACTTAGGACCATGTGATATTTCAGTTTTTCTTTTTTAATAAATCTGCAACAATGTCAACAATTCTGTGTTTTTCTGTCAGTATGGGGTGCTATGTGTACATTCATGAGGAAGAAGAATGAACTTAAATGATTTTAGCAAATGGCTGCAATATAACAAAGAGTGAAAAATTTAAGGGGATCTGAATACTTTCCGTACCCACTGTATATACAGCCCTTAAAATATCCACTCGTCTGCATGAATTAGGCGAGTGGAAATAAGCTGAGGGCGAGTGTGGAGCCGCATCGGGGGTAGACAGGTGCCGCTGGCAGGGGGTTGGATGGGGCAACTGGTGGCGAGTAACTCTTAAGGCCTGGCTAGTAGCTCAGGACTTGAACTTTTGTACCCTGATATATATATATATATATATATATATATATATATATATATATATATATATATACATACATATATTTATATTTATATCAGGGTCCTCTGATTCCTCCTGTATTAAATTGTATTGTAACTGTACTGTCTGCCCTCATGTTGTAAAGCACTGCGCAAACTATTGGCACTATATAAATCCTGTATAATAATAATATATATATATATATATATATATATATATATATATATATATATATATATATATATATGTATTTTTTTATAGCCCCTTTTTTATTAGACATAGGCCTCGTGCACACAGACAATTAACTCTTCAAGTGTAAAATTGGGAAGCCACAGGTGTTGCGTACAAGTGCCAGTAGAGGGCCATACTCATGTAAGCGTGTATTGTCTTTATATCAACAGCTACTTGCGCAGCATATTTTTTCCCCCCGATTGATCCACTTTGGCTGTTTCCTCTTTATCTGCACTATGCACATCATCACCACTTACTGAATAAGTCAGATAGTGGAAGCCAAGAGATGATGGCAACAAGGGCACAAAGTAGTATGAAAAGACATTTTTTTACCAGCCCACCCTCCTTCATTAAAAATGTTTATGCATTTACTTTAAGTTTTGCCTTTTATTTGTATTTTTCCGAATCATATCAGATACACCCTGACCACTGTTATTATTCCATTTGTTTTTAAGTTTTTTTTTGTTTCTTCATTTTGTTCTTTAGTGTTCGCAACATATTTTGACCAGCAATACACCATAGTTAACCTTAGACCAAGGTATAATGTTTCTGAATGAACTCATTCATTCAACCCCTGGTGCACAATAGGAAAGTGCAGAACACGTGATGACCCCAGCCTCCAGCCGAGGACCTTCAAGTTTCTTATGGGAAAGTTCAAGATGTATGCATCCACAACGAAGGCTTGTCAGCTTATTGACAACAAGGGACATTAATCTTTATAGCCTTTTCAGTAGTCTTCTACCCAATGGTAAAGAATTGGTTTAGACACCTCCAGTAATTCACATCGCTCTCACAGCTGTGGAGAGCTGCATGAGAAGGACCTAGACAGCAGAGAATCAGATTAGTGGAATTCTGCTGTAGTCATTTGATGTGATGTAGATCACCTTCCAAAGAAATTATACACAAAAGATAAAATCATATTGCTAAGAGTACTTGTTTGAATGTTTGAAGTCTTCAATTGCAAATTTACAAACCTGATCTATTGTAGAATAAGTTAAATATTTTTTTATTCAAGAGTAATTTCAGTATAAGAATAAATACATTGGTAGACTCAAAAATAACCTGTAATGAGAGTAATATGAAGGCTATCATTGATAATAAAAGAAAAAAATAAATAAAATGTTTGATTGACCCTAGGAGCCACCCCCTAATTTAGCAACCAACAGAATCTAAAGGACCCCCTATATTGGCCAATTGTTTTTTTTTTAAGTATGGTTTGAGTACTGTTGGTAACCCAATCGTGAAAATGCTAATTACCTGATTTACTAACAAGTGACCACTTGGTTTCAGTATTTTCTAAACCAGTGACCGGAATACAAAAGCAGTGCTTATCTGCACGCTTGTCCCAGGTCAGTGACTCCAAGTATTGAAGCAAAAGGGTCAGCATGACAGTCAGGTGACAAGGTACTTAGCAATAATAGCCACCTTCATGTTTCTCCCATGACAGGTATCCTTTGAGATATAAATAATCCTGATACGTTATATATAAAAGCCAGAGGCGTAACTAGAACCTTCAGGGCCCCGATGCAAGAAACCATGAAGGCCCCCCCAGACCCCTGGCCGGGGCCCTTCCCTTCAAGCCCAGGGCTCTTCCCACTAATCCTGGGGCTCTTTACTCTCATTGCATGGCCTTTTATTATGGTCCCGCATCAGGATCCTTTCACAAGTTCTGCAGTGGGCCCCCTTCCTGCAATCTTGGGGCCTCCCCACAGTGGTGAAATGCCAGGGCCCGGTCGCAAGTGTGACCTTTGAGATCCTAGAGGTTCACCCACTGTTTTGCTACCGGGCCCCCTGGAGCATGGGGCCCGGTAGCGATTGCAACCCCTGCAACCCCTGTAGTTACGCCCCTGATAAAAGCAACATTAGACATAATGACATCTTTACGAATGATATCCACATGTTCTTTGAAGTTCAGGTACATTTGGTAAAGTTATAGAGGACCTGGGGTACCCAAAGAGAAGCTGTAGTGCATACAGATTAGATTAACTGCAAATGAAAATTATGAAATCCTGTATGTATATTCATACACTACTTAACAAAAGTATTGGGACGCCTGCCTTTACACGCACATGAACTTTATTGCCATCCCAGTCTTAATCTGTAGAGTTCAATATTGAGTTGGCCCACCCTTTGCAGCTATAACAGCTTCAACTCTTCTGGAAAGGCTGTCCATAAGGTTTAGGAGTGTGTCTATGGGAATGTTTGACCATTCTTCCAGAAGCGCATTTGTGAGGTCAGCCATTGATGTTGGAGGGAAGGCCTGGCTCGCATTCTATGCTCTAATGCATCTCAAAGGTGTTCTATTGGGTTGAGCTCAGGACTCTGTGCAGGCCAGTCAAGTTCCTCCATCCCAAACTCACTCATTCATGTCTTTATGGACCTTGCTTTGTGCACTGGTGGGCAGTCATGTTGGAACAGGAAGGGGCCATCCCCAAAATGTTCCCACAAAGTTGGGAGCAAGAAATTGTCCAAAATGTCTTGGCATGCTGACGCCTTAAAGTGGAGTTCCGGGCACAAAAACAATATTTTTTTTTTGTGCCCCTCCGCTAGGTACACCTCACCTGCAAAGGAATTGGATAGTTATTTTTTTTTTTGTTTACTTACCTTGTAATTGAAGATCGAAGATACTCACCTCAGAGTACTTCCTCCCTCGGAGCCGCGGCTCACCCCGTCACTTCCTGTCTCGCTATGATTCCTGGGAGCTGAACGTCATAGCTCCCAGGAATCAATGCGACGGCACCGGCCCCGCTCGTCATTTCCGGGCGACGCCGCATTCCCCTGCTAAACAGCTTCTGGGCATGCCCAGAAGCTGTGGAGGAATGCGGCGCCGCACCGGGAGTGACGAGAGGGGCTGGTGCAGGCGCATTCTGGGACAAGAAGACGCGGAAGAAGACACAGAAGAGGACCGCGCCGGCTTCAGCTGCCCACAAGAGAGATGGAAACGCTGTGGAAGAAATTTTATAAGTAAGTATTTCTTCTAAAAGGTAAGTGCGAACCGGGACAGATCAGAGGCTAGCCATTTTGGAATGTGCTAGCCCTGACTGTCCCGGGGGTATGTTTAGTAAAAAATGAATTCTGTGCCCGGAACTCCGCTTTAAGAGTTTCCTTCACTACGTTTCCTAAGGGACCAAGCCCAACCCCTGAAAAACCAACCCCACACCATTATCCCCCTCCACCAAATGATTTGGACATGGATAAGCGAGTTTGGGATGGGAAGCACTTGACTTGCCTGCACAGAGTCCTGACCTCAACCCGATAGAACACCTTTGGGATGAATTAGAGCGCAGACTGTGAGACAGGCCTTCTCTCAAACATCAGTGCCTGACCTCACAAACTGACTAAGACTGGGATGCCATTAAAGTTCATGTGCATGTAAAGGCAGGTGTCACAATACTTTTGGTAATATAGTGTATGTAGTATTTATTGGTAGTGGTGCCAGAGAAGCTGGATCCAAGAAATAAAGTAGGGGCACAGTGAACCCTTGCAACGTTGGAAAGCAGGAGAAAGGATTTGAACCTCAGGTTTTATTACCTTTTCCCTGTTTTATTGCTCTTTTCACACTCACTTGTTGGTTACCGGACCCAAGAAGCAAAGAGGATCTTTCTAACAGGGATTAAGGCAGCAATAAAAGCACTTCAATTAGTGGAATGTTTTCCATACTTCCTGTTTTCTTACAAGAAGACAGGAAGAAGGAAATGTCCCTAACAAGGAAACAAGCCAGAACCTGACATACATTCTACCTCTTCAACATTTTAGCTAAACTAGAAAAAAAGGTTTTGTCTACAGTTATACTTAAAGAGAATTGGTCAAGGGAAAAACTGTTGTAGGCATGAGGTGTAAGCTCTTGAGATGCCTGTTCATACCTATAGTAAAATACTGGGATGTTCTGACAGTCCCTGTGGGCCTGTGCCAATGGCCTTTGCAATTATGTCATTGGCATCAGTTCAAGACACTTCTGAGATTATTCAGAATATACTGACAGGTGTGTTTGACCTGCAGTTGACCTCCTTCTGAACTGTATTTGACCAGCCTCAGGCAGGCTTTGCATTATCATTGACCCGTTTAAAATGCATAAAAGGCCATTGATACAGGCTCTGACTATGCCAAAATTTGCCTGTCCCTAGTTCCTGCCTCCCGCCCATTCCTCTTGGCTGGCGAGGCAGCCCATTAAAGTGTTAGGCCTGTAGAAATGTGAGGGCAGGAGGCAGAGGCAAACTAACCAGATATGTCCCAGCTTGACCTGTCATAATGGCCTGATATTCCAGTATTCTAGGGTGCTTCCATTTTATACTCGCTCATGGGTTCTCTTTCAAAATTTAACTCCAGTCAAAAATTTTCTTCCTAGTTTTGCATAGAGTGTGGAAGAGGTAGAACCCTAGTCATCCATCGTTTGTTTCTTTTTGGACCTTTTATTTATACTTGGTTTATTTTTTTTTTTAATTATTAATTTAACGCAACTTTGATTAAAAAAATATATTTATTCAAGTATGTATTCTTAACTCAGAAACTTATTTTCTATTGCTCTCAGCCTCCTCCAAAATCCTTTTTTTTTACTGCTGTGATCCAACTTCCTGTTAGCGAATTGTTACATTCGTTCTCCATGGTCCTACTGTATGTAGGAATGTAACCACCCTCTCTTGCTAGCTCTCTGGGTGAACTAGGAACTAAGGACTATGGAATATGTAGTGTTCATATAGCAGTGCTCATGATCGCAACTAACGTGCATTGCTTGTTTCAAAGATGAGTAAATGAATGGGAAATAAAGAGGTTCAGAAGCTCACAGAGGACAATAAAAGGAGGCAGAAAAACACATTCAGGAACAATTCCATGAAAAATAGATCACAGGCCATTAGGTAGTGGATGTGATTGGATTAATTTTGGTGAGTAAAGGCTCATACACACTTGACGAAAATCGGTCGAAATATCCTCTGATTTTTCTCTCTCATGCTCAGCGGTCATTACCGTTTTTAGTTGACAGTGCATAATGTTCACAAAATTTCTCGTACAATTTTTTTTTTTGGCACATTTGTTCCTAGACTTCCGGGTCGTCAGCAACTTCAGATCATGCGCGGTCTTTCGTGTCCGATTTTTCGCGGACGTACTGCATACACATTAAACAAAAATTGGTCTTCTGGGGACGGACGATAAAAATTTTGGTGTTTGTCCCTCCGTTTTCGGCATCGGCTGCTGAAAGTTGTGTACACACTAGCTGAAAATCGTAGGATTTTACCTCAGACGGGGATTTTCGGCAGATTTTCTACTAGTTTTTTTTTTTTTTTTTTTTTAAGCCCGTAGCGTGTGCAACACACTCAAAAGACTCCACCCGGTGCATAAAAAAGTGCACACACACAAGGTGAGAACACAAAAAAGCACAGGGTGTGCGAAATCGAATGGTCTTCCCTCCGAAGAGGTAGGACCCGAAACCTCAATCCCCCGGGGCGCAAGACTCCTGACAGGGACATAAGGTACTCATGGTCTGTCTGGCCGAAACCAGACCGACCCCGTTCTTCAGGGGGACTGCCGAAACAGCCCCCACCGAGTACTAAGTAGGGCTCCCCCGAAGGGAGACCCCATGGGAGAGGGCGAACTAAGCCAAAAGGCCATATCCACCCCCTCCCAAGACTTAAGGCTGGGCCCGTGGACCCACACACTCCAGTCTGTGCAAATAAAGAAAAAAGATGAAAGTGCAGGTGACGGACTCCAAATAAAAAGACAGACAAAACATAAAAGTGGGGAAAGGGTAGTGGGGAAAGTGCTTTGGTGCCATGTGTAGAACCAAGGCAGGCCTTCCAGCCGGAATAAAAAATTCCTCTGGTGCAAGCCAAAAGGCCTGTCCCAAGAGGCAGGTGTGAAAAAGGTGTGCATAGTGCAGTGACCAAGGTGCCGAAAAAACTCACAGCGAGCTGCCCCTCACCAGTGAGAAATTAAGGCACCCCTGGGCTGCCACCCCAGGGGCACTTACACTACGGGCTTTTTCAATCTCAGCCCCCGGCCAGACCAAGTGTAGCCTATCCCCACCAGCAGACATCAGAACCTGGACAGCTTGGGGAGAGCTTACCTACCACTGGGGACAGGCCCTCTACAAGCCAGATCAACCCAGGAGAGAAAGCCCCCCCCTCGCCGTCCTGTTCCTCAGCCCATTACATCCAGGAGCAGTTCCACCGGCCCCCCCGAACCGGCTTTCCGCCCCCTTCAAACTGGTTAGGACAGTTCAACCCATTCGAATCAGAAGGCGGCGGGCCCCACATGCTTTCCCAGATGACCTACTCCCCATACCTCAATATTTAGAGCTCTCCGGGTTTCGGTCATACTGGTACTAGCTAAGGCCCATACCAACTGATAAGAACAGATACTACACTTGATCTTAGCCAAAAGGCCGAGAAGCGATCTTAGCCAAAAGGCCGAGATTTTCTACTAGTGTGTACCCCACTTTAAGATACTGTGTCATTTCAAAGCTCATTGCCAAGGAAATGCTAACCTCCTTCCCTCCCACTGCCTTACTTACCTAAAGTTGTGGTGACGTGATGCTCCAGCTCCACGTCTTCTCTCCTCTTTTCTTTACAGGAGACAGGGTCTTTCTTCAGGTGTCCAAATTACTGCCTGAGTGACACAGACACTTCCTAATGGCTGTCCAGCATCAAGATACTCTTAAAATCAAGAAGGGGAGTGACATCAGCGCAAGGTGATTAATTGACCAGCCATGGGCACATCTGCAGTGCTGGATTAGCGGTCTCCAAGATGGAGCCAGCAAGGGACCTGGACAGTTTACTTAGTTAAGTATATCCTGATTCATGCCAGATGAATTAGAGGGAGAGGGGGTCATATTTTGCCTAGGGATGGGCTTTAACCACTTTACCACCGGAGGATTTTGCTGTCTTACGTCTGGGCCACATTTTGCGATTCGGCACTGTGCGATTTTAACTGAAAATTGCGTGGTCATGCAACCCTGTACCCAAACGAAATTTACGTACTTTTTTTCCCACAAACAGAGCTTTCTTTTGGTGGTATTTGATCACCTGTGCGATTTTTACTTTTTGCGCTATAAACAAAAAAAGAGCGACAATTTTGAAAAAATAACAATATTTTTCACATTTTTTTATATGAAATTCCCCCCCAAAAAAATGTAAAAATCAACATTTTTTATCATTTTAGGCCAATTTGTTTTCTGCTACATATTTTTGGTAAAAAAAATCGCAATAAGCGTATTTTGATTGGTTTGCGCAAAAGTTATTGCGTTTACTAACTAAGGGAAAGATTTCTGTCATTTTTGGTGTTTTTTTTTTTAACGAGTAATGGTGGTGATCTGCGATTTTTTTTGCGGGACTGCGACATTGCGGCGGACAGATCGGACCCTTGACTGACATTTTTGACACTTTTGGGGGTACCAGTGACATTACTACAGTAATCAGTGCTATACATAGGCACTGTTACTGTAAAAATGACACTGGCAGGGAAGGGGTTAATTTTTATTGGTGATCAAGGGGTTAATGTATGCCTGGTGCATACTAACGCGTGTGGGGGGAGGTGACTGAGTGACACAGGGACAGCTATGCTGAACCCTGTAATCTGTCCCTGTCTGTCACTTAGGAGATCCGCCCGCTTTGTTTACACAAGCGGGCGGATCTCTACACTCGATTCCCCGACGATCGGGGAAGAGCGGCGGTGATCACCGCCACTCCTCCCCTGGCCCGACTCCCGCTGTGACTGAATACAACGGGACCGAGCCTCCGGCGGCGCGCGTAGGCGCCGCCGAGAGAGGGGAATGTCTGGTGACATAGGTCTACGTCGTCAGACGTTATCGAGCCACTTGGCCACAGTAGAGGCTCAGTGAGCAGCGGTAAAGTGGTTAATAAAAAAACTATTATAACTTCTGATAAAAAGCTTAATAACTTCAAAGCTAAGTTCACCTTTCAAAGTTTCCGAAAAGAATAAAAATCACTGTGCTGGTCCTAAAAAGGGAGCTTTAATTAAATCCCTTACCTGTAGGACCTGCGTGGCATCTGCAAAGCCTGGTAAAACATCTCAGATTGTGAGTAATCCTCCTCATTCTGTCTCAAATGCCAGGGCATGCTGTACACCACCAGCACGGCAAGTAGGAGCACTCTGCCAGGTTCAAAATCTACCCATGCACAGCGCTCTCCTTCTCTTCCTCTTAGGCCCTGTTCACACCTAAGTGTATTGGAATCGTGGGCAGAATTGCAGCAAAATGTGTGACGCGCTTGTGGTGCCATTATTTCTTAATGGCACCCCAAACTGGTTGCGATTTTGCTACGATTGTCATGTGACAAAAGGCACAAAAATTGCAGCAGAATACGCAACGCCAGAGGCACCTGGCACAGTGCGAAAATTTGGTACATGAGCTTCTTTGGTGCGTTTTGGACCTGAGGCAGGTCTATTCAAAATGAATGGTGCCGCTCCAAATAGCCACCATAAAAACGTGGGGAAAAAAATGACACAGCAGCGTCGCTCAGGTGTGAATGGGGACTTGGGCACAACGCTGAACTCAACTGCTGCTGAGGCAGAGGGAGAGCTCACTGCGCACGTATGGATTTTGGACCTGCAGAGCACTCATTTCTGTGGTGCTGGGGGCTTGCCTCCAATGTACAGCACATCCTGGGGTCTAGGTAGAATGTGGAGGACTGGATTGTCCGCACTCAGAGTTTTTCTGAGAGGCATGGGAGAGGACACGCACAACCTACAGTAAGGTATTTAAAGGAAGCCTTCTTTTTTAAAAGCGAATAGTGATTTTAAATCTACCGATGACGCTCAAATGCATGGGAACGTTTATTGGAAAGGTGAACATAGACTTATTATAAAGGTAAACATAAAGCCTAGATCACTGCATTTCAGTCAGATCATGGCTGTATCTCATCAAACCTACAGCAAGAAATCCAACTGTGTATCCTTTGATATGTTCAAAGTGGCACTTAACTCTATTTTTAAAAAATATAACAAATATATATTTTAAACTCAGAAAGAACTTTCTATGACTCTCAGCCTCCTCCATATCTCCAAACCTTCAAATGGGATTTGACTTCTTTTTAGAAGGTGCCTATGTTCATTCTCCGTGGTCCCACTGTAGGAAGGTAGCCACCCTTTCTTGCTCGCTTCCATAATGGACTATGGACTATGAGATGTGCAGTGCGCATAGAATATTGCACTTGACATTAAAGTGTTATTAAACCCAGGACCCTGCATTCTCTATATCTGGTCTCCCACAGTACACAGAACATGGAAATGCAATTATTTTAGTAAATATAAACTGCTAAATACATTTTCTCATCAGCAGTTAGAGCAGTCATGTGACTTCTATCAGTGTCTGGTTAAAGCTTGTAGGAGGAGTTTTCATTCTCTCCTAATTGTCCTATGAGGCTGCAGGACCCCTGATCCTCTGTCTGGATAGTGCTGATTGGCCCTGTGCTGATCACATGCACTCTGCCAAGAAAAAAAAAACTCTCTAGCAATACACACCAAACTGAGCATGAGCATCTTGCCCCCCAAGGCTCTGTTCTATCAGGAGATGGATTGGGGACTGTCGAAAAAAAGTATAACATGCATGCTTTACTGCATATACAAACATACAGGTTTGGATTCTCACCTGGCATTACAAGGACACACAAAAACACAGTAAGAAACAATTTCATAAAAAATAGAATACAGGGCCATTAAGTAAGGGATCTGTATGGATTATTTTTGAAGAATAACAATATAATTTAGTGTCATTTTAAGCACTTTGTCTTGTATTTTAAGTGGTTGTAATCCTCTGACATGGAATATGAACAAAGCATATACCCCTATAGCCTGTGATTGTCTCAATCAAGTGTCATTTCTCTCTGCTGCTTCCTTCATGTACTATCACTATCACTGTGTACAGTGGCAGCCGGTGCTAAACAAACTCCTCCAGCCCCGCACTTACCCCACAAATTGAGCCTCCCAGCGGTAACGGCTCCCCTGATACTGGGCGCCATGACTTTGTTTCCACCCGGCTAACCCGGTCTTCTTTAGATCCGCCTCCTGTCCTGATTGGCTGGGATGAGAAGCTGGAAAGGGATGGCGAATAATTATTTGCTAGTATCACAAGTGGGAGGACAACCTTTTAGAGCCAGTTCACATATATGCGATGACAGACATTGCTTGTGATTTGGAGCGCACTGCTCTACAAATCAAATGCAATGTCTGTGCAATGTGAATTCAGCCATACAGATTGTATTGCTGAAGTCGCATCGCATTCAGACACAACTCGCACAGGACCCTTTTTTGGGTCTGCACCAGAATCGGATCGCATGGGCGTTCACACCTATGAGATCCAATTCATGTCCGAACTGACAGTTCGCTCTGCGATATGCGAACTGATCTGGGGGTGTCGTTAACTTTGTATTGACACCCCCAGCGATTTGCATATGGCAGTGTGAACTGCCTGCGTGTTGAATGCGATGCGGGAACCCTGCGAATCCACTGCAGGTTCCTGCATACATGTGAACCGGGACTTACAAGCCAAATAGAGCTTTAGGTTCTAATCACGTGCTTGTAAAAAAATGACAGACCACATAGAAAGCTATTAATCCAGCACTCCGCATGCAAACTAAGGGGGCGGCGCCCCTGGAACACCTTTTGGACCTGCCGCCACTGTCTGTGTATAAACTGAAGCCAATCACTTTGTTGGGTATATAAGGGTAAGGGTTCACAACCACTTTAACCAGTTCCCGACCGCTTACGTTATATTTACTGCGGCGGGCTGGCTCATTCAGGCACAGCGACGTATGTCTACATCGCTCGCCTGGGAGGAGCTAGAAGGCGAGCGCGCGCCGCCGCCGGTGCGCTCCCGCCCCTGATCGTCAGCAGGGAAGCCGATGTGTGTGTCAGGCGGCTCTGATTGCCGCCTGACACCCGCGTTCGCTCCCCGCAGAGAGAGAAGGACGGTCGGCTGTTGTAAACACAGCCGCCCGTCCTTCTCCCTGAAATTATCACAGAGCTCATGTGATCCTTCTATATAGGATCACATGTCTCCGTGGTCATCTCAGAAGCCACGCCCCCCACAGTTATAATCACTCCCCTAGGGTCACATTTAACCCCTTGATCACCCACAGGGTTTAACTGCCAGTGTCATTATAACAGTAACAGTGCATATTTTTAGCACTGATTACTGTAGTAATGTCACTGGTACCCCCAAAAGTGTCAAAAATGTGAGTTAGGGGTCCGATCTGTCCGCCGCAATGTTGCAGTCCCGCTAAAAGTCGCAGATCGCCAGCCATTACTAGTAAAAAAAAAAACAAACAATAAAAACGCCATAAATCTTTCCCGTAGTTAGTAGACGAGATAACTTTTGCGCAAACCAATCAAAATACGCAAAATAAACAAAAATATGTAGCAGAAAACAAATTGGCCTAAAATATTAAAAAAATTTGATTTTTAACCACTTTACCACTAGAGCATTTTGCTGTCTTACGTCTGGGCCACTTTTTGCGATTCGGCGCTGTGCGACTTTAACTGACAATTGCGCGGTCATGCGACGCCGTACCCAAACGAAATTTACATCCTTTTTTTCCCACAAACAGAGCTTTCTTTTGGTGGTGTTTGATCGGTGTTTGTGCGATTTTTACTTTTTGCGCTATAAACAAAAAAAGAGCGTTTATTTTGAAAAAATAACAATATTTTTAAAATTTTTTTATATGAAATTCCCCCCAAAAAAGATGTAAAAAACAATTTTTTTTTAAATTTTTGGCCAATTTGTTTTCTGCTACCCATGTTTGGTAAAAAAAATCGCAATAAGCGTATTTTGATTGGTTTGCGCAAAAGTTATTGTGTTTACTAACTAATGGAAAGATTTCTGTCATTTTTGGTGTTTTTTTTTTAACGCGTAATGGCGGCGATTTGCGGTTTTTTTTTGCGGGACTGCGACATTGCGGCGGACAGATCGGACCCTTGACTGAAATTTTTGACACTTTTGGGGGTACCAGTGACATTACTGCAGTAAGCAGTGCTATAAATATGCACTGTTACTGTAAAAATGACACTGGCAGGGAAGGGGTTAATTTTATTGGAGAGGGAGGGGTTAATGTATGCCTGGTGCTTACTGACGTGTGGGGGGGGGGGAGGTGACTGTGTGAGACAAGGACAGATCCAGGGTTCAGCTATGCTGAACCCTGCCTGTCACTTAGGAGATCTGCCCGCTCTGTTTACACAGGCGGGCGGATCTCCAAACTGGATTCCCCGACGATCGGGGCAGAGCAGCGGCGATCGCCGCCGCTCTTCCCCTGGCCCGACTCCCGCTGTGAATGAAAACAGGGGGAGCGCGCCTCCGGCGGCGCGCGAGCGCCGCCTACAGGGGAGGAGTCTAGCGATGTAGGTCTACGTCGCTAGACAATAACGAGTAGCAGCACAGTGGCTAGTGTTAAAGTGGTTAATTTTTTTTAGGAATGTCCTATAGCAGAAAGTGAAAAATATTGTTTTTTTTTTTTTTCAAAATTGTTGCTCTTTTTTTTTTGTTTATAGTGCAAAAAAAAAAAAAAAAAATCGCACAGGTGATCAAATACCACCAAAAGAAAGCTCTATTTGTGGAGAAAAAAAGGTCGTTGTTCGGGTACAGCGTCGCACGACCGCGCAATTGTCAGTTAAAGTAACGCAGTGCCGAATCGCTCAGGAAGGGGGTAAAATCTTCAGGGGCTGAAGTGGTTAACAAGGCCATGGTCATCTACCGCAGCAACCAATCAGAAATTTCTATGGTGTCAAAATGGTTGCTTAGAAATTTTTTTTGTTGGCAAGCATTTTGCCATCAATCTAATGAATCAACACGAATGAAAAGGGAGCTGTCCTCAGAACAGATTGCATTCTTTCAGTGTAGTAGAATTTCGGAGTCAGGTAACTTTTCATAGAACTTTCCCTCTATTATTTTTTTTTTTTGCTCCTAGCACACATACGTCTCCTGGTCCTTCTTTGCTTCCTAATGTGAAACATTGTATTTGTAAAGTAAAAAAAGGTGACATATGTCTAGCTGGCTGAAAGGTAATATTGGCAGGAGCGGTGGAAAGGGTGCTTTTTTTTTTCCTGTCAAGTCAGGGAGTGCAGCTGCTGGGGTGTTAAATCAGGTAACAGCTGGGCTATTACTCTGCTAGGCCCGGACTGCTGTTGTGCTGCTATCACTGCTGTTGTGACTCAGAATGCATTTCAATGCTCTCTGGTCAGTGGCACCTCTATTGTGCATCTCTGAAGCGTGCTTAGAGGCTGACACATCAAAGGCAGCACAGGCCTCTTTGGAAGGGCAGGCAGATCGGATGGCGGGATTACTTTAAATGCACCCTCTATTTTGTTGGGGGAATAAGCTTTCATCCTTTATTTTAAATGATTTGCCGCTGTGGAGAATTTTAACCTCTTAACGGCTAAGGTAAAAGAAAAAGCGCTGGCAGCAAGAATTTTAATATGTAGAAATTCTGTACTGTGATGGCATTAATAAATTAGAAATATTTTTTTCATAGCAGAAATATCATCAAATGATTTGTTTTATAGCTGTAAATGTATTTTATTTATTTATTACAGGTATTTATAGAGCGCCATCAATTTAAATTATTACATTTAAATTTTTTTTTAAGCATATTTATTTTACTTTCACATTTTACATTTCACATTTTTTTTTAAGCATATTTATTTTACTTCCACATTAAAAAAAATAAATGTGTCCCTTAGGCTAGGTTCACACTAGCCAATGCTCTGAAAAGGGATCCATGGTGTGCTAAATGGCTTAACCGCTGTCAGGCTTCAGGAGGCAATCTTGGCATTTCCTGAATGTTTTTTTTTCTGCCATACGGCAGTTTATAATGAGGCTTATGTGCCAAAACTCCTGGCTCGCGATTGCAGCACAGCCACCCTGACTTGAATGGCTAAGTTTGACAGGTGGTGCCACCTGTAAACTCAACATGTTGCGTTAAATTTACTGTGGCATGGCAGCCACAGCATATGAACGGCCACCTCTTGCTGTTGTTAAGCCTTTAACTTCAACCTGTCCCCGCTCCACCCCTGCACAGCCGTTGCAAATGTAAAATAGGCCTAAATAATATTCTTCAGAAATTAAGGCAGAGTTCCACCCAAAAGTGGAACTTCCGCTCTTTTGTTTCCTCCCCCCCTCCGGTGCCACATTTGGCAGCTTTCAGGGGGGAGGGGGGAACCGGTACCTGTTTTTGACAGGTACCCTTCCCCACTTCTGGGATACGGCGCTGCGGTGCCGTCCCTCGGAAGCTCGGCCCCCTCCTCTGGCGCCGAGCCAGTAGGAATGCGCAGCGAGCTTCGCGCCTGCGCAGTAGGGGCCCGCCGGGTTCCATCACCGGCAATGGCGGCGGCAGCACCCCGACATGGAAACATTGGCTGCGGTGCCGACATCGCTGGACTCCAGGACAGGTAAGTGTCCTAATATTAAAAGTCAGCAGCTACAGTATGTGTAGCTGCTGAATTTTAGTTTTTGGAGGGGGAGGCGGAACTCCACTTTAAGTAGGTGCCACAGGTTTGGTATATGTAATATTCCAAGCTGTATTCACAGAGCTTTTGAAAACATGGGGCCTACACGCTGACGTCATCTGCACCGCGTCCTCATGGTAGGAGCAGCAGCCATCTTTCTTTTTATGCACAGTGTAGGTCCCAAGTGGAGACTACTAAGTCTTCTACAGATCTGGATATGATGTCACCTAACTTCATAACAGCAATTCAAGGCTTGTGATTACTTGCCATCAGGTGAGTGCATAGAATGGTGGAGGGACAAGACGGAAAATGAGCACTGTGTAGCAACTGAATGCTGAATGTTGTCCACTCTCTAGTGAGTGGTTTGGCAAGCTGCACTATGACAGCAGGTCTTTTAGTCCAGAAAGACCTTTCTGGTCACGTCATTTGTTCACTAATGGGACTTTGTTTATTTATTTAACACATGGACATTCATTTATCACTGTGAAGCGCTGCACTATATTTGCTATTTTATGATTATTTGGAGGTTGTATATTCAACTTTGTACGTGCTAACCGCTTCATAAGTCATTCAGCGTTCACATTCTTTACATTGTCTATAGCAGGGGTGGGGAACCTATGTCCCGGGGGCCGTATGCGGCCCTCAAAGTCATTTGGTCCGGCCCCCCATGCAGCTGAGTCTGTGTCTCTCAGCTGATCTGTCAGAACGGAGCCAATGCTTCCTGTATAGTTCCGGCTCCATTCTGACAGTCTGAGTGAGTCACAGGCGGAGTGATATCAAATGCACTCCGCCTGTGACCAATACAGGAAACATTGCCTCTTCCTCCAGCGCGGCGCCGCTGCTAGCAAGCATTTCCCGCCAGTAGCACACACAGCAGTACCAGCAGTACGAGCCAGAGCCAGCAGTACTCACAGCAGTATAAGCCAGAGCCAGCAGTACTCACAGCAGTATAAGCCAGAGCCAGCAGTACCCACAGCAGTATAAGCCAGAGCCAGCAATACCCACAGCAGTACCAGCCAGAGCCAGCAGTACCCACAGCAGAACCAGCAGTACCCACAGCAGTATCAGCCTGAGCCAGTAGTACCCACAGCAGTACTAGCCAGAGTCAGCAGTACCAGCAAGAGTCAGCAGTACCAGCCAGAGTCAGCAGTACCCACAACAGTACCAGCCAGCAGTACCTACAGGACAGTACTAGCCAGCAGTACCCACAGCACAGTACCAGCCAGCAGTACCTGCCTGAGCCAGCAGTACCCAAGGCAGTACCTACAGCACAGTACCAGCCTGAATCAGCAATACCCACAGCAGTACCAGCCTGAGCCAGCAGTACCCACAGCACAGTACAAGCCAGCAGTACCCACCGCAGTACCAGCCAGCTGTACCCACCAGCAGTACCAGCCAGCTATACCTGCCAGCAGTTCTTTTCAAAACTTACCACCACAAAGTCGACTGCGCTCCAGACTGACCGACGCAAACCTGGAAAACAAGTTGCGAGTGGCAACATCATCAATACCAGCTAACATCACACACCTCACCAAAGAAAACCAGTTGCAGCCATCACATTAGGGGTGAGTTAATTAAATTTTTGACCAAATATAACAGGAACATTTTTAAGTTGATAATTTTGTACAGCTCCCGAATGATTTTATAAATACCCAAACGGCCCTTGGCAGAAAAAAGGTTCCCCACCCCTGGTCTATAGGAATAAAGCTGGCCTTACACTAATGGATATTCAAACGAACGTTCATACAAAAATTCATAGAAAAATGCTTAGTACATTTGATGACTTGAAGAACGTTGTTTAAACTTACTTTAAAATTTTGTTTCTTTTTAACATTGTTTGGAATGAAAACTATATACACTGAATTTCTTTCAATTCGGGAAAAATTTTCTATCCTGTTGCTTTGGATTTTCTCATCACTACAATCCAAAACAAATGTTAATTCAAACTCAGTTAATTCAAATCAGGTGAGAACTGGGAACCTCTGACCTTGGGGAAAACTCAACCAAATAGCCCTCTTATGATAAGGACACATTTTGGTGGGCCAGGTTTGCCATGGTGCAGCGTTGATAGGTGGACATGATAAAAAATGGGTTTTCAAAAATGACATGGTTAAAGGGAAACTTCACTTGACTTTTGTAAGGCCAAACTCTATTTCTCTAAAAAAGTGTTCCAATTTGTTAAAAAACAAACAAACTAGGAAACAAGAACAGAAAAGAAAAAGGGCGCACCGACCTAGTGCATTACCACTAAAAATGTATTAAAAATATTAAAAAGTATACATTATACTCACAAAGCAGGTGTGTATACACACATCAACATAATACACATATAGTCTCCAAGGTAGCCAAGGAACCGCACTGTGCTGAATGGTATGCAGTGTGCCGCATAGGGCTGCTGTGTCTAGGCTGACGCGTTTCAGGGGCGAACCCCCTTCCTCAGAGCCAAAAAGAGTTAGCAGCAACTCTTTTTGGCTCTGAGGAAGGGGGTTCGCCCCTGAAACGCATCAGCCTAGACACAGCAGCCCTATGCGGCACACTGCATACCATTCAGCACAGTGCGGTTCCTTGGCTACCTTGGAGACTATATGTGTATTATGTTGATGTGTGTATACACACCTGCTTTGTGAGTATAATGTATACTTTTTAATATTTTTAATACATTTTTAGTGGTAATGCACTAGGTCGGAGCTCCCTTTTTCTTTTCTGTTGTTGTTTCCTAGTTGGTTTCAGATACCCTAGATCCTGAAGGGGCAGCAAGACCACAAGCTTGTCCACTCAAGTTTGAACTATCTCTCTTCCCTCCGTCCTATGTTATACTCAAGCGCAGGAAAATTGTTCTACTACCACAAAAAAAAAAAAAAAAAACAACATACTTATTACTCCATGGAGTCCAGTGCTGTCTTCCTTACAGCTAAAGTTCTCCTAGCTCAGCTCTGATTCCATTTCGCCATCTTGGAACTCCCAGGAGGATTCTTTCTTACTGATTTTTATGCATATGCATGCCACAGGATCTCGCACATGTTCAGACGTGATGAAGAGCTCCCCAAACACTTGAATTGAGCATAATCAATAATGTAAAATACTTTATCCATCATTGGAACACTACCCCCTGGGATGTCAGCAGGTAGGCAACCCCTACATCATCCTCGCCTAAGTGAGGAATAAGGAAAATGGTGGACCGCACCAGTATTAAAGGTATTAACATGAACAAAATATCTGCCATTGTGTAAGAAGGAGAGGGGGGACGACATTGAGAGGAACCTAATTTCATGGGTGAAGATCTGCTTTAATTGTGACACACTTTTTTACTCCTCCCAACAGCAGTTTCCTTTGCATCCACATGTCATCTCAGAGACAGAGGAAGTTGGGGCTGGAAGGCCTCCGTTTGCCAGGATCTGTGATTAGAAGTCTGAAGAGAGAGAGCAGATAGATATATAATGCCCACCATGTGTCATTGACTGATGGTAAAGCTCAGATCGATGATTGACATATCTTCAGTTGGGAAAACCAGCCCAGCATAACTTATTAATACTGCTCCTTGGGGCAAATGCCCCCTTGCCACCCAGACCAGTCCTCTCCCATTGAAGACCCATAACACTCTTCTCTCTATTTAGGTAAAAAGTAGCAGGTAAGATTAAATATCCAACTGCCTGGACCCCCATGTAAGTGATGCCTGATGCCCAATTAGGAATAGAATTTACTTTACTGAATTGTTGAATTTTAGACTTTAGATAGTTTACATGACTTTGTCGTTCTGCCGATTAAATATAGTTATGCATTAGCAACACATTAAACTAAAAAACAGGATACTAAATACAGTATAATATTGCTTTCATGCACCATTGAAGGGCAGATAAATAGCATTTTTAAAAGGAGACCAGCTCATGTTTGATTCTGGCATGACTGGAGTCCTCTAAAAAGTAACATCCCTGGGAGCAGCTGCAAAGCCAGCAGTTTTGCCAAGCTGGCATTAATACTCTGGGCATAAGGGTGAGTGGGGGATATTTTTTTTCTTCTATTCCAGCAACTGTGGAAGTGGCATTGGCCTTGGGAAGTATGCTACTGGAGATGGCAAGGTGGGTGTAGGGAAATCTTCAGAGGTGCAAACCTTAACTTGATCCTTCTCAGTTTGACCCTGTAACACTTTTACCAGCTCAACATGACATAAGTTAAGTCTCCGGAGCCCCTTGTAAGACTTCCCTCCCAGTCACTAGAAGCTGTAGATGTTGTGGAGGGTGGTAGATGCAGAAAACTGAGGAATGAGGATGAGGAAGAATGTGTGAATTTTGCTGCAAATTTATCTTGTTGATGTTCTGCTTCCACCCATCTTTGTGGTGCAGAGCAGTGCTTTAAGTGGCCCAAAAGAGGTTACCGGTACTCTATTATAGCCTATAAATTTTGCCCCCCCCCACCCCCCCACCCCACATCAGGGTGCCCACAGAGCACCACCCCTGGCCGGGGCTGGGACTCCGGAGCAGGGGGACTCACTGGTGGTGACTGATCTGGCTCTGGAGTGGGAAATATTCTTGGGGGGGGGCAATTGAGGGCGCAGATGTCCAAAATGAGCGTACTGGTATGCTAAGGCGCACAGAGAGGTGGTGGTATGCTCAAGAGCCATATTTGGAAGTGCCGGTACTGAGTACCAGTGCATTGGTGCAGAGTCATGTGTATCCTCAAACATTTGGTACCCAAATGGCTGGTACTTTTACCACTGCTGATACGCTGAAAGCAGAGGCTGCAGACCACAACAGTGCAGAGTTCTGTGGATTGGCTCTAGGGATAGCAGTGGTCTGTTCCTGTGGGGCAGTGCCACCTCCTCCATTCACAGAGTACTTAGCATTCTGGGAAAGACTACTATGAGTTCTGAGATAGGTGAGAGAGGAGGATAAGCGGTACCGATGCTGCATAGTCACAGCCATTGATCTTAAGCCCTGCAGTGATCACCGCTGTGGGACGTATCCAGCGTCATTGGAGTGAAGAATGTTACTGTAAGCAGCAGCCAGCAGCACAAATATGAGATACAATTTATTAGAAGTAAGTTATGTCCTTGGTGCTGTATCCACAACAATATTTTTAACTAAACTTCAGATTTAAGGTCATATGTTAAACTGTAACACCTCCTTGCTTGTTATTTGGGCACTGCTTCACTCCCAGATCCTCATGTAGAGCCAAATGCAGAAACCCCCATGTAATAAACTTTCCTGCTGACAAAATTATTTGAAGCTTGGTGGTGGTGTTTGGTTTTTAATAAGAGAATCCCTTAACACGCTACATGCCGTGAATAATCTTTAGAAGACCTGCTGTTCTATACAAACATACACCACTGCATAATGTTCAGTAGGAGAGATCATTTGTTATCCATGGGTCACCATGGTAAGTCTGGTAGTCATAATGGAGGATCTGTTTACAGTTCTATATGGGGGTCAGAATGCAGAGGGCTGTGTGGACCACTACCTTGATTCTTTTTATATAAGCATTCTCTCTGCTAATGCAGTAGGACAAATCTGGATGTTGTGGATGGCTATATATATATATATATACTTAGTGGCAAGCATAACACTATCTGTAAATGGTTCACCATGATAAATGGTATAAATAAAATTGTATAAAATTGTAAATAAAATGATAAATTATAAATTGATTTATGAAAACAGAGGTGTCCAGGAATGACTTATTTCTACTATAGTAAACGATAATGGATGTGGTTTTGCTAGTTATTTTTACTGTATATGTGGATATAAATTGTACAGAACTCTCTGATACAAATAAGGTTTTTAGCTGTTCTTTAAATAATACATGTTGATTTATTTTATTCTTTGGCTAATTGTCTATTGGATACAACATATGTTTTAACAAGTTTGAGGTTTTTTCCCTCAATGTGAGCTGCTAATTAAAAGATATTTTTTGTAAGGAGGCAAGGCACTATATATAAATAAAGCAAAAAAAAAAAAAAAAAGATGTATATATATATATATATATATATATATATATATATATATATATATGTATGTGTGTATATATATATATGTGTATATATATATATATGTATGTGTGTATATATATATATATATATATATATAAATATGTGTATATATATATATATTTATATAATTCCTTTCTAGCTCCAATGGTGGAGGGTGTTTAAACTGTGATTTTTGAAGGTATATTAAGTGCTCATGTGTATGACTTGGATAAGTTTATACATTTTGGTGTTTTTTTTTTTGTTTTTTTGGGGGGGAAATATAACACTTTGCATATGAACTAATTTAAGCAGTAAATAGATGCAACCAGAGCTGGTTCATATGCATAAATAATGCTCTTACTAGTTATTTTAGTTAAGTTGATGCAAGTAAAGTTGACCAAGTTTTGTTCTGCAGCGTAGTGCCAGCTCATAAATATAAGTATTCGGCTTTGATAAAAGTGTAGCCACTGAAAGGAGTCTACCCTGCTCTGAAGACTATTTTGGGGCTTTAAGCCTATTGCTGAGCAATACCATTCCTGACCCTCAATAATACACGTGTTAAAGGGATTTATATGACGCTATAGGTGGCCATGCTTAGAAGAACCAGATTTAAGCCAGATCGATATTACAAAGTGACAGCTGGAAAATTATCTCTAACAAGGCTCCCCCATCCCAAATTCAAAGGCAATGCGTGCTCCCCTTTGTGTCTTCTAAACCTTTCACCTTTTAAGCACCGTAGAGGTAAGCCACAGTCATAAAGGAGACACCATTCTACAGCCTGTTTATTTTTCTATTTGGCTTATTTAAGTCTTCTAAAACAGCAAGAGTTGTGCTTTCTATGAGCATCCATAGTTCAGATATGGCAGAAAAGTTCATGGCAGAACATGACGATAATGCTAAACACAGCGGATTAAATAAATCTTTGGAAATTACATAAAAGCCATTGTAGCTTCATGTAAAAGAGGTACATGGAGTGGTAGAAAGTGCAGTTTGTTTTATGATCCTCCTTTATGCGAGGCTTTGCAACAGAAATTAAAGAGCAAAACTTCTTGCCCTCTGCTAAACTGCATTCATCTATTTTGATATAAATTAGAAATGTCATAGTACCTGATGTGCAGATGGTTGTTTTTCAATTCTACCATCCGTTTAGTTAGTACAGGTTCTCCCTTGAATGGGTCTCCTGGGCCTGGACGCTAAAGGAACAAGATGCAGAGGCTCAAACAACAAAGCTGGAATATATTTACTTTCAATAGGGCGAAAGCCTATTGATTTATACACCCCATGCTAACCATGGCCAAAGCTCATTATACAATATACAAGTTTGGTTTGCATTATTTATCATTTATCTATGATTTACATCTAGTATTCAATCCTTCCATATCTTAAAATGTATCAACTTTATGCCTGTTTTTTTTAGTTAAAGTGTATGTAAAGGCAAATTATTTTTTTTTATTGTGGATATGGTGAGGAAGGGTTAGACCTAGTGATCAACTGATATTGGTTTTTCGTTGCCAATACCGATATTTTGGCCAATGCATATCGGTATCGGCCGATACTGGCCAATATTTTTATACATTTAAAAAAATATATATTTTTTAACTTTTTTTTTTTTTTTTTGACAGGTACTTTTGTGGAGGGATCTGGGGGTATAAAAGACCCCAAACCCCTTCTCTGCACTTAAAACTTGGCATTTAAATGCTGTCATTTTTTTGAATCTGGCGCCAGACAGTACCCGGAAGTGATGTCACTCATGACATCACTTCCGGGTTTTTTCATGGAGACCCGATCAGAGTCGAATGGGGCTTTGATTGGGTCTTCGGCGGCCATGCAGGCTGGTTGCCCAGGTCTCCCGGTGGGACGGGAGACCCGGGCGAGCCGCGGAAGACATCCCGATGATGTTTTTTTGTACGTCAACACAACGTCCGATTTTCAGTTAATTAGTACAGTTTTCGTCTAAAAAAAATTGTAAGAGCAAGACTAGGCATGCTCAGAAACAAAAGAACACATACAAAACAATTCAACCCGACATCACTTCTGATGTTGAGTTCTGTCGTACGGGAAATTTCGTATGAAAATAACCTCTTCACTTTCAACATGAGACTAGCATGCAACAAAAAACGGACAACAGATCGTTCGATAATCTGATCGTGTGTACGGGGCTTTACATAGACTTTAAAAAAGCATCTGCAACCTCTGTGCATAAAATCCTGAGATTGTGGAAGGTTGCAACAATTTAATATAAATACAAAATGAGTGCAGCGCAATCACAAATACAACATAAAACATATTTAAAGCCCCATAGCTAAATAACTCTTGTGGTATCAACAGTATAACAGTGCCAAAATCAGGATTCCACCGTAGTGAGAGTCTCAAATCTTAAAAACATTCAATGTGTTTGGTGTCCACCACCTCCAATATATGACCCCACCACAAATCATAAAGGCCTAAATGGACTACTCCCAGGATGGTACTGGAACACTCCTCACTTGGCGTTCCTGAGACCTGCTACTCCACTTCTCAATTAGACATATAACATACCAAAAATATAAATGGAGAAAACATAGTGCTCTCTGTTATAAATGTATTAAAAATTCAATCAAGGGATTAAAAATACTCACATAAATGTGTGAAAGACAAGCATGTATACAGCTCCCGACGCTGATACTAAGGTGAATAATGATGTCATGGGTAATGGCTCCTCCCACCCACTGTTACACTGTTGTGCTGCACTAATTTTTTGAATTTATACCATTTTGAGATGGAGTGTGACATCTTCAGGGTGTTAGCAGCAGTCATTTTGTTTTTTGGTTATTGAGTTAATGATATTATTGTAAATTTTTGTACATAGAATTGTTTGTGCTGATTATATTTCATATACATTCAGGTTGCAACAATTTGCAACATATTTATCATGCTCCTGCACAAAGTGATAAAGCACACACGCCTAAGAAATGGTAAGTAGCCGTTTTTTTATTTGGCGCAGTGCTCCATTTGAACAGCAGAGGGAGGAATTGATAACTGAAGATGCAATCTTATAGAAAATCTATCACATAAAATGTTTTGATGGTCTTTGGACAGCCTTGCTGTGCTGTAAAGATAAATCAATATACAGTAATCCCCCGCCCCATCGCGGTTCAGTTTTTGCGGTCCCGGTAATTCGCATTTTTTTTTGTAATGTTATTTTACTATATAAATCATTAAAAATGAAATATTTTTGTGTTTTCCATAGCTCTTGCTATGTCTCTTAGTATCTTTTATGTGTTTAAATAAGTTTCTATTGTTTTAAAAGTGTGTTTAAAGACCTTAAAATGCTTCTACACGTACAGTGATAGTAAAATAGACATGCCTACAATGCATTTTAATAGGGTTTTTCTATTTCGCGGAATTTCACTTTTCGCGGCTGGGTCCGGAACGTAACCCCCGCAATGGAGGGGGGTTTACTGTATATATATATATATATATATATATATATATATATAACTATTTATAACTGTAAGGCCTGGTCTGGTGGTTTAGAAAGCCATAAAATCAAGTTGTTGCCACCAGAGCTGAGAACGATAAGTGTGCATATCTGGGGTCAGGTTTTATGATACAAATTACTTTGGCACCTTGGTATAATCCATGCAGATGGTGTGCGGTAAAAATAACCTTATAGAAAAATTCTAGGTATGGCTATTTTATACATAGTTATATATATGGTTCAGCTTGGTTCAATGTAACTCTGTATATACCACACCTGGCCGATGCCCCTGGAAGCTGAACGCTCACTGTAGTAGACATCTTCACTTACTGCTGGATCCTGAACACAGGAAGTCAGCCACTCAGCATTGGGGTCAATGAGAGAATGCTTTGCACCTTCTGAATAAATGCAAAGCATTCTCTGATTTGACAAGGTGGAGAGCGTGATGTCACGGGTGTCTCTCCACCTTGTCCAATCAGAGAACACTTTGCATTCATTTAGAAATATACTGTTGTTCCTCCTCCTCAACCCCCTTTTGGTTGAATATGGTTTTATTAACATTATTAACATTATATAATAAAAAGGCAATTATAAAAAATACAGATAACTCCACATCACAGGAATGTGGCTCCATATATATCCATAATGACAAGCCAATATTCATAAAAGCATGCAGTATCATTCTGAGCGGTAGAGGAAACCCCGGAGCTACCATAAAAAAAACATAATTTTGTAATCCAGGTGACTGAGACAAGACTAAGCTCAATCCCCTTATGGTCTGTGCTCGCATTGTGCCAGGCCCAAACACAATTGCATCATCACTTCTGTCAGTTAGGCCACAGTGAGTGGGCCAAAGTCCCTGCCTCATGCTCCTTAAGTGCCCAGCAAGTTCTGTGCTTGGGGACAGTTAGCGAGAACACATACAGTATCTCACAAAAGTGAGCACACCCTCCACATTTTTGTAAACATTTTATTATATTTATGAAACTTGCCCTTAAAGTGCACATGGATGCACTTTTTTTATATTTTTATTTTTGCAGGCATTTTATTACAGGAGAAAATGAACTTTGAAATGCATAAAAAAAACACTACACAAAGCATTAAAATATAAAAAATGCACCTAAAAGCATGCACAAGTAGATGTAAACCCAATCACTAAAAACTTAAGATGTTAAAGCAGCAGTAAACCGCAGGTGGTTAAAAAAAAAAGAAAAAATTCCCTGCAAGGCAATGTCATATTGTACTAGCACATTATGAGAAATTTACCTTAGAACGAAGCCCTCCAGTGCCGCGCTGTCACCGCTGAGAGGGCTGACATCTTCATCTGGTCTTCCTTCTGGGTTCGCAGCCTCTGGAGGTGCAATGGTGTCACTCCAGCACATGCGCGCGGGGGAATATGAACTTAGAAATGCATAAAAAACATTGCACAAAGCATTAAAATGTAAAAAAATGCACCTAAAAGCATGCACAAGTTGATGCAAACCCAATTACTAAAAACTCATATAACCTTTAAAATGTTATAGCAGTAGTAAACCACAGGTGGTTCCTTCCGGGTTTGCATCCTCCGGCTACATGAGTGGCCAGGGGCTGCCGTTTACAGCATGGGCTCTGAAAGTCTGCCACTGTAAGCCAGACCTTCAGAGCGCATGCGCTGGTGATGTTACCAGCTGAATGCACTCTGAATATCTCCTAAACTGTGTTTAGTGCAAGTTTAGGAGATATTTACAGTACCTACAAGTAAACCTTATTATAGACTTACCCAGGGGCATAACTACAGGGGTTGCAGTTGCAACCGGGCCCCATGCTCCAGGGGGCCTGTGTGGCTCCCCTGTACACCTGGATAGGAGGGGTGGCAGGGGCAGCATGTAGAGAAATCACTGTCCTCCTTTTTCCTCCTGTAGCTACAGGAGAAAAATGGAGGAGATTGGTTCCTCTGTATGCTGCCCCCGCCACTCCTCCTATCCAGTTCCCTTGTGTTCTGCTGTCTTTGGGCCCCTGTGTGCTCCTCTGGTCCCCCCCCCCCCGTGCCCCCTTCCCTCTCCTGCCCGCAACAAGATTAAAGGGCCCCAGGATCAGTGGGAAGAGCCCCAGACTTGAAGGGAAGAGCCCCGGCCAGGGGTCTGGGTCGGCCCTTCATGGTTTCTTGCACCAGGGCCCTGAAGGTTCTAGTTACGCCTCTGGGTTTACCTGTAGGTACAAGTGGTGTAACAGAGTTTACTACCACTTTAATGACATTTCTAAAGTAATTTGAAATTGTTTTAATAACTGGTGATCCTGCCATGAAAATCATTGTATAAGCATCTCCTGCTATGATCGCATCTCCTGCTATATCACATTTGTGTCCATGTGGTTAAACATACAAGTCTTTATTTTTTCTACCACTTTTTTTTTCCTTTTTACTGGCTTTTCAAAATAACACATACAATAATATAGAGGCTGTCCTGTTTCAAATGCCAATATCTGCAATGACATACCCCCTTAAACCCAGTCTATGTAAACAGTATGGCCACTTGCTGAATTGACAGAATCCAAAGGCAGGTCAATTCTTCAATAAGACATGAAAATTGAATGCAATTTAACTTTGCTAAAACTATACACTGTGGCATTGTGCTTTAGAAAACGTAAAGTCCTCCAGTTAGGGATTATATCTATCTAAGCATTAAAAGGTGTTACTGTACTGTAGTGGAGTAATATCTACTATCCTTGTTGTTAACATTTATCAAGTACAAAACTATGTGAGATGATCAATGATATACATAAATATTAAAATAAATGTACAGTAAACCAAACCAATTTAGAGGAGTGCTGCTCTGTTGTGAAGAAAAGAGACTGTTGGGATTTTTTCAGCCTAGTAAAGTTATCGTTTTTCAAGTTAAAAATTCCAGAGCTATCTTTGTTCCCACAACTCCATCCCTGTTTGTGCTCTGAATTATTAGTTACAGGTGCACATCAATTCATGTCACTTAACAAATCCTGTTGCAGTAGATACAGTCTAACTTGCAGTAGGTGCCCCTTTATATAGGTAAAGTGTTGTGGGTGGGTGGATCTCACCACAGGGCAACAACACTCCTCTACATATTTGTCCTTCTGAGTACGTACAGCCTGTTCATATTTGGTTCAAATCTCCGCCGGTCCCTGCGGAACCGGCCGAGATTTTAACCATCTATGGCCGTCTTAAAGCAGAGTTCCGGCCTATTTTGCAACTTTAATGATTCCTGGAGTGCTCACTATGCTGATCAACAATTGGGCATTTTCAATTTTTTAGGGGGTCCCTTACCTTATTTTCAGGGCATTTTTGATTGTACTTCCTCCTTCTCCCCCCTCTGTGGCCACGGCCACTGACATCACTTCCGCCTTTGCATTGCATCCTGGGAGCTGTTTGTCATCACTCCCAGGAGGCTGGAATCAGGAAGAACTCCCAGAACACTGCCTGGAATCAGGAAGAAGGACACAGCAGATTACAATGCGGTCTAAGATGCCCACATCCAATATGGCCACGTTCAGACAGCATTTTTTTAAAGTAAGATTTTTGACTAAAATCCAATACTGTACACCTTGTAAGTATGAGAATAGTGGTTCTGTAAAGGGCGATGGATTAGTATTATAGGGGTATTTTTAGTTAAAAAAGGTATTTGAGGCTGGAACTCCGCTTTAAGTCTTGTCACCCTATGACAGGAAATACATTGCCGGGTGCCTGCTGGATTACCAGTTACACCAAGGGCAAATGCAAAGCCTCAAGCAAGTATCACTGTATTTAATAGAGACTAAGCTAACAAAAAATAACTTTTTATTTAGTAGGAATGCCCCAGGTTATGCAGCTATTGAAACATAGTCTTTTGTATGCTGTGCAAGTTAATGGGTGTTCCAATTGCACAACAGGTTAATATTCTATTACTTAATGATCTCCTACCAGGTTTGCCACGACCTATGCAGCGCTTGGCTTACTTTTTCCTTCTGGCAGCTATAATCACAATCACGGGTGCGTGGAAGTCAACTTCTGTTTCCATATGTCGATTGAAACATAAGGTATCTTGGACCATGGTGCATGAGAGATTTGCTAGTGTGATGAATGATAAACAATCGTTGCTTGACCAAATGTGGGCAACCTATATGAAGGTGCCCTTACCTTCTTCCCAATTGTGATTGTACGTTGTCTTGATCATACTTGTGTCCTAGGTCTCATATCTTCTCCATTGCCTCCTGTGCTTTTTCTTTCCTATTTTCTCTCTTTATTTAGTCTCCTGTTAGAGCCTTCTTTCTTCTCTTTTCTCCATTTTTCTGGATTTATGTTAATATCAGCCTGTCCTACAAGTTCTATGCCCTCTGCTGTGAGAAACACGATCACTTCCAGTCTGCAGTTACTGCCTACTGCTTAGTTTGCTTTTGATACTATTTTTGATACTTTATTTTGATACTATACTATATTTGATACTATATTTTGATACTATACTATAATTGATACTATACTATATATCCCTGGCTTTTTCTTGCCTCGACTACTGCAAGTCCCTTCTCATCGGCTTACCTTTAAATAGGCTATCCTCTATTCAGTCTGTCATGAAGGCTGCTGCCAGACTCATCCACTTTACTCAGTGTTTGCTACTCCCCTCTGCCCATCCCTCCATTGGCTGGCGCTTACTTAATTAATTAAATTCAAAATACTAACAATAACTTACAAAGCCATCCACAACTTGGCCCCCAACTACATCCCTAATCTAGTCTCGAAATACAAACCAATATGTTCTCTTCGTTCCTCCCAAGTCTTCCTGCTCTCTAGTTCCCTTGCCACCTCATCCAACACTAGCCTCCAGGACTTCTCCCGAGCCTCTCCCATCCTTTGGAAATCCCTACCCCAATCTGTCCGACTATCTCCAATTCTATCCACTTTTAGGCGATCCCTGAAAACCTTTCTCCTCAGAGAAGCCTATCCTTCCCACAACAAACAACTGTACTTTTATTTTAGCCATCAGCTCACCCCCTACAGTTATTACCGTTTGTATCACTTGACCCTTCCTTCTAGATTGTAAGCTCCAATGAACATGCACCTCTCTTAATCCTTTTCAATTCATTTTTTCCGATACAGGGATGGAGACGCTGGGCATACATGCTGGTGTCTCACTTAAAGTCCCACATAGCCCACATTGTCTAAGCTCCAATGAACATGGCCCACTGATTCCTACTGTATTAAATTGCGTTGTAACTGTACTGTCTGCCCTCACGTTGTAAAGCGATGCGCAATCTGTTGGCTCTATATAAATCCTGTATAATAATAATAATAATATTGGCTATTTTATATGGCTGATGTGTTTTTTTTTCTTGATTTAAAGCGTAACTCCACTTTTGTTGTGAAAAAAAACATTCCCCTCTAAGTGATCTACCGGTATGTACATTACAAGGATTTTAACAAACTTTGTAGCAGATTCTTACCTTTTTGTTATTTTGAATAAATCATTGTTTGTTCCCATGTGCCTCTGTGCTGTGTGGGTCAAATGGGAGTGGTTTCATAATTATATATCAGCTGTGGCAGCTGCAGGGCTCTAATAAGGAAATCTGCTGGCCTGCATCCCTTTAGACGTGTTCCTATAGGGAGTATCTCACCAAAAATCTGCCCGCTTGTGTAAACAAAGCGGGTGGATCTCCTCTGTGACAGGCAGGGACAGATCACAAGATTCAGCATAGCTGAACCTGTGATCTGTGTCTGTGTCACACAATCCCCTCCCCCCACACACGTCAGTAAGCATGAGGCACACATTTAACCCCTTGATCACCAACAGTGTTAACCCCTTCCCTGCCAGTGCATTATTACAGTAACAGTGCATATTTATAGCACTGGTTACTGTAGTAATGTCTCTGGTCCCCCCAAAAGTGTCAAAAATGTCAGTTAGGGGTCCGATCTGTCTGCCGCAATGTCACAGTCCCACAAAAAAATTGCAGATTGCCGCCATTACTAAAAAAATTAAAAAAAAAAAAATAAACAATAAAAATGACAAATCTTTCCCGTAGTTAGTAAATACGATAACTTTTCCGCAAACCAATCAAAATATTCTTATTGTGATTTTTTTACCAGAAATATGTAGCAGAAAACAAATTGGCCTAAAATGTTAAAAAATTTTGATTTATACATTTTTTGGAGGGAATGTTATACATCAGAATGTGTTTTTTTTTTTTTCAAAATTGTCGCTCTTTTTTTCAAAAATTAAAAATCACACAGGTGATCAAATACCACCAAAAGAAAGCTCTATTTGTGGGGGAAAAAATACATAAATTTAATTTGGGTACAGCGTCGCATGACTGCGCAATTGTCCGTTAAAGCAACGCAGTGCCGAATCGCAAAATATAGCCTGGTCAGGAATAGGGTAAAATCTTCCGGTCTTAAAGTGGTTAAAAATACGCTCATTGAGAATTTTTGTGTCAAAGACATGTAGCTAAATACATTTTGGCCTAAATATATGACAAAAATTGAATAAATTGGATATTTTTTAACTGTCAAAGTAGAACAGTGCAGAGGTGATCAAATACCACCAAAAGAAAGCTCTGTTTGTGGGAAAAAAAGGACGTAAATTTAGTTTGGGTACGGCGTTGCATGCCCGCGCAATTGTCAGTTAAAGTTGGGCAGTGCCAAGTTGAAAAAAGTGGCCTGGACGTTAAGCGGGAAAATCCTCCGGTCTTAAAGTGGTTAATAACCTTTAATTACAATATGATTTGTGTCGCAATTGTATACGCTATATTTTGTTTTTTTCTTTATTTATTTCAATTTTTTCCCCACTAAAGTGGAGTTACCCTTTAATGTGTTGATTCTTTTCTTGATTGTGTGTTTTTGATTTTGATTTGAATTTTTCTTGATTCATGCTCTGGCTTTGTAAAACTTCAATAAACATTTTGAACGTAAAAAATAACTTTTTATTTTTGGGTTTACATGCAATTTAATAATAATATATTTTAATATTATGTAAGGTTAAAAAAAAATTTTGCGGGTCCATCAAAAACCCTTGTAGTTTATCTATTTATTATCCAGTATCCATCATTCATATCCAATGTCATTATGGCACTAGTAGTCATAAATTTAAATTCTAAAAAATGATATAGGAAATTCGAAAAGGGTTTTAAGATGATATTAAATTGTTCATAGAAAGATTACAAGGAGATGGAGCTAATTAACGCCGCAGGAAAACAAACATGAACTCTGCCATTTCTCTTTTTTTCCTTTCTTTTATTTGAATACATGGTGGGAATGACAAGTCAGCAAGGAAAACATTAATAATTAGAAACTCCGATTCTGCCATGCTGTGTGAAAGGCGTCCCATCTGCCGGGCCACAAGCCGAAAGCTTCAGTTGTCTGTGGCAACAGGGTAATGAGTAACCCAAATTATTAGAATTTAATTAGCTAATCGAGAGTTCTATCAGCCTAACACCTGCAAGTCTCCATAGAGGCTGAATGCTGAGAGAGTGCCGAGCTAATTAATTTCTCTTGGGCAAGAGACGCTAAAGATAAGACCCCTCTCTCACTTTTGCTTTCCCTTTACCACGTCATCCAGCCGCCGCTTCAATAACAAGCAGATGTTCCGATTATTAAATAACGTTGGCAGCAATCTGTTTGGATGTATTGTTTAATTGTAAGCGTATGTTGTTTATTTCTGAGACCTTTTCTAGATGGAAATCTCTGTTTCGATAGTCAAGCTACTGAAGGCAGCCAGCGCAATGTCTGCTGTTTATTCAGAAGAACTCATGTTGACCAAGGATGGGCACATTTTTCAAGATTTCAAAACATTATATTCTCATGGATGAGCCATAAAAGATTAAAAATTAATTATTTTTACATTTTAACGAATATGCTCTTGTAGAAGAAATCTTTCTGCGTGCAATATATATGTAAAAGTCTGATTTGGAACATTGGTGGTGGTTACCAAAAAAATGGTAGCAATTTAGAAATTTTCTTACAATAAAGACTAGTAGAGATATACATGTTTGCCTTGTGTGCTTTCCTGGTCCTCCCCCCCCTACTGTGCTGCCCCCCCCCCCCCCACTGTGCTCCCTCTCCTGACGCCTGCTGCAGGGGATGTGTCACAATAGAGAACCAGGAAGGGTCGGTAAATATGGAATTTACCAGCTCCTTACTTTTCTGAATAAGAACAGAAAAGGAAGCAAGCGCTCTAGGTATAGGCTAGATGGAATGATAGCTATATAATAAAAATTACCAATACGTGGCACTAATAAAAATGATGGGAGAAGGGACAGATCAATGGACTAAGTGAGTAACAGTAATTTGAACAGAAAAAGCCCATAAAGAAAGTCCAATGTAAAGTCCAACGGAGGAAAATCAATATATCAATATAGTTGCTGCTGTAAGGGCTTGCTATTCCCTATACCACACTTGAAAAAAGAGTGTGCATGCCCATTGAGAGCCGTGTGCGAGCTCTGAAACGCGTCGTGTCATCCATAGTCTCTGGTGACGTCACGCTGCATTCCAGTGTGGTCCTTGGCGCCCAGCCGAACCCGGAACCCGGAAGACGGAGGATACTCTGCACAGCGTCCATCCGTCCACCCGACCAGCACTAGGTTTTCCATCCTCCAGGACCCCTGGGGCAACATCTATCTCCTAACATACCACCGAAATTCACAAGCCTAAATACTACTTCCATCTAGTGAGTTGTTACCTTATTGTGGTTTTATGCCTAAATAAATGCTGCACTTAGAGGCGCTCTGTCCTTTTCTTTTCATAGTCATAGTCAGTGACATTGTAAATAAATAAAATAAAATGATAAAAAAATAATACAATTAAAATACCAAAAAAATAAAAACTACTGGCACCAGTGGGTGAACTTCCAGGATCGCAAAGGTCACACCTGCGACCGAGCCCTGGCATTCCACCACCGTGGGCAGGCCCCAAGATGGCAGGAAGAACTTGTGAAACGGTCCAGCTGAGGGACCGTAATAAAGGACTCCGCAACGAGAGTAAAGGGCCCCAGGATCAGTGGGAAGAGCCCCAGGCTTAAAGGGAAGGGCCCCGGCCAGAAGTCCAGGGGGGGGGGGGCCCTTCATGGTTTCTTGTACCGGGGCCCTGAAGATTCTAGTTATGCCTCTGAAATATAGGACTCATGAAACTCAACATCTGTCCTCGTAGGGCTTGTAGGCAGGAAAGGGCAGCAGCCCCACCTGGTCATTTTCAGTCTGGGGTGATCTCATGTCTATGGGAAGCTCCCGACCCATTCCACTCACTGCTATTTGAGATAAAAAAGGAGGCATAGCCTAGTTATGCAATGAGCAAATGTGGTTGCTATATTGAGGATTATTTTCAAATACATCTCTTTAACTTGTATATTTAAGAAGCCTGTACATTAGCATAAAAGCTAGGACTCAGCTACTCATCATAGTGCTACCTTGCTGAATAAATTGCAGAAAAAGGTCATATATATATATATATATAAACAAGGCAGATTGCCGCTCTGCTAATAAGTAGAGATCTTGTGTTAAGCCATCCCCAATACACAGTAAGAAAGCACTCCCAGGGAATACAGTTAACCCTTTGATAGCCCCTAATGTTAACCCCTTCCTTGCCAGTGTCATTAGTACAGTAACAGTGCATTTTTTTCTAGCACTGATCGCTGTATTGGTGTCACTGGTCCCCAAAAAAGTGTCAGTTAGTGTCAGATTTGTCTGCCGCAATGTCGCAGTCCCCCTAAAAATCGCTGATCGCCACCATTACTAGTAAAAACAATAAAACGTTTTTTAAAAAGTCCATAAATCTATCCTATAGTTTGTAGACGCTATAACTTTTGCGTAAACCAATCAATATATGCTCATTGGGATTTTTTTTTTTTTACCAGAAACATGTAGCAGAAGACATATCGGCCTAAACTGATGAAGAAATTAGATTTTTTCTACATGTTTTTAAAAGGATGGATTGGATGTTTTTATTGGATAGCAACGCAGTGCAGTATCGCAAAAAAATGGCCTGGACAGAAAGGCGGGTAAAATCTTCTGGAGCTGAAGTGGTTAAAATGGCTTTGATGTAAGTGTCAGTGGTTTCCCTTTGCTTTCCATATGTTTTTCCTTCATTACTCCCTATTAGGTGAACTCGGCTCAGCTCACGGCAGGAAAATTTTGGAAAATTTGTTGTGCTTATGCTACTGACCATTACAAATTTTTTCTTTCATATCCCATATTGCGAGTTAGTTCCCATTGTATGCTGCCATGATAGACCAGGAAAATGGAAAGTTGTATACTCACCTTTCCGTAATTTTCCTTTCCTGGTGCATCTTAACCACTTGCCGACTGCCGCAAGTACATATACTGCGGCGGTCAGCCCCGTGCAGGCAAAGCCAATAGAGGACGAGCACGCGCCGCCGGAGGCCCGCTCCCGCCCCCTCTCGTTCACGGGCATCCCCGTGTGAGTGACCGGCGGTTCTGAAGTCCGCCGGCCACTCGCGATCTCCCACTGATGTAAACAAAGCCGCCTGTCATTCTCCCTTGTGTAACAGCAGAGATCATACGATCCAGCTATGTAGGATCGTATGTCTCTGTGGTTACATAAAAAGCCACACCCCTTTACAGTTAGAAGCACGCCCCTAGGGACACACTTATTAACCCCTTGCTCTCTAATAAAGTTAACACCTTCCCTGCCAGTGTCATTTTTACAGTAACAGTGCATATGTATAGCACTGAATACTGTAGTAATGTCACTGGTACCCCCAAATGTCAGACAAGGGTCCGATCTGTCCGCCACAAAGTCGCAGTCCCGCAAAGAAAATAGCAGATCGCCGCCATTACTAGTTAAAAAAAAAAAACAATAAAAATGACATAAATCTTTCCCGTAGTTAGTAAACGCAATAACTTTTGCGCAAACCAATCAAAATATGCTTATTGCAATTTTTTTCCACCAAAAATATGTAGTGGAAAACAAATTGGCCTAACATGTTAAAAAATTTTGATTTTTACATTTTTTTGGGGGGAATTTCATATAAAAAAATGTGAAAAATATTGTTATTTTTTCAAAATTGTCGCTCTTTTTTTGTTTATAGCGCAAAAAGTAAAAATCGCACAGGTGATCAAATACCACCAAAAGAAAGCTCTGTTTCTGGGGAAAAAAAGGACATCAATTTCATTTGGGTACAGTGTCGCTCGACCGCGCAATTGTCCGTTAAAGTCATGCAGTGCTGAATCGCAAAATAGGCCCTGGTCTTTGAGCAGCCAAATCCTCCGGGGCTTAAGTGGTTAATGGCAGCATACAGTTTTCCCACCCAAATGGTGAGAGTTACAGAGAATGTTGCGAGCCGGGTCTGTCTTTGATTTATAGTTAACCAGTCCTATCAAGTTGTGTGGGCGGAGCCACAACCCATTGTATGCTACCATGAAGATGGGACAGGAAAGGAAAATTACTGAAAGGTCAGTATACAATTCTCTGTTTTCCATCCCCCTCTTTTGAATTTTCTCATCATGGTGATAAATAAAGGACCTCCGGGTTGACCCTACTGACAATTCAAAAATTGAACGAATGGTCCGGAAAAAAAAACGTTTTGAACCCAATTCTTCTAGACCAGCTTTTCTCAACCTTTTCCACACAGAGGAACCCTTAAAAATCATTTTTCATGTCTCAGGGAACCCCTACTAAAAATGACTATATCTACAACTCATGATAGATCAGTGGGATGAATGCTCCTTAGACTTGTGGACATTAGGAAGAATTACCTACTTCCAGATAGCTAAAAAGATCAATGGTGTCAGGGAGACTTATCTGAGAGGCAAAGATTGCCCATTGCTCAAGGAACCCGTTGCAACCTCTGGAGGAACCCTGGGGTTCCATGGAACCATGGTTGAGAACCACTGCTCTAGACTATGACTAGCTTTGCACTGTTGCATTGGTGTTTTGTAAGTTTTTTGCACAAAGGTGTCATTCATCTGCATTGCAGCACACCCCAATGTACAGGAAAAATAGTGCATGCACCTTTTCTGGTGCTTTTCTCTGTGTTAGGCAGACCATTCATGTGATTGGGCTGCCTAAATACAGCACATGTTAATGCACTGCGTAATGCATGCCAACGTACACATGTGCAACAGTGTGCATCCAGTCTTAAAGTTTATTTATATTTAATCATCAAAGAAAACTTTCTCATATATCATTATCATTATTGAGTGCTGTGTCCATGCACACTTACAGTAGGCTTTTAACAGCATTTAGTGGCAGGGGCTTTTAGAGGCAGGAAGAAACGCATCTAAATGGACCTAAACACTAGGTTCATTTAGCGCTTGAGAGTTAATTCATTTAATTGTATGCAAACCTCTTTAACGACCACCCACTGCACATATACTGCGGCAGGGCCTATCTAGTACGTGATCTGACATTTCCGGGTCTGAGGCACACGCAGCGGGTACCGCAGGCTCCATGTCCTCCGGCACCTGCCGATTACAGAAGACACAAGCAGAACAGTGATCTGCCAATGTAAACAAGGCAGATTGTCGTTCTGTCAGAAGAGAAGGCATTGATCCTGTGTTCCTGCAGGGCAGGAACATGGATCGTTGCCTTCCCCTAGTAAAAGCACCTCCTCCACAGTGAGTAAGCACAACCTAGGCACACAGTTAACCCTTTGATCGCCCCTGATGTTAGCCCCTTCCCAGCCAGTGTCATTAGTACAGAGACAGTGCATATTTTTTATTTTATTTTAAATTCTTTTTATTGTTATTTTATAAACAGTACAAAGACAAAAATCAGACAGACATTCAAAATAGCATGAACATCAGGTGACTATTAATATAACAAACAAAGATTCAGCACAAAGGCACACAGTACAGCTCAGAGGTTACATGTGAGTAAAGGAACAATACATCTTTCCCATCTTTTACAGGTACATATGACATAAATATACTCTGTAATTCCTTATCCTGACATCAGTGGTCTTCTTAAAAAAAACTGCCACACCAAGGAGACAACACTGGAGCTGACAATCATTCAATTGCACAATGCCAGATCCAAAGCTTATACATTGAACATAACTCAAGACCAGTGGCGGCTCGTCCATTGGGGGCACAGGGGCACCACCCCCCCATCCATGCATCTGGCCCCCTAATCTACATGCAGGGTGCCAGATGCATGGATTCCAATAGGGTTTTTTTTTTTTGTTTTTTGAAGCATCTGATTAGAGCCAGAGACTCGAATAGGCTTAAAAAAAAGGTGAGCTCGGGGCGCAGAGTACTGTGCCCTGAGCACACCCAGTTGTATGACAATAGTGAATGAATATTCACTATTATCACACTGATTCTTCTCCCAGCCAATCAGAAAGCGGGTCATGAGATCCCTTTCCTGATTGGCTGAAAAGAGGAGCGATTTTACTGCCCATTGGCCAGGAAGAGTGAGGGGACGCACGGCCGGAGGAGGTAAGATTGCTAGCTGCCCCACTGGGGGTGGTGTATTTGCTGGCCAGCCGTCCGTCCGTCTGTCCCACGGGGGGGGGGGATGTATTTGCCTGCCTGCTCCCCCAAATTAACATGCACCAGCCACCACTGCTCAAGAAACATTTATATCCAGTCAAAACAATATATCTCAATTACTTTCAGATTAATCGGACACTGTAGAGGTACTCTTCTTCCATCTGCCCCACGCCTTCTCAAATTTATTGGGTATACCGCTACTGGCATAGGTAGCCTTATAAAAGGGAAGTGCTTTGTTTTCAAGCGCCTTCCATGCCTGGATGGCAGGGGGTGTAGGCTTTTTCCAGGAGAGCGTTATTTTCCTAGCATAGCAAAATAACAAAAGTCAGTAGTGTACGTATTACTCTCTTTGGATCTATAGCCTCTACCAATCCCAAGAGACACTTCAATACTGGGTCTAATGCAAAGAGTAGTAACCTTCTCAACGCATTCCACCACTTCCAGCCAAAACTTCTGTATGGCCACACATTCCCAGAATATATGCATGAAATTCGCTCCGGGTGGGGTGCACCACCAACAACAGGACGACTGGGGACGGAAAAATTCTAGCCAATCTGGCTGGGGTAAGGTAAATACGATGTAAAAATTGAACTTGAATGAGATGATCTCTAGCTGAGACCAACCAAGAGAAATTTATATCCCATACATGGTCCCGGTCATCACTGTCCATCTGGGGAAATACCCTTTCCCAAGCTGTTTTGCAAGGTTCAAGGACTCTATGTGTATCTCTAAATAACTGCTTATAAATATTAGACAATGCCTTATCCAAAGAACCATTTCTTAGTATAGTTTCAATATCACTCTCTTGCAATGTAATTGGTGAAGTACCAAATTGAGAATTGTATGCATGTCGTAAATGTAAGTATCGAAACAAATGCGAGTTCAGTAGATTGAATGTGGATTTCATGACATCATACTGTAGAAGTGTGCCATTCTTAAAGTGGAGTTCCACCCTCATTTTATACTTACCTCCATCTTCTCGCTCCGGGTCACCTGAAAAACAAATGGCTAATCGCATTTTTTTTTTTTTTTTACTTACCTCGTAGCGAAGAAAATATACTTACCTTACTTCCTTCTTCCTCCTTCCTCGGCCGCGGCCCGTCGTCACTTCCTGGCTCTGCAATGATTCCTGGGAGCTGAACGTCATCGCTCCCAGGAATCATTGCGCCTGCACCGGCCCCGACGTCAGTGCCCAGAAGCTGTGGAGGGATGACGCGCGCGCCCCAGAAGTGACGGCGGGGCCGGCACGGGGCATCGTGGGACCGAAGAAGGCGGAAGAGGACGCAGAAGAGGACGCGCTGGCTTCAAGCTGCCCACATCTGAGATGGCAGCGCTGGACAAGACTTTTTCAAGGTAAGTATTTGTCCTAACAGGTAAGTGCAACCCGGGACAGATCAGAGGCTAGCCATTGTGGAATGCACTAGCCCTGACTGTCCCGGGGGTATTTTTTAAAAAAAAAAAAATTCCAGGGTGGAACTCCGCTTTAACTACATCTGCTACCCTCTTAATACCATATTTGATCCATATAATGGGATCTGGGAATTTAAACAAGTGTGGAAACTGAGGGTTATTCCACAATGGGGCACGAGGTAATATTGCCTGTGTGCTTCCAGAGTCTGCCCTGTCTACAACTAATGATTCCTATCATAGAATTAGTAATGGGGTAAGGGGCAGTTCATATTTTTTAGCACTGTGATCACTGTATTAGTGTCACTGGCCCCCAAAAAGTGTCAAAAGTGTAAGTTTGGTGTCCCATTTGTCTGCCTTTAAATCGTAGTCCTGCTATAAGTTGCTGATCGCCACCACTACTAGTAAAAAAAAAAAATTTTACAAATAAAATAAAAATATCCCATAGTTTGTAGACGCTATAACATTTGTGCAAACCAACCAATATACACTTATTGGGATTTTGTTTATCAAAAATATGTAACAGAATACATATTGGCCTAAATTTATGAAGAAATTTGATTTTTTTTTAATTTTTGGGATATGTATTTTTTTTTATAAATTCCCAGTCTTTTTTTGTATATAGCGCAAAAAAAGAAAAAAAATGCATGGGTGATCAAATACCACCCAAAAATAAGCTCTATTTGTGGGAAAAAAAGGACAACAATTTTATTTGGGTACAGTGTTGCATGACCACGCAATTGTCAGTTAAAGTAACATAGTTCTGTATTGAAAATAATGGCCTGGTCATGAAGGGGGGTAAACCTTTTGAAGATCAAGTGGTTTAGACCCAAGTTTACTTACATTAAAAAAAAAAATAGCAAAAGGGATGAACTTACAATGAATGAGAAGTGTCCCCTTTGTCTGCTGTCTTAAATCTTCCATCCTTTGCTTCCCCCATACCCCTGCAGCAGTAATCTTCTAGTATTCCAGGGGTTGATGTGAGCTGCTGTGCCTGTCATAGGTGCTCATCAAGAATGCCAACTATGCCTGCCCCTAACACCCCCCCCCCCTCCATTCATAGAAGCTGTACTATAGCTTCCAGCAATAAAAAATGTTCCATGAATGGATAATGTTCAGATGAATGAAAACTCCACCTCCTCCATTCACTGAGTGCTTTTTATTAGTGGAAGGTATAGTACAGCTGCTATTATTGGAGGCGGTGGGCAGAAAGGGCAGGCATAATCGAGTGCTTATGACAGGTCCAGCGACTCGTATTAACCCCTGCAACACGAAAAGATTACCAATGCATGGGTATGGGGGAGGCGGAGCACTGAAGATTTCAGCTAAAGTAACAGCCAGCAGCACAAGGGACTCTTTCCATTCAATGTAAGTACCACCTCATGTGCTTAAAAAAAATAAAATAAACTAAGGCTCCTTTGAGATGGGCGTTCCGATCAGCAACACCAAAAGATTTCAGATGGGCATTCCGATCAGGTCAGCCTGTCAGCTTTTCAGGCAGACCTGATTGGAGGGTCCATGGATCCCTATGGACAGGTGGATGTAAATGAAATTGTGTCTGTTTACACCCACCTACCTCTGGGTCCAATCAGGTTCAGTAAAAAAATTGAAAAGGACTTCATCTTTTTCTGTTTTGGCGGATCAGAGGTAGCCTGATGTAAATGGACAGGGGGGAGTCTGTCTATACCTGGCCACCCATAAGCAGGGTCTGTTCATGTCCGGCTCTGCATAAACTGAGTGACCACGGATGGTACATCCATCCCGCTCTGCTCTAATCAGCAGGCATCTTCTTATGCCTCGTACACACGCATCGATTATTGGCTGGGAATTTTCGGCCAACGTCCGATCGGCTTGTTAGTATGATGCTTCCGACAACCGACTCCGACTTTTCGGCCGAAAAAAAATCTGGTGTGCAGGCTATAAAATTTTTGTTGGCCGTCAACACAACGGCCGATTTTCCGTCAGTCAGTACAGATTTCGGCAGACAAAAATCTGATGAGCAAGACTGGGCATGCTCAGAGAAGAATAAACACACGGAAAGTAAACCAGCACATGACATCACTTCTGAAGTAGATTTTTGTTGGCCGAGAATATTCGTGTGCAGTCTAGGCACATTCCAACCAACAAAGAACACTCTGGACAAAAAAACGGACGATCGGTTGGCCGATAATCGTTGCGTGTGTACGAGGCATTAGACTTTAAAGCTGGACTGTGGTACCCAGGTAACCTTTAAAGCAGAGGCGTAACTAGAACCTTCAGGGCTCCGGTGCAAGAAACCATGAAGGGCCCCCCCGGACCCCCTTCCCTTCAAGCCCGGGGCTCTTCCCACTGATCCTGGGGCTCTTTACTCCGCTTGCGGGGCCCTTAATTGCGGTCCCACAGCGGGTCCCTTTCACAAGTTTTGCAGTGGGCCCCCTTCCTGCCATCTTGGGGCCTCCCCACGGTGGTGGAATGCCAGGCCCCGGTTGCAAGTGTGACCTTTGCGATCCTGGAAGTTCACCCACTGGTGTCAGTAGTTTTTATTTTTTGGTATTTTAATTGTATTATTTTTTATCATTTTATTTTATTTTTTTACAATGTCACTGACTATGACTCTGTCCATTTAGAGAAGCGAGGAGCTGGTAAATTACATATTTACCGACCCCTTCCTGGTTCTCTATTGTTACACATCCCCTGCAGCAGCCGGCAGAAAAGGGGAGGGATCACAGTGGGGGGGGGGGGGACCAGGGGATCACACAGGGGCCCAGAGACAGCAGAACACAAGTGAACTGGAGGAGTGGCGTGGGCAGCATACAGAGGATGCAGAGGATCCAATCCCCTCCATTTTCTTTTTGCAGCTACAGGAGGAAAAAGGAGGACAATGATTTCTCTACATGCTGCCCCCGCTTCCCCTCCAATGCTGGGCCCCCTGGAGCATTGGGCCCGGTTGCAATCGCAACCCCTGCAACCCCTGTAGTTACGCCCCTGCTTTAAAGGTTCTTCTTTATTTTGCAGACATGCAGGCATAACTGTTGCTGACTATGTAACAATTGAGAGACAAAGCACCTTCTAGTCTATACTACCAAGTTATATATCTACACGGTGGAGTTTGCCATTCCTTAACATGGACATCAGTGTAACCTGAGAGTAAAATGCTTCCAGTGGCACTAGCCACCCAGGTTCATGTTGTCCAGGTTACAGGAGCACTTCATCAGCTCATCTAACAGATGGTCAGTGAGCTACAGGCAGCATATGTTCCAATAAGCACTGACATCGGCACAGATGGAGGGTGGGCAATGGGCTGGTCCTGAAACATAACCTGACATTTCCTCCTCCTTTGGTGCTTCATTGTTACAGCTTACACAAGGAAGATTAGCAGGGAAAAGTGAATGGGAGGTATTAGTGAGTCACTGAAAAACTGATTACTAACACTTCACTGTGCAAGTTTAACTTTTGTTTTCTTCCTTTTCTTTCTTTCTTTTTCATTTTGTTTAACTTAACCAGACTGCAACACTGTTTACAACGCTCAGCCACACAAAAGAAAAGGCTGCCATTTGTATTTCACACTGTACAATGGCCCGAGACACCTTTACAAGGACACTAATTAGACATGGAGGATTTCAATGGGGCTGTTTTAACACAGTAGACAAATAAAAATGGAGGTTGATTGGTGGATCTATGGGGACACCGGAAGTACAAATCTGGAAGACGCAACGCACATAGGTTCTCTTTTCATTATGTAAACTCTGTCAGTTTTCTTGTGCAATATGTACATTTCTGGGTGTAGTGTTCATACACATCTGTATGTGACATTGCAGATACAGAACAAAAAAAAATGTTGTACACTATTTGTCAAAAATTGTGCCAACGGCCATTTTCAGGTAAAACAGAACTGTTAATTAGTTGACATATGGAAATACAAAACCAAGGAACAGATTTCTTGTAGCCACATTTGCATGGACATGGGCTTCTGTACCTGTGGGAACGCAGGGTAAAGATCCCTGACCCTGTTCTAAAAGCGCAACGACTTTGGCACCATGTGTTTCCGCATATTTCCACGTACAGGAAAATGCACTGCAGTGCTTTTACAGTGCGTGTGGATGCCATTAAAAATTAATGTTTGGACACATGCGGCTGTGGGAACACCTGCGATTTGCATTCCTTTCTGAACCTGCAATAGTGTGAACCTAGCCTTGGGCCTTGTTCACAAGGGCATACTTAAAGATAAATTTGTGCGAAAGGCCATGTTTGCCCACACACAATGTGTACAGGTGTTTTGTGCATCCGCATGCAGGCAGACCCATTTATGTCAATTTGGACGTAGCAGCTGCTCCAATATTTACATTTGTTTGGGTGCAGGTGCGTGTCCCCAAAGACAGACAGCATGAGTTCAGGTACACATACCCGCACCTAAATGTCAAGGTCTTATCTTGCCTTCCTGTTAGCAGCCATCTTGGACATGTGCAGACTGCTGTCTCTAATAAACTCTGTTTGCATCATCACTTTCCTGCTGCCTGGGCATCGCTCAGTGATGATGTTGCACACCTGACTATTTAAACCCCCTCCCCCCAATTACTTTCAGACCTTGCCCTTGTGTTTGTGCTCCAAGGTGCATCACTGCTAGCAGTCTTCTGTTCTCCGTGTTCCTCCGTGCATGACCTGGCTTGGCTGACGACTTTCCTGGCTCTCGATCCCACATCAGCAGACGATCCGGCATCAGCAGACTACCCGCTACTGGACTCGACCCTGGCTTGGATGACTACCCACTTCTAGACTCGATCCCGGCTTGGATGACTACCCGCTTCTAGACTCGATCCTGGCTTGGATGACCACCCACTTCTAGACTCGACCCCGGCTTGGATGACTACCCGCTTCTAGACTCGATCCTGGCTTGGATGACTACCCACTTCTAGACTCGAAACCGGCTTGGATGACTACCCGCTTCTAGACTCGATCCTGGCTTGGATGACTACCTGCTTCTAGACTTGATCCCAGCTTGGATGACTACCCACTTCTAGACTCGACCCCGGCTTAGATGACTACCCACTTCTAGACTCGATCCTGGCTTGGAGGACTACCTGCTTCTAGACTCGATCCCGGCTTGGATGACTACCCACTTCTAGACTCGATCCCAGCTTGGATGACTACCCACTTTTGGACTTGACCCGGCTGTTCCTGATTTCGATCCTCACTCTTGCTGTGCGTTTATTATTGTTGCCCTAATAAACTGCTTTATTTTACTTGCATCTTCGTGTGGTCTGGTTTCCTGGCACCCTGACACTAAATGGATGTCAAATTGGGAGTAGCAGCTGTGTCCATGCAGTCTCAGTGTCCCAATGGACACGAATTGGACTATCTGTGCATTCCGTGCAAGCAAACATAGCCATTCACACAGATGTATGCTTAAGAACGATTACGTTTCCTTTGCAGATGGTCTACAGTCAGAATACGCTAATCAGTGGCTGAGGGATCATTGGCTCTTTGATAAAAGTCTATTAAATATTAAACTTCTGTTGCTTGAGGGAGGCCACACACAGATCAAATATTTGGGCAGTCCCTGATGGATAGTGTATGGCCAGCTTACCTCCCATGTGCTGAAGCTAAAACCAAACTATACCCTCTAGTCCTTTACAGCAAGGGAAGCTGCCATCTTAGCCTCTGTTTTGTCTGCAGTTGCCATGGTACTGCACAAGTGATCAACAATGATGCCAGCCATTTGATGGCTTGACAGTTAAGTTAAGAGCACAAGCAACTGTGACAGTTACCATTCACAGAATGCCTTGAATGTAACTGTTCTGGGAAACCATGAAATTGGTGGATTTATTTCTGATTTAAGTTATTCCTGGCTGGCCACTCAATACGACTGAAGACTCTGGACCTGGAATATGTTGTCAGCAGTGGCGATGGGTTGACGAGGGAAAGGGAACGGTGATGGGAGAGAACTGTGTCAGATGAGTCTGCCATAATGTGCAAATATGCTCTGCATACTTGCGCTTTATAGCAAGAGCCCTGGGGTCCTAAAAGCATTTAGTTCCACTTTAACCATGATGAGAGGGCACGCTGGTCAAGTGTTGGCCTAAGCTCTTGAAAACAGAACCTGAAATTACGTGTACACTAGAATACAGTAGTACTAAAGCAGGTTTTTGACTCTTGGGGTGCTCCACATGGTATGACAGCAGGCATGGTGTTTTCCATTCCAATGCCTCCTTCCTGTTCATAGAGTCAAATTAAATAACAAGAAACTTTTTGGACTTCTCCAATTTATCTAGTCCAGTGTGGCAGGCTTTGTCATGTAATCCACACAGAGGTTACAAAGCAGCTGTCTGCCACTAAAATGGCATCTTCGGTGAAATGAATATCTCCTGAGGGATGTCAGATCATTAGACATAGGCAGCAGTATGCCAGGTTAACAAATCTGGTCAGTGTTAAAGCTACAACTGCAGAAAAAAAATGTGGACTGTGTTAAATAACATGTCAAGGGACAAATCATTCTCAGTTTAAAGTTTAAATAAAAATATACTATGGATCTAGATTGTAAGCTCTAACGACCAGGACCCTCTCATTCCTCTTGAATTGAATTGCATTGTAACCATACTGTCTGCCCTCACACTGTAAAGCACTGCACAAACAGTTGGTGCTAAATAAATCTTGATATAATAATAATAATAATAATAATAATGGAGTTTCCTGCGTTGATTCTTGCTTTGGTAAATGTGTTTGTAAACCTAACAGTTAACTTTGAAGTTTTAAACTCTTTCTGTCTTCTAAAAATACTATAAAAAGTGTTTTTTTAGATCTGTGTACGATAAGTGCAAAAAAATAGGTCTTGATTTTGCCAAAAATATTTTGAGCTGATAACTTCTTGTGCCCTCTGTCTGTGCATATGGAGGGCTTATGGAGACAAAAAGAAAGGGAGGATGAGATGAGGAGAGATCTATGGTCTTTGTAATGCATCAGAAATGAAGTATAAGAGTAAGAACAACAATCTCCTGCGTTCAAAAGTAGTGCAATGGTAGTGAATGGGTCACAAGTCTTTTGTACTTCCAATAAGGGCACAGGCTTTGCTGCCCCATAAGGATCAGGGGAGAATCCAGTGGTAACACTGTAAGACAAAGAAAAGATGGCACACCAGTACAAGTGGTACCTTTAAAAATACAATAAAAAGATGTATACTCACAGACAACTAAGTGGTAAAAGCATATCAGAGTCCACAGTATACACAAAGGAAGACTAATTGGCTCTGAGGAAGAGGGGATCTCCCCTCGAAACGTGTCAGCCATCTGCAAGGTCCTCCGCCTTGCTGGGATTAGTCTTGGTTACCTGGTTGCTTTGTGCATACTCTGATATGCTTTTACCACTAAGTTGTCACCAAGACTAATCCCAGCAGGCCAGAGGACCTGGCAGATGGCTGACACATTTCGAGGGGAGATCCCTACTTCCTCAGAGCCAATTAGTCCTGGTGAGCTGGTTCCTTTGTGTATACTGTGGACTCTGATTTGCTTTTACCACTGCATGGTTTGTGAGTATACTTCTTTTTTGCTCCTTGTATTTCTTTGAAGAGGTTGTAAACCCATATTACTTTTAATTTTTTTGCAACCTGTAAGAGAAACACATAATGAGCTAGTATGCATCGCATACTAGCTCATTATGAAATACTTACCTTAGAACGAGTCCCCGCCGTGCCGCCCGCTCACCTGTATGACGGCGACATGTCCAGTCGCCCGTCTTCCGGGATCACGGCATCCGGCCATCTGATTGGCCGGAGCCGCGGTGACATCACTCCCGCGCACGTGCCCGGGAGCCGACAGTCACGGCACGGGGCTCTGAAGAAACGGCACCAGCGGCCGTTCCTTTAGAGCGCATGCTCCAGTGACGTCACTGGCTGCATGTAAGGTAAATATCTCCTAAACGGTACATGTTTAGGAGATATTTACAGTACCTATAGGTAAGCCTTATCATAGGCTTACCTATAGGTAAAAGTGTCAGAGGAGGGTTTACTTTCTCTTTAACAAGCCAATAAAAGCAGTGATTTATTCTATCTTGCTATCTAAGTTTTATGTTCTGGTCCAAATGTTTTTTCTCCCAGGTAATTATAGATAGAATAATACATACACACATTTAAAGTAACCCACTTTGGGGGTTTCACAAAACTGATGTACTGTCAATACAGACCTTAAAGAGGAACTTCAGTGTTTTTTTTTTTTTTTAATTATTATATCTCAGCAGCTACAATACTGTAGCTGCTGACTTTTAAAAATCAGGCAGTTATTAGTACCTTGAGTCCAGCGTTGTCTTCCTGCAGCCTGTTCTTTTTAAAGCTGCAGCTCCCTGGTGCTTCTATATGGATGCTGGCTGTGACTTTCTAAGGTATCACAGCTGGCTCCCACTGTGCACGCATGAGATTGTGCTATGCTATGCAGCTTGTCCTGAAGCCGCCAGGGGCATGTAATGTGTCCTAAGAGGCTCTGGGCAGGGAGTGTGCCTAAGTGAATATCATTGTAGCCTAGGTGAGAAGTGAGGAAGTGGGAAGGGGTACCTGTTAAAAAAAGAACTTGCTCCCCGTAAAAAAAAAAAAAAAAAAAATATATATATATATATATATATATATATATATATATATATATATATATATCTAGGAATGGGGAGGAGGAATTTAAATTTTTAGTGAAGGTCTCCTTTATTAGCAGGTCAACATATACACTGCTAAAAAATTACATTTTTCATACCCCCTATTTCTTCCCAAGTAGAGATGGTCTCATAAGCAGGGCTTTTTTTCCTCAGAGAATAGGTGCAGGTACTCCCCTTTTTCAAGCCACCCCTTACCCACCTCTGAGCACCGTCCCTTGGTTCCACCCCTACCTAGAAAATACAGAATCAAGTATAATTTTAGGTGCTAAGTAGTTTGTATAGAATTTGCTAATGAAAGTCAGTTATAGGTTCTCTGCAGCCAGCAACAATAGACACCCCCCAAAAAAAAAACAATAGACCCCTTCCGCAACAATAGATATTGTCAGCAACAATAGATCCACCCCAGCACCTATAGATTCCCACAGCAACAATAGACCCACCAGCAACTATAGTTCCACCAGCAACAATAGATTTCCCCAGCAACAATAGATTCCCCAGTAGCAAAATACCCCCAACAACAATAGATCCACTCCAGAAACAATAATTTTCCCAGTATCCAGCATCAATAGACTCTCCAGCAGCCAGCAACAATAGACCCCCCCCCCACAACAGTAGATCTCTCCCATCAGCAATTGACCTCCCAGAAACAATGGATTTCCCCCACTATCAGCAACAGATCTCCCCAGCAATGATAAATCCCCCCAGTACTGGAGGTGCCAGAGCTGCATTCCTCCACGTTTCCCCACGTTCCCCCTGAAAAAAAAAACCCTGCTCATATGGATCTCTGGTCTGCAGTCAACAAATCTAGTGCTAGTGCTAGGCTCTGTTATTGAGAGCCAACCATGCTCTGCACAAACTAAAGCATGCACGCACCTTGTATGAAATGCTTGTAAAATAAGGACTTTATCCAAATATTGTACTTCAACTGATATCAGAAATATCTGATCAGTTTATGAACCTATGAACAATAAAAAAATATATAAAATAACACTGATGAAAATCCAACATTGTTCCATGGCACTGAGACTTTTTATATTCAGTAATAAGCAATAATCAGATGAGCTTTGTCAAATTGGTTTTCATGGCTAAATGCCAATAGTGATTTCTCCACCCTCGGCTACTGTCTGCTTTCTTTGATTGATGTCACGGGATATTACAGTGAATCATGGAAGTCCTGGGTCCCAAATCTCACGAGAAGACGCTCCAAGACTGCTCAGAAGTGCATTGTTATTGGTCCTCAGCTTTCCCAGAATCCCATGAGAAGACGCAATTACATTATTGCTTTCCTCCAGCATTGTGTACTTAAAGGGTGGGGGGGCTATCACATAAGCAGACCTTATATCACTTATGTGACAGCCCCACCCTGTAATGATAAGAAAAAAAAAAACCTTGGCCCTGGCACTAAAAATCCCAGGAGAATATGGTCCCATTTAAGGAGCGCATTGCTGTGGGATTTCGAGTGCCCAGCATTTCCAGGAGGCAGCAATGAGGCACAACGATGCACTCACAGATTCTGAGAGCCACGGCCAAGGTATTTGTCATTTTTTTCTTTTTTTTTCACAAAGCCTAATTTTTTCGCAGAAGTAATATGTATTTAGTGTGTGTTATTGTGTTGGAGGGATGTGAATAAAGCACACCTTTTATTTTTATAAACGGTCCACTTTCCTTTAGCTTTTATGGATTGGGTTTGGATCTACTTTTGGGTAAACATAACATTTCGTTTCTTCAAAAAAGCTTAAAAATAATGACCAAAAACACCAGAACTAAAACCTATTTTATAGTTTTAAGAATTGTATGTGTGTGTGTGCAGGGCCGGCCCTACCATGGGTCCCACTGGGTCCATTGGACCCAGGCAGCACTTGGAAAGGGGCGGCACATTGACTCCCAAGATTTTTTTCCAGCATTTTTGTGTGTCATCAGTTTGGGGTGCGTTACAGGTGGCATTTCCCCATCTCATACTGCCACCTGTAGTGCAAACTGATGAGTATGAGGAGGCAAAGTGTTTCCTCCGGGGAATCTCCCTCATGTGATTGTGGTGGGCGCAATGACGTCAGACATCAGTGCATTCCATCTCACGCAGGCCAAGCTGGATCTTCTAGGGCAGTGGGCACGGCAGACACAGTAGTGACATGAGGACTGAGGACAGACAGTGGGTGTTTGGTGGACCAGTTTGGTGGTGAGTTATGGAAGAAGATAACAGAATACAATAAACCCCCGCTCCATCGCGGTTCAGTTTTTGCGGTCCCGGTATACTGCGTTTTTTTTTGTAATTTTATTTTACTATATAAATCATTAAAAATGAAATATTTTTGTGTTTTCCATAGCTCTTGCTATGTCTCCCAGTATCTTTTATGTGTTTAAATGAGTTTCTACTGTTTTAAAAGTGTGTTTAAAGACCTTAAAATGCTTTTACACGTACAGTGACAGTAAAAAAAACATGCCTACAATGCATTTTAATAGGGTTTTTCTATTTTGCGGATTTTCCGGAACGTAACCCCCGCAATGGAGGGGGGTTTACTGTATATATAATATTTTCTACATTTTATAGTTATATAAAATAATGGATGTGGGGGCCTTTTTTTGGGTGTGATTATTCTTTTTTTTAAGGGAGGGGGGACAGCATTTTATTTTTGGACCCAGGCAGCACAATGTCTTGGGCCAGCTCTGTGTGTGTGTATTTATAAATATATATATATATATATATATATATATATATATATATATATACACTTATACACTTGTTGTAGACATAAGCTACTTACCATTTTCACCCCTAGCCTGTGATTATCTAATCTAAGATATCATGAAAGGCTGTTGTCACTGCTGTCTTTCAGGCTTCTGTGGAGGTTACAAGGCCATGGTGTTGATAGCTATCCTTAGAGACAGGGGAATCAGTCCTGTTTTTTTCCTATTGAGGGAAAAACACATTTATCTGGTGCATAGGCAGGGATTCACAGAGAAATAATTGGTGTCGACAGTCCTTGTCCTGATGGACCATAAACAGTTCATCTATCTTCTCATCTTGGTGTTCACTAGGAAAACATGAAAGGCCCTCAAAAGATATCAATCTTTTTATGGACCACACCATAGGTTCATATATCTTAATTGCTATATTAATCTTAAATCCACATTAAGATATACATAGAGAAGGTATACGAAAGTATACATAACATACATTTTACCCAATACAAAATGAAAGAAAAGTGAATAACCCATATACTGCATATAAGAATTTATTGTCCAAGTTACCTTCATCCTTGAGTCAACATGTCATCTAAAATGTCTTCAATTCAGCTGAAATATTTTTTATTTTTCATGAGGATGACTTGTATTTGTTTTTTTCTATGCTTCTAATATACTGCATGTTTAATAAAAGCTATCAAACACAAAAGAATCATGTTAAAGTTGGCACTTACACATTAGACAACGATTCAACCATAAAAATATCTTCTCTACCCCCTTTAAAAACTTCTTTCCATGGCCTGTTATCAGGGCTGCTGTTAGAAATCGCAGGGCCCCATACAGACTACCTGGCAGGGCCCCCCAAGAAAATATTAAAGATATATTAAGCTAAAATTACAACAAAATCACTATTAGCAGACACAAATATAACATAACTCGCATAATTCCTGCTAAATCTAAAAAAAAAAAAAAACGATGTTAAATAAAAAAGAGGATGAGATGAGAAAAATATACAGGCTGGGCAGTTGGAGCTCAGTGATCAGAGAGACAGAGAGAGAGAACAAAGTTACAATTTACAAATAAACTCCTGAGCAGAGATAAGTGATGGGAGGGGGGGCCCACACAAGGGAGGGGGATAAGTGAGGGACAACTGTCTCTTTCTCAACAGGTAAAAGCTGATAGCAGGGAGAGGGACAGATCAGATTCAGGTGCTGGAGGAAGATTTCTGTATTTGTTGTCCATCACTAATCCCCCTCTCTGTGTGGGCCCCCCTGTGTGCTCGGGTGTAACGCTCCTGCGTTTTACGTATGATGTGGATTTTCAGCTGCAGAAATATTCCACTTCAGAAGTCATGTAGAGAAACGCTGAGACACCAATCCCAACTCTCAATGACTCATCATGTGTGGATGATCTCAATTCAGCAAGTAAATACACACACTCAATAAGATGTTTCCTAGAGTGACTTATGTACAGTGGGTACGGAAAGTATTCAGACCCCCTTAAATTTTTCACTCTTTGTTATATTGCAGCCATTTGCTAAAATCATTTAGGTTCATTCTTCTTCCTCATGAATGTACACATAGCACCCCATACTAACAGAAAAACACAGAATTGTTGACATTGTTGCAGATTTATTAAAAAAGAAAAACTGAAATATCACATGGTCCTAAGTATTCAGACCCTTTGCTCGTTATTTAGTAGAAGCCCCCTTTTGATCTAATACAGCCAGGAGTCTTTTTGGGAAAGATGCAACAAATCTTTCACACCTGGATTTGGGGATCCTCTGCCATTCCTCCTTGCAGATCCTCTCCAGTTCTGTCAGGTTGGATGGTAAACGTTGGTGGACAGCCATTTTTAGGTCTCTCCAGAGATGCTCAATTGGGTTTAAGTCAGGGCTCTGGCTGGGCCATTCAAGAACAGTCACGGAGTTGTTGTGAAGCCACTCCTTCGTTATTTTAGCTGTGTGCTTAGGGTCATTGTCTTGTTGGAAGGTAAACCTTCGGCCCAGTCTGAGGTCCAGAGCACTCTGGAGAAGGTTTTTGTCCAGGATATCCCTGTACTTGGCCGCATTCATCTTTCCCTCAATTGCAACCAGTTGTCCTGTCCCTGCAGCTAAAAAACACCCCCACAGCATGATGCTGCCACCACCATGCTTCACTGTTGGGACTGTATTGGACAGGTGATGAGCAGTGCCTGGTTTTCTCCACACATACCGCTTAGAATTAAGGCCAAAAAGTTCTATTTTGGTCTCATCAGACCAGAGAATCTTATTTCTCACCATCTTGGAGTCCTTCAGGTGTTTTTTAGCAAACTCCATGCGGGCTTTCATGTGTCTTACACTGAGGAGAGGCTTCCGTCGGGCCACTCTGCCATAAAGCCCCGACTGGTGGAGGGCTGCAGTGATGGTTGACTTTCTACAACTTTCTCCCATCTCCTGACTGCATCTCTGGAGCTCAGCCACAGTGATCTTTGGGTTCTTCTTTACCTCTCTCACCAAGGCTCTTCTCCCCCGATAGCTCAGTTTGGCCGGACGGCCAGCTCTAGGAAGGGTTCTGGTCGTCCCAAACGTCTTCCATTTGAGGATTATGGAGGCCACTGTGCTCTTAGGAACCTTAAGTGCAGCAGAAATCTTTTTGTAACCTTGGCCAGATCTGTGCCTTGCCACAATTCTGTCTCTGAGCTCTTCAGGCAGTTCCTTTGACCTCATGATTCTCATTTGCTCTGACATGCATTGTGATCTGGAAGGTCTTATATAGACAGGTGTGTGGCTTTCCTAATCAAGTCCAATCAGTATAATCAAACACAGCTGGACTCAAATGAAGGTGTAGAACCATCTCAAGGATGATCAGAAGAAATGGAAAGCACCTGAGTTAAATATATGAGTGTCACAGCAAAGGGTCTGAATACTTAGGACCATGTGATATTTCAGTTTTTCTTTTTTAATAAATCTGCAACAATGTCAACAATTCTGTGTTTTTCTGTCAGTATGGGGTGCTATGTGTACATTCATGAGGAAGAAGAATGAACCTAAATGATTTTAGCAAATGGCTGCAATATAACAAAGAGTGAAACATTTAAGGGGGTCTGAATACTTTCCGTACCCACTGTATATAGTAACACAGTGATGATAGGCTGAAGAGACAGGTTGGGTAGAGATGGTAGATGACAGACACTTGAAAGGAAATGTTCTTGAAAGTAAGATAGTAGCAGATGGGATGCAGATAGGTTTAGCAATCATGTATGGTAGCAGATGACAGAGTAGCAGGTGGACATACAAGAGAGATCAACCCAGTGCAAGAACAGGTGGTAGTAGGCTCAAGAGCTAGCAATCTTAGATAATGCAGATGTAGTAATAGTCCTTAGTATGCAGAGCTAGATAGTGTAAGCTTTAGTATAAAGGTTATAGAGGTTTCCCCTGTGGGGTACTTATCACTAATAGCAATGTAGCAGAGGAGAGGTTCGGCAAGAGCGGATGATCCGGTAGCGGGATACAGGGATCAGCGCAGCGTGGTTCCGACAGCGAGGTATGCTTGCAAGCATGAGAGCTTCAAGACAGGTTAGCATCAAGGCACAAAGCAGTTTGAACGAACACATGTGAGTGAGAGCCGGCGATCTAAATAGCCATCCAGTCCGGCGCTCAGTGATGACAGCATCAGTCTTAAAGGTGTATGCGCACCTTACCAAAGGAGAATGGTGGGGCGCATACACTTATGAAAGAGTAATTAGGGTACCCAAAGGTACCAGAACATTACAGTACCCCCCCCTTAAGGCTGGCTCCTGAAGGCCTCTGGAGCTGGTTTGTCTGGGTACTTCGCATGAAAATTGCGGATTAATCTAGAGGCATGTATGTCAGAGGTGTTTAGCCAGGTGTCGTCTTGGGGCCCATAGTTCTTCCATCGAACCAAGTACTGAAGTCTTCCTCTGTGGATACGAGAATCCAGAATCTCTTTTATCTCATATTCTTCTCCACCTTCAACTTGTACAGGAGGAGGAGGTGGGATAGTAGGCCTTATTCCTTGGTCAGGAACATGGGGCTTCAGTAGCGACACATGGAAAATGGGATGTATTTTGAGGTCTATTGGCAATGTAAGCTGTACTGCAGCTTTTCCAATCAGTTTCTTGATTGGGAAAGGTCCCAAGAACAGAGGTCCAAGCTTTTTGCTAGGGATTTTCAGTCTTAAATTTTTTGTTGAGAGCCAAACGAGGTCCCCGATAGCGTACTGAGGAGAAGGTCTTCTGCGAAGATCATATTACTTCTTTTGTTGACTATGAGCGTGTGCAATGGTAGTATTAAGCAAACCCAGAGAGTCCTTTATTTGGGTAAGATAGTCTGAGGCTACTGGGTTATTTGAAGGAAAGATGCGTGGTGGAAGAATAGAGGGATGAAACCCATAGTTCAAGTAGAACGGACTCTGCTTGGTCGTACTGTGGGTTGCGTTGTTGTAGGCAAATTCTGCCAGAGGGAGAAGATCCACCCAATCATCCTTTTGGGAAGAAGTGTAACAACGTAAATATTGCTCGATGCATTGGTTGACTCTTTCAGTCTGTCCGTTGATCTGCGGATGGTAAGGAGAAGTGAGCTTCCGCTCGATCCGTAGTATGTGACATAGTTCTTGCCAGAACTTGGAAATAAATTGTGATCCACGGTCAGACAGAAGAGTTTTTGGGATACCATGTAACTTAAAGACATGTTTCATCAGGAGTTCTGCCGTTTGTTTGGACGAAGGTAGTCTGCGAATAGCAATGAAATGTGCCATTTTTGTCAGATGGTCCACTGACACTAAGATGGTATTAAATCCTTTGGAAGGAGGCAATTCCACTATAAAGTCCAAGGACACAACTTCCCATGGAGTTTGGGGTATTTGTAGACTGCATAGTAGACCGGATGGTCTCGTAGTGTCAATTTTGGACCTGGCACAGACATTGCATGAGGAGACGAATTTTTGTATAGATGTTTTCATGTCAGGCCACCAGAATTGCCTGGTAATCAGATTAAGAGTCTTTGTCATACCCATATGTCCTGCCATAGGCACATCATGCGATAATTCCAAGATCTTGGTGCGTATGGTAGGTGGTATGTAAAGTTTGTCGTTGTAGTAGAGGAAGCCTTCTGCATCAGTATTTAGTTGTGGTGGGGGTGAATCCAAACTTATACCATGCAAAACCTCTTCCTTCAAGGAACGGACAACTCCAATAATGCGTTTGTGAGGTATTATAGGAACGGAAGGGATTTCGAAGTAGTTTTCTTCAGTTAGTCGTGATAGTGCATCCGCCTTTTTGTTATTATCAGCAGGTGTGTAGGTCACTAGGAAGTTAAACCTTAGAAAGAATAGTGACCATCGTACCTGTCGGTGAGAGAGAGTTTTGTTAGTCTGAAGATATTGGAGATTTTTATGGTCCGTGTATATAAGTATTGGTAATTGGGTGCCTTCGAGTAGATGTCGCCAATTCTCCAGAGCCAATTTTATAGCAAGCAGTTCCTTTTCACCCACGGGGTAATTTATCTCTGGACTGCTTAGGGATTTAGAAAAAAAGGCGACTGGATGAAGTGGTGAAGTGTGAGTTGGTCGTTGGGAGAGTATTGCTCCTACTGCCATGTTTGACGCATCTACTTCCAGAATATATTGGAGGGATGGGTCTGGATGGCGTAATATGGGAGCAGAAGTAAACTTTGTCTTTAACAGGTGAAAAGCTTTATTTGCTTCATCTGACCATTTGAATTGTTTTTTAATGCTAGTGAGCTGTGTGAGGGGTCTCACAATGTCAGAGAAGTTTCTGATGAACTTCCTGTAGAAATTCGAAAATCCAAGGAATCGCTGTAGCGCCTTGCGTGTGGTTGGTGTAGGCCAATCCTGAATGCAGGATATCTTACTCATGTCCATCTCGATTCCTGTTTTGGATATGATGTAGCCTAGAAACAGTACCTCTTCTTTATGAAACAAGCATTTTTTCAGTTTCACATAAAGGTTGTGTGCAAGCAATCTCGATAATACTAGTCTTACATGTCTTATGTGTTCAGACAGGGATCGTGAATATATAAGTATATCGTCCAGATATACCACAACACAGACATCTAGTAAGTCTCTGAAAATATCGTTTATAAATCGTTGAAAAACTGCAGGGGCGTTGCATAGCCCGAATGGCATTACAAGATATTCGAACAATCCGTATCTGGTTCTGAATGCAGTCTTCCACTCGTGTCCAGCACGGATTCGAATGAGATTGTATGCTCCTTTCAGATCCAATTTTGAAAAATAGGTAGCTCCACGCACCTGCTCAATGAGCTCAGGGATAAGCGGTAGAGGATAGCGATCTTTTATTGTAATAGCATTCAATTGCCTATAGTCGATGATAGGCCTGAGACTTGAGTCCTTATTGCGGACAAAAAAGAGTCCTGCTGCTGTGGAAGAAGTGGAAGGTCTAATAAAACCTTTCTTCAAATTCTCATCCAAATAGTCTTTGAGATGGGAAAGTTCATCCTGTGAAAGAGGATAAACATGACCGAACGGCAATTTGCTATTTGGGAGTAGATCAATGCTACAATCATAGTCTCGATGGGGAGGTAGTGCTTGAGCATTTTTTTCAAGAAAAACCTCAGAGAGATCCTGATAACATAGTGGTGCAATCTCATCTGTCACCACAGACAGGATCTTCCCGAAAGACGGGAGGTTACACGTACCCTCGCAATAGCAAGAGAGGAAGGCCAGGGTCTGTTCCTTCCAATCTATGGTTGGTTGATGTGTGTGCAACCAGGGAAGTCCCAACACAATGGGAAAGTGGGGTGAAGGTATTAGATCGAAGGTAGTGGTCTCCATATGAGACCCGTTAGTAGTGACTAGGAGTGCCTGTGTCTGATCAGTGATTGGATTAGAGGATAAAGGAACACCGTTAATAAGACTTACTGAGACAGGTTTAAGTTTAGAAATAATAGGAACTTTATTTAAAGCAACAAAACGTATGTCAATATAATTTCCACAAGATCCTGTGTCAATCATGGCCTTAGTAGTAATCCTGTTCTGGTCCCACTGTAATGTTAAGCAAACAGAAAGGTAAGGGTTAGTGATTGAAGTTGTCAATCCCCCTGGAGGACATGTGAACACTCACCCTTCTTTTTGTAGACTAGGGGACAGACGTTTATCTTGTGATCCGGGGATGCACAGTACAAGCAGAGATTACCAGATCGTCTTTTGGCTCTTTCCATAGTTGATAGAGGTGGGCGTATGGTTCCTACCTCCATAGGAACGGGGTCAACGGCCGAAATCCGAGAAGAACTGGATAATGGCATTCCCATTTTCTCAGCCTTTCTTTCTCGTAGTCTTCTATCTATGGTGATACTGAGTTGTATCAATGCATCCAGGGTTTTTGGCAGATCCGCTCGGGCGAGCTCGTCTTTAACGGCCTCTGATAGGCCAAGCCTAAATTGGGTTTTCAGAGATGCATCATTCCATTCTGAATCAAGGGTCCATCTCTTGAATTCTGCGACAAAGTCTTCTACAGGTCTCCTACCTTGTTTCAAGGATCTTAATTGAAGATCGGCAGTACTCTGCCTGTTGGGATCATCATATAGGCTATTGAGTTCTGCTAGGAACAAGGCATAGGAGTTGAGAAGCTGGTCGTTTTTCTCAAAAAGAGAGTCTGCCCAGGTCCGAGGATCGCCTTTTAGGTAAGAAATAATAGTACAAACCTTAATGTGATCAGTAAGGTAGGTACGGGGTTTTAGCAAGAAAAGTAACTCACATGCGTTTTTTAATTCGCGAAATTTTTTGCGATCGCCTGTAAATACCAAAGGAGGATTTATTTTGGGTTCAGGGGACTGAGCAGTGGTAAGTTGTGTCAGTCTAATTACCTGCTGCGACAGAGCCTGATTGTCTTCTTTTAATTCAGCAAGTGCGTGTATTAACGCAGTTACTTGCTGTTTTAATTGTGTCATCTGAGTGGTTATTTCTGCTGAATCCATTTGTGGTTCGTTCAATCTGTAACGCTCCTGCGTTTTACGTATGATGTGGATTTTCAGCTGCAGAAATATTCCACTTCAGTAGTCATGTAGAGAAACGCTGAGACACCAATCCCAACTCTCAATGACTCTTCATGTGTGGATGATCTCAATTCAGCAAGTAAATACACACACTCAATAAGATGTTTCCTAGAGTGACTTATGTATATAGTAACACAGTGATGATAGGCTGAAGAGACAGGTTGGGTAGAGATGGTAGATGACAGACACTTGAAAGGAAATGTTCTTGAAAGTAAGATAGTAGCAGATGGGATGCAGATAGGTTTAGCAATCATGTATGGTAGCAGATGACAGAGTAGCAGGTGGACATACAAGAGAGATCAACCCAGTGCAAGAACAGGTGGTAGTAGGCTCAAGAGCTAGCAATCTTAGATAATGCAGATGTAGTAATAGTCCTTAGTATGCAGAGCTAGATAGTGTAAGCTTTAGTATAAAGGTTATAGAGGTTTCCCCTGTGGGGTACTTATCACTAATAGCAATGTAGCAGAGGAGAGGTTCGGCAAGAGCGGATGATCCGGTAGCGGGATACAGGGATCAGCGCAGCGTGGTTCCGACAGCGAGGTATGCTTGCAAGCATGAGAGCTTCAAGACAGGTTAGCATCAAGGCACAAAGCAGTTTGAACGAACACATGTGAGTGAGAGCCGGCGATCTAAATAGCCATCCAGTCCGGCGCTCAGTGATGACAGCATCAGTCTTAAAGGTGTATGTGCACCTTACCAAAGGAGAATGGTGGGGCGCATACAATTATGAAAGAGTAATTAGGGTACCCAAAGGTACCAGAACATTACATCGGGCCCCCTACAAGTGGGCTGGTGGTCCCCCCCTATCAGCGGCCCTGCCTGTTATTGTACTATGCTGTTAGGCTTATCTCCATCACCAAAAACAAAATGAAACTACGTTTATTGCACACTTGAGATATGGCAACGTTGATTTACTTTTGCCTAAAAGTACTTTATTGTGAAGGTGCATTGCCAGGACTGAAGCTCTTTATTGTTATTGTGATATTATTTTGTATGTTCCAACTGTATGTTTGTTTGTTTTAATATGGACAATGTAGTCTTTATATCATAATCCAACTTCAACCACTTCCGCACTGCTCACTAGAGCTCTACTGCGGCAAAGTGGCTCGATAACGTCTGGCAATGTAGACATTCCCCCCTCTCGGCGGTGCGCGTGCGCCGCCGGAGGCTCGCTCCCGCTGTATTCAGTCACAGCGGGAGTCGGGCCAGGGGAGGAGCAGCGGCGATCGCCGCTGTTCTTCCCCGATCGTCGGGGAATCGAGTCTGGAGATCCGCCCGCTTGTGTAAACAAAGTGGGCGGATCTCCTAATTGACAGACAGTGACAGATTGCAGGGTTCAGCATAGCTGAACCTGCGATCTGTCCCTGTGTCACTCAGTCACCTCCCCCCACACGTCAGTAAGCACCAGGCATACATTAACCCCTCCCTCTCCAATAAAATTAACCCCTTCCCTGCCAGTGTCATTTTTACAGTAACAGTGCGTATTTATAGCACTGATTACTGTAGTAATGTCACTGGTACCCCCAAAAGTGTCAAAAATGTCAGTCAAGGGTCCGATCTGTCCACTGCAATGTCGCAGTCCCGCAAAAAAAAAAATCGCAGATCGCCGCCATTACTCGTTAAAAAAAAAAACAGAAAAAAACAAAAAAAACGACAGAAATCTTTCCCTTAGTTAGTAAACGCAATAACTTTTGCGCAAACCAATCAAAATACGCTTATTGTGATTTTTTTTTACCAAACATAGGTAGCAGAAAACAAATTGGCCAAAAATGTAAAAAAATTTAGATTTTTACATTTTTTGGGGGGGGGGGGGGGGATTTCATATAAAAAAATGTGAAAAATATTGTTATTTTTTCTAAATTGTCGCTCTTTCTTTGCTTATAGCGCAAAAAGTAAAAATCACACAGGTGATCAAATACCACCAAAAGAAAGCTCTGTATGTGGGAAAAAAAGGACGTAAATTTCGTTTGGGTACGGCGTTGCATGACCGAGCAATTGTCAGTTAAAATCACACAGTGCCGAATCGCAAAAAGTGGCCTGGACGTAAGACAGCAAAATCCTCCGGTGGTAAAGTGGTTAAGTTAACTAAACTGAGGAACAATGCCAAAACTGCCATTGAAAAGCAATTTGAAGTGGCAGCAATTAGCAAGCTTCTAAAGCTATATAGTAAATACAGAAACAGCGTTAAACAGATAAATCTAATTTTATTTACCTTAATCTGAGTTCATATTCAAACTTTCAAGTGGGCTTAGACCTGATTGTTGGGAGAAACTGGACTGCAATTTGTTTACATCAGGTTCTTTGTATGCGAGAGAAAAAAATGAAGGCTGTTCCGTCATCTTCAGAAGATGTGTTCCAGGATCACCAGATTACCGATAAAAGGGATTTGAATGGATTGAGACAATATACCAACATATGGATGAAAAATGAAACTACTGTACAGGTAGATTGTGCTTCCTTTATGTGGCTCAAGGTTTCATCTCCAATTTTGACTAAAACCTTTACCTTTGGGAACCAGCCAATAGCATTGTCTCCATCTTTGGTCTCTAGTTTATCTCATGAATTTGGTGTTCTCTAGATTGTCTCATCATTTTGGCGAATCTAAGTTGTCTCAAAATGTTGATGTTTTCAAGAGTGTCTCATAATTGTGGTGTTCTCTAGGTTGTCTGATAATTTTTGTTGTTCTCTAGGTTGTCTCATGATGTTGGTGTTGTGTTGGTTGTCTCATAACATTGTTGTTTTCTCCAGGTCCAGGTTCTTTCATGATTTTAGTGTTCTCCAAGTTGCCTCAATTTGGTGTTCTCTGGGTTTTCTCGTGATTTTAGTGTTCTTTAAGTTGCCTCAATTTGGTGTTCTCTGGGTTTTCTCATGATTTTAGTGTTCTTTAAGTTGCCTCAAATTTTAGTGTTCTCCAGGTTCTCTTATGATTTTGGTGTTCTCTAGGGTGTCTCATAATGTTAGTGTTCTCTAAGCTGCGCTATTCTCCAATTATGAAGTACATACATTTCTAGTGTCAGTTAATTGTATTATAAGGACGGCACAGCCTTCATTGGCCTTGAACCAGAGGCTGGGGTTTTCACAATAAACAGGCAATAAGAAATTAGATACAGTTGAGTTCACTAAACAAATAAATTATGATCGCCACAAATACCTGGCTGGTACACTTGTAAGTGATGAGCAGCGATTGACTTAAAGGCAAATTCTCTCTTAATTTGGCTGTCTTTATTGCTGATTTATTATTCTTTCTTTATTGTTAGCAAAAGAATGTTTCAATGGGTAACCGAAATTCTCCATAGCTACAGCAGCACAAAACCTTCCTGTTGCTAGTAAACAATGGTTTGCATAGTTGTAACAACTATTTAACTAGAAGCATAATATTCTGCAACAATAAATTAGATAACAATAATCAGTTTCTTATAACAGGAGAGAATGCTTTCATTTCAGGATCTAGGATCCCTCTCTGTTTCCTTCTTATTTAAAGAGTGGCCTTAGAACCTCATCTACTGGGGTCCCCCCGCCTGAACTCTCCACTTCTCCTCTCCCCTAGTGCCCCCATATAGCAAGCACTTGCTACGGGGGCACTAATGCAGGCACCGTTCCAAGCTGGCCATAGATACACGCACCAAGACTCGCCCCCTGCTCCCTCATCACAGGATTTGATTGACAGTAGCAGGAGCCAATGCCTCCTACTGCTGGCTCTGTGTCCTGTGTAAAGAGGAAGAAAGAGCAGTGCTGCTGCAGATGGGAACAGCGCTGTATCGATAGAGGAGCCAGATAAGTACAGTGGGTACGGAAAGTATTCAGACCCCCTTACATTTTTCACTCTTTGTTATATTGCAGCCATTTGCTAAAATCATTTAAGTTCATTCTTCTTCCTCATGAATGTACACATAGCACCCCATACTGACAGAAAAACACAGAATTGTTGACATTGTTGCAGATTTATTAAAAAAAGAAAAACTGAGATATCACATGGTCCTAAGTATTCAGACCCTTTGCTCAGTATTTAGTAGAAGCCCCCTTTTGATCTAATACAGCCAGGAGTCTTTTTGGGAAAGATGCAACAAGTCTTTCACACCTGGATTTGGGGATCCTCTGCCATTCCTCCTTGCAGATCCTCTCCAGTTCTGTCAGGTTGGATGGTAAACGTTGGTGGACAGCCATTTTTAGGTCTCTCCAGAGATGCTCAATTGGGTTTAAGTCAGGGCTCTGGCTGGGCCATTCAAGAACAGTCACGGAGTTGTTGTGAAGCCACTCCTTTGTTATTTTAGCTGTGTGCTTAGGGTCATTGTCTTGTTGGAAGGTAAACCTTCGGCCCAGTCTGAGGTCCAGAGCACTCTGGAGAAGGTTTTTGTCCAGGATATCCCTGTACTTGGCCGCATTCATCTTTCCCTTGATTGTAACCAGTCGTCCTGTCCCTGCAGCTGAAAAACACCCCCACAGCATGATGCTGCCACCACCATGCTTCACTGTTGGGACTGTATTGGACAGGTGATGAGCAGTGCCTGGTTTTCTCCACACATACCGCTTAGAATTAAGGCCAAAAAGTTCTATTTTGGTCTCATCAGACCAGAGAATCTTATTTCTCACCATCTTGGAGTCCTTCAGGTGTTTTTTAGCAAACTCCATGCGGGCTTTCATGTGTCTTACACTGAGGAGAGGCTTCCGTCGGGCCACTCTGCCATAAAGCCCCGACTCGTGGAGGGCTGCAGTGATGGTTGACTTTCTACAACTTTCTCCCATCTCCTGACTGCATCTCTGGAGCTCAGCCACAGTGATCTTTGGGTTCTTCTTTACCTCTCTCACCAAGGCTCTTCTCCCCCGATAGCTCAGTTTGGCCGGACAGCCAGCTCTAGGAAGGGTTCTGGTCGTCCCAAACGTCTTCCATTTGAGGATTATGGAGGCCACTGTGCTCTTAGGAACCTTAGGTGCAGCAGAAATCTTTTTGTAACCTTGGCCAGATCTGTGCCTTGCCACAATTCTGTCTCTGAGCTCTTCAGGCAGTTCCTTTGACCTCATGATTCTCATTTGCTCTGACATGCATTGTGATCTGGAAGGTCTTATATAGACAGGTGTGTGGCTTTCCTAATCAAGTCCAATCAGTATAATCAAACACAGCTGGACTCAAATGAAGGTGTAGAACCATCTCAAGGATGATCAGAAGAAATGGAAATATATGAGTGTCACAGCAAAGGGTCTGAATACTTAGGACCATGTGATGTTTCAGTTTTTCTTTTTTAATAAATCTGCAACAATGTCAACAATTCTGTGTTTTTCTGTCAGTATGGGGTGCTATGTGTACATTCATGAGGAAGAAGAATGAACTTAAATTATTTTAGCAAATGGCTGCAATATAACAAAGAGTGAAAAATTTAAGGGGGTCTGAATACTTTCCGTACCCACTGTATCTAAGGGATGTCTGAGAGGAGCTGATCATAGAAGTTTTTTTTATATATTAAAGCAGGGAATGCATTAAGGTAAAAAACTTTAGAACCACTTTGCCAATGTACCAATGTAGTGCTCCGAGTTTTCGTGCAAGCAATGTCTGTTTGTGTTTATTGATCAGCCAATCACAGCAACGGAAGTGGAATGTGAGAACTGTAGAAGCAGCACCGTATATAAATCTACAAATTTTTATTTAACAGCGTATGTGGTTTTTGTTTGGTAAAGTCAATTTGTTCCAAAATTGAATTTTAAAAACAAACGCCATCTTGAACTACTTTCGAAGGACATTTGAATGTTCTGAGAGTTTTTATATTAAAATTCTTATGAATCTTCATACACATTTTTGTTCAAAATTCTACTAGTGTATAGCCAGCTTAACTGATGCCCACAAACAACCCCCATTTTACCTGGGTACTTATTTTTTAGCTCCCCAAGGACCTCCAGTCCTCCCTAAAATCTAGGTCAAGGCTCTGCAATGTTTTACAATTTTTCAAAGCAGTTTGGAAGCATTGAGAAATTTCTAGTATTGATACTTTCATAATTAAGAGATAAGCAAAAACAGTTCCCAGCAACAGTGTTGCTGACCGAAAAATCCATACATATATTTTGTGTATCACAACTATGTCTGGATGAAAAATAGAATCTTTGAGCAGGTAGGCTACACTCCCTGCTTGCATTTCAAGGCATAAAAGAGATCTGTGCTTTGGCCATATAATGTAATGTAACAAGTTCTCTTCAATGCCCCCCTGCACTAGAGCACATTCTCCCCCATTACTATAGTTTAACACTGGAAGGAAAAAAAAACAGTACTTCTGGGAATGGAGGAGCATGTGCCCCTCCCCCCCATTTCTCATGTATTAGTGTTGGTATTTGGTGATTGGTCCTATAAAGTCTGGGACACACTAACAGTCTTTTGTGCAAACTGACAGCTCTGGTCGGAGCCCCTGTACTGACCATCCGACATTAGTACAGCGATCTCCCCCACAAATCGCCCCCCCAGCAGAACACTCCAATCAGCGCTCTTCGCCATTGGCTGAGAGCGCTGATCGGGAGTCGGTCCCGATGGTTTTCCAGCATGCTCGTCCAACAAAAGCTGGCCAAAATGGACAGCTTCTGTCAGACAGACCGATATACAGAACATATAGAATAGAATGTCAGCCATTTTTTTTTTTTAGCCGGAAAATGTCACCTGACATTTGGCCCGTGTGTACCTGGCTTAATTGCCATGGGGATAGGGTCAGTTAGCCCTGTGTAAGCTGTAGATCCAACTGAAGCTTACACAGGGCTCCCTTTCCTTGGCAGCTTACCAGAGGAGCAGCAGAGTGATGGAATGGAGTCCATTTGCAACTGGGGAGGGGCATTAAAATTGTTGTAAACATCTGAAATGAAAATTGAGCCCCCCCCCCCCAGCACACAGCAGGTGAGTCACATCGGCAGCTGTGCATGTGTGTGTTTTCCCATCACTCAGGTCTCAGATCACACTCAGCTTTGTGTTCTATGCTGTGCAGTGTATGATATCAGATTCCTGCCTGCTTGAGCCCCTTGATCAGTGTGTTTTAGAAGGCTGTAGAGAAGAGAGAGCTACAGATAAAGAGGTACAAATTACATAGGAGGATTTGTTTTATCTCTGTGTATCACCTGAGGTTAGTCACTTTAGTGGATATATCTAAGGGTTTACAACCACTTAAAAGTGAGCCTCTTGCTTGACTTGCATGGACAACAATAGATCCACTATAAACGTCATGCAGAAAATAAAGTGAGGAAATATAAATGAAAATCAGCACATGGCTCCTGTTTTTACCTAATTTGTTCACGTGCAGTTTTTAAATATTGCCTGGCTACATGTACAATTAGCAATAGAACGCATGTCTAGAGGTACTTAAAGTGTAAGAGGCAGTTAGCTATTTTCTACTTTCCTTTAGAAATTAAAAACAAAAAGCAAAAAATATGTTTTTTTATCTTTATTAATTGTGTGAGGATACGGTGTCTACAGTGATAATATTAATAGTAATGATATTTTTTTCTCAAAACAGGTGGCACTTAAATTGGTAAACACGGGAGATATAGGGCAGGAAAAATGCTGTAAAGCTGTAATAATGGAGAGCTGTGCCTTCAGAGAATATGTGGCCACCTGCCTTCAAAAGATAGAACTGCAAAGCACTGATACAGAGTGGAGCCTCATAAACTATTTATCACCTATTGTATTTTTAATGTCCAGTTCAATGATAATCAAATCATACAAGCACAGAGATCACACACAGAACATTGCAAACCTTATAAATACATCATGTGCACATTGGTGAAAAAAGGAACAGATTTTAGCGTTGACCTATCTATGCTATTTAATAATGGAAGCATTCTTACAATCCTGCAAATAAGACACCCTTTGTGTGTGTGACAAGTGTGTGTCCAATGAATATCAACACGGCATGAAGGTTGTAGTATTTATTGTTGTGACTATACAGTATATATATATATATATATATATATATATATATATATATATATATATGTACAGTATCTCACAAAAGTGAGTACACCCCTCACATTTTTGTAAATATTTGATTATATCTTTTCATGTGACAACACTGAAGAAATGACCCTGTGCTACAATGTAGTGAGTGTACAGCTTGTATAGCAGTGTAAATTTGCTGTCCCTTCAAAATAACTCAACACACAGCCATTAATGTCTAAACCGCTGGCAACAAAAATGAGTACACCTCTAAGTGAAAATGTCCAAATTGGGCCCAATTAGCCATTTTCCCTCCCGGTGTCATGTGACTCGTTAGTGTTACAAGGTCTCAGGTGTGAATGGGGAGCAGGTGTGTTAAATTTGGTGTTATCGATCAACTCTCTCATACTGGTCACTGGAATTTCCACATAGCTCCTCATATGGCAAAGAACTCTCTGAGGATCTAAAAAAAAAAACTGTTGCTCTACATAAAGATGGCCTAGGCTATAAGAAGATTGCCAAGACCCTGAAACTGAGCTGCAGCACGGTGGCCAAGACCATACAGCAGTTTAACAGGACAGGTTCCACTCAGAACAGGACTCGCCATGGTCAACCAAAGAGTTTGAGTGGACGTGCTCAGTGTCATATCCAAAGGTTACCTTTGGGAAATAGACATATGAGTGCTGCAAGCATTGCTGCAGAGGTTGAAGGGGTGGGGGTCAGCCGGTCAGTACTCAGACCATACGCCGCACACTGCTTCCAATTGGTCTACATGGCTGTTGTCCCAGAAGGAAGCCTCTTTTAAAGATGATGCACAAGAAAGCCTGCAAACAGTTTGCTGAAGACAAGCAGACTAAGGACATGGATTACTGGAACCATGTCCTGTGGTCTGATGAGACCAAGATAAACTTATTTGGTTCAGATGGTGTCAAAGGTGTGTGGTGGCAGCCAGGCGAGGAGTACAAAGACAAGTGTGTTTTGCCTACAGTCAACCATGGTGGTGGGAGTGTCATAGTCTGGGGCTGCATGAGTGCTGCCGGCACATGGGAGCTACAGTTCATTGAGGGAACTATGAATGCCAACATGTGCTGTGACAAACTGAAGCAGAGCATGATCCCCTCCCTTTGGAGACTGGGTCACCGGGCAGTATTCCAACATGATAAAGACCACAAACACACCTCCAAGATGACCACTGCCTTGTTAAAGAAGCTGAGGGTAAAGGTGATGATCTGACCAACCTTGTCTCCAGACCTAAACCCGATTGAGCATCTGTGGGGCATCCTCAAACATAAGGTGGAGGAGCGCAAGGTCTCTAACATTCACCAGCTCTGTGATGTCGTCATGGAGGAGTGGAAGAGGACTCCAGTGGCAACCTGTAAAGCTCTGGCGAACTCCATGCCCAAGAGGGTTAAGGCAGTGCTGAAAAATAATGGTGGCCACACAATATACTGACACTTTGGGCCCAATTTGGACATTTTCACTTTTCAGCTCAGTTTCAGGGTCTTGGCAATCTTCTTATAGCCTAGGCTATCTTTATGTAGAGCAACAATTCTTTTTTTTCAGATCCTCAGAGAGTTCTTTGCCATGAGGTGCCATGTTTAACTTCCAGTGACCAGTATGAGCGAGTGAGAGCGATAACACTAAATTTAACACAGCTGCTCCCGATTCACACTTGAGACCTTGTAACACTAACGTGTCACATGACACCGGGAAGGGAAAATGGCTAATTGGGCCAATTTGGACATTTTCACTTAGCGGTGTACTCACTTTTGTTGCCAGCGGTTTAGACATTATTGGCTGTGTGTTGAGTGATTTTGAGGGGACAGCAAATTTACACTGTTATACAAGCTGTACACTCACTACTTTACATTGTAGCAAAGTGTAATTTCTTCAGTGTTGTCACAATTTTTGTTACTCAATTTGGTTGGCAACTAGGCAAGCATAAAATGGATCAACAATGGGAATAACACAATTTAGCATACAAAGTTATTAACAGTAAGGAATAGGCAAAATATGACATTTGGCGTTCAGATCAGCATAAAGAGTAGCAAGGGAACCTCAAGTGCAGCAGTGAGCAGTAGAAAAGTTTAATCTACCGAGTGCTGGAACTATAGCGATGGAGCACATTTATGGCAGCGATGCTAGTCCTAGACTGACTGGGTATGCACTACCCAAAAGCATAGGTGTGCGCAGTCTATTGCATTAGGGTGGGCACCTCAAAGCTCAAACACACGTGCATGAGTGTGTATCTACATATATATATATATATGACCCCGACACACTGATCTCCCTGCCAGAGCAGTGAAAGAGAGGTGCCTAGGCACTTTTCTTATGGCAGAGCCGATAAGAGGGGGATCTTTCCCATCTCCCCGCCTACCCACAGAGTGATAAAACTATTACGAATAAGGTGATTAAGGTGTGCCCAGGCACATCCGGCACACCCTGTGCACACGCCTACACCCAAAAGAAAAGGAGGATATTATTGCAGGGGATTATTGAAGGTTATCAGGGGCCTTAGGGGTACCATGATGGTCAAGGTGGACTAGAAGGGTACGCTTGTGGTAATTGGAGACAGAAGAGTACTCTGGTGGGCAGTTTGGGGCAGAAGGGTACCATGGTGGACAGTGGGAGTTGTAGGAGTACAGTGGAGGTCAGTACAGACTGGCAAATACATTGGTGTCCAGTGGACATTTACCTTGTAGTAGTCTGTCCTGTGTCTCATGCCAATGCTCTCTCCTTTTGCCTCCTTCTCTCTGCTGAATCTGTTTAAAGGGGATCACTCCATCCACAGTTTCTGCACAGAGCAAAGTCGAGTGTTGGACTCAATTTGAATGCGTGGGACCAGGATTGTGTTTAAATTCCAGGACAGTCCCACAGAATTAAGGACAGTTGGGGGGTATGTTGTATATAGTGCTAGTTTGAGCTTGGGAGGCTGTGACATTAACAGTATCTTTCACTGGTAGCACCAGCGTTATCATTTCTAGGGGTGCATTCATACTTTTGGCCATGTTTTCTATCTGTTTTCAGTTGACTGGACCTTTGAAATGTGCTGTACATGAAAGATATCTATTTCTTTATACTTAATAAAAGCCTTTCTTTCAAACTAACTCAAGCAGTAACTTGTCCTTGTCCACTTTTCTATTAGATTATAATTGAGGAGGGTGGAAAAATAAAAGCCTCTTTAACAAAGAGTGCAGCTGCAAATGGTTGGATCCCTGAAGCCTTTGTATCAATTGGTTGTGGTCCAATCGATCGTTATGGCAGGAAACTAAGCTTAAAAAGACACACATCTAAATCTCTGGTGGTGTCTGCACACAGCAGGAGTAAATGAGATTGCATGCACACCACATCGAGTCCCCCCCTGCTGTGCACAGAGAGTTCTTGCTAGAAGCTCTGCTTACTGCTGAAAAAATCAATATGACTTTTTTGATGAAACGCTCAGTCATAACCAAATCTTAAATTCAGATGAAAAGAGCAAGAGAACTGGAGCAACGTTAATTTGATTTAACTCTTTTCCTACGTAGATCGCCTGTTTTGATCTCGACAGTCTTGCATGAACAGTTTGGATGAAGATATGTATAATTAGGAAAAGTGGAAGGCTGGTCATTCACATGCAGATATCTAGAGCTGCACAAATGTGAGATTTGCTAATACAAATGAACAATGTAACACACTCAAAACCAATGTAACCAATCCATTTTTCCCTTTTGTGATTGTTGTACATGGATTCATTACTGTTCACTTTTCCTCTTGGTAGTAGCATTTAGGAAGAACTCTGCAGTAAAGGTGAGATTGTTATAATACCCTTTACCAATTGTTTTATACTTGGTAAAATATAATCAGTCAGGTAATGCTAAGGTGGGCTAAAAGGTCCCAAAAGGTCCCCCACCAAACAAATGAGAAGAGCCTTCTTAAAATATAATGGGGTGGATTTACTAAAACTGGAGAGTGCAAAATCTGGTGCAGTTCTGCATAGAAACCATTTAGCTTCCAGGTTTTTTTTTTTGTGCCAAAGCTTAATTAAACAAGCTGAATTTAGAAGCTGATTGGCTACTATGGACAGTTGCACCAGATTTTGCCCTCTCCAGTGTTAGTAAATCAACCCCAATGTGGCTAAAAGTCTGAGTTTGATCCCAAATCCCAAAATAAGGGTTTTATTCCCTATTTTAGGATAGTGAGCAGAGCCATGCAAATCCTTCTACTGGTTTGTAGCACAGTTACAGCCGAGTAGTATAGAAATATACAGTGGGGGAAAATAAATATTTGATCCCCTGCAGTTTTTGTAAGTTTGCCCACTTACAAAGCAATGAAGCGTCTAGAATTTTAATCATAGGTGTATTTTAAATGATAGCGACAGAATATCAACCAAAAATCCAGCAAAAACACACATAAAAATGCTATAAATTGAGTTGCAGTTCAGTAAATGAAATAAGTATTTGATCCCTAAGCAGAACATGACTTAGTATTTGGTGGAGAAACCCTTGTTGGCAAGCACAGAGGTATGATGTTTCTTGTAGTTTGGTGATCAGGTTTGTACACATCTCCGGAGGGATTTTGGTCCACTCTTCTTTACAGAGCTTCTCGAAATCTTTAAGGTTTCTTTGCTGTCACTTGGCAACTCGAAGTTTCAGGTCCCTCCATAAATTTTCTATAGGATTAGGGTCTGAAGATCGACTAGGCCACTCCATGACCTTAATGTGCTTCTTCTTGAGCCACTCCTTTGTTGCCTTGGCAGTATGTTTTGGGTCATTGTCATGCTTTAAGACCCATCCATTAACCAATTTCAGTGTTCTGGCTGAGGGAAGAAGGTTTTCATCCAATATTTTATAATACATGGCCCTATCCATTGGACCCCTCAATAAGGCAAAGTCGGTCTGTACCTTTAGCAGAGAAACAGCCCCAAAGCATAATGTTTCCACCTCTGTGCTTGACTGTAGGGATGGTGTTTTTAGGAGGGTAATAGTCAGCATTTTTCTTCTTTCAATCACAGCGAGTCCCCCTCCTCAAGAAGGCACATGTGCAGTCATGCCAAGGAACACCTAAATGATTCAGAGAAGGATTGGGAGAAAGTGCTGTGATCAGATGAGACTAAAATGAAGGGCTTTGGCATTAACTCGACTCGCCGTGTTTGGAGGAAGAAAAATTCTGATTATGAGCCTAAGAACACCATCCCTACAGTCAAGCATGGAGGTGGAAATATTATGCTTTGGGGCTGTTTCTCTGCTAAAGGTACTGGCTGACTTTGCCGCATTGAGGGGCCAATGGATGGGGCCATGTGTTGTAAAATTTTGGATGAGAACCTTCTTCTCTCAGCCAGAACACTGAAGATTGTGTCATGGATAGGTCTTCCAGCATGACAATGACCCAAAACATACCGCAAAGGAGTGGCTCAAGAAGAAGCGCATTAAGGTCATGGAGTGGCCTAGCCAGTCTCCAGGCCTTAATCCTATTGAAAATTCTGGAGGGAGCTGAAATTTGGAATTGCCATGCGACAGCCAAGAAACCTTAAGGATTAAGAGTAGATCTGTAAAGAAGAGTGGACCAAAATATCTCCTTATATGTGTGCAAATCTGGTCACTAACTACAAGAAATGTCTTACCTCTGTTTCTCCACCAAGTAATGTTTTGCTTGGGGATTAAATACTTACAGTATTTCACTCACTGAACTGCAACTTAATTTATAGCATTTGTTTTCTGTGTTTTTGGTGTATATTCTGTCTCTATACACCTATGATAAAAATTATAGACCCTCCATTTTTTTTGTAAGGGGATCAAATCTTATTTCCCCCACTGTACACTCACCGGCCACTCTATTAGGTACACCATGCTAGTACCAGGTTGGACTTCCTTTTGTCTTCAGAACTGCCTTAATTCTTCGTGGCCTAGATTTACCTCAGAGATTTTGGTCCATATTGACATGATATCATCACGCAGTTACTGCAGATTTGTCGACTGCACATCCATGATGCGAATCTCCCATTCCACAACATCCTAAAGGTTCTCTATTGGATTGAGATCTGGTGACTGTGGAGGTCATTAGAGTACAGTGAACTCATTGTCATGTTAAAAAAAACAGTTTTGAGATGATTTGAGCTTTGTGACATGGTGCATTATCCTGCTGGAAGGAGCCATCAGAAGATGAGTACACTTGTGGTCATAAAGGGATGGACATGGTCAGCAACAATACTCAGGTAGGCCGTGGTATGTAACCAATGCTCAATTGGTACCAACGGGCCCAAAGTGTACCAAGAAAATATTCCCCACACCATTACACCGCCACCACCACCAGCCTGAACCATTGATACAAGGCAGGATGGATCCATGCTTTCATGTTGTTTATGCTAAATTTTTAACCTACTATCTGAATGTCGCAGCTGAAATAGAGACTCATCAGACCAGGCAACATTTTTACAATCTTCTATTGTCCCATCTGTGTGAATTGTAGCCTCAGTTTCCTGTTCTTAGCTAACAGGAGTGGCACCCGGTGTGGTCTACTGCTGCTGTAGCTCATCTGCTTCAAGGCTCGATGTGTTGTGTGTTCAGAGATGGTATCCCAGATAGCAAGCAATTGTGTTGCAAGTTTGAAAATAACTTGCTAAGCTATTGCTAGGCTTGCCAGGCCTCACAAAATTGTTGCACAATTGCAACAAGTCTGCATTGCATGACTCTAAATGAAATTTCTTTGCAAACATTCTGCAAATATGCTGCAAGTTCTGGTTCCGTTATGTCGAGCAATAGTCATCCCACCACAGGGGTCACTGTGGCTGAGTTTTCCTGCTGTAGGCTTGCAGAGCTCTTGCTGTAGACTCACCACTGCAACTTTGCTCTTGCTAGAGACTTGCCATGCAAATTTGCTACAAATTGGAAGTGTCAGCTAGAACTTGTGTTTCAAGTGCAAATTTCTCTGCAAATATACAACTTGCCAATAAAAATGTGCAGCAAGTTGACAGATTTACAATGCAACACTGCCACAAATATGTGGCAAGTTATCCTTGCTATCTGGGATTCTGCATACCTTGGTTGTAACGAGTAGTTATTTGAGTTACTGTTGCCTTTCTATCATCTCGAACCAGTCTGCACATTCTCCTCTGACCTCTCAACAAGGCACTTTCCACCACACAACTGCCGCTCACTGGATATTTTCTCTTTTTCTGACCATTCTCTGTAAATTCTAGAGAAGGTTGTGCATGAAAATCCCAGTAGATCAACAGTTTTTGAAATACTCAGACCAGCCCGTCTGGCACCAACAACCATGCCACAGTCAAAGTCACTTAAATCCCCTTTCTTCTCCATTCTAATGCTCGGCTTGAACTTCAGAAAGTTGTCTTCACCACGTCTAAATGTCTAAATGCATTGAGTTGCTGCCATGGGATTGGCTGATTAGTTTGTGTTATCAAGCAAATCGAACAGGTGTACCTAAAAAAGTGGCCAGTGAGTGTATATTCTAAATTGCATTGTAACACTATAACCTGTATGGTTATTTTTTGCTCACTGCTACCAATGCATGAAAACAATCAACAGACCTGACCCAGAGGCATAAAAAAACATAGAAGAGTGAGGGCAGAAAAAGACAAGGCACCCATCCAGTCTGCCCCATTATTTATATATATATATATATATATATATATATATATATATATATATATATATATATATATATACATACACAGTACCTTGCAAAAGTATTCGGCCCCCTTGAACTTTGCAACTTTTTGCCACATTTCAGGCTTCAAACATAAGGATATAAAACTGTAATTTTTTGTGAAGAATCAACAACACGTGGGACACAATCATGAAGTGGAACGAAATTTATTGGATATTTCCAACTCTTTTAACAAATAAAAAACTGAAAAATTTGGCGTGCAAAATGATTCAGCCCCTTTATTTTCAGTGCAGCAAACTCTCTCCAGAAGTTCAGTGAGGATCTCTGAATGATCCAATGTTGACCTAAATGACTAATGATGATAAATAGAATCCACCTGTGTGTAATCAAGTCTCCGTATAAATGCACCTGCACTGTGATAGTCTCAGAGGTCCGTTTAAAGCGCAGAGAGCATCATGAAGAACAAGGAACACACCAGGCAGGTCCGAGATAATGTTGTGGAGAAGTTTAAAGCCGGATTTGGATACAAAAAGATTTCCCAAGCTTTAAACATCCCAAGAAGCACTGTGCAAGCGATAATATTGAAATGGAAGGAGTATCAGGCCACTGCAAATCTACGAAGACCTGGCCGTCCCTCTAAACTTTCAGCTCATACAAGGAGAAGACTGATCAGAGATGCAGACAAGAGCTCACTCTGGATGAACTGCAGAGATCTACAGCGGAGGTGGGAGACTCTGTCCATAGGACAACAATCAGTCATATACTGCACAAATCTGGCCTTTATGGAAGAGTAGCAAGAAGAATGTTGTTTAACGTTTGCCACAAGCCACCTGGGAGACACACCAAACATGTGGAAGAAGGTGCTCGGGTCAGATGAAACCAAAATCAAACTTTTTGGCAATAATGCAAAATGTTATGTTTGGCGTAAAAGCAACACAGCTCATCACCCTGAACACACCATCCCCACTGTCAAACATGGTGGTGGCAGCATCATGGTTTGGGCCTGCTTTTCTTCAGCAGGGACAGGGAAGATGGTTAAAATTGATGGGAAGATGGATGGAGCCAAATACAGGACCATTCTGGAAGAAAACCTGATGGAGTCTGCAAAAGACCTCAGACTGGGACGGAGTTTTGTCTTCCAACAAGACAATGATCCAAAACATAAAGCAAAATCTACAATGGAATGGTTCACAAATAAACATATCCAGGTGTTAGAATGGCCAAGTCAAAGTCCAGACCTGAATCCAATCGAGAATCTGTGGAAAGAACTGAAAACTGCTGTTCCCAAACGCTCTCCATCCAACCTCACTGAGCTCAAGCTGTTTTGCAAGGAGGAATGGGCAAAAATTTCAGACTCTCGATGTGCAAAACTGATAGAGACATACCCCAAGCGACTTACAGCTGTAATCGCAGCAAAAGGTGGCGCTACAAAGTATTAACTTAAGGGGGCTGAATAATTTTGCACGCCCAATTTTTCAGTTTTTTATTTGTTAAAAAAGTTTGAAATATTCAATAAATTTCGTTCCACTTCATGATTGTGTCCCACTTGTTGTTGATTCTTCACAAAAAATTACAGTTTTATATCTTTATGTTTGAAGCCTGAAATGTGGCAAAAGGTTGCAAAGTTCAAGGGGGCCGAATACTTTCACAAGGCACTGTATATATATATATATTTTTTTTTATATATATATATATATATATATATATATACACATACTGTACTGTGCAAAAGTTTAAGGCAGGTGGGAAGAAATGCTGTAAAAGCTTTCAAAAATATATATTGTAATTTTTTATTTCTATCAATTTACAAAATGCAAAGTGAGCGAACAGTAAAAAAATCAAAATCAAATCAATATTTGCTGGGACTACCCTTTGGCTTCAAAGCTTCTGGCTGGTGTTGGGGGGGTCCAGTTTGCCATCCTCCATCCTGAGCACTGAATTATCTTGTCTTGGTCCTGGGGAGGATAGAGAGGGGGCAAACTGAGTTTTTCCCCCAGGTAAGGGTCCATGTACACGGGACGTTGTTAAAAGTCCCTTTGAATGCTGGAATTTTTAGGATGTTTGAAACGTCCGTTCGGTCGCGTTTGTACCCGCGTTTAGCGGGCGTTTGCGTTTAGAACCGTTCCTAGAGGTCAAAAAAATGATTCCCCTTTAAAATGGAAAAACGCGAACGCTAAACGCGGGTCATCGCGTTCGGTCGCGTTCGGACGCCTTCGGTCGCGTTTTTGCGTTTGAGACGCCGGGAAACACACGTTCGAACGCAAATAATTGCGTTCTAAAAAAAGTCCCTGAACGCAACTGCCTGCAAATGACTGTAAACGACCTGGTGTACATGGACAGATAAGATAACATGGAGCTGCGTTCAGGGGCTTCTGAAAAAAACGCCCAACTGCTCCTAAACGGCCATTTCCAGCGTCCCGTGTACATGGAGCCTAAAAGGTAAAAGGATGTCTAGCTTCGCCACTGTCTATAGGAATGACTGTATGGATAAAAGCAACAATGTCACTTGTGTATTTAGAAGTATGCTGTTTTACATTTTCCTATTTATCTGCCCAAATAGTAAAAATATTAATATATATAAATTGATGCTGGTAAAACCTTGTCACTAGTGCAATGCTAGTAAAAAAAAAAAACACTAACAACAGTGATTATAACAGATGCAACACCATAGGCATATCAAAAGAACAAAGCCAGGGAGCCATTATTACCATGCACAATATTTGGAGAAAGATGAACTGAGCTTCATTGAAACAGCAACAATAAAAATGCTTCTGTTTTGATCTATCGCCTCTGCAAGACCCGTGAGTGCTTCTATACCCAGTGGCGTAGCGTGGGTTGTCAGCACCCGGGGCAAGGCAAATAATTTGCGCCCCCTAACCCGTGGGATTTTAGCACTCGAGTCTCTTCCACTAGATTAGTTAAAGAAACCCTTACCCCCTAAGCACATGTATTGTTTGTTATGAAAATACTGATGTAATTAAAATAAAATGCATCTAAATACAAGTTTGAATGACCAGCGTGCCCCCTTTCAATGCAGAGTGACCAGCGTGCCATGCCCCCTTTCAATGCAGAATGACCAACGTACCCCCTTTCAATGCAGAGTGACCAGCGTGCCGTGCCCCCTTTCAATGCAGAATGACCAACGTACCCCCTTTCAATGCAGAATGACCAGCGTGCCCCCTTTCAATGCAGACTGACCAGCGTGCCCCCTTTCAATGCAGAATGACCAGCGAGCCCCCTTCCAATGCAGAGAGACCAGCGCGCCCCCATTCAATGCAGAATGACCAACGTGTCCCCTTTCAATGCAGAATGACCAGCGTGCCCCCTTTCAATGCAGAGAGATCATTGCAACGCCACCCCACCCTACACCAATGGATAGGTGAGGCACAGTCCAGCCCCGCCCCGCCATTTTCAGCCATAGGGCCTCTCCCAGCCTAAAGATGGAGGCAGCCGCAGACAGTGTGTGAATTGTGTATGTCAGAGTCAGACAGACAGAGTGACACTGCGGATGCGCCCCCCCCCCAGATGTTGCGCCCGGTGCGGCCGCCCCCCCCTGCACCCCCCACGCTACGCCACTGTCTATACCAGTTTTGGATTTGTATCAATATTTGGTAATATACCTGACATCCCATTAAAGTGATTTTTTCTTTAGAAATAACAAACATGTTATACGGTACTTACCTGCTGTGTGCAGTGATTTTGTACAGAGCAGCCCCAACCCTCCTCTTCTCCCGTCCCTTGCCAGCAATTCTAGCCCCTCCCACCTGCCAAGTGCCTACAAAGCAAGCAGCTTGCTATGGGGGCACCCAAGCTGAGCCACTGCTCTGTGTGTCCAGACATGGAGCCGCTGCTCAGCCCTGCCCCCTCTCTCTCCTCATTGGATCAGTGACTTTGATCAACAGCAGTGGGAGCCAATGGTGCCCGCTGCTGTCTCAGCCAATGAGGAGGGAGAGTTCTGGACATCCAAGACACTACTGCAACATCGTTGGATCGAGATGGGGCTCATGTAAGTATTAGGGGGGCTGCTGCACACAGAAGGTTTTTTTTATCTTACTGCATAGAATGCATTAAGGTAAAAAAAAAAAAAAAAACCTTCTGCCTTAAGAACCACTTTAAAATGAAGATAACTTCTGACACTCCTTGACTTGACCAAACTCAATTTAGCTCATTATCCCTGTAAACGAGAAGCAGTCGTCCGGTACGTGGCCTGCATTATAGCTAAAACGTCCCTTTAATTCAAAGAAAATATCTTTTTCTTTACTGATTAAACAATTGTCTTTTATAACATAAACAGTTTGTGTTTGTTTGGATAATCTGCGCTGTAATCCTAATTGGGTCTAATCCTGCACATAAAACTTCCTTTTGCAGTGATCCGGAGAGACCTCAGTGACAGTGATGTGCCGTGACACGGCTCTCATCCAGATCTTGAAAGATCAAGGCTCTTACAATGCAGTATCAGTAGTGCCATCAGAGCGGCTAATACCCTTAATGGGCCAAATCTCTCTTCTATCAACAGCTGCTGGTGCTATTTATTTTAGGAAGAGTGGTACTTTACTTCTAGTAGAAAAGCAATTACAGGCTTTCTTGAATGTTGTTTATATTTCATTTACTGTAAGGTCTCATAGTGCTGACTTGTGGGTTCCCCGCACATTGTTTTATTTGATTGTCGGAAGATCTCAAGGAAGTGAAAACTGCAAATCATGTTTGTGTAGAGGAAAAAGGCAGGAGAATGGAATGATCTCAACTTTTCAATGCCAAACCAGGGCCTCTAAAGCTCATTCACACAAGCCTGCATACTAATACACATGCACGTTGGTGAGGGAAGGTGCAATGCATTGTTATGATGCACCACATGGTTGACACTTCATTCAAAGCTATGTACTGCATGCATTTTTATGCAGTGCATACCACAGCACATGTATGGTAGGAACAGAGCACATAAAAAATAATTGTTTTCTATGTGCTCTTGTGTTGAGCCTTTGGTGATCTATGCAAATCAACACAGCTCCACAGACATGGTGTGAACAAGCCCATAAATCTGTGTGAATACTCTAAAGGCCCCCATGGATGGATCAAGTTTCATCCATTCATCCCGTGAGAGAAAGATAAAAAAAACCCATCTCTACTACCTGCTTTTGTATTCAGGCATCCACGACACCCACAGCTGCTGGCACTGCTAAGCAAGGACTGCATCTGATAGGATACATTTGTGTTTTGGCCAGTAATTTTTTTTTTTACCCTGCTTAAAAAATCGACTTTTGTCAAGGCAGGTGGTGCATGCAGGGCCACCCGAAGCTTGAATTTTGCTTGATTAAATTTGAGCTGTCTATGGGGCCTTAATGCACTTGTTCTGGTTAATTAAATTAAATCAGTACACAAATCATTTCACTAAATGGTGATTGTACTGTAGGCAAGAGCAGACTGTTTTCTCCACTGTAGGTGGGGTTCGACCTGAGTAGTACCACAGCCTGGAGAGGGAGTCAAGGGGGACACATAGTTTCGCTATGGTTTCCTTGGCCAATGGAGCAGCGTTTTGGCTGGCTACGCTACAGCCATGCGGCTACGCTACACCCTTGGCATCTGGGGTCAGCATGGGACATATATGGTAAATAAGTCCATGCCCCTGGGTTTTGATGAGCATTTTTGTCAAGCCAGGTGGTGCATGCAGGGCCACCTGAAGCTTGAATTTTGTTTAATTAAATTTGAGCTGTCTATGGAGGGCTTAATGCACTTGTTCTGGTAAATGAAGTAAAATCAGTACACAAATCATTTCACTGAATCGTGCTTGTACTATAGGCAAGCGCAGTCTGTTTTCTCCACTGTTGGTGGGGATCGACCTGAGTGGTACCACAGGCTGGAGAGGGAATCAAGGGGGACACATAATTTCTCTATGGTTTCCCGGGTCAATGGCTACAGTCATGCGACCCCTGGCGCCTTGGGTCAGCATGGGACATATACAGTAAATAAGTCAATGCCCCTGGGTTTTGATGCACATTTTTTTGAGTGGCTTTTGCAGGGAGAGACCACCTTTGTTAGACATAGTAACTAGCGGTAGTGAAAGGTTGCAGAGGAGAAGGTACAGGCTAGGGCAGTGATAACAGACCTTGGCACCCCAGATGTTTTGGAACTACATTTCCCTTGATGCTCATGCACTCTGCAGTGTAGTTAAGCATTATGTGAAATGTAGTTCTAAAACATCTGGGGTGCCTAGGTTCACCATATCTGGGCTAGGGGCTTGCTAACCTGGAAAGGAGCCTCCACACTTGGGCCTGGACCGGCCAGATCGCACTTCACCCTCTAAAACAGAAGCGGTCAGTACCTCTCCTCAGCCACATCTTCAACTACATTGTACTTTGAGTTATTCCCTTAAGCAGCGCTCCCCCTATAGGGTGTTTGTAACGCTGGCATTCTGCTCAATACAACTTTCACGTTTTATTGCAACAGGATCATTAAAAACATCCATAACAGGAAAAACTGTATTTTTGTAAAATCTTACCATAAAATTCCTTTCTCTGAGTCCTCCGACAGTCGCCGCCCCTCAAATAGTCTTCACCAATGGGTGTTGACTTCCGCTCTGCAGGAGTAGCTAGGCATAAGACTTGTTAGAAACAAAAGCTTTTAGCATAGACACACCCATGGGGGCTGTCCCACTGGTCAATACCCCCCCTGCATTAAGCCATCCCAACTCAGTTTGGTAGCATAGCAGTAAGTGTACAAGAAAAAACCCCAAAAGAGGGGCGGGGCGGCAACTGTCGGAGGACTCAGAGAAAGGAATTATACGGTCAGATTTTACAAAAATTCAGTTTTCTCTTACGTCCTCCGACTGTCGCCGCCCCTCAAATAGTCTTCACCAATGGGATGTCCCAAAGCAGTTTAGACATGAGGGGTGGGAGACGCAACCGTAGAAAAGGCAACGCAGCACCCACATCAGAGAAAGGAACCTTACACGCACTGTAAGAGAACCTTCTGGGCAACAGAAAAGGCTCAACAGGAGCAACAACCCAGGAAAACAAATAACCCAGGGGATAAACACCCCAACAGCCAGGGACCCACAAAAAACAAGGGTCCCCCTATGGCACTGCCGCACTGAGAACTTTGCGGCCACAGGAGGCATCAGCTGATGCCAGAACATCAATCTTATAGAATTTGGAAAAGGTGTGCACCGACGACCAAGTCGCAGCCTTGCAGACCTGGGTCACCGAGGCCTGATGCCGGTAGGCCCAGGACGTACTCATCGATCTGGTAGAGTGCGCCTTGACAGGGAAGGGCGGAACCCGTTCCTTCAAAGCATAGGCCTGGACAATCGTCTGTCTGATCCATTTGGCAATGGTCGCCGCAGACACCGCCATGCCCTTCCGAGGTCCCTCAGGAAGGACAAAGAGGGAATCCGATTTCCGAAAGGATTCAGTGGACGACAGGTAAACCCTGATCGCCCTGACAACATCCAAGGAATGCAACGCAACCTTCTTAGGATGCTTAGGCTTCGCACAAAGCGAAGGCAAAACAATGTCCTCATTAAGGTGAAAGTCAGACACCACCTTAGGGAGAAATTAAGAATTAGGTCGCAAGACCACCTTATCTTTATGAAGCACCAGGTAAGGAGAGCGGCAAGACAACGCCGCCAACTCCGACACCCTGCGAGCCGAAGTGATCGCCACTAAAAAGGCAACCTTCTTAGACAGCGGAGGCAACGATATCTCCCGGATGTTTTCAAAGGGAGAACGCTGTAACGTGGACAGAACCAAGTTCAAGTCCCATGGAGGTACAGGCTCCCTCCGGGGAGGGGCCAAATGTCGCACACCTTGAATGAAGGTGCGAATTAAGGAATGAGATGCCACAGGGCATTGAAAAAGAACAGCCAGTGCAGATACCTGGCCCTTTATCGTGGCCAGCACTAGGCGCTGGTCCACACCAGTCTGGAGGAAAGCCAACACTCTCGTCACCGAGTATGAGCGAGGAGAAAACCCCCTGGACTCACACCAGGCAAAAAAAGCTTTCCAGGTACGGTAATAAATCTTACCAAACAAGGCTTTTCTAGCCTTGATCAAAGTAGGAATGACCTCTGAGGAGAGACCCCTGTCTCTCAGGACCTGGCTTTCAACAGCCAGGCCGTTAAAGCCAGCAACTGTAAACCTGAGACAGTAGATCTTCTCGCATCAGCAGTCGCCTAAGAGGCTCGACTGCTAGGTGAACGATGTCCACGTACCAGGACCGGCGTGGCCAGTCCAGTGCCACTAGAATCACCAAGTTCGGTTCCGAGGCCAGCCTGCGAAGGAACCTGGATAACAACTGAATCGGAGGAAAGGCATACATCAGACGATACTGATGCCAAGGGGCCACCAGCGCATCCGAGGCGTCCTCCCGAGGATCACGTGTTCTTGCCACGAACCTTTCCGCCTTGTGGTTTAGCCGAGACGCGAACAGATGCACGTTTGGGGATCCCAACCTCACACACAGCATGTGGAAGACCTCCGGGTGTAGGGACCATTCCCCCTGATCCAGGGTCTGGCGGCTCAGATAATCGGCCGGCCAATTGTCCACACCCGGAATGTGAACTGCCGAAATCGCCAGGACATGAGTCTCGGCCCAAGACAGAATGACGGTCACCTCCCGGGCCGCCCGGGCACTCCTGGTGCCCCTTGGTGGTTTATGTAAGCCACCGTGGTCGCATTGTCCGTCTGTACCCGAACGGGAAGGCCCCGAAGTCGATTTGACCACTGGAAGAGACAAAGTTTGATCGCTCTCAATTCCAATATGTTGATCGGAAGGGAGGATTCCTCCTCCGACCAAGTGCCCTGGGCAGACTGGTTGACCAGTACTTCACCCCAGCCCGTGGTAATCACTGTCCACAGTAACGGACAGAAGGATTTTCCTTCCGACACCGCCGGGGACTGAAGCCACCACAGAAGATCCCTTCTGGTCCGGCGACTCAACGAGACACTCAGATCCAAGGACTGAGGTAGTCTGTCCCACCTGGCCAGGATCTCCGCTTGAAGAGACCGTGTGTGAAACTGGCAAAGGGTATCGCCTCAAAGGCTGATACCATCAGCCCCAGGGACCACATGCAGGTCCTGAGTGACGAGGATTGGTTGTCCCTGGGGGACCTGATCTTGTCCTGTAGGGTCCGGAGCTTGTCCTCCGGCAGAAACACTTTTGCTTGAGCAGAGTCCAGAACCATTCCCAGATAGGGAAGACGAACCGAAGGAGACAAAGTCGACTTCTGTACGTTGATGGTCCACCCGAACTCCTGGAGCGTCTGACTGGCACTCGATCTTAACAGGAGATCGTCCAGATATCCCAAGACCGCAATGCCCTGTGCTCTCAGCAGGCCCAGAACAGGCGCCAGCACTTTGGTAAAGACCCTTGGAGCCGAAGCGAGACCGAAAGGTAGCGCTACGAACTGATAGTGGTCCTCCGCTATGGCGAACCGGAGGTACCTCTGATGACCCTCGAAAATGGGGATGTGCAGGTACGCATCCTTCAGGTCGATAGAGGCCAGGAATTCCCCTGGACTCAGGGAGGCCACCACCGAGCAGAGGGATTCCATACGGAACTTGCGAATGCGCACAAAGCGTTTCAGAGCTTTCAAGTCCAGGATAGGACGCACCTTGCCCTCCTTTCTGGGCACAGTGAAAAGATTCGAGTAAAACCCCCGAAACCTGTCCCGATGAGGCACCGGGACAATCACCCCCTGGGTAAGAGGTCCTGCACCGCTTGATGCAGGTCCTGTAGGCGCCCTGGGGTCAAATGAAGATTTGAGGGAAAGAATCTGTCCGCCGGCCGGGAAAGTAATTAGATCTTGTATCCCGATCGAATGATTTCCTGAGCCCACCAGTCCGGAATTCGGAGCAGCCAAGGTTGGAGGAAACCGCGCAAATGTCCCCCCACCCCTGAAACGTCCCTTCAGGCAGAGGCGGATTGAGCCGCCGCACCGGCATGGCCGGACTTTTGCTTGCCCGCCCAGGGCTTCTTCTGGCCACCTTGGCCCTTGAAAGGTTTGCCCTTGTTTTGTGGCTTAAAGGCATGAAAGGACCCCTGATTGGGTCTAAAGGCGGGACCCCACTTGCCGCGAGAAGGCTTGTTCTTCGGATTCTGGGGCAGCAGAGTGCTTTTTCCCCCAGTGACTCCTTTCACCAAGGTATCTAAAGCCTCGCCAAAAAGGCGAGACCCTGCATAGGGAAAATCAGCCACCGTTTTCCGTGACGTCTGGTCAGCCGACCAGCTCTTCAGCCAGATCAGTCAACGGTTAAGTACCACGACACTAGACAGGCGTGCAGCCAAAGGGGCCTCATTCAAGGCCGCATCGCACAAATACATGACCCCTTGATGAATTTGGTCCAACATGGCCAGTGTAGCAGGTGGGGCAGAATCAGACGCGAGAGTGCTTCTAAGCACCTTAGTCCAATCCGCCACCGCCTGAGCCACCATGACAGAAGTGAAAATAGGTTTGAGCATGGAACCCGCCAGCATGTAGGCATGGCGGGCAAGAGACTCCAACCTCCTGTCCGTAGGATCCCGGAACACCGGGGTATCCTCAGCGGGAACCAAAGTAGCCTTGTTTAACACGGCCACCGTGTGATCCACCTGGGGAGCCACACACCAGCGCGACTCCGTAGAAGGCGTAAAGGGGTAAAGCAGTTTAAACCTATTAGGCACCGTAAAAGGGCGTTTCAAACTGCGCCATTGTTCATTCACAGTGTGATGAAACTTAGCGGGGCAGGGAAAAACCTGCGCCGACTTGCTGGTTCTATGTGTACCAAAAGAGGACACAATGCCCGGAGGAGTGGGCTCATCCTCCAAATGTAGTGTTTCCTTTACCGAATAAATCAATGCATCCATAGCTGCGCGTTCTTTAGGCGACCCCGGGGGAGAATCATCTACCCCCTCCACCTCAGAACCCAGCGGGTCCAGGGACGAGCGAGACCCTGAAAAGGGAACGCCAGCCACAGCAGCCACATCACCATCTGAATCAGAGGAGAAAGATAGTCTAGGCCTGTTTCTAGCAGCTCGTTCAGCCATCAGCACCTCCATTTTTGACACTAAAGTCGCCACCACACTGGCCAAATTAGGTATAACGGGGGTTCAGCAGAACTGGGGTCCCCCACCAAGGCTGGGGGGAATTTGCTGTCCTGAGATTCCATTGCAAACAATGACCAAAAAAATACTGGTCCTTTAAAACTGCTGCGGATTGCGCAGCCCACCGCTATATACACTGTGTACACAGACCCCTCAAAAGGGACAAAACTGAGCCAGGAAGGATAAAACAGAGAGATATGGAAGAAACAGTCTGCAGAGCCCCACAGAGTGTTACCACACCGATCGCTGCTCCAGAGGAAAAGGAAGTGAGGTCACCAGAGGCTGAACTATATGCTGCAAGGCTAAGGGAAAATGGCTGCCCATAGAAAGTAATGGGAGGCTTAGGCAAGATGGCCGCCGACATGTGCTCGGAACGATCGTTCTGCCACACACAAGATGGCGCCGGATGGCGCCAAAACACTACATAGCAAGCTGTTGTAAAGCCCATAGTGAAGCCAGACATGCTGCCCACATCCAAAATGGCGGACCGCACGGTTTTTAGCCACAGTGATCGCCGCACACACAGTCTTCACCTCTACACACTAAAAGTGTCACAGGAGAGGGGCCCCAAAACCACACAGCGCCAGCAGTGCACTAAAAAAGACCCCCGCAGGGATCGCATCAGGGAGCCCCACAAACGCACAGACATGAGGGGACACACAGCAACACAGGACTGCCACCCCAGACAGACAGAGGCCCCACACAGAAAAGTACTTACCTGTACTGGATGGCGTGGGGTGCCTCTATTAAACGGAAAGCCTCTGTCCTCAGATGACAGGGAATGCCGTCAGCCAAAACTCAGGACACTGCAGCATGCAACCGCATATGCGTTCAGTGAGGTAGCCACCTCACAGGCTGCATCCCTGCTGCGAGTGAGGGTCGTTCATAGCGCCAGGGCGAACCATAGCATTAACGCTCGATGGCGGGCTGGGGATCCCTCTGACCCTCTGCCCTGGAGAGCCAGGGCGGCCAGTCCGATTCCCAGCTCCGCAAAATCCATCTTCATCCGAAGATCCGACTAAAACTAAAGCTGACAAAATAAACAGCTAGTAAAGCAAAGAAAAAACTGACATTCTTGCAAATAAAAATCATAAGAAAAGATTAGAAGGCTGAGACTGTAGCCCCAGCACAAGGAAGCCTATCTACTCCTAACGCTAGGCAGAGACAAACTGAGTTGGGATGGCTTAATGCAGGGGGGGTATTGACCAGTGGGACAGCCCCCATGGGTGTGTCTATGCTAAAAGCTTTTGTTTCTAACAAGTCTTATGCCTAGCTACTTCTGCGGAGCGGAAGTCAATAGCCATTGGTGAAGACTATTTGAGGGGCGGCGACTGTCGGAGGACGTAAGAGAAACACAATATCTCTGATGTATGTACAGTGAAAATTAAATGCCAACACCAGCCAAAAATTTTTGTTTTGGCATCTGAGTAGGTAAGAGTCAGAACTTCTGTTAAAGCTTAAATTCTGTCTATATTGTCACTGGGGAAATTTACCCTCACTTCCTATGCCGATGACACCACGGTGAGAAATGTGTACAGGTATTACTGGGATAGGAAAGCAGCAATAAATGCCTGACTAATGTTATCACCCCTACTCTACTGCTGTCTCTTTGACCATGTCTTGGATATCTTGCACAGAAAAGTTCAAACTTTTGACTGAGGATGGACAAATGTCTAAACAGAGACCAGTCTTCATGTGATCTGCTTTTTTTGACATAACATTGCTTTTTATATGTTTTAAAACTGGGCGTACATTTTGTTAATGATTACATATTTGGGCGTACACATTAGCAATAATTATACATTTTAGGCATATATTTTTTACATTTGGGTGAATATAATTTAAGATAGACGATTCATCAATATACAACACATCATATCAAAGTACAGTTTAAGGCAAGAACTCCTTCGATTAATCTTTTACCATTTCTCAAACAGTGCAAATTTAATTTAGCTAATGTAGGCAAACAGAATAAAACTATCATGATTATTTTAGAGAGGCTTGTTATGTATTTAGAAGGTAAAACTTACATGTAAAGGCCCGTACACACGATACGAAAATCTGAAGGGAAATTTCGTCCGACGAACGATCTGCTGATTTTCGGATTGTTAGTATGGTGCTTTCGACAGCCGACACCGACTTTTCGGCCGAAAAAATCCTGATGTGCAGGCTATAAAATTTTTATCGTCCGTCAACACAACGTCCGATTTTCGTCTCATTAGTACAGTTTTCGACGGAAAAAAATCTTAAGAGCAAGACTAGGCATACTCAGAGACGAAAGAACACATACAAAACAATCCAACACATGACATCACTTCTGAAGTAGAATTCTGTCGTACGGGAAAATTCATATGGAAATAACCTCTTTACTTCCCACATCAGACTAGCATGCCACAAAAAACGGACGACAGATAGTTCGATAATCTGATCGTGTGTACGGGGCTTTACTCTGTTACATTTTATTGTACTAGCTTGCAAAAACCTGATTTATTAGAATTAAAGGTTTTTAGGCCCTTCTGAAAGCAATTAAGCCTTTCTAAAGGAATGTCAAGCACATGCCTATGATTAATACAATGCTATTACATATATATTATTATATGTAGCACCATTCGCTTCAACAACCATAGAAGAGAGATTCTATCCTGTACCTGTCACACCCCGGGAAGTGAGGTTATAGCTTCTCAACAAGAACCTAATGCCTTGCACACACAATCAGGTAATCGGATGACTGACGCATTTTGTTGCATGATACTAATATCAAATTAAACAATGCATACTAAACGTATGTTTTTTTTCGTACGATTCTGGAAAAGCTTCCTGGTTGCGTAGCTATGTATCAGAGTACAAAACAAAACCAATGGCAGCCAGGCTTTTTCCGGGTTATTTTTGTGTTTCTGATCATGTGTGGTCTTTGTCTATTGATTTTTAGCAGACACATACTGTACTGATTAGAAAATTGTCGTTTGCTAGGCTATCCTACGATAAATGTTTTAGTGTTTGTACCTTCGGATTTTGTTAGACTAAATGTTGTGATAGGCTGTCGAAAGCTGTGTACTAACGATCAGATTATTGTGCGATCAATTCTAAAGCAGTTTTTTCCGTACAATTATCTGATCGTGTGTACAAGGTATAAGAAAGATTATGGCGGCCAAAAAGCAACGTTACATTGTTTCATATGATGTGATAATCTGTGTACCTTTGATGAGCACCTCCTTGTTTGGAGAAATTAAATACAAAGTATTGCAACAAAAAAAAGAAAGTTTTGGCTGGCATGATGAATCAAGTCATTCTTGTTTTGAACCCACTTTTAGTTTAAAAGGTTAGTTCAGCCTTACAGAAAAAAATTAAAAAGGGGAGACCGTACACTTTCCCAACCCTTCCAGTCTTCGTTGTACTTACCTCTGGAGATGCTGATCTGTCAGTGCCTTTGTAGTCAGTTCAGCAGTCCAGGGATTTGAAATTCTTGCTCTTCTCCCTCTTCTCAGTGCAGCGTTACTGGGACGGTCCAGAGCTATTCTAATTGGTCAGTGCCTGCACAGTGTATCACTCTTATCCCCTCCGGAAGCGATGGATAGAGAAGTGGGAGATTAGCATTGAATTCAAATCTGTGGATCGCTGTATCAGCTGCGTGGGCGTTCACAACTTATCATCCAAGTACGGTGAGTACAGAGGGGATGGGGGAGGTGGGAAGGGTGATCGGTGTCAGTTCACCTTTTGCTTTTTCCTGTAAAGGTGAACTTCCACTTTAGGCTGGAGTTCAGACTGGTAAAGAATATTGCAGAAGATGAGTGAATATTTGACAATTTGTAGGGTTTCTTTAACCACTTGCCGACCGCTCACTGAGCTGGTACTGTGGCAAAGTGGCTCGTTATCGTCTGGCGACGTAGACCTACAGTACGTCACCAGACTCTTCCCTCTCTTGGCGGCACGCGCGCGCCGCCGGTGGCTCGCTCTCGCTGTATTCAGACACAGCTGGAGTCGGGCCAGGGGAAGAGAGGCGGTGATCACCACCGCTCTTCCCCGATCGTCGGGGATCGAGTGAGGAAATCTGCCCACTTGTGTAAACAAAGCAAGCGAATCTCCTCTGTGACAGATGGGGACAGATTACAGGATTCAGCATAGGTGAACCTGCGATCCGTGTCTGTGTCACACACCATACCCTCCCCCCACACATGTCAGTAAGCATGAGGCATACATTTAACCCCTTGATCACCAACAAAGTTAAACCCTTCCCTGCCAGTGTCATTATTACAGTAACAGTGCATATTTATAGCACTGATTACTGCAGTAATGTCACTGGTACCCCCAAAAGTGTCAAAAATGTCAGTTAGGGGTCCGATCTGTCCGCCGCAATGCCGCAGTCCCGCAAAAAAAAAATCGCAGATCGCCGCCATTACTAGTAAAGAAAAATAAACAATAAAAATTACAAATCTTTCCCGTAGTTAGTAAACGCGATAACTTTTGCGCAAACCAATCAAAATACGCTTATTGTGATTTTTTTTACCAAAAATATGTAGCAGAAAATTGGCCTAAAATGTTAAAAAATTTTGATTTTAGAATTTTTTTTTTGGGAATGTTATATATCAGAATGTAAAAAATATTGTCCACTCATTATAGCGCGTACCATAGTGTATACGCTGTCAGTGTTCTGTGAAAACACCAACTGGTCGAAATCTCCAATTATTGCTGCTGGAGAGTCACCGGAAGTGACGTGGTTGGATATTTTGGCGATTTGGAGTTTTCGGCAGCGGGCCAGTACACTGATCATAGGCTGTGTCTGGTGAACACAGCTGATGACAGATTGCGCCAGAGTGCAGCCCCATGGCCGCTCTCAAGGTGCATTTCAGGAGAATTTTATATGTCGTCCATCGGGATGACAAATGTCCTTCCCAGCCATCATTTATAATAGGGTGGGAAGTGGTTAAAAGTTTTGTCATGCCCGCAGGCAGGAAGGATTGGCGATCATGTGACCACTGTGACCTAAAGCTGGTTCCGCTGGCTACCAATTATTAGTGGGAACCAAGAGCTGTCTTTGTGCTGGGAGCGTGCAGTGAGTGCGCTCTCAGCACAGAAACATTGGCCAGCCAGTGATGCATGCGTGTGGTGTGTGGGTGTTAAAGTCCACCCTTTTGCCGCTGGCACATATGTGTTACACAGACGGCAACAGATTATTTTTTTGCCACTGATAACTGGTATGTGGATAAATCTTAAACACTTGGGTATTTATATTAGGAACCACCTCTGTTGGTCCCAGACAAATATATAGATTTTAAATGCAGGCGGTATCTATTGTTTTGTAATGAAGGACTCCTTTTTGGTATCATGTGCAGTGTTTTCTGAAAACTTTTATTAGCTGCTCTGGATACTAATGATGTGTTGGTAATTCTCTTCTGCTCACCTGATGAAGCATGTATTGATTACGTAACATACACATACCTGAATCCTGCAATTTATAAACACATATAAAGCTTCCATGTCCCATACAAAATTTTAGACTTTTCCCTGAATGGTCTTTCATGCAGTAATGTGCATATAGCTACAATTGTCATGTTTTTTTTACTTCTAAGCTTTGTTTGGTCTTTCTTTTCAAACGAGGTCCTGGTTAGGTAAGCAGCCATATGAGAAAAGTGTGTGGCTTTTTATGCTTCGCTGGGTTTTTAGGTAGTTTGGAGTTGTATTGTGTCAATTAATTGGTCATTTCCTGTGTTCTGTTATGGTCTGATTGGCAATGGAAGCTCAACTTTAAGAATATCTATCCCACAGGAGGTAATGGTAGTGCGAGTGAAAGTGAAGTTGTTTATGTTATATATTACACCTAATGAGGCTAAATGAGCATTTAACCCCTTGCAGTGGGATGGGGGTGACAGCAAGGGTAATTTAGCTTGAGCTTTAAAAATATAATGTCTTGATTACTATCAGCTTTATTCAATTACTCAGGGACTGATTTATAGTCTAACTGCTACTTTTTTAATTTTAGTTTTCTTTTTTGGCAATTGCCATCAGTGCTTCCTATTTATAAAATGTAATTTTCCTGCATTTGCAATTTAGGTTGATGAAGAAATATCTACTAAAGCAGATATTGGTAACATTTCATAGATACCTTTTTTTGTCAGTATGATAAATTTGAGTGATAATCCCACCCTTCAGGCCATTTTATGTAGCCCTCACATCTCTCCTGCAGCTACAGCAACCCCCTTGTTTCAGCAGTCAACAGAAGATCGGAGGACAGAACTCCTCCGCCAGATCCTGTAATTCTCCTTGCAGCCCTGGAGAGGCTCATCTCTGCCCCCTACCCCCTTCCTCATCTCAGGAGTCAGGAGCAGAGAGGAATACAGAACTCCTTCTACAGATTCTGTGCTTCTCTGCACAGCTGCAGCACCCCCTCATCTCAGCATTTAGCAGACTCCAGCCCTCCTCTGGTCCTCCGCTAGACCCTGCACTTTTTGCTTCCCAGCTCCACCCCCAGCTTCTTCCCGGCAGCAGCACAAGGTAAGGGGGGTGCACTGTGATGTAAGAGAGGGTAGGGGATACCCTGTGTGTGTTTCCCGGCACAACACAAACCATGTTTCCCGGCACAAACTGAAAAACAGTTTGTGTTTCCCGGTACAAACTGTTTTTCAGTTTGTGCCGGGTATAACACTCCCAAAAACTTTACAGAAACAATTTTTGTTTTCTGATCCTAAGTGCTGAAGCTTGAAAAATGCTTCTGGCATATAACAATGTGCTTGGGCACATAGGATAACACTATTAGCTTCTAGGAGCAGAAATGCTGATAATGGCTTCTAGGAGCTTAAAAAAAACACTAGTGTGCATGAAGCCATTTATTGATATTCTTGAATGATCAAGAATCATTCAAGAATATCAATTAATGATATACATGTGGGGACACAATGTGCCGATGTGAGCAGCTGCTGTAATTTAGATTTCATTTTTTCCCAAACGGTAGTGCATAGGAACCCCCTCTCATCCTTTCATCTACGTTTATTGTATTTCTCACAGTATTCCAATATTACACTATTTAGGATCGGTTTCTATTCTCTGTGCTGTGTAGAGCCCACAATATTTTTGATGAAATAAAACTACAAGGGTCAACCGTGGTGAGGGGAGAGCCTCCTCCGGCCCATGTATATGTATTCCTTTTCTTATGGTATTTGTAGAATTAAAAAACTTCTTTTTGAGAAAAGAAAAAAAAAATGTAAAGCTTGTAGAGCACATGGTTTCCCTAGACCAGTGATGGCGAACCTTGGCACCCCAGAGGCTTTGGCACTACATTTTCCATGATGTGCATGTACACTGCAGAGTGCATAAGCATTATGGGAAATATAGTTCAAAAACATCTGGGGTGCCAAGGTTCGCCATCACTGCCCTAGACTGTGAAAATTCCTATTAGGGATTATTACATAGTTATTAATTCTGATAATATTGAAACTAAATTTGAGTGAAATATTTCTGACTGTTCTGTGATAGAATTGCTAATTTGAACAGCTACAGTAACCTATTTGGTATTATAGTTAAAATTGGACTGACAGGGCTAACTTGATACATCTAGTTAAAAAGGGTATGCATCCCTCAAACCCAAACCCTTTATCATTATTTCAGCCTTGACTGCCTGTATAACAGAAAGGGAAAAAGGAATGCACACAAACTCTCATTAATAAAGTAAGCAGCGATGTGCTGAATGGCCAACAGGTGAGGTGAGAAAATCTTCTCTGCCACCCCTAGGAAACTGCTGCCTGACTAAATATTCTCACCTAACCTCTTGGTAGCAATGCTTTTACTGTCACCTTTAGATTAATTCATGTCACCGCATGGGTGATTTTCTGACCCAGAAAAATAAGCCCTGTTGTTGAAGCAAGATTTATTGTCATAGACATTAGGACAAGCATTACTCCAGATGGGCAGATATGGAAATGGCCTTAATGCATCCAATCTATTTTAGCGTTCTCGTCTGGGAAAATCTATTTTCAACCTCACTTTCCCTTTTCTCTTGAGATTTCATTGCTCTGAAAGTACGCAAGTTCTCTTAGAAAGACATATTTTTCAAATATATTAAAGACCTAGTATGTGGAAAACTTTACATCCAAGCTAAAAGGCCGTTTGAGTTTCTGGTGGACCTACTCTAGAACCAGTTATTTTGGTTACATTAAATGTATTTCTTTGGGAGTTGCTGGTACCATTAATATTGAAAACGTTGCCAAAAAGGCCCAGTGTGCAAAAGGTTTAATCCAAACAAAAATGTATACCTTCCAGGGCTATGTCAATTTTCACTTTTAAACATGCTTCAATGCACTTACTCCACAGGTATCTGGAGAATGCATCAAACCTTCCATCTGTACCACAGTCAAGTAGAACATTCATACAATTCTCCAAGCATGATATCCCAAAAAGAGGTAGTGTACACTTCCCAAGTGTCTCCCCTTATGTTGGAGGTAGTGCAGGCAGTTTTGTTCCTCGAACCATATCGTTTGGTTCTGCTCGGAGATGGGAGACTTTTGAAAAAAAGGGCTTTATTTATGATACTGTGGTGATGATTTACTAAGACTGGAGAGAGCAAAATCTGGTGCAGCTATGCATGGTAGCCAATCAGCTTCTATGTTTTATTATCAAGGCCTAATTGAACAAGCTGAAGTTAGAAGCTGATTGGTTACCATGCACAGCTTCACCAGATTTTTTGCTTTCCAGTTTTAGTAAATACGCCCATGTCTTTTAATTACTAATGGATCCCTTTATATTTCTTTCGAAACTGGGCTCCTGCCTGCAGAATGCCATTCCACACATGCTCAACAATATTTTACCTTCAGCCAAGTATTCTTTCTGAACTAGATGTAATCATCCTCCTTCCTTGGATCTAGTGAAACAAAACTTTACCAGTACATTTTCCCAGTATGTCTTGGTTTAAGCAGAACTACTGTATGTGCTTAAATTTATAGTTGTGAATTGGTCTGTGCCTAGATACTTTGCCAGTCAGCCATCTTTAGAGTACATGCCGGTTACAATGCAGCCCACATTCCAAAATCCTCTGCATGGATGTATTAGATCTTTTTTCTAAGGTACGTTTTTATTGCCTTAACTACATATAGGGGAAAAAATATATAGATACATAGCACAGAACAAATGGGCATATGTCTATACAGTATAGCGCTACAGTACATACAAAACAAAGGGGAAAAGAGCATCATCAATTATATAGAAAAATATGCTATCACATAAAGCAGACAGCCATAAGCAGAGTAAATAGCCTTGCAGCCAATAACAGCATATTGTTATGGATGTGTATAAATAAAGTATTACTTTGGTTGTATCGTATTTTATGAGATGGCTTTTAAGTGGGTAAAGTTTGCTCTTGCTCCTCTGTGAAAGACCTGGTGCTACAAGTGAGACTTCAATCTTCTGATATGTCTATGATCAAGTTGTAAATGCTAAATAATGATCCCATGCGCTCTGTCTTTCTTTTGCTACTTAACCACTTAAGGACCAGGCCTATTTCTGACACATGTTGTTTACAAGTTAAATTCAGTATTTTTTGCTAGAAAATTACTTAGAAACCCAAACATTATATATATATATATATATATATGTATATATATATATATAAATATAAATGTAGCAGGTTTTCCAGGCATTGGGTCTGATGTGGGTCTGCCATTGTCACTGGTAACACCTTCAGCCCATTTAAGCTGAAAACCCAAGTGCGAGATTTGAGTCAAAGACCAGTCTGGCATCTTTGGTTTGTTTTGTTTATTTTGCTTGAGGTCATTGTAGCTGTATTAGTGCACTTGCGACAGAGACAATTGAGTACTGTCCGTGATACTTTTTTTATTTGCACTAACATACAATTTTTCAGGACAAGCTTTCGGGGTATGTCCCCTTCATCAAGATCCAAGCAGTACTCGTACTGCTTGGATCTTGATGAAGAGGACATACCCCGAAAGCTTGTCCTGAAAAATTGTATGTTAGTGAAAATAAAAAAAAGTATCACGGACAGTACTCAATTGTTTTTGTTTATTTTATTATGGGGATGGGAGAAGGGAATGAGTGGGATACTCCTCTGACTCAACTAGGTAAAACTGGGACACTTTGCAGAAAAATGCCTGTCAGCGTTGTCTTGACGCCAGCTGAATGCTGACCAACATATGTATAATGGAGAATGGTGTAGCGCTATACGATGATAGTAAAGGTGAACCATATTGTCCATCAGTCCATAAGGTATTCACACATAACACAATAGCGTTAATAATGATCTTGAAAGTGATCCTCCATTACTATGCTGTGCAGTCCCAAAAACCATGCAAAAAACTCCAAACTCCAAGAGCCAGGTGCAAGGACAGCCACCACCAAAGAATTAAATTGGCCTCTTACCACAACGCCATGATCCTCATTACAGGGATCATAGTCAGCGGGAAAATCAAATCTGTAGCTGAAAAGGGATCTCACACCGGCTTCCTTAACAATTGTTCCCGCTCCTCTCAATCGTTAGGATCGTTAAGGAAGCCGGTGTGAGATCCCTTTTCAGCTCCAGATTTGATTTTCCAGCTGACTATGATCCCTGTAATGAGGATCATGGCGTTGTGGTAAGAGGCTAATTTAATTCTTTGGTGGTGGCTGTCCTTGCACCTGGCTCTTGGAGTTTGGAGTTTTTGCATGGTTTTTAAGACTGCACAGCATAGTCTTGGAGGATCACTTTCAAGATCATTATTAACGCTATTGTGTTATGTGTGAATACCTTATGGACTGATGGACTATATGGTTCACCTTTACTATCATCTTATAGCGCTACACCATTCTCTATTATACGCGATTTGTGATCTGTTTTCTCTGATTCAGGATCAAGTGTTGGCAGCTGTACTGATATATTTATTTTAATTGCATGTATTGTTTTATTATGCGCAGCAAATCTCCCATTTTATCTTTTTGAATGCTGACCAACGCTTACTGGCGCTTGAGAAATGCTGTCTTGCTGAACTGTGCTAGAACTTGGCTTTTAACCCTCTGGTTAACTCAAAAGATCCTGGACTGTAGTAAGACTTGACTCTTGACACTGGGTTTAGCTCAAAAGTCCTGTGAACAGCTCCCTCCAGCCCTTCAATCGCTGACGTAGCTCCTTGTAACTGCTTGTGTTGCTGCAACTCTCAGCACGTTTTTCAGAGCTCTTCAGGCCGGTCACGTGACTCCCAGCTGTACCTCCCACCCATCTAAGGGCTACAGAGGAAGGGGCTGTGCAGCCAGCACAGCGGTCATCTGACCTCTCTGGCTGACGTCAGAGGGAGAGCTCAGCCCCTCCAGCCGTTGCCCGCACATCGAAGTAGGAAGGCGGCCGGGAGTCACGTGACCGACCTGAAGATCTCTGAAAAATGGTATTTAGAGGCATAGTTTTCCATAAATATTTACACTGTGTGTTATGGCTGCATAAAAGAGGGTCTGGTAGTGACAGTTTTTTTTAGAAGGGTTACAGACACTTTAGGCATTATCATATTGTTTATGGATTTGTGTTGAGCTTGCAAGGACAAGTGGTTCATCAATTTCCAATGAGCGTGTACTTTTTGAAGATTGTAAGGCACTTTGTCAGTGATGAAAATACCTTAGATGACATACAAAGATAACTTGTCAACCTAAGAACACTATATAAAGCTACCCAAAGCCAGTCTTTGGCTAGACTGAGAACAAGCTCATGTCTACTGGAGGACCCTACTATACCGGCAACTGGACTCTTTAGGTGATGCTGGTGCATTGGAGTGACCAGATTGCCACATCTGACCGGGTTGTGGAAATTGACTTACACCTTTAATGATAATGACACATTATATTACCAAAATTATTGGGACATCTGCCTTTACATGCACATGAACTTTAATGGCATCCCAGTCGTAGTCTTTAGGGTTCAATATTGAGTTAGCCCACCCTTTGCAGTTATAACAGATTCAACTCTTCTGGGAAGGCTGTCCACGAGGTTTAGGAGTGTGTCTATGGGAATGTTTGACCATTCTTCCAGATGGACATTGATGAGGTCAGGCACTGATGTGGACGAGAAGCCCTGTCTCGCAGTCTGCTCTCTAATTCATCCAAAGGTGTTCTATCGGGTTAAGGTCAGGCATCCGTGCGGGCCAGTCAAGTTCCTCCACCCTAAACACATTCATCCATGTCTTTATGGACCTTGCTTTGTGCACTGGTCCAAATCATTTGGTGGAGGGGGGATTATGGTGTGGGGTTGTTTTTCAGGGTTTGGGCTTGGCCCCTTAGTTCCAGTGAGGGGAACTCTTAAGGCGCCAGCATACCAAGACACTTTGGACAATTTCATGCGCCCAACTTTGTGGGAACTGTTTGGGAATGGCCCCTTCCTGCACCAGTGCACAAACAAGCTCCATAAAGACAGATGAGCGAGTTTGGGGTGGAGGAACTTGACTGGCCTCCACAGAGTCCTGACCTATAGAACACCTTTGGTACGAATTAGAGTGGAGACTGCGAGCCAGACCATCTCATCCGCATCAGTGCCTGACCTCACAAATGTGCTTCTGGAAGAATGGTCAAACATTCCCATAGACACACTCCTAAATCTTTAGGACAGCCTTCCCAGAAAAATTGAAGCTATTATAGCTGCAAAGGGTGGGCAAACTCAATATTGAACCCTACAGACTAAGACTGGGATGCCATTAAAGTCCATGTGTGTGTAAAGGCAGGTGTCCCAATACTTTTGGTAATATAGTGTATCATAAAAATCAACAACAAAATAGCTTGCAATGTTTCAAATCTGGTTAAAGACTAAAAGTTTTACATATGTTTCTAGAATTATGTTTTAATTAGTCGTTGATCACTCCTGGAGACAGTGGTCACCAGAACAAATAGGGGAGCTGACAGGTGCTCTAAAGCTGGCCATAGATGGATTAAAATGTGTCCAGTTCAGCAGGGACCTAGGGAATTTTAATCTATCTATGGCCATTCCCATTCACAAGAAGTCAATCTAAGATAAATGGGCTTGTTGGAAAATTTAGCTTCGATCAGTGCATGCAGCCAATTGGCTGCAGTGTTGGCCAGTGTATTCTGACAGCAAGGGAGTCCCGCTGTCAGAATAAAATGACACAGTGGGGAGGATTCCCACATCCACCTTGATGCCATCTATGGTCATTACTGTTCATGAGAAGTCAATATAACGATTAACTTCTCATGAATGGGCTTGTTGGAAAAATTTGTGTCGATGAGCGTATGAAGCCAATCGGTTGCAGCATTGATCAGTGTAATCTGACAATGGGGTAGTCCTACTGTCAGAATACAATGTCACAGCAGGGGAGGATTGCCATGTCCACCTTGAATGTGTGGATGGTGGAATTGCTTCAGTTTTTTCCCCTTCAGCCTGCTGGCTGAACAAAAAAACTGAGCTTAACTCTTCCCTACACTATACAAAACGAATTAGACATATGGCATAAGACAAAAGTGATAAGTTTTTCACATTGCACAGGGGTTATCCTCATTTAAAGGGGCAGTTACATGTTTTAAGTGTTTTATTTTATAATTTTGTTTATCTAAGCAATTTTCTATTCACTAAACCAGAGATAGTCACTAATGATAAGGCGCCAAAATATCTGCTTATGTGTTCACTATACAAAACGAAACAAAAATGTTTGGCTTTAGATTTTCTTAAATGTTCTTTAATAGCAGCAGGATAAGGTTTTAACAAACATTATGTATTGTTAAAAAAGAACATTGTTGAGAAAAAGTGTCTGTGAAAATGGTACCTTGACAAGTTTGCGGTAACATAAAATAAAACCAGGTCTGTTTTATCTACTATACTCTTCTTTCGTCACTCAAGAGTCAAAACTATGTAGGAATGTAAATGCCAGAAAATCCTGGAATCATGTATCTTTACAATTAAACATTGATGTCTGAAAGCAGGCTAACTGCCAGTGTTAATGACACATCACAAGTGCACCTATAGGGATTGCTACATTTTCAAAGGAGAGCTGTTTTGTAAACAGGGTGACATTCTATAACAGCGAAGACAGACATTCAGCTGATCATATCTTCAGTTCACCTAGCATCCCCCTTAATCATTGCACATTTCTTTCATATAGATCAGGGTCAGTGTAATAAAAGTGAAGTAATCAGTTTGTATATGATTACCTATAGCGCTTGCTTGAAAATAATAAAGACAATAGTTTTAACACTGTTAAATTCAAACTTATAAAAGTGCATATATATAACCCCGTGATCTACTAAAAATATTAAATAAATAGGTACACTTCACATATAAAAATAAATATAAAGTTGAATACAATATTAATTAAATAGATAAATTTGCAAATTCATGTATAGTGCAGGAGATATAAAATTACTTTCATAAAAATGTGCAAAAGTTCATATGCAAAAAAGTTCATATTTAAGTGACGTGACTTCTTGATAGTGAAACTTCAAAGGAAATAAATAAATAAAAAAGTGCACAGTGAATAGTGCTTGGTGCTGCTGTGATAGGTCTTCCACTCTATCCCTGGTCTTCCACTCTATCCCTGGTATCAATCCTTGTGCTCCACCGTGACAAGATAGAGAGATTTCACACTCACCAGATTGCGTGTATATAAGGTCCTAAGGGCCATATGTGCCTTAGGACACTAGGACCACCAAAGCTTTGTGACCCTCCAGGGTCTGGGTGCGTTCTCTCCAGGTAGACGCCTTCTCCTATAGCAACGCTCCTCCTGCCGCCAACTTCCAGTCAGGGATGTTATGTAAGAAAGGAAGGTCTGGATAGTGTAGTACCGTTTTTTCAACAAATGGTTTTATTGCACAGTATCCAGGTGAGCCATTACAAGGTCCAAATAAAAATAGAGGCAATAAAAATCAAGAGAAATCGGGATAAAATCAGATAAGCGCCGTCACTGTTATGAGCTGCGGTGTGGAAAGTGGTACTTCCGGTTTGCGTTCCACCGGGCTCAAGTGACGTCACGACGTGCTTTCCACCTAATGCGTTTGGTCAGCATCACAGCTGACGTTTTCGTCGAAACGCGCTAGATGGAACGCACGTCGTGACGTCACTTGAGCCCTGTGGAACCCTGACGGCGCTTATCTGATTTTATCCCGATTTCTCTTGATTTTTATTGCCTCTATTTTTATTTGGACCTTGTAATGGCTCACCTGGATACTGTGCAATAAAACCATTTGTTGAAAAAATGGTACTACACTATCCAGACCTTCCTTTCTTACATAACATCCCTGACTGGAAGTTGGCGGCAGGAGGAGCGTTGCTATAGTAGAAGGCGTCTACCTGGAGAGAACGCACCCAGACCCTGGGGGTCACAAAGCTTTAGGGTGGTCCTAGTGTCGTAAGGCACATAGGGCCCGCGCAATCTGGTGTGAAATCTCTCTATCTTGTCACGGTGGAGCACAAGGATTGATACCAGGGATAGAGTGGAAGACCAGGGATAGAGTGGAAGACCAGGGATAGAGTGGAAGACCAGGGATAGAGTGGAAGACCTATCACAGCAGCACCAAGCACTATTCACTGTGCACTTTTTTATTTATTTATTTCCTTTGAAGTTTCACTATCAAGAAGTCACGTCACTTAAATATGAACTTTTTTTGCATATGAACTTTTGCACATTTTTATGAAAGTAATTTTATATCTCCTGCACTATACATGAATTTGCAAATTTATCTATTTAATTAATATTGTATTCAACTTTATATTTATTTTTATATGTGAAGTGTACCTATTTATTTAATATTTTTAGTAGATCACGGGGTTATATATGCACTTTTATAAGTTTGAATTTAACAGTGTTAAAACTATTGTCTTTATTATTTTCAAGCAAGCGCTATAGGTAATCATATACAAACGGATTACTTCACTTTCATTGAGCACTCGCACTTTCACTATAGCAGCTGCATATCACATATATTTATATATTATCATTTATTTAGAAATTTTAGGTTTCTCCATTTGGCGCGGGAATATACTTTGTATATTTTATTTCTCAGTCTAATAAAAACCTATTATCTACCAAACTAATAAAAAATATACTTCAGAAAGTGAGGTTACCTTTGCAAAGTCAGAAAAGCTTGAGGTGATTGTAGTCGTATTAGTGCATTTGCGACTGAGACAATTGAGTACTGTCCGTGATACTTTTTTTATTTGCACTAACATACAATTTTTAAGGGACAAGCTTTCGGAGTATGTCCCCTTCATCAAGGTCCAAGCAGAAGTCAGAAAATAATTTCATACTCAAATGTTTCTGCTGTAGACAGTTCTTATTTCCAATAATTATCTATACATGACTATGTGAAGATCAGTAAGCCATAATCAGCTTAATCTTAGACTGGAATAGGTAAGAAGTTCGCCTTCCATGTGTGAGTACCTGGATATTTGTCAAGGACAGTGTATAATTTCTGTGGTAAACTACATAAATCTGTCCGTTTTTTGTCTACTACTCTGAGTCTGTATCATTTATATTGAAGGAACAGAGGACTCATTTTTAAAGTATGTTGAAATACGGAAATAGAGGTTTCTGTTATGAAGCAAATTGTGTGGATATCATAAGTAGGAACAAAACAAAAAAAGTTAAAGTGGAATTACACTGCATCTGAGCACCACAAACCAACAATTCTATTTAATTTATTTTTAATATTTAAAGCAAACCCACCCATTCATTCATGTATCCATGCTTTATATTGCTGAGAAATCAATTTAAAAAAATACCCCCTAGCATTTTTGTCTGTGGACATCTTGAGTAAGGGCAGATGATTCATGTAGCATTTACTTCCTGGAATCCATCTGTTCTTAGCTCAGGAATGCAGGTGTTCTATCAGATTACCGCTACCCATCAGATTGTGTAATGGAAGTGACGTTCTGACCAAAAAATACTTACTACGCATGCGTTATGCGTTCCATGGCGATATACATTCCAAACACTTCATGATCTGCGGGTAGTGGTAATCTGCGGACATCTTACTACACCCGCTATGTCTTGAATTTCAGGGTAATTTTAGCAAAAAGGTGAGCGTATATAAATAACTATAGCATATTGACATCTGTGATGCTGTTTGGATGTTATATTTGGAAAGCCTAAAGGTTTAGCGCTGAGCAGTGCGGGGTGTACCAACATGGCCTCCGCAACCTTCCTACTGCTGGCATCCAGTTTTTTTCAAAATAGCATCACAGATGTCAATAGACTTATATTATTATGATACGCTCACTTTTTTGCTAAACCTACTCTGAAATTATAGACTTAGCTGGAAAAGGAGGTACACCAATTTTTGTTGTGCACTCTGATTACTTATTCATGTGCTATAGTAAAAGTCATGTTTTTAAAATTCTCCTTGCGCATGTTTGGGTATTCAAAGTAAACCCCAATAGCTAGCACTTTGCTAGGTGAACAGCCTGTAATGCCTTTAGAAAATCATCATTGTCTTCTCTTTAGGATTCTGCTTTTACATGTACAAAACATGAACCTGAAAATGACAGTCCTTTACATTTTGCTGAATTGCCAGATGTGAATCAATGTTGCCACCTATGGAAAGAATAATGAATAAAATATGAGATTATTGTTAAAAATAGTACAGGGCCAATTCATTATGATGAAAATGAGCACAAAAGTAAAAAAACAACAATCAGGATTTTTGTTTATCATTTCTATTAAATGAAAGGTAAAACCTTACTGATTGCAATTAGTCAGGATAATCCCACTTTGATGAATTACAAATACTATTGTTTTCATTAGAGTGTCACATAGATTGTGACACTTAAGCCTAGTACACACCACCAGTTTTTTGCTGGGTTGAATGAAAAAAAAAAAAAACTGACAGCTCCAGGCGGAGCTGCTGTACTAACAATCTGATGCTAGTACAGCGATCTCCCATGCTGTTCTATAGTGTTCTGACAGGGGGATGCCCCCCTAACCCTGCCAGAACACTCTGGTCAATGCCGGTCGGCTGCTGGTTTTCAAGCACAGTTGTCCGACAGAAGCTGGCTGAATGTGAGCTGTTTTTTATTGAACCGGCCGATGTCCCCTGACATTCGGCCCATGTGTACTAGGCTTTAGAGTTGAGCCATCAGATGACATCAGATGACATGATGTCAACCTTAGTTCAGCGATCCTAAATGACATTCACAATAGATTTCTCAAGATTTGTCAGCCTTGGCTACCTTATTCTAAAGCCTAGCACATACTACCAGTTCTTTTTTGGTTGACCAAAACATTAATCCAAATAGCCATAACATTGCTTTCAAACCCCTCCCTCCCCCTCAACAAGTCTGGGGGAGCTGCACTCATAGCCCTTCTCCCAGGCCTACAACCCCCCAACAAACTAATCACACATCCACATTTTCACTCTCTTTCACCCTACCCTGTATTCTCTGCTTAAGACACATTTTACGTTGGCCTGCAAGACAAAAACAACAAAAATACTTGAGCTTGATGTCATTTTCTTTTTTAGTATTTAAAATATACTTAAGCCTATGAACAAAAAATGGGATATATTGCAGCTTACCAGTCCTAAGATGTAGTGGCTGCATACATTTTAATTTCTCAGACCTAAAACATCTTTAGCAAATAGAGACCTGTTGACCTTGGCAGAGATAGTGTGTCCTTTTCACTTTGTGTTTGATGAACTAAAAGCACAGACAATCTCATCTTTCTTGTGAATACTGCTGGTCCCATCACCCCCCCCCCCCTTCATGTAATGGAGATAAAGAAAGGTGTTGGAAGTCCAGTCTGTCTAACAACCATGGCTTCCTCCACAGATACAGTGGAGGAGTGAGCATAGCCCCCCAAGAACAGCCAGTGTGTCTTAGCAGAATTGCCTGGTGAAATTAGAATAAAAACGAATGCAGCCACCACATTACTTTTGTTTTGGGTTTAGGTACACCTTCAACCAAGAAACCTAAAAACAACAATCAGACTATAGTGTGTAAATGCAAAGGTGACCATACTGTATGTTGAAGGTATACAGATGAACAGAGAAAGGAATGTTAAAGCTGCACCCTGTATATTATGGTAATGCTTATTAATAAATTATACAATTGTATAAGAAAAGGGTATAGTATAAACGCTGGTAATTCATTTTGTTGTGGACAGTACTGAAATATTCTGGATTGGATTTGTTATAGCCAGTTGTCCTTTGATAAGAATAGTCCATAAGCATAAGATGCTTCCAAGCTGCTCTATGGAAGTCTAGCTTGAGTTTGAATAAATACTTCCGCAGGTTACAAGACAAATGAATAGGAGCTGAATTTCACTCCTCTCCAGCCAAACATTTGTGCTAGTCACTGTGACATATGGCAAACTCCAAAGTAAAGGTGATTTCTTTTTTGGATGAAGTGCTGGGTAAAGTGTATAGGAAATTGGATTCCTGTATTTACACAGCACAGTTGCTCTGTTGTGTCAAAGCTGAAAATATTCAGTGTTCATTACAGAGCCTGATGTAAGTACACAGGAATAGAATGAGGCAAATAAATGGTGTAACTCCAATCAGCATAAATATATCCCCACCGGATAGCAAAGTTTCATAGCTTGTTTAGTCTAGGGGGGGGGTTTAGAGTAGAGGAATACTTACCTTGCTTTTGATATGTAGCCAGCCCTTGAAGCCCTTCTTGTACAATGCAGGACAGCTGGTCATGCATTGTAAGCAATAATGTTGGACAATCTAAGACCAGATGAGCGGAAAAAAGAAAGACAGGACTAAGGGTACGTTCACATTGGAGGCAGGTTTAAAAATCGTGCGAGTTCAGCTGAATTTGCACGATTTCAAACCCACTTTTCATTGCGAGTTCAGGAGCGATTTAAAAATACATCAGTGTGGGTTCATACACAGATGTCTATTGAAATAACCCCCGAAGTGGCCAAAAGTAGTGGAGGAACTACTTTTGGAAATCAGGGTGGCGCCACAAAGTTTACATTGCACCGTTTCGGACAGTGCCGTTGCTGGCAATAGGCTGTGATTTTACATGTCAAATTGCCCCGATGTGAATGGGGGCTTAAAGTGACCTACAACCCCTTGTGATTAAACAAGCTAATAAACCATACTGTCTGGGGTATTACATAAAAAAATAATATTTTACTGCTAACTGGAGTTCAGCTTTGAAGATACCCTCAAGTCAAAAACTACACGTGATTACTGAAAAGAGCAATCAATGATTTATGTTTTCAGCAAACCTGCCATAAACCTGGGAAATTAAAACAGAGCATATAATGAAAGTACATGACAAATCAATCCATAGATCCATGGATATAGGCTGCTGATGGTATATGCAAATGCTTACATTTTCTGTAAAAGTCAGCTGCGCCCCCAGCTCCCTATTGAGCAGACTCTATGATTATTATGAAAGCTTGGTAGAAGCATGTTTCACAGGAAATATTTTCAATATAAACTCAGCTTTTTGAATCTCTGGATTTACCAACAAGTAGTGGCCAGTAACACAGTGAACAGCCTGATTTTGAAGTCATAGATTTCAGGCATGGCCCTGCAGGAATCAGGTATGGGTTGCCTCTTTGTATTAATCATGCAGATTTGTAAAGTTATTGAAAGGTTTACTTTAAGGCATTTTGCACATAGGATGTTTTGCCAAATCTCCTAGAAGTCTTTCCTCTTTGTCAGCAGCATTTTGGTAGTAAAAACATCTTGTAAAAGTGTGTAACGCGTTTGGGGTGCGTTTACAGGCGTCAAGCATTAGGGCGTTAATAAATTTTCTTGGCCAGGATAATCATTTTTCCTGGCCATTGAAATTAATTAAAGCTCAAGTGCTAAACATGGCTAGTGTGAACGCTCATTTGGACATGCTTAGAAGCAACAAGCGTTTTTTTCTGCCAAAACTCTGCTGCTCCTGAAAGTACTGGCAGTGGGTTTTATTATCCTGCCTCTGCTTCTAAACTCCTCTAAAAGCTTATGTGTGCATGAACACATAGGCTAACATACAGGGGCATTTAGAGGCAGGGATAAAAATGGCAGACGCCCCTAGGAGAATTTGAAAAAACGTTAAGTGTGTATGAGGCCTTAAAGCGGAGTTCCGGCCTCAGAATCGTTTTTTTTATAAAAATCCTGCCCAAATAGTGATCTATCACCCTTAATACGTCCGCAAATCCCATATTGCATAGTTTTATAAGTTAGTGTAAATCGTAAATTCTTACTTTTAAAATAGTTTGCTGAGCGCGGCCATCTTTGTTGTGGTTATCCGAAGCCGCAGTATGTAAATGTATTCCCTTTTCCTGGTTCTAGCTCATTGTGCAAGCTGTGAGAGGAGCCCAGCCGCCTATGTCACTGCCCATTGCCTCCTGGGAGTGATGAGTAAGAGCTCCCAGGACGCATTGCAGGACAGGAAGTGACGGCGCGGGCCGCGGCCGCAGAGGGAGGAAGTGAAAGGAAGGTAAGTATATTTTCTTCTGAAACAAGGTAAGTGAAAAAAAAAAATCGTGACTATCCATTTGTTGTTTAGGTGACACTCAGCAAGTAGATGGCCCAAAATCGATTGTGTCGATTCTGAGGCCGGAACTCCACTTTAAGCTCAGTTGTAGTCTAAACCTTAACAGCTTAGGTAAGGTCAAGAAGCATAGAGAATAATTTTTTTTTATAGCATTTATTTGATCTATTACCTAATATTGATACCCCAAACCTGGCAGCTTGCTAGAGATGAGGACTACTGCCTCTGTGTAAGAACAGTGGTCTGTCCCCAGCAGTCCAACATACCCCATGCAGAATCACATCTACTGAACATGAGCTTATGCTCACTTGATTGGAGCATAGTGGTCCTTATCTAAAGTGGACTGCCAGACACTGGGAATTTGGGGTAGCACTAATAACAAAAAATGGAAAGAATGACTAAAAGAAGTAAAGAGTAGGCAGAGTATACTCAATATTAATTTAACAACTTTTTCTGGTAGTCCAAATAGAATTCTTAAAGGGTCTAATGTAAAGACGACATTCAACACCTAAGAGATTATGATTGGAACAAACGTCTGTGATTGATCACATGCAGAAAAGGTGGAAAAAAAGGTATCAGTGTATACAAAGCATTTCAGACAACAATCTAAGCATGAGGAATGTATCCCTTTCCTTTCCTGAAATGACAAACACCTGGTAGATTAAGGCTGTTTGGATTGGTTTGCCTCCATCTGAGATTAATGATGTAGGTAATACCTCTAACACCTCATCCATGGTAAGTGAGGGCTAATTCACAACTATGAGTGTGCAACAATACACATAACATCATGTGTTAGTATCTTGCTTTAGCATGCATGTTCAGTGCATCAATTCAAAGTAAAAGAATGTTACAAGTTTGTCCAAATAAAGTGGTTGTAAACCCACTTTAAAGACTTTTTTCCTATAGGTAAACCTATATTAAGGGCCGGTTCACATTTGTACGGCTGCCGCGATCGCATGTAATTCGGAGCGCACTGCTCCTTCATTACATGCGATCGAATGTGCGGATGCGAATTCAGCCATACACTTTGTCTGAAATTCGCACTGCACCCGCAGCGAAGACGCACAGGACCCTTTTTTCCAGCTGCATCAGGATCGGATCGCACAGTGGTTCACACTTGTGCGATCCGATCCTGTGCGAACTGTCAGATCGCACTGCGATATGCGATCAAACTGGGGGTGTCGTTAACATTTAATTGACACCCCCTGCATATCGCATATGGCAGTGTGAACTGCCAGATGTGCGTTTCCGATGCGAGAACAGGCTGCGAATTCGCAGCCTTCCCGCATTGCACAAGTGTGAACCGGGACTGAGGCTTACCTATAGGTGCTATAAATATCTCCTAAACATGCACCGTTTAGGAGATATTTACAGTGCATGCAGCCGATGATGTCATCGGCGCATGCGCTATGAAGAAACGGCCATCCGTGCCAATCCTTCCAGTGCCCAGTGCCGTGCGGCATTCGCGGGAGTGATGTAATCGCGCCTCCAGCCAATCAGATGGCCGCAGGACGCGATCCAGGAAGCAGGATGGCCGAACATGTCGGCCGTCCTGTCGGCACTGCGGGGGCTTCGTTTTTAGGTAAGTACTTCATAATGAGCTAGTATGCGTTGCATACTAGCTCATTATGCCTTTGTCTTTACAGGTTTTTTTTTTTCACATTTTTTTTCAGTGGGTTTACTTCCTCTTTAAACAATAAACCATTGCAATTTTTCCTTTGTACTGCTATGAATAGAGAATACTTCCTACTAGTTTCTATGTTGAGGATATCATCATTTAGAGTTCAAAGATGTTGATTCCTTCTATACTGAATTGTCTCTGTTACTGTTGTAGCAGCTGTTGTGGAGCAAGAGCGGGAAAGGAAGAGGAGACTTAGAGATCAGTTTCTGTACAACCAGCTTGACCACAGATGTATCTAAATTCAGCCAGTCCTTCCTTAACAGGCCGAATTTTGATCCATCTATGGCTGGCTTAAAAGTAGAGTAAGCCCCTCTACCTATTTTACTGCAGGCTCTTACCCAGTTGTCAATGCTACCATGGTCTGAGCCACTTGCCTCATTTCTCTTCTTGTTTGTCCCCTCCTTCCCTTATTACAGCCCCCCAAAAAAATATCATTCTAATATTTAGGTAACTGTATAATAAAGGCTGAAACATACACGGAACATACACCAGTGTACTCTAGCATAAAATATGAGGGAGGAGGAACAGAATAATAGAATGGTAATAGTAGAATGGTAATCCCATTAACAGAACAGAATGGTAATCCCATTAACAGAACAGATTGGTAATCCCATTTATATGAGATATAATTGCTAAAGAATGGTATATTGCTTTTTGGGACTGGAAACTCCTTGCTGGAAGTGCAATAAAAAAAAAATACCTTTCTTAAACTGTCTGAGGGAGTGGATTGATCTGTTATTATCATCATCAAATCAAATCATTATTGTAATAAAAAATACTAGCAATATCTGCATTACACTAGTTCAGAAAAATATCAAAGCAAAAAAAAATCCTACTGCAGGGGATTCTTCTCATTTGACTTTCAGCTCTGAGCAAACTTGGAAAAATATGAAATAATGGGATTTTTGACCTACCGTAAAATCCATTTCTCTGATGTTCATTGATGGACACAGCTCCTGACCTTTTTGACCATTTTGATATACTGCCCCTTACAGGAGTAGAACACACCAGGCAGAAAAAGAACTTGACTATGCCTATGGGCAGTTGCAGGAGGTATACTCCCCCTCTCTGCTATAGGTACTCAGTTTTGTTACAAGCAGTTTCCCAAGTAATACAACTCCACAGAGGGGTGGGTGCTGTGTCCGTCAATGAACATCAGAGAAATGGATTTTACACTAAGTCAAAAATCCCATTTTCTCTTTCGTTCATTGACGAACACAGCTCCTGATCTTGTTGACAATTATCCCAAAGCAGTGTCGAACATGAGGGGTGGGAACAGAATGAAAAAATTCCCAAGGCTAAACTGTAGCCAACTATGTAACAGGAGCTCAACCCAAATAACTGGAGCCTACTTAAAAAACATTACACCCCAAAGAGGGAACAAGCTCCCTAAACAGCAGCCTGCAAAACCTTGCGGCCAAAAGAGGCATCCGCAGATGCAAACACATCCACTTTATAAAGTTTTGTGAAAGTGTGCACCGACGACCAAGTAGCCGTCTTGCACACCTGCGTTACTGATGCCTGACGGAAGGCCTAAGAAGCACTGAGCGCCTGTGTAGAGTGCGCCTTCACAGGGAAAGGAGGAATCTGACCCTTAATCGAATAGGCCTGCCTGAGTCACCGTCTGTCTGATCCATCTAGAAATGGTCGCAGAAGAAGCAGATAGTCCTTTTCGAAGCCCATGCGTAAGCACAAATAGTGAGTCTGACTTCCTAAAAGACTCCATAGCTGCCAGGTACACCCGAATAACCTGAACCACATCCAGGGAATGCAACTCAATTTCCTTAGGATGTTTAGGCCTGGGACACATGGAAGGCAATTCAATGTCCTCATTCAGATGGAAATCAGAGACCACCTTTGAAAGGAACGACGGACGGGGTGAAGAACCACCTTATCTTTGTGGACCACCAAATAAGAGGAACGACAAGACAATGCCGCCAATTCTGACACCGAGCAAAGGTGATAGCCTCAAAAAAAGGCCAACTTCTGGGATAGCATAAGCAGGGGAATCTCCCAAATATTTTCAAAGGTAGGCTTCTGTAGAGTTGAAAGCACCAAGTTGAGATCCCAAGGCGGTAGTGGGGACTGCACTGGTGGAGTCAAATGTCAAACCCCCTGAATAAAAGTACGCACCAGGGAGTGCGTGGCCAAGGGTCATTGAAAGAAGACCGCCAAGGCCAACACCTGACCCTTAATGGTACTCAAGGCCAATTTCTACTTAACCCCCCCCCCCCCCCCCCCCCGTTGAAGGAAGGTCAAGACCTGAGCCAACGAAGTGAACCGAGGGTGAACAGCAAGCTGCTCACACCATGAAATGTACTATTTCCATGTACGATGATAGATCTTCTTTGAAGTGGCCTTCCTAGCCTTCAGTAGTGTGGAAATCACCGACCCAGACAAACCTGTATCCTTCAGCACCTGGCTATTAACAGCAACTGTAAAGCAGGATAGAAGATTGGCCTTTGGGACAGCAGATCCTTCCTGAGAGGTAGTCTCCATGGTGCGTTGGCGACCAGCCGTGCCAGGTCGGCGTACCAATCCAGGGCCACTAGAATTCCTTCTGCCTCGATCCTGTGCAAGAGTCTTGTCAGAAGCTTGAAAGAAGGGAAAGCGAAAATCAGATATTACTGGCCCCAGGGGGCCACCAGCGCGTCTGTGGCATCTGCTAGCAGATCCCGTGACCGTGCCACAAACCTGTGCACCTTCCTTTTAAGCCAAGACGCCAACAGATATACCTCGGGGGTGCCCCCCTGGGACACAGTTGATAAAACACCTCCGGATGAAGGGACCACTCCCTTTGGTCCAACGCCTGCCGACTGAGATAATCCACCTGCGGAGAGGGTCGGAACAAAACGCTCTGACTACCAAAGAATGCCGGCTACCTCCAGAGCTGCTAATGCACTTCCACCCTGGTGATTGACATAAGCCACGGCCCTGGCATTGTCCGATTGGATTTGCACTGGACACCCCTGAAGGCGATCCATCAAGTAATTCAGGCACAGCCTGATCGCCCGGAGTTCCAGGACATTGATAGGGAGACTGGACTGTCCAAACTCCCTGAGCGGAGTGCTGACCGAGGACACCTCCCCACCCGGACAGACTGGCATCCGTGGTGACCACTGTCCAATACAGGAGGAGAAAAGATTTGCCCTGGTGAAGAGCTGGAGAGCAAAGCCACCAGATTAGAGACCCTTTTGTTTTTTGGCTCAGCTGGATCTGATTGGACACTTGTCCCATTTGGCTAAGATCTCCATTTGCAGGGACCTCGTATGGAACTGTGCAAACGGGACCGCCTCTAAGGTAGAAACCATCAGGCCCAGCACTCTCATGCAAGTCTGGAGAGACGACCACCTGCTGGACAGCAAGAGATGAATCGCAGCATGCAACTTATGGAGTTAGTCCAGAGGAAGGAAGACTCTGGCTAGAGCCGAGTCAAGAGTCAGACCCAGATAGTCCAGTTTTGTGGAAGGAACCAGAGCAGACTTCTGAAAATTCAGAAGTCAGCCAAACTCCCTCAGGGTCCGTATAGTGATGTCCACGTTGTCCATCAGAGCAGTAGGAGACTCTGCTCACAAGAGAAGGTCGTCCAGGTAGCCCAGTACTGTGATTCCTCGCTGACGTAAGAACGCCAGCACCGGAGTCAACACCTTTGTGAAGACCAGAGAAGCAGAGGCGAGATCAAAGAGTACTGCCACAAACTGATAATGCTCCTCTCCCACGGCAAAGCGGAGGAAGCGTTGGTGACAGACACATATTGGAATGTGAAAGTATGCATCCTTGATGTCGATAGAGGCAAGGAAATCCCCCTGATGCAAGGATGCCACCACCATGCGAACAGAATCCATTCTAAACTTCTGTACCTGCATAAAGCAGTTCAGGACCTTGAGATCCAGAATCAGACGCACCTTCCCTTCTTTCTTCGGGACCGTGAACATGTTTGAATAAAACCCCTGAAAACATTCCGGAGTTGGACCTGGAACAGTTATCCTTGAAGTAACAGGTCTTGCCCTGCCCCGAAGAGGGCTTGCAGTCGGTCCAGGGACAGACGCACATTGGAAGGAAAGAACTTCTCCGGAGGGTAAAAACAAATCTCGATCTTGTACCCGGACCGTATCACTTCGTGGACAAACTAGTCTTGCACCAAGGAGGTCCACAGGTCCAGAAACCAGCGAAGACACCCCCCCACCCCAGGCACAGGTGAGGGCACACCTTCATGCAGAAGGACCCTTGTATGCGGGTCTGGAGAACCCCGCTTTAGACTTGCTAGATCAAGTTCGCTTGGTTCCTCCTGAAGAGGCCTTTAAAGGCTATGAACCCTTGTCAGCCGACTCTGAGGGATGAAAAAACATCCTGTGAGCCGAGAAGGATGGGCCACGTCTGCAACAAGGTTCCTTACCCTTACTAGCCTGCGGAAAAAAGGTGCTCTTCTCCCCTGTGAGACTCTTAATGATGTCATCCAGGGTAGCTCCAAACAGGCGATCTCCTTGAAAAGGAAGATCAGTTAAGGCTTTTTTAGAGGTCTGGTCCACAGACCATCATTTGAGCCACAAAACACACCTAAGGACCACTGCTGAACCAGACAATTTAGAAATCAGGGGAGCCACATCCAAAGAGGTATCACAGATAAACTGCAGCCCCTAGACCAAATGGTCCACCAGCTCCGTAAAGGCAGGGGGGAGCTGCTCTTCTTCCAGGTCATGATGTAAAAGTTTAGCCCACTCGCTCAGAGTTTCTGACACCAGGGCAATGGTGAAGACCAGTCTGAGTGCATAGCCAGCCACAGTGAACATACTGCAGAGCCTCCACCTCTCTGTCAGCCGGATCCTTCAAAGCCAGCGACTTCTACCGGAATCAGGGTTGCCTTATTCAACCTGGAAACTGGGGATCCACCACTGGTGGAACAGTCCAGACACAAAGCAAGTAGGGGGGACCGTGGCAGGATACCCCCACTGGGTACAGAACCCCTTCCACAGCTGATTGCCTGGCTCCAGAAGAGAAGAGGTTGGGACTACGGACTGAGGTGGAAAATGGACATGGCAGTGTGAATCCTGAGGGTAAAACAACAAGTAATAAGAAGGAGTGCACCTAATAGTGTATGTATATATATTATATAATATTTTCCATTTTTCACCTTAGCTATCTCCATGGAGATTTGCACTACCTTGTGGCTCCTATTCATGTTTACGTCCCTGACATTGCTCCCTCAGTTCCCTTTGTGGACGTTTTGGACGTCTTTGGCGGCCTTTGGCTCTCAGCATTCACACACCATTCCATGTTGGCTTCAAGGTAATTTCCAGAGTGGATTATATACTCCATACAGATTGAGTTTCACATACCTTTCTGTAAACTATTTAATTATTTGATTATTTATACTCCTTTTAGATATTCCTCTGTGCATCTGCTCTTGAAGAAGTAGCATTTGGTCTACAAAATGTGTCGAGCAAATTTTGATGCCAACTTCATGTTCACTATTTCTAGATATATTTGGACAGTACTCACCATCCATGATTTTATTACCAGTTTCTCTTTGTTATTTATGTGTTACCATTTATTATATGTGTATGGTCTGTGACCTCCCTATTGATAATTATATGGTTTTCATCATGTTTTTGCATTACTTACTATCTAAGATGTTTTATTCTGTGTTGGCCGTAATAAATCTTTGTTAAAATTTTTATATGTTTCTTTGCTACTTATGGTCCGATTTATACATTGCTCCTCACTCAAATTCCAAACCTCTAATCTTCTCCACTTAACCAGGGATGGAGACACTATATGTGTCTCATTTAAAGTCCCAATGCCCCTGCTCCGGGGCCAACCCTGTTCATTGCCTGGCTCCAGACAGAACCTCCTCGCCATCTAAATGGGAGGGCTGTCGACCAGGTGGAATGCTGCGACGCAGGCCCGAGACCCGGTCGCATGCGACCTCGTGAGGCGTTTAACTCGAAGGCCAGCCCCTGTCCAGTGGGGCTATGTCATGGCAGAGCTGAGGTCTGCGCTCGCTGGCCAGACTGGGGTGACCACTGGATCTAGATTATCCAGCCCATCGCCCAGTTCGGCAGTTGATTGTAGATCTCACAGGGAAAATCCAGGAGAAAAAAAAAATCTATCTAAAAATAAAAAATTGCCTGGACCAGAGATCCAAACAAGAAACTAGGTCCCTACTCCTGACTAGGCAGAATAAAACTGAGTACCAATAGCAGAGAAGGGGAGTATACCTCCTGGGACTGCCCATAGGCATTGTCAAGTTCTTTTTCTGCCTAGTGTCTACTCCTGTAGGGGGCAGTATAACCCAATGGTCAAGAAGATCAGGACCTGTGTCCATCAATGAACGAAAGAGAAAATATATTTAGGTCTGTTAATTAGGGATAGATACCAACATGTTAGGTTGGGTAATTATACAGTGCCTTGAAAAAGTATTCATACCCCTTGAAATTTTCTACATTTTGTCATGTTACAACCAAAAAGGTAAATGTGTTTTTTTTTTGGGGGGATTTTATGTGATATACCAACACAAAGTGGCACATAATTGTGAAGTGGAAGGAAAATGATAAATGGTTTTCAAAATTGTTTTACAAATAAATATCTGAAAAGTGTGGCGTGTATTTGTATTCAGTCAATTGAGTCAATGCTTTGTAGAACCACCTTTTGCTGCAATTACAGCCGAAAGTCTTTTTGGGTATGTCTCTACCAGCTTTGCACATCTAGAGAGTGACATTTTTGCTCATTCTTCTTCGCAAAATAGCTTAAGTTCTGTCAGATTTAGAGAGCATCTGTGAACAGCAATTTTCAAGTCTGGACAGTCAAGGTAGATTTAAGTCTGGACTTTGACTGGACCATTCTAACAAATGAATATGCTTTGATCTAAACCATTCCATTGGTTGTATGTTTAGGGTCGTTGTCCTGCTGGAAGGTGAACCTCCACCCCAGTCTCAAGTCTTTTGCAGACTCTAACAGGTTTTCTTCTAAGATTGCCCTGTATTTGGCTCCTTCCATCTTCCCATCAACTCTGACCAGCTTCGCTGTCCCTGCTGAAGAAAAGCATGCCCACAACATGATGCTGCCACCACTCTGTTTCACGGTGGGGATGGTGTGTTCAGGGTGATGTGCAGTGTCAGTTTTCTGCCACACATAGCAATTTGTTTTTAGGGCAAAAAGTTCAATTTTGGTCTCATCTATCCAGAGCACCTTCTTCCACGTTTGCTGTGTTCCCCACATGCTTTCTCACAAACTGCAAACTGGACTTCTTATGGCTTTCTTTCAACAATGGCTTTCTTCTTGCCAATCTTTCATAAAGGCCAGATTTGTGGAGTGCACGACTAATAGTTGTCCTGTGGACAGATTCTCCCACCTGAGCTGTGGATCACTGTAGCTCCTCCAGAGTTACCATGGGCCTCTTGGATGCTTCTCTGAATAATGCTCCCCATGCCCGGCCTGTCAGTTTAGGTCAGTGATGTCGAACCTTGGTATCCCAGATGTATTGGAACTACATTTCCCATGATGCTCAACTACACTGCAGAGTACATAAGCATAATTGGAAATGTAGTTCCAAAACATCTGGGGTGCCAAGGTTCGCCATCACTGGTTTAGGTGGACAGCCATGTCTTGGTAGGTTTGCAGTTTGCCATACTCTTTCCATTTTCAGATGATTGGTTTAAACAGTGCTCCGTGAGATGTGCAAAGCTTGGGAGCTGTAGCTCTCTGCAGCTCCTCCAGAGTTATGTCCACTGCTGCTGATAAACTGAACTTTAGGAGCAATTGGGTGTTTTTTTCAGCAGCCCCTGAACTCTCCTCTATGTTATCTTATCTGTCCATGTACACTGCGATATTTATAGTTGTTTAGAGGCAGTTGAGTTTAGTGGCATTTTTTTGAAAGCAAAAAAATGCATTCAGACAGAAGTTTATTGGCATTTGAAATGCCAAATGCTTGTAACAGCATGCAAATGCGTCTAAACGCAGTAACTCACGCTTTTAAGTTTTTCGTTTATAAGTGTTTTCAATAGGGATTCATTTCTGACCATTTTAATGTAAAAACGCTTTTAAAAGGCAACGCAGCTAAACGAGCATAAACGCTGCAAAACTAGCTTTCAAGTTCCACCATTCAGGAGAGGTTTTCAAACGTCCTGTGTACATGAAGCCTTACCATGGGCTTCTTGGCTGCTTCTCCGATTAATGCTCTCCTTGCCCAGCCTGTCAGTTTAGGTGGACGGCCACGTCTTGGTAGGTTGGCACTTGTGCTATACTTTTTCCATTTTTTTTGGATGATGGATTGAACAGTGCTCTGTGAAATGTTCAAAGCTTGGGATATTTTTTTTTTAATCACCTACCCCCCCCCCCCCCCTTTAAACTTCTCCACAACTTTATCCCTGACCTGTCTGGTGTGTTCCTTGGTCTTCATGATTCTGTTTATTCTTGTTCAAAAATTTTTATTTAGAATAAAGGGTGAACAATCATGTGCGACAATGAGCACAACATATGGCAGTAGGTACCAACGATATGAAATCAGTAACAATGAATCATTCAACTGTAGTATAAAAATACAGAGTGGAACAAAATCGTCAATAGTAACATCGTATAACAGGGATGTAGATTAACAAGCAGGAGGAAGAGTGCAAGTTATTGGTGAGATTAAATTGTAGTGTCGTCCCCCATAAGAGACGCAAAATGACAACACAAATAAAGCCCCTTGGCACCCCAACGGGGGACAATGCCAAAGAGCCCGAGGAGTCTGGGAGACCATGATACATGGGTGGGCGGGAATAATCGAGGGCCGCCTAAAAGGCGGGAAGGGAGAAGCAGAGGGTAGAGGGGGAGGGAGAGGAAAGAGAAAAAAAAAAAAAAAAAAGGGGGGGGGGTAAAAAATAAAAAAGAAAAGGGGGGGAAAGGTCAAGTGAAGGGGGGGAAGACGTGGGGTGCACGTTTCCCCCAGGGGAGGGCCGACCAGAGAACCGCAGGTTGAATAAGTATGGATTCATGGCCCAGGGTATGATCATGGGCGCAGCAAGGCGATGTCAAGACCAGGGGGCAAAAAATGAGTGATCCAAGGAGTCCACAATTTTTCAAACTTCGGGACCGTGTCTTGAAGGACAGCCTCTATTTTGGCATGGATCATGGCTTGGGTTATCCTGTGTTTAGTGGCCAGTACGCATAATGAGGGGGTTTTCCAAGCCTTAGCTATGGTCTGCTTGGAGGAGGTGGTGACATGGAGAAGAAGCTTAAATTGGCGGTGCGTCAGAGCGGCAGGTTTTAGGTTCAAGAGGGCAATGGAGGGATCAGGAGATAAAGACACGTCAAAGAGTTGTGAAAGGATCTGGAATATTGTAGACCAAAAAGATTGGACGATGGGGCAATCCCACCAAACATGCAAATGTGTGCCAGCCGCATCACAGCCTCTGAAGCATTGCGGGGGGTAGCTGGGGAGAAATTTGTGTATTCTAGCGGGGACTAGATACCATCTAGTGAGAACCTTATAGTTCGTTTCCAGAGCGACGATATTGGGTGTGGAGGATTTAGTAGCCTGCCAGATGTGTGCCCAGTCGGCATCATCCAGAGAAAGGGAGAGATCTCTTGTCCATTTTGCGGTGTAGGTGGGAGGGGCAGAGGAAATTGGGGAGAGCAGATGGGAGTAAAGTTCCGAGATCAGGCCACGCTTGTGTGGGTCCGATTTGCAGGTTCGCTCGAAAGAGGATAGGTTGCTGGAACTCGGGTCGGAGGGAGTACACGGAGCGTAAAAGTGTTTCAGCTGTAAATATCTAAACAGTTCAGAGCGGGGAAGGTGGTGTGTTTCGCAGAGTGTGTGGAAGGGCTTGAAGGAATTGGAAGAGAAAAATTGGTGTGCCCGGAGGACACCGGCTCTAGACCAGTTAGCGAAAGCGGACGGGGAGGACCAGGCTGGGGAGAAGGATGGGTTATGAAGAAAGGAGAGCAATGGGTTGTGCGAGGATTGGAGGGAATAGCGGTTCTTGAGCCTATCCCAGATGAGCATGCTGTGGCGGGTAATTGGGTTAGTAAGAGAACGGCGCTGAGAGGAGGGTAGCCACAAGAGATTGGCAGTGGAGAGGGGGTCGCAGTCCACAGATTCAATAGCGACCCAAAGGGGGACTTCGGTTGTGGCATGATATTTTGGCAGCTGGGCGAGCTGAGCTGCATAGTAATACTTCTGGAAATGGGGCACTCCCAAACCTCCCCTGATCTTGGGAGTGAAAAGGGTAGGTTTGGGTACACGCGGTCTAATTTTGCCCCAAATGTAGGTGGAGACACGGCGTTGGAGAATGCGGAGGAAGTGGGATGGGACCATAATTGGGAGCACGCGGAACAGGTAGAGGATCTTGGGGAGGAGAGTCATTTTGGTGACCGTTATTTTCCCTAACCAGGAGAGAGAAAGGTGGTTCCACTTAGCCATAAGGGAGGTGAGGTGAGTTAACATAGGAGGGTAATTCGCTGAGTAAAGATCCTGTGGGTTGGCTGTGAATTTAATGCCCAGGAACGGGATATGCTTGTCAGCCCATGTAAAGGGAAGAGTGTCAGCGAGTTGGAGTCGTAGGGTGTCAGGTAGAAAGACATTCAAAGCCGTAGACTTTTGAAGGTTTATACGCAGGCCCGAGGCGTTACCAAAGGTGGCGAGGGTGGACAGCAGATTTGGAGCGGAGATGAGGGGGGAGGTCATGAAGAGCAAGATGTCGTCGGCAAAAAGGCAGAGTTTGTGAGCATGGCCACCCAGCTCAAGACCTTGTATATTGGGATTGGAACGGATGAGGATAGCAAGAGGTTCGATAGCGAGAGCAAAAAGGAGGGGAGAGAGGGGGCAGCCTTGTCTGGTGCCTCTTTCAACCGGGAACATGTCTGATCGAAAGCCAGCATAGGAAACAAAGGCTGAAGGATTACTGTACAGGGCCTCTATCCAGCGTAGGAAGTGGGCTCCAAACCCCCACTTGCGTAGAACACAGCGTAGGTAAGGCCAGGATAGTGTGTCAAAGGCCTTCCTAATATCAAGAGACACAAAGCAGGTAGGTATACGACGAGTACGGGCTGCATGTGCTATAAGTGTCGCCCGACGGATATTGTCACTGGCTTGGCGTGAGGGGATGAAGCCAACTTGATCCCTGTGGATCAAGGAGCCTATATGAAGGTTGAGACGGTTAGAGAGAACTTTTGCTAAGAGTTTTATGTCTACATTTAGAATTGAGATGGGCCGGAAGTTGGACCACGAGGTAGAATCAGAGTGGGGCTTAGGAAGCATGGAAATGGAAGCAGTGAGGGATTCAGCTCGGAAGGAGTGATCGTAGAGTATGGAATTGAAGGCGGCCACAAGCAGCGGTGCAAGTAGGGGAGCAAATTTTTTATAATATGTAGCTGAAAGACCATCCGGGCCGGGGCGTTTACGGGGTTTAAGAGCTTTGATAGCCTCAAGGATTTCCTCATCAGAGATCGGTTGATCAAGAGTAGCTTTGTGCGGGGCGGGAAGGGTGGGCATAGAGATAGAGGAGAGGAGGTCGTCCACTTTAGCTTGTTGGAAGGAACCATTAGCTTGGTAAAGGTCGGTAAGGTGTCTACGAAAGTGATTGACAATTTTCAATGGATTGCTAGAGTAGGAGTCATGGGAGAGTTTCAATCTGATAGGTTTAGGAGTATGGTCCGCATTGCGAAGCGCTAGGGCCAAGAAAGTGTCCGGTTTATTCGTTTTCATGTAGAAATTATGACGCGATCTGCGCAGAGTTTTTTCTGCTGCCCCTGTGAGGAAGAGATCCAGCTCGAGGCGGGCTTTTTCAAGCTCCGTTCTGGAACTGGGAGATGGGTGCGTCTGAAAGGCGGCAGAGGCTCGCGTGAAGGCTTCCTCCAAGCGCTTGTGCTGGAGGCGTTTTTCTTTGCGCAGAAAAGAGGCCTGGCTGATGCACACTCCCCTAATGACAGGTTTATGAGCTTCCCATAAGGTTAGGGGGGAGAGATCAGGGGACGAGTTATTTTGTACATAGTCGGTTAGAGCCTTTTCAATTTCCATGCGGTGGGTAGGATTCGCTAACAGGCTATCGTTAATATACCAGGCGGAATGGGTTGGCCTGGGGATTAGTGAGGTTAAAGAAATGGAGACCGCACTGTGGTCGGACCAGGCGATCGGAACAATCGTTGAATTTAATAGGAGGGGGGTGGAACCAATGGTCAAGAAGATATGGTCTATGCGGGAAAAGATCTTATGTGGGTAGGAGTAGTGGGTGTATTGGCGTCTGGCAGGGTGTTGTTCTCTCCAAGCGTCCAGGAGTGAGTGGCGGTTAAGGAGTTGCTGGAATGTAAGGCGAGAGGAGTTGGAGGAGGGGGGGCAACAGGGGACTTGTCCAGGAATGGATAAATCGTTTGGTTAGAGTCACCACATATGACAAGGGTACCATGTTTGTGGGCGTCGATGACGCCCAATAAGTGGGAGAGGAAGGAGAGTGGGCGTTTGTTAGGGGCATAGTACGAGACAATCGTGACGTCACTATCAACTAGGTGTCCTGTCAAAAGGAGATATCTCCCGTCGGGGTCCTTGATTTCCTTAGCGAGAGTAAAAGGAGTGGTACGGTGGAACGCGATGAGAACTCCCCTTTGTTTGGAGGAGGCAGAAGCGGTGAAAACCTGGGGGTATTGGCGACCAAAGTATTTGGGGGTAGATTGTGGTGTGAAATGGGTCTCCTGGAGGCAGACTACGTGAGCCGTGGAGGCAGCGAACGAGCGGAATGCTTTGGTACGCTTATTGGGGGAATTGAGGCCTTGAACATTGAGTGTGAGTACATTCAGTGGTGCCATAGCTAAAAGCAATTATGTGGGGTCGGTGGGAGGGGGTGTGGTCTGGGGGTGTGGATCAGGTGGCCCACCCCTGGGGGGACACTCAAAAAAAAAAAAAAAAGGGGGGGGGGAGAGGATGGGAGGGCTGGAGGGCAAGAGCGGAAATAGAGCAGAGAGAAGAGGGTGTAAGATGGAGATCTAGTACAAGGCTAGTATTGTCAGGTCAGGGAAGTAAGTGCGTCCTGTGGTGGGCAAATGGGATTGCCACCAAGGACAAAAATGGGGTCCAAAATGTACCTCAAAGGGGCAGTGGTGGACCTGTGTTGGGGGTCAGTGGTCGGTCTCCGAGACTCCTATAGCCTATCAATGTAAAACTTATTAAGTGAATAGCATATCGGTGCCCGACTAGCGAATATTGGGTAGTGGGCTTCACTTCTAGTTGCGGAGTAAAGTGTAGCCAAACAGAGGGTGAGACCAGAGAGTAGATCAAACCATAGAGAACATGAGGCAAACCAACATACGGTAGGGAAAAAGCGGTGAGACTTGTAGGCTGGTATATTGCAAAAAATAGAAATAAAAAGGGGGTACAAGCATCATCCGTGTGAAGTCGAGTTCAAGCCTTTAGTTCAATAAACCATGTGTAGGAAGAGGGGGAGAGGAACAGTCCGGGCAGAAGTAGAAACAGGTTATGGGTGGGGGGTAGGAGAGGAAAAGAGGGCGAGTGGGGAGGGAGAGAGGGGTGATGCGGAGGATAGCAAAGTCAATAGGGAACAGGAGAGTGGGAAGGCAGGAGGTTGAGAAGGGATAGGGAGGAGTGGGGGGAGAGGGAAAGGGAAAGAGGGGGTGAGGGGGGGGGAGAGGGGAAATATGGTGGAAGGAGGGGGAGGAGGGAAAAAAAAGGGGGGGGGTGGGAGGGGAGAAGGGAGAGAGAGAGAGCTGGAAAAGAGTAGCAGAGCTAGGAAGGATCGAATAGTTAAGGGAAGGAAAGGAGGAGCAAGCAGTCAAAGGCCTGAGTAGGTACATGCGCTCACGTGGAGCGGCAAGGAAGGCTCACTGTTGGAGCGTGAAGTAGGAAGTGGGGTCCTGACGGTCTTCCTTCAGTCCATGGAGTCTTCCTGGGCTGCGGTTGGGGAGACGAAGCGTCCCCTCTTGTGGAAGCTGGATGAGGTCTTGGGAGCATGAGGTTCCTGAAGTTTCTGGGGAGAACGTGAGGCGGAGCGGCACCTGGAGCCGGGAGTTCCTGGTTCAGATGGAGCAAGATGAAGTTCCTGAAGTGCTTGGTGAAGGTCATCAGCCGATCTGCAGAGATAGGATGAACCCTTGAAGGAGAAACGGAGTGCAAAGGGGAAACCCCATTTATAGGTGATATGATGTTGCTGGAGAAGCTGCAGATGTGGTTTCATCTCTCTTCTTCTAGTTAACGTTGCTTGGGAAAGATCCTGGAAGACTTGGTATCGGTGTCCTTGGAATGTCAGGGAGTCCTTGTTGCGGGACGCCACCATTAGTTGCTCCTTAGTGCGAAAGTAGTGGAGTTTCACAACTATGTCCCTTGGGGGGCCATCAGCTGGGCGAGGGGCCAGGGTGCGATGGATGCGGTCCATCTCCAGGCGCTCGATGGGTATAGATGGAGCTAATTCTTGAAAGAGGGCAGTGACGGTGGATTGTAGATCTATGACCGTTTCGGGGATGCCCCGGATCCGCAAATTAGAGCGCCTGGCCCTGTTCTCAAAGTCCTCCAGACGCGCCTGTAGGGAGAGATTTTCTTCACGCAGGGTTTCCAGCTCCTCCGTATGATTGTGGGTGAGGACGCCTATTTCATCTACATGTTGTTCCAAGGCTGTGGTGCGATGGCCCAGATCCCTTATCTCGTGTGTCAGCCTTTCAGTAATAGTGTCTGAGGTGTGCTTTAGGGCCTTGGTGAGCATCAGCTCGATTTGCCTCAGGAGATCCGGGTGTCCCGCATCAGGGAGAAAGGTAAGGGGAGTAAGGCTGAAGTCCGTGTCGTGCTCGCTCTCTCTCACGGCAGGCGGCCGTGGTGGAGGAGCCGTGAGGGATGCTGAGAGGGATGCTGCCAGTCCGGGAGCCGATGCCGCCGCCATTTTAGAGGAGGCTTTCAGGAGGGCGTCTTTGATAGTTTTGCCGCTGTGTTTCTGCTTTGATCCGCCGTAGACCATCGCAGGATGTACCGGAGGATAGCGGGTGTGCGTAGCGGGGAGTGAAGCCGCGATCAGGGTCGGATGCCGAGGCTGTCAGGCTATAGTGTCGCCGGAGATGCGGAGCTTCAAGCAGACATGTCTGTCTCGAGCGGCTCCGCGCATGCGCCCCCATGATTCTGTTTATTCACTAAGGTTCTCTAACAAACCTCTGAGAGTTTCACAGAACAGATATATTTATACTGAGATTACATTACACACAGATAGACTCTACTTACTAATTAGGAGACTTCTGAAGGCAATTGGTCCCACTAGATTTTAGTTAGGGGTATCAGAGTAAAGGGGGCTTTCTAAAAATGCACAACACAGATATTTATTTTTAAAAAATATTTTGAAAACCATTTATCATTTTCCTTCCACTTCACAATTATGTGCCACTTTGTTTTGGTGTATCACTTAGGGCTCTTTCACACGGTCCGCATTCCGTTGCGGACCGTGCTCTGCTCAGCGGGGATCGATCCGCCGATCCCCGCTGAGCCGGCAGATGACAGCTCCGTCTCCGCACTGTGTGTGGAGAGAGAGGTGTCAGAGCGCCGCTGCTCTCTATGGGGAATCGGATGAGAGCGGACCGCCTGTCAGCTCTCATCCGATCCGATCCCCAGGACGGATGGAAAATAGCGTTTCCATCCGTCCGGATTTCACGGACAGGATCGGATGCGGATGGCAGCGGGTGTCAGCGGACATGTCACCGCTGACATCCGCTGCTCCATAGGGCTGAATGGGGCATCCGATCAGATCCGCCTAAAAAACTGACAGGCGGATCTGATCGGAACGCCCGTGTGAAAGAGCCCATAACATCCCAATAAAATACATTTACGTTTTTGGTTGTAACATGACAAACTATGTAAAATTGCAAGGGGTATGAATACTTTTCTTCAAGGCACTGTACTTCATCTACCATCATTCTTAAAGTAGAACTGAAGGCAAAACCTTTTCTCCTTTTGGAGAAAGTAAAGGAGAGTTCAAATTGTATTCTGTAGCATATCTCCAGCTTAAAATGTAGCATGTCCCCACTCTCTGACCCTCATTTCCTCTATTAGGTCTGCAGTTTCCAAAAGTCCTCTGAAGCACTTCATATACTGAACATTATGTGTGGTTCCTTGGTGATGTCAGGGGAAGTATTTGAGGCCCCCTTTAGCTCACCGGTTGGAAACCATTGAGATATATATATGTATATATATATATATATATATATATATATATATATATATATATTACTGTGCAAAAGTTTTAGGCAGGTGTTAATAAATGCTGTAAAGTAAGAATGCTCTCAAAAATATGTCTTTCATCTGCTGCATTAGGTTTCCTTGGCTAACTATCTCCCCTACGGTCCTCAATGTGTCCCGATCGATGGTGAAAAATACAGGCAGATACTTATCCATTGTGCCATACAATCAGGAAGGCATGTGATTGGCCCCAAATTTATTCTGCAGCTGGACAATGACCCCAAACATACAGCCAATGCCATTAAGAACTATCTTCAGCGTAAAGAAGAACAAAGAGTCCTGCAAGTGATGGTTTGGCCCCCACAAAGCCCTGATCTCAACATAATCAAGTATGTCTGGGATTACATAAAGAGATGGAAGGATTTGTGGCATCCTACATCTACAGAAGATCTGTGGTTGGTTCTCAATCACCAACCAGCTGCTGAGTTCCTTCAGAAACTGTGCAAGTGTACATAGAAGAATTGATGCTGTTTTGAAGGCAAAGGTTAGTCACATCAAATATTGATTTGATTTGGATTCCTCTTCTGTTCATTTACTTTCTATTTTGTTAAATAATAAAAATAAACTATTAGCACTTCAATTTCTGAAAGCATTTCTAATTGACAGTTTTTTTTACACCTGCCTAAAACTTTCGCACAGTACTATATATATATTGTGAGGGATTAGCTCGGTAGCGGGTGTGGAGGACCCCTTTGAGGGGGTTCGTTACACAGGGAGATAGCCAAGGAGTGGTTGAAAACAACAGTTTATGGTTTATTCTTCCAATTTCTTCAAACAAGTGCATGCAGCAAAAACATCAAAAAATCAAAGTAAAACACAAAATAAATCCTGGCCACTGTGGGCGTCTACCTTCTCACACACAGGAACCTACCTAAAGAGTCTTCCCAACCTACTGTTGGACAGACACTGCTGATCCTACAGCAGACACTCAAATGTCCATTTGTGTTTTCTTTACACAGAAAAAGTTCAACACCTCACCTTTAGAAGTCTCTCATCTGACTGCTCTCCCCAGCTCACACAGCCTCAGGAGGCAGCAATCACTAGACTTCCTTTGGACAAATTATAGAGGCCTTAATTTCCTCATTCTGAACAGCTGAAGTCTGTTCAACGTCCTTAGACAGTTCTGGCTACCTTTGCAGCCGACACCCTATAGTAATTGGTGAATTTTCTAAACCAGGTGGAAATGTATCTCCTGTCTGTGACTACATCCACAGATTTACCTGACTTCCTGTCACATACCCCCCCCCCCTCTTGTTTCAACCCTAGGGTTGGGACACAGTTTTCCAGGCACGCATGTGTCAGGCACCGCTCTTGACTCTCACTGATAAGCCTCCTAGTATCTTCAAGCTTCATGATGAAACTGTTTCTGTCATCTTCATTGACATATTTCTCATAAATGTCAGACAACTTGTCCTTTATCTCATATACACATTCTTTAACTGCATTTTTGGCATCATTTCGCTCCTTCCCAAGTTTGTCCTGCATAACCGTCTGTCCTATCCGCCATGGAGGACCGCGATCCACAGGCAACTCAATTGTGCTAGTCTTAATGTCTTCAGCAATCTTGAGCCGCCTTTCTCTGCAATCAATAAATGATTTCCACAAAACTTTGAGAACCTCTGCTTCACTTAGCTTTGTTCCAAGTAATATCTGTACTTTTTCTAGTGGACCTGTTTTGTCTTGATCCACGGTGACTGTTCCCACTACTGTTTCTTTTAAGGTTTGAAGGACCCCTAGAGAGTCTGCATGTATTCTTAAGAAGTCTCCTAATTTGGACAGGGACTCTTGACGTCCCTCTGTTACCTCTCCATACGGCTGTACACAATCATTGACTCTTTGTTGAAAAAGGGAATGATCTTCTTTCTTGAGCTTGGCTTGCTCTAAGATGCTGCGCAGAGGACCTTCCATTTGCGACAACAGGCTGTCACACATTTCTTCAAAGTGACCCCTGTTCCTTTTTCCAGAGATATCAATATCATTCACAAAACATTTCATATTTAGAGGCAGATCTGAAGCATTTGCACTCATCAACATCTTAAGCTTTTCGCCCTCCTGAGCGAGTCGCAGTAAAGGCCTAACATTTGATTTGATATCCAGTTTATATTTCTTGCCAGATTCTTCACAGAAGTAGCCAACCAAAACATCATCAAATTTCCTTCCACCATCATATGGGTCAAAGGCAGTAGCTTCATAAATTAGCTGTAGACAGTTGAACCCAGTGATCTGGGTGGTATCCATTACAGACCTCCTCTTTGCATCAGTGAAGAAGCATGGAACTGCAACACAGTCTATTACAGGTTTCTTCAATGCACTTTCTGCTATTGCACTACTTTTCCCTTGTAGCTCCTTTAGTATTTCCGTGATTTGGTTGAATTGCATATCTGCTGAATTATTTGACCGTTCAAGGTCACCTAGTTCCTTTTCTTTATCTGAACTCCCCATGGAATGCATCTCAAGATCACAATCAAACTTTTGCCACCTGTCTTTCACCAGTTCCATTTTGGAAATATTCCCGGAAAGGCACTTATTAATTTGCTTCACGTTTTCATCAACAGTCTTAGGTCTCTCCACTAGGTGGTGTTTGCTTTTTTCTCCAAGCTTTACATCCCTTGCCTTCTTCACTAGACTTTCAACCTGAACTGAGAAATCATCACATTTCTTATTCAGCTCCTTTGTTTGCTGAAGTTCTAATGATACATTTTCCAGTGTTTGAAGTTTTTGAAGGAACGGTTTATTCCAGAGGGGTGATTCAAGCAACATGTCATCAAATTTCTGATGCTCACTCAGGACAGACCCCAAAACACTGATCCTTTTAAAAACTGCATCAGGCACACTATCCCGTCTTTGGGAAAGATCCTTTGTCGCCTGTAATTCCTCTTCAAGTTCTTCCAACTGAGTCTTCATCTCTTCTACTTGCTGTTCTAAGACTCGCTTAGACTTTTCTAGCTCCTGAACGCTTTTCTCAACGTCATCCTTGGAGCTGATCAAACCTTCCATCTCTGTACACAGCTGTTTGTTCACTCTTTCTAGTTCAACCTTACACTCTAGAGCTTCCTCCAAGCAGCGAGGCAAGAACAGGGCTTTGTTCTCTTTATCACGCGCCTCCGCTTCTGCACGGTCGTGTTATTCTGCATATTTTGCAGACACAGTCTTCTCCTCACCAAGCATCTGATCAGACTTCTTTTTCACATCTTCAACATTCTCTAATGAATCAACGCTTTCTTCCATGCGTTTTTTCATATCCGCTATCTGAGCTTGCAATGTTGCGACTTGCTCTGATAGGTTTTTCTTTGCTTCCTCCTCCTCTTTTAATTGTTCCAGGAAGCCATTTTTCTCATCTTCCATTTGTTTTAGTTTTGTGCTAAAACTCAGCCTTTGACACCTCTCTTCCTGTAAGAGTTCCTGAGTGTCTTGCAGCTGCGATTTCAAGATAGAGAAATCTTTAGCAATTTCTCTAGATTTGCTGTCTGCTTGAGAAAGCTGATTTGTGACATTGTCCAACTCAACCTGCAGTCGGTTTGCCTTCTCTGACAGCTTAGCACACAATCGGTCACCTTCTGACACCTTGACTTGCGATTCCTGCAGCTGTGCCTCTACTTTTTTTCTCTTGTGTTCAGAATCTCCTTTTCCCTGCATAAGAGCCTTCACCTCATTGGCTAGTTTCTGGGAATGAGACTGTAATTCTGCCACACAGGATTCTTTCTCCTTTAACTGCTGCTGGACACGTTGGGCTTCATCTTTCCAACTTTCACAGTCCGTACGCAATTCATCTACCACATTGCTCAAAGTGGTGAGCTCATACACAGTACTCAGTAATTTAGCCTCTCTCTCATTTTTCTCCTTGTCGCTGAGAGACAATGTCGTTTTCAGAGAGACATTCTGTTCCTGCACCCCCTGCAGGTCTATTTTTGTAGCTTCCAAAGACTGAAGACTTTTTTCCAGCTGATTACGCATCTCCAACATATCACCCTTACTTTGCTCCTGCAAAGTCTAAATTCCAATTTCCTTTTCCATGAGGATGGTATCTTTCTCCATTATAGTCTCTCCACGTTTTTGTAACTCGGAAAAAAGAAGAGCAGTGGATTCTTCCCACTGTAACACCTGAGCCTGCAAGTTTCTATGTTCTATCCTAAGCAACTCCAGGGCTTGTTCCTTTTCTTCCATTTTCCGTTGCAAGGCATCCAACTCAGCCCTGCACACATACTCGGTTTCCTCCAAACCGATGGCCTCCATTTGCTGCTGGCGTCTCTGTTTCAAGCCCGCCATGCTCTCTTGGTGAGCCTGTTGTTGAGCTGCAAAGCTCCGCTGAAAATCCGCATTTGCCCCAGTGTTGCTAGGGGCAACAACCTTCCTCTTTAGTAGACTCTCTTTAGGCATGGATGGGGCTCGTTCAGATGGTAACATCCCCTCCATCCAAAAATTTTGAGACCACTGTCTCTTTAAAACTAGTAGTTTTTCTCTCTCTTACAAGATCTCTTCTCCTGCAGACACAGTTTGTGCAGTCTCATGCACCAGACACAACAAAGTCCATCAAAAATGTTTTGAGACCACTGTCTCTTTAAAACAAGTAGTTTTTTTTCTCTTTCAGGATCTCCTCTCCTGCACACATAGATTGTGCAATATCATGCACCAGACAAAGTTCATAGAACATATGCACTTCTTTGCAGGGATCTCTGCTTCTGCCCAATGCATACCTCCACCATATGTGAGGGATTAGCTCGGTAGCGGGTGTGGAGGACCCCTTTGAGGGGGTTTGTTACACAGGGAGATAGCCAAGGAGTGGTTGAAAACAACAGTTTTTGGTTTATTCTTCCAATTTCTTCAAACAAGTGCATGCAGCAAAAACATCAAAAAATCTAAATAAAACACAAAATAAATCCTGGCCGCTGTGGGCGTCTACCTTCTCACACACAGGAACCTACCTAAAGAGTCTTCCCAACCTACTGTTGGGCAGACACTGCTGATCCTACAGCAGACACTCAAATGTCCATTTGTGTTTTTTCTTTACACAGAAAAAGTTCAACACCTCACCTTTAGAAGTCTCTCATCTGACTGCTCTCACACAGCCTCAGGAGGCAGCAATCAATAGACTTCCTTTGGACAAATTATAGAGGCCTTAATTTCCTCATTCTGAACAGCTGAAGTCTGTTCAACGTCCTTAGACAGTTCTGGCTACCTTTGCAGCCGACACCCTATAGTAATTGGTGAATTTTCTAAACCAGGTGGAAATGTATCTCCTGTCTGTGACTACATCCACAGATTTACCTGACTTCCTGTCACAATATATAATATATATACACATACACACAGTATTTCACAAACGTGAGTACACCCCTTACATTTTTGTAAATATTTTATTGTATCTTTGCATGTGACAACACTGAAGAAATTACACTTTGCTACAATGTAAAGTAGTGAGTGTACAACTAGTATAACAGTGTGCATTTTCTGTCCCCTCAAAATAACTCAACGCAGCCATTAATGTCTAAACCGCTGGCAACAAAAGTGAGTACATCCCTAAGTTAAAATGTCCAAATTGGGCCCAGAGGGTCAATATTTTGTGTGGCCACCATTATTTTCCGGCACTGCCTTAATTCTCTTGGGCATGGAGTTTACCAGAGCTTCACAGGTTGCCACTAGAGTCCTCTTCCACTCCTCCATGACAACATCACGGAGCTGGTGGATGTTAGAGACCTTGTATCCTCCACCTTCCGTTTGAGGATGCCCTACAGATGCTCAATAGGGTTTAGGTCTGGAGGCCCATTCTCTGAAAGGAAGGGGATTATGCTCTGCTTCAGTATGTCACAGTACATGTTGGCATTTATGGTTCCCTCAATGAACTGTAGCTCCCCAGTGATGGCAGCACTCATGCAGCCCCAGACCATGACACTCCCACCACCATGCTTGACTGTAGACAAGACACACTTGTCTTTGTACTCATCTGGTTGCCCCCACACACGCTTGACACTGTCTGAACCAAATAAGTTTATCTTGGTTCATCAGACCACAGGACATGGTTCCAGTAATCCATGTCCTTAGTGTGCTTGTCTTCAGCAAACGGTTTGTTGGCTTTCTTGTGCATCATCTTTAGAAGAAGCTTCCTTCTGGGACGACAGCCATGCAGACCAATTTGATGCAGGGTGCGACATATGGTCTGAGCACTGACAGGCTGACCCCCTCACCCCTTCAACCTCTGCAGCAAAGCTGGCAGCACTCATACGTCTATTTCCCAAAGACAACCTCTGGATATGACATTGAGCACGTGCACTCAACTTCTTTGGTAGACCATGGCGAAGCTAGTTCTGAGTGGAACCTGTCCTGTTAAACCACTGTATGGTCTTGGCCACCGTGCTGCAGCTCAGTTCCAGGGTCTTGGGAATCTCCTTATAGCCTAGGCCATCTTTATGTAGAGCAACAATTCTTTTTTTTAGTTTCTCAGAGAGTTCTTTGCCATGAGGTGCCATGTTGAACTTCCAGTGGCCAGTATGAGAGAGTGAGAGTGATAACACCAAATTTAACACACCTGCTCCCTTATTCACACCTGAGAACTTGTAATATTAACGAGTCACATGACACCAGAGAGGGAAAATGACTAATTGGGCCCAATTTGTACATTTTCACTTAGGGGTTTACTCACTTTTGTTGCCAGAGGTTTAGACATTAATGGCTGCGTGTTAAGTTATTTTGAGGGGACAGCAAATTTACACTGTTATACAAGCTGTACACTCACTACTTTACATTGTAGCAAAGTATCATTTCTTCAGTGTTGCCACATGAAAAGATATAATAAAACATTTACAAAAATGTGAGGGGTGTACTCACTTTTGTGAGATACTGTATATATTTTAACACACACACACAGGATATTTACTTAATGTTAATATGTGGAGAGGCATCCTGTCGGGCCAGGATGCCTTGTCCAAAGGCGTGGATTTTTCCTCCGACTCCATTAATTGTCAAAATACTACTCAAGATTCAGCGCAAGAAATTTTCCGCTATAGTGATCCTCCCCTTTTGGCCCAGATGACCGTGGTTTCCTTTGGTGTGAAGAATGAAGGCCTGTCAGCCATTTCCACTACCTTCATGTCAGGATCTCCTGGTTCAGAAGGGGGTGTTTCATCCAAACCCCAGCAGGATGAAATTAATAGCATGGAAACTGAAAGGAGATCTCTGTGCCAGTTAGATTTATCTGACGGTGAAGTGCACATCTTACTGCAGGCCCGAAAGAAACGGACCAACTCTACCTACCATCGAGTTTGGAAGGCTTTCCAGCGCATTTCGGCAGAGAACTGGAAATCCCTGTCATTACAGTATCAATATTTTGGAGTTCCTGCAAAGGGGTCTGGAAAGCAGCTTAGCTTACAATTAATTAAGAGTCCAAGTCTCGGCTCTATTGGCCATGTCAAACAAGAGGACAGTGGGCCTTAGTTTCCTTAGCTGATCACTTCTTAAAAGCAGCTATCAAGATCAGAGCTCTTTTTTCCCTAAGTGGGATTAATCCTGAGTCTTGAAATGTTTGTTGCTTCCTCTGTTTGATTAATTTTCCACATGCTCTTTGTTCCATCTAACTCTGAGGACTATATTCTTGATGGCGAGTGTCAGAGCTGTGTGTCTTCTCATCTGGTGCTTCAAGACAGAATTGTGCTATGACTGGTGCCAAACTTATCTCCTAAAGTTTCTATCTCATTTCATATAAATTGTAAGTCAATATTCCCAGCCTTACTGGAAGATGGTTCAGAGGATGGATAGAAGAAGTTAGACCTAGTTGTTTTTCTGGCTACCTGGAACGAACTAAGGATTTCTGTAAGCAGGAAATTATTTTTGTCTATACCATGGGTCCAAAGAAGGGGTTGGCTGTTCCCTCAAAATTCATGTTCTCCTGGATCATCGATACAATACAAATGGCTTACCAATCTCTGGGCCTTCCACCCCCTTTAGAGGTGAACGTGCATTCTATACAAGGCATGATGTCCTCTAAGGTGGCATATGCTTAGGTTTCGGGCTGAAGTAGTTTGCAGAGGAGCAAGCTGAAATGCATCGAATACTTTTATTCGCCACTACAGGGTGAATGTGGCCCATAGAGGCATTTGGTTCTACGGTCATTGTAGCGGCTGTCAGGCAATAAATTGTTTAGTAGCCTTTAGGTTTCGGTGTTTTCTTTCCCTTTTTGTGGTGGTTTCCCTCCCTTCTTGATGGACATTGCTTGTTACATACCGTGGTAGACTGACATGAGGAGGTCCAGGAATATGGAATTTTTTTTCCTTACAGTAATTTTCCTTTACTGGATCCTCCTCATGTGAGCCAGGGATTCCCCACCCAGTTTCCGTCACTAGGTGGGACATTGAGAACAATGACTATGGAACACGCCGCACTTTATCGGCTAGTTAAGAGGTTGTCCTTGAATGGTCAGAGGTGGCGGAGCTGACCCGTGGTAGGCTGACAAGAGGAGGATCAGGTTGTTCTAAGACTACCCTATACACACAATGCTGGCATGTAATTTTACTCCAGCATGAGCAGCATCGTCTATCTCCTTCAGGAAGTGGGAAATATAACATCTACAAATAAAATCTACTGCCAGGAGCAACAGGTAAAGAACTATGTTACAAGGGGGCTGTGTTAATGCCAATCTACAGCATACAGTATATGTCATTTTTTCTTTTTTTGTGCTCCTAGTTAAAATTTATCCTAACTCTAATTCATAACACCAATCATCCCCTGCAAGATTGCACCTCTCAAATTGGGCTTTACAACTGTTTTGGAAGCTACCTCTCCTGCATTGAGATTTCACAATGCTGACATTCAGATGCCAAACACTATTGATCTGGCTGAAAAATGTGCATGCCCCAAAACTACGGTACAATAGTTCACAGTTAAACAATGCATGTAATATTTCTTTACTCATGACAAGCTATGCCAATGTTTCTTTGATCTACGCTGTAGGCAAGTTATTTTGTATGTATTTTGAGTTTCTGACTGTTGTCATTCATTAAATATAAGGGTAGTAAGGGAGAGGAACTCTTCCTTGTTGCCTAGCAATATTATATGAAGGAAAACTGAGACGATCTGGAATGTAAAATATCACCGGATACCCAAGTTTCTCTCTGCAGCTGCTACTACCCAGTAGTTACAATTTTGTAATGCTGTCACCTTCCTATAGATTTGTCAGTTGTCAAGATATCTCACAACAATGAAAATGACAGGAACATCAAGCTCAAGTATTTTAATGACTTGCTGCACAGAAATACTAGCAGAGAGCAAAGTATAAATGCAGCTTATGACAGCACCTATAGTCAATAATACCTATTAAAAAAACATACTATATAGATGTATTTATATAGTTAAATACAAACAATTTCACGTACTGATTAGAAAACTGGTGCCCTCTTCCCCTTTTGCCTCTATGCCATGGTCTTTGTCCTGATAAATAAAGAATGGAATAAACGAAAGGAAATTAATTATGACAAGGTACTTCTAAGCATCAACTGCTATTTGCAGGCTTTGCATTGCAATTAATAAAATGGGCTATCAATGCATCGCAATTAAACAAAAACTAGATATGCGGCTTTTTATTTAATCACATCACAATCCAACATATGGTATATGCTTTGGGATGTGCTGCAACCCACAGAGTGCTGTAAGTATTGGTAAAACCTTTCCCCACCCAAAAATAAAACTAAAAATCTAGAACTCCCAGGCACCATTTCTACAGATGTGTTTATGCTGTATACCAAATGCCCTACAATTACATCCATGTTCATAGGCCTTTAATAACAAAATGTTTGAAAATAGGCAGCTGCAGGCCTAGCAAGAAGGACCTCTCTGCTCCCGGAATATGAACTTGTGTTTACTGCTGCCAGTAGCAGTACTTCTGTAAAGGGTTCAAGCTGCTGTGGGTAGATCTGCTTCACATTCGCCATTATCCTCTATGGCAGTCATTGTGAACCAGGGTCCTGAAGAACCCTACGGTTCTTCCAGATGTTGACAGGAGTTCCTTGATGTGTGACTAATTGACCTCCTTTCTGGAAGGACCAGAGGCATCCTGACTACAACTCTAATGGGGCATTTTGCTTGCTGACATTTTTTCCACTGACTCACAAATAATTTGTTTCAGCAAGGGCTCCCCGATACCTGAAAATTATTTTATGATTCCTCTGGGGTTAGAAGATTGATAAAAGCTGCTCTATTGAGTAGACCCACTTATTCACAGCTTATACACAAAGAATTATTGTGGGTTAGATAAAGGGGAGGAGTCCTTGAAATGCATCCTGCGACCCCATTTATCACAGGGGACCATAGTCCACCAAGTGCGGTCTATGGGAACAATAAACCATGTTAGAGTTCATGAACTGCTACCTGTGTTACGTCTGCCATATTCATAATTTCCTTGGTAAGGATCTTCTGTGTCTTCAAAGTGTGCATGTGGTTCTAAGTAACACAAATTCAACAAATGAGTGGTCTTAAGAATACCTGGACTTGCATTAAAATTGCATTGTTTCCACAACATATAAAGTCATTGGACAGTGTTTATTTCTGAGAAGGTATCTTACTGATCTACCTTGGTGGCTTGATTGTGGTCTGTAAAAATTACTCGACTCTCTTTGTTCATTGGAACCGGCATACTGATGAAACTGATTTTCTCTAGAGAAGGTGTTACCAAATCCTCCTGACAAAAAGGATACAGTACAAGCTATTAATGACATTTATTTATATAAAGTGCATCCAAAACATAAAGCAGCACTTGGGGGGTTTGAAAGATGATTTTTTTTTTTTTAAAGTTTTGAAGAGGCATAAGCTCATCTTCCTCAGGACGGACTTCCATCCCAGAAGCACTGCAGAAAAAGAGGGAGAAGAGTGGGGATTTTAAATCCCCAGATTGCTGCACCAGCTACATGGGCACTGACAACTCATCACTCACGGAGGGAAGTACAGCAAGGACGGGGGGTGAAGTGGGGATGGTGTATGATGTTAGTTCACCTTTTCATTTTTTCTGAAAAGGTGAACAAATCCTTTATGGTATCAATATGTCCTTAATGTGATAAGCATTAACAAAACTATATACCAAAATACAAGTGCTCATTCAGTGATATTTTCAATACAAAGGTTTGGCAAAGATCATACTTCTAGCCATTTGTGCAATGATCATTACTGCTACAATCTACTGAGTTACAATAGACATGCAAGTAACACTCTCTAAAGGGGGAAAGGACTGCTAATATTAAGTATAAATTTGTGCTGTAAGGCTCCGTTCACACATGTCCGGCCGTTGGTTCGTGCCTGGGCTCCAGTGCGTCCCTGTTCACAGGTTCTGGTGCAAATCAGGTCTGAATTTTAGCCTGAATTCACACCTGAATCAGAGCAGAAGATGCACAGGACCATTTTTAATTGTGGACCGTGGCCTCCCTGGACATTGAGAGATGGTCACACTTGACTCTCATGCGAACAGCGGACATTCAATTCGTGTGTACCTAGCATTGCCATGAAAGAAAAACAGCAGATATCACCAAATCTCACTCCAACTCTTCAGAGACTTGCACCTTAAAGCGGAGTTCCAGCCTCAAATACCTTTTTTAACAAAAAATACCCCTATAATACTAATCCATTGCCCTTTACAGAACCGCTATTCTCATACTTACAAGGTGTACAGTATTGGATTTTAGTCTAAATCTTACTTTTAAAAACGCTGTCTGGGCGCGGCCATCTTAGATGTGGGCATCTGAAGCCGCAGTGTAATCTGCTGTGTCCTTCTTCCTGATTCCAGGGAGTGTTCTGGGAGTTCTTCCTGATTCCGGCCTCCTGGTAGTGATGACAAACAGCTCCCAGGATGCAATGCAAAGGCGGAAGTGATTTCGGTGGCCTTTGCCACAGAGGAGGGAGAAGGAGGAAGTACAATCAAAAATGCCCTGAAAATAAGGTAAGGGATCCCCGAAAAAAAATGAAAAGGCCCAATTGTTGATCAGCATAGCAAGCACTCCAGGAAGCACTAAAGTTGTAAAATAGGCCGGAACTCCACTTTAAATCATAGTACAGATATACAGCTAGGAGGCTGTAGACCTTGGCACCCTCACAATACCAGGAAGTGCAATGCTATTTTAAAGAAGCATTTAAGACTAAATGCATAATAAACATTTCTAAATGCCCCCTATAATATACGACAAATCCTCACTTCTTTAGCTCATTTCCACTTCAATATGAAAAGGGGATTCTGATTCTTGTTGCTATATGCAGTAAGAAAATTCCTGTTAGCACACATTATAGTCATGTATGACAACAAATGTAAAATCTAAAATGTAGTCTTCAAAACAAGCCACCAGACTTGATGATCACAGGTACAGTATGTTTCTTTCATCTCAACCCTGTGTTTGATTAACAGGAAATTCACTAGTAATAATATAATCACTTTAAATGTCAAAAGTAAACCAAAAGTCATTGAAATTTTTAATTTTGTGCTTCATTTGGTTAGTTTGACTGACAGCAATGTCAAGTTTGCTGGGACAAATTCCTGAATGACTAAAGTAGGAGATTTATATGGGTAGATCAATGACATGGGGAAATGTATGCCAATGCTGTTTTTTGTAATTAATGTAGACTGGATTTTTTTTTGACAGTATTGTGATTTTATTTATTGTGGCAAACACTTTTACTATTTATCACAAAATGTTTACAATCATACCTCTGTGGTTTTTTTGTTGCCTTTGAACATTCCACTGTTGGTGTCTTTCAGAATGATATTCATACTGAGGATTGTATTCAGATTGCTGATGTCTGCTAAACGAGCTACCTGAAGTCCCAGAACTGGACCTCACTGTAGAGAAAAAGAAACACAAGCAAAAAAGCAATAGGTTATACTCCCAATTGTATCACTGATCCGCATGAAGGACCAGTTCACACCCCAAATTCTGCATTCCAGATGTGTTTCTGCATGCCTGTTTTTGGTGCGTTCTGGCAATTTTTTTATGCTCTTTGGTGCGTTTTTCCCCTTTTTTTTTTCTTCATCTCAATTCCGGACATGTGCATTCATACATTTTTGATGCGTTTGGCCCATTCCAGATGCGTTCCATACAGAAAAAAATGCTGTATGTTGTACTTTAGTTGATTGCACTGGAGCGCATTGCACTGGTGTGAACTGGGGCCATTGGAATGCATAAACAGCACTGTGAATGCTTTTTGATGCAGATTAAAAATGCACTGGACTGCCTCTGGTGTGAACCAGTCCCAATAGTTTTCCACACTGGTACTTCATTTTTGATAGACACACACCGATGAGTAATCATATCAATAATTCATTTTTTATTACACCCCCACCAATTATTTATTGTACTAGCACTCAGGTTTTGGCTTAACTACATCAACATTTCATTTGACTACAAAAAGGAATCATCTAGGTACCTTTCTTTTTGATTGACCTCCGATAGTCTATTGTAAATATCAACAAAAACCTGACTTTGACTGCCAACACCAAAATCTATATTATATATTCAAAAAAGTGATATGACAGACTTAGAGGAAAGTTTAAAATCAAATTAAATATATATATATATATATATATATATATATATATATATATATATATACATACACACACACACATATATATTATAATTATTATATATTAGAATATATATTATTATTATTATACAGGATTTATATAGCGCCAACAGTTTGTGCAGCGCTTTACAGTGTGGGGGGAAGACAATACAGTTACAGTACAATTCAATACAGGAGGAATCAGAGGGCCCTGCTCATTAGAGCTTACAATCTATATATGTATATATATTTTATCCACAAGCACATGTAAGCCAAAATAGCAAGTAGAATAAGCAATCTCTACTTGCTTGTAGATATAGCGATACAATACAAGAGGGCTACATACCATTTTTTTCTGTTTTCAGTTATAATATACTTATGATTGGACACTGACAGACAATAGAATAAAATTGTATGTTTGCCTGTTTTCTTGGCCAAAGATTTTTAGTTTTTGGCATTTTAACCACTTCTGGACTGGAAGATTTTCCCCCTTAATGACCAGGCCATTTTCTTGCGATTCGGCACTGTGCTAATTTAACGGACAATTGCGTGGTCGTGCGACGTTGTACCCAAATAAAATTGATGTCCATTTTTTCCCACAAATTGATCTTTATTTTGGTGGTATTTTTTTTTTTTTCATTAGTTTTTATTGAAAGAAAATTTCACAATACAGCAAGATAGTACAAACCAGTATAAAATGATAGATAACAAATACATTTGCATTTGCATTCAGGGTACAACTTGAACAGTCCAGACCCAACAATGTTGCGAACAATGAGATAAGATATCATTAATACCATTGATAACAGCATTATACATGAGCGGAACATGATAGCCGTAACAGGGTAGTGCTCTTTTAGGAAGGGGGGAGGGGGGGAAAGAAGAAGAAGAAGAAGAAGAGGAAGAAGAAGAAGAAGAAGAAGAGGAAGAGGAAGAAGAGGGGGGGAGGAGGGAGGGAGGAGGAAGAGCGAGAAGAAGAGGGAGGAAGTAGAAGAGGAAGAAGGAAGGAATGAGGAGGAAAGGAGAGAGAGGGGGGGGGGGGGTGATCAAGTCACAAGGGGGAGGGGAGTGGAGTGGGGGAGGGAGGGAAGGGTAGATGGGAGAGGTGGCGAGGAAGGGGAAGGGGAGGAGGGGAAGAAGATAGGAGGAGAAGAAGAAGGAGAAAGGGGGGGGGAGGGAGGATAGGAGAGGGATAGAGAGGAGTGTAAGGGAATGGGGAGCGGAGGAAAGGAGAGAGAGAAAGGGAGACAGCTAGAGGGTTATGTGTCCACTCTGAGGGGATTTGCGGATATTAACATAGTCAGCGAGATTAGCACTACTCGAGTTATGAGCACCCACTGCCGAGTCTGGAAAAGAACAAGAATGCAATATAACATGTGGGGAGGGGGAGCAAGGGGGGAAAAAGGAAAGGGAAGGATAGGGGGGGGGGGTCAGCTCATAGGAAGTCATAATGCACATTTCAGCGTAGGTACTCTAAGAATTGAACCGTTACATAAGTATAATAGAGATCTCAGTTACCAGATAACCAGGAATGCCATAGGGACCATTGTGTGTCAAATTCCTGTCCTCTACCCGCCTTGCGGGCCAACACCCCCTCATATGCCTGATTAGTCTTTACTAGTTCCAGTACCGCAGACACCTTGGGTGTCTCATCTGCCCTCCACTGTCGGGCTATGGTGTTCCTTGCAGCTAAGAGGATGTGTGTAACCACGTTCCAACAGTCCTTGGGGAAGCGGTCAATACCCAAGTTTAAGATCGCCAGTGCCAGAGAGGGGCGGGTGAGCACTCCCGTAATGGCCGAAATAACTGTAAAAAGTTTGTTCCAGAAGCTAGTTAGATTTTTACATGACCAAAATACATGTTTGATATTGGCTGTCTCTCCGCAGCCCCTACAGCACAAAGGCGAGTACTCTGGGACGAACTTAGAGAGGCGATAGGGGGTAAGGTACCATCTCAAGTTTATTTTTTGGGAGAGCTCCCAATGGTTGGCACAGGAGGAGGCAGACCTGATGGAGCGGAGGGCAGTGCGCCACTGGTCATCCGTAAACTTTTCCTCCAAGTCCGCCTCCCACTTCTCCAAGGGGGGAGTCTTGCAAAAGTCCAGTTTTTGCTGAAAGCAGTTATAAAACAAGGAAGTCCCCTTAGCGGAGCGCGAGGCCCCTATGAGATACAACCAGCCAGAAGAGGGCAGATAGATATGCGGAGACGATAATGTGCGGAGCAGGTGTGCAATTCTGATGTATAAATAGTATTCATGGCAAGGGAGCCCAAACTCACATTGCAGCTGGGGGAAAGGCTTGAGGGAGTCTTTGATCAAAAGGTCATCTATGGTTGACATACCCCGCCCCGTCCAGCTCCCAAGAGAAACGTGTGGTATCACCAGTTCTAAAACCTTGAGCGGAACGAGGACTCTCACCAACCATGAAGGCCTAAATGGAAGCGAGGCAAATTTCCTCCATGCCAGGAGGGAGGCCTGGACCGCCAACGGCAAGTCTCGTAAAGGGAAAGGCCTCCACCTGTCAGCCAGGAGCACCAACCGCAGGGACAAGGGGGTACAGAATTCCGCCTCTATTGCGCTCCAGGTGGTCCCGTGTGTCGAGGACACCCAGGAATGCAGCTGGGCCAACTGGGAGGCCAACAGATAGTCACCAACATCCACCATACCCATTCCCCCCGCGGACCAGTGCCTGACCAACAGATTATGGGTGCTCCTCGGTCGTTTGTCCCTCCACACCAATCCCTTCAGAGCGGCCTGAAGCTGCAAAACATATTTACGTGGAATGGGTACGATCAGTGATCTGAAAATATAAAGAATTTGGGGCAAGAGGATCATTTTGAACGAGGCAAGGCGGCCCGACCAGGTGAGTTCAGTTTTAGATATACGGTGACTTTCAGCAGAGATCTTAGTGATCAAGGGTGGCAGGTTAGCATTGGCCAACTGGGATACCTTAGGGGTTAGGTGGATACCTAAATATGGAGTGCTATGCGTTTTCCATGTGTAGGGATATAGGTCACGCAGTTTAGTACATAAGTGTGGGGGGACGGACATTGGCAAAATCAGGGACTTGGAGAAATTGACCTTGTAGTAAGATACGAGGCTAAAGCATTGAAGGATCTCGTGAGTGGCCTTCAGGGATCGAACAGGGTCCGTCAGGAAGATGATAACATCATCTGCAAAGAGATTGACCACGTGGTGGCGTGAACCTATTCGAAATCCCCTGACGGCCCTCGAGGACCTCACAGCTTCTGCAAGTGGTTCTATGAGTAAATTAACCGCTTCCATACAGAGCAGTTAGACCCCCTTCCTGCCCAGACCAATTTTCAGCTTTCAGCACTCTCACACTTTGAATTACAATTGCTCAGTCATGCTACACTGTAACCAAACAAAATTTTTATCATTTTTTTCACACAAATAGAGCTTTCTTTTGGTGGTATTTGATCACAACTGGGGTTTTTTTTTTTCGTGATATAAGCAAAAAAAGAGCAAAAATTTTGCAAAAAAAAACACTTTTTTTTAGTTTCTATTATAAAATTTTGCAAAAAATTAATTTTTCTTCATACATTTGGGCCAAAATTTATACTGCTACATATCTCTGGTAAAATTAACCCAAATTAGTGTATATTATTTAGTCTGTGTGAAAGTTATTGAGTCTAGAAGCTATGGTACCAATTACTGAAAATTGATCACACCAGATGTACTGATGGCCTATCTCCTTTCTTGAGGCCCTGAAATGTCAGGACAGTACAAATACCCCCCAAATGACCCCTTTTTGTAAAGTAGACAGTCCAAGGTATTTAGTAAGAGGCATGGTGAGTTTTTTGAAGTTATAATTTTTTCCCACAATTCTTGGGAAAATGAAGAAAACATTTTTTTTTCTTTTTTTTTCCCAAAACGTTGTCAATTTATAAGCTATTTCTAACACATAGCATGTACACAGCAAAAATGACACCCCAAAATTCATTCTGCTACTCCTTCTGAGTATGGTGATACCACATGTGTGAGACTTTTACACAGCCTGGCCACAAAAAGAGACTCCACGTCCAAGTAGCACCATAAGGCGTTTTAGGAGCATAAATACACATAAAACTTTCTTACTACCTATCACACTTTTCAAGGCCCTAGAGCAACAATACAATGGAAAAGTCCACAAAATTACCCCATTTTGGAAAGCAAACACTCCAACGTATATTCTATGAGGCATTATGGGTCCTTTGAACATGTCATTTTTTTCCACAAGTTTTTGGAAAATGTGGGAAAAAAATAAAAACTTTTTTTTTTACACAAAGTTGTCAATTTATAGGATATTCCTAACACATAGCATGTACATCGCAAAAATGACACCCCAAAATACATTCTGCCACTCCTCCTGAGTATGGCAATACCACATGTGTGAGACTTTTTCACAGCCTAGCCATATAGAGGGGCCTAAACATCCAAGGAGCATCATCATGCATCCTAGCCACTTGCCTAGGCCTATTTTTGACATTTGGTGTTTACAAGCTAAAATCAGTTGTTTTTGCTAGAAAACTACTTAGAACCCCAAAACATTATATATTTTTTTTTAGCAGAGACCCTAGAGAATAAAATGGAGATTATTGCAATATTTTTTATCACACCGTATTTGCGCAGCGGTCTTCCAAACGCAATTTTTTGGGAAAAAAATCACTTTTTTTAATTAAAAAATAAGAAACCAGTAAAGTTAGCCCAATTGTTTTCCATAATGTGAAAGATAATGTTACGCCGAGTAAATAGATACCCAACATGTCATGTTTCAAAATTGCGCACGCTCACAGAATGGTGACAAATTTTGGTACTTAAAAATCCCCATAGGCGACATTTTAAAAATTTCTACAGGTTGCTATCTTAGAGTTACAGAGGAGGTCTATGGCTCAAATTATTGCTCTTGCTCTAACGATCGCGACGATACCTCACATGTGTAGTTTGAACACTGTTTACATATGTGGGCGGGGTTTCCGTATGCGTTCGCTTCTGCGCGCGAGCTCGCGGGGACACGGCGCTTTAATTTTTTTTTTTTTTTACTATTTATTTTATTTATTATTTTTTATTTTTACACTGTTTTTTTTAAAAAAAAAAATTTGATCATTTTTATTTCTATTGCAAGAAATTTAAACATTACTTGTAATAGAAAAAGGCACGACAGGACCTCTTTTTTGTGAGATCTGGGGTCAAAAAGTCCTCAGATCTCACAAGTACACTAAAAGATAGAAAAAATAAAAAAAAAAAATTAAAAAAAAATTAAATAAAATGAAAAAAAAAAAAGGGACCTTTAAACTGGTTGCTAGGCAACGACGTTTGCCGTAGCTCCGGTCCTCCAAGACCATAGAGTCGAGTGAGGGCAAGCTTGCCCTCACTCGACATCCTGTCTGTGAGGATCTGGGACCGGATCGTTTTCCCCGCTGCCGGCGGGTCCGGTAAGCGGGGAAAAGGACCAGAATGCAGCGGGAGGGGGGGGGGGCACCTCTTCCGCCACCCCGGAAGGGTGATCCCGCGGCGAATCTGCCGCTGGGACCACCCTTATCGGAAAGCCAACCGTCCACCGTTTAAAAAAATACCAGGGTTATGGCAGCTATCTGCTGCCATAACACCGGTATTTAGGTTTAAACGGACGACGTATGTTAACCTTTTTGGACTTAGACATGGTGGCTGTATGAAGGGTGACAGGTACTCGGGTACTTTGCTGGGCAGGTGACAGGTACTCTGGTACTGATGAGCAAGTGGCAGGTACTCGAGTACTCCGATAGGCAGGTGACAGGTACTCGGGTACTCTTATGGGCAGGTGACAGGCAGGTGATAGGTACTGATGAGTAGTACTGATACTGATAGGTGATACTGATACTGTACTGATGGGTACGGATGATCAGTACTGATACTAATAGGTGATAGGTACTGATGGGTACTGATGAGTACTGATGAGTAGTGATGGGTAATGATGAGCAGGTGGCAAGTACTCGGGTACTTCAGGTGTCAGGTACTCTGATGAGCAGGTGGAAGGTACTCGGGTACTCTGTTGGGTAGGTGACAGGTACTCGGGTACTCCGATGACGGGTACTCAAAGTACCAGAGTACCTGTCATCAGAGTACCCGAGTACCTGTCATCAGAGTACCCGAGTACCTGTCATCAGAGTACCCGAGTACCCGTCATCAGAGTACCCGAGTACCTGTCATCAGAGTACCCGAGTACTTGTCATCAGAGTACCCGAGTACCTGTCATCAGAGTACCCGAGTACCTGTCACCAGCCCATCAGAGTACCTGTCACCAGAGTACCCGAGTACCTGTCATCAGAGTACCCGAGTACCTGTCATCAGAGTACCCGAGTACCCATCATCAGAGTACCCGAGTACCTGTCATCAGAGTACCCGAGTACCTGTCACCAGCCCATCAGAGTACCTGTCATCAGAGTACCCGAGTACCTGTCATCAGAGTACCCGAGTACCCATCATCAGAGTACCCGAGTACCTGTCACCAGCCCATCAGAGTACCTGTCATCAGCCCATCAGAGTACCCGAGTACCTGTCATCTGAGTACCTGATGGGTTGGTGACAGGTACTCGGGTACTTTGATGGGCTAGTGACAGGTGCTCTTTATTGGGGGGGGGGGCAATCAGTGTGGTTGGGGTGCACTATGATTGGTAACTAGCTGTTACCACAATCTCCTCCTCACACAGGATCAGTGTGTGAGGAGGAGAACACGGTGACAGCTAGTTACCGTGTTCTCTGATGACATTTGTGACCGGCTGTGATTGGACACAGCCGGTCACGTGGTAAAGAGCCAATTTCATTGGCTCTTTACCTAGATCGGGGATGGGCTCTGTCCGAGGGACGAGCCTCGTCCCCGATCGCCGCGCTGCGCGCCCCCGGGGGCGCGCATTAAGGAAGGAACGAGCGGCTCGCGCTGGAGCCGCTCATGTGATCGGCTGTGATTGACACAGCCGATCACGTGGTAAACAGCCAATTTCATTGGCTGTTTACCTTGATCGGGGTTGGGCTCAGTCCGAGGGACGAGCCTCACCCCCGATCGCCGCGCTGCATGCCCCCGGGGGCGCGCAGTAGCGGGGAGATCCGGGCGCCGTCATATGACGTCGGCCCGGATCGAGAAAGGATTTGTGCCGACGTCATTTTACATGACGCGGTACGGAAGGGGTTAAAGATCGATGGGGATAGCGGGCAGCCCTGCCTCGTGCCGTTTGTAATGGGAAAGGGTTGGGAAAGCATATTGGAGGTGTACACCCTGGCAGAGGGATTGGAATACAACGCCATTATTGCAGATATAATAGGACCTCTGAAACCGAACCTCCGCAACACCTGCTCCATGTAGGCCCAGTGGACCCAGTCGAATGCCTTCTCCGCATCCAAAGATAACAGCAGAGAAGGCACCCGACCGGACCCAGCCCTGTCAATCACACCAATCACTCTCCTCGTTGCATCCGAGGTCTGTCGGCCTTTTACAAATCCAGCTTGGTCCTCTCGTATTAAGGTAGGCAGAATGGGGTACAATCTTAGTGCTAAAACCTTGGCATACAGCTTAACATCCGTATTTAATAACGATATTGGCCTAAAATTGGGAGGAGACGTGGGGTCTTTCCCAGGCTTAGGCAGTGTCACAACATATGCTTGCAACATCTCAACAGGCATGGAGGCAGAGGAGACAGCCGACCCGAACACCGAGGCCAGATGTGGGCATAAGACATCAGCAAATTTTTTGTAGTAGAGGTTTGGTAGGCCATCAGGGCCCGGAGATTTCCCACTAGGCAATGTATGGATGGCTTTAACAAGTTCCTGAGGAGATATGGGGGCATTAAGTTCCCGCAACTGGGCGGCAGTGAGCTGCGGCAGATTTATGGAGGACAAGAATTCAGAAATGGATTGGTCGGTGAGTTGGGGAGTGGAGGGATCCTCTTTTAGGTTGTAAAGAGAGCTATAATATTTAGCAAATGAGTCGGCGATGGCTTGAGGGTTCATAATTTTGGAGTTGGTAACAGGGTCTAGTAAGTATGCGATTTTATTTTTGATCCGCCTCGCCTTCAATTTTTGAGCTAGTAATTTGCCTGCCTTATTGCCATTGGAGTAATGGGAAATCCTCAGAGCCCTGAAGAGTTTGTCTTGTTGTTCCACTAAGAGTTGCCTAAGATCCGATCTCAGACGGGTAAGTTGAAGAGCCAACGTCTGTGACGGGGAAGATTTGTTCAGGGGTTCTAACCTCTTAATTTCCTTAAGCAGGTGGTCTAGCTGCTGGCTCCTCTGCCTCTTAAGTCTAGCACATAGCTGAATAAGGATTCCTCGGATAAAGGCTTTGTGTGCGCACCAGACTACTGTGGGGTCTGATACGGAACCTGCATTGGTCAAAAAGTAGTCCCGCAAGCACTGTGCGATGTAGGGAGCATGTTGAGAGGATTCCAGGACCTGACTGTTCGCTCTCCACAAAAAAGCAGGGCCAGGGGATCCTGACTCGGACAACACCACAGAGACCGGTGCGTGGTCCGACCACGTAATGGTATGTATATCCGAGGCTTGCACAAGTTGCAGCAACCGTTTGTCCACCAGTATCATGTCTATGCAGGAGTAGGAGTTATGTCGTTGGGAGTGAAAGGAGTAGTCCTGCTCTCCCGGGTGGAGGCATCTCCAGGTATCATACATATCTACTGAGTGGAGCAGGGGCTGCAAAGCAGGTGGAGAGCGGCGGGGAGAGGAGGTGGTGTCCATCTGAGGGTCAGACGTGATATTGAAGTCTCCCCACACCACTGGGAAGCCCCTCCCATGTTTGGTCATTAGGTGGAATATTTTCCTCCAGAATTTGATCTGGTGCTTGTTAGGGGAGTAAGCATTTATCATCGTGAATGGCATGTTGTTGATTTCACAGATCACTATCAAATAGCGACCATTTGGATCGGTGATAGTATCCAACAAGGAAAAAGCTACCGAATCTTTGATTGCGATGAGGACACCTTTGCGTTTTTGAGAGGCCGAGGCTTGAAAGATATGTGGGAATTGTCTGTGCGTCATTACCGGCGCAGACGTGGCCTGGAGATGTGTCTCTTGGATGCACAAGACATCACAATGAAGTTTCAATGCCTCTTTCCACATAGATGCCCGTTTGGCCGGGTGGTTGAGGCCCCTAACATTAAAGGTGGTAATCTTAACAGGCATGTGTATGAGTCAAAGGACTGATAAAGGTACCTGTGTCTCGATGCATCTCTAGGAAGTCCTTTGGAAGGCGACCATGGGGTGCAGAAGGCAGGTGTCCAGTGGCACATGGAGGATCAAGGCGGTGAGTCCAGGTCCTGGGCATCCAGAGGGTGAGCTGACCAGGGATGGTATCGGGAAAGGTTAAGGAAACAAAAACATGGGTAAGAAACAGAAACACAGTCAGTAAAAAGGAGAGCGTAAGCTCGAAAGCAGTCGTGCTGCACATCTTGGTGGAGGGGTTGAAAGCACCAATGGTCTGAGTAGCCAGACGCTCCGAGAGAATTACTGCAGGTTGCTAATGAGTGGCGAGCTCGAGGGAGCTTTTTTACCCTTTTTCCCGTAGGAAACCATTTGCCAGTCCGCCTGAATAGGGGAAACCTGGGTAAAGGGTGCAGAATGGGCTGAGTCCTGATTCGGGAGGATGCCCCATGTACGTAGGAGATCCAGGCCTTCCTGCAATGATGTAACAACAAATGACTTGTTATTATATGTTACTGTAAGCTTGACCGGGAACCCCCATTTATATGTGATGGCGTGGTTTCTAAGCGCTTTGGTGAGAGGTTGGAGGTTTCTCCTCTTTTGTAAGGTATGCTGAGACAGATCATCAAAGAGCTGGATCCGGGCATACTTCTCTGGTATAGGGGACATCTTCCTGAACACCGCCATTAGCCGATCTTTTACATGAAAGAAGTGCACTCTCATGATCACGTCCCTTGGGATGTCAGCTGAAAGGTGAGATGGCTTAGGGAGGCGGTGGATTCGATCGATCACCAGCTCCGTGGAGGGGATAGATGGGAGGACCGCATGTATCAGGTCACGGGCGTATTGCTCTAGATCTCCCATTTGGACCAATTCAGGCCCCCCCTCGAATCTTGACGTTGTTACGTCTCGAGCGGTCCTCCATGTCTGCTATTTTGCTCTTAAGTCTATCCAGTTCCTCCTCATGAGTATAATGGGCGTCAATGAGTTCATTATGGGAGGCTGCGAACTCCCCCATCTTAGATTCCACCTTGTCCATCCGTCCCCCCGTGGCCTTAACTTCTACCTTGAAAGATCCCACACATTCCATGAGGTCCGCGTGCATGGATGCACGGAAGGACATCATCATGTCCTTCAATCTGGCTTCTGAAACCGGGCGATCGCTTACAGGGAACGTGTCAAAGTTGACAATGAGTTCCCTAGTGGAGTTCAGGGACGAGGAGTCTCCCGGGCTTACCTCCGCAGATGCTGTACCTTCAGTCATCCTGGGCCCGCTTTTCCTGGGCTCCTGGACAGCGGGGTCGATGTGGAAGGAGAGCGGGGATGTCCAGCCTTCTGGGGAGCTGGGGGTGACGATCCGTGCTGCGAGCCGGGCGTCCCGCTAGAGGAGGCCGGGGAGTTGCCGCCGGCGCCATCTTGTCCTCTATGCTTGTCCTGGACCATGAAGAAATGCTGCAATTGCCGCGGTTGGCCTCCGTCCTTTTTCTTCCTCGCCATGGCAGCAAAGGCAGGGAGTGATGCGGGTTCAGCGGAGGTAAGTGGGGGCTCGATGTGCTGAGTCAGGGCGCCGATGATGATGGATGTTCTCTCAGGGCTGTTGGAGCTGCGAGCTCAAGCGTCCATGCGGCTACGCGGCGACCACGCCCCCCCCTTTTGGTGGTATTTGATCACCTGTGCGATTTCTATTTTTTGCGCTATAAACAAAAAGAGAGTCACAATTCGGACAAAAAAAAAAACAATATTTTGCACTATCTGCTATATAACATTCCCAATTAAAAAAAATAAAAAATCTAATTTTTTAATCATTTTAGGTCAATTTGTATTCTGCTACATATTTTTAGTAAAATTATCCCAATAAGAGTATTTTGATTGGTTTGCGCAAAAGTTATCACGTCTACAAACTAGGGGAAAGTTTTATGTAATTTTTATTTATTTTTTTACTAGTAATGGCGGCGATCAGCGATTTTTAGCAGGACTTCGACATTGCGGAGGACGAATCAGACCCCTAACTGACATTTTTGACACTTTTGGGGAGACCAGTGACATTACTACAGTAATCGGGGGTAAAAATATGCACTGTTACTGTAATAATGACACTGGCAGGGAAGGGGTTAACCCAGGGGCGATCAAAGGGTTACATATGAGCCTAAGGGGTGTTTTATAACTGTGGGGGGAAATGGGCTTGTGAAATCAACACAGAGACCTGTGTTCCTAAATAGGAGGAACACAGGAGCTCTGTGTTGATATCTGAGAGAACAACGGTTCTCTCTTCACAAGGAGCGATCGCGGGTGCCCAGCAGCAATCGAGGCCGCTGGTCCCATGGTTTTGCTTCCCTGCTGACGAGTGGGCACACGTGCGTCCACGGGATCGCTCCCGCGAACCGCCGTACAAGTATGGCGATTAACGGAAACCTGCCGATCTGCTGCCGTATAACTGCGATGGCTGGTCGGCAAGCGGTTAAGGAATATATTAATAAAATGTGATTTTAGGCTTTCCTCTGTCTCAAAACAATTTTTTTTAAATATATTGTAGATTTTTGGGTTGGCAGTCAAAGTTAGTTTTTTTATAGATATTTTGGATTGAGTTTACTGATACCAATGACTCCCCCCCACCATTATTCATTATATTATAAACAATTTATTGCTGTATTTATTAGAACATTTTTCCAAGGATAGATAGTCCTGGTATTGAGGCTCTTTTTATTGTGTTGTGGCTTCAGTAGTTAATTTTATTGTATTGTTACTCCATTTTTCATCAACCCACAGTAATAGTTCTTCACACCGGAGCTCTACTATTTGATTGTCCTCTATCACAAATTCATACTTCTTTTTATAAACTTATGCTACTACTATATATTGTATTATGTTATCATTCTATAAATTTCTTCAACATACCAGTGGCCACACACATTATCGTTAGTATAACATGTACTGTAGGTGTGAACTAACTGATATGCAGTACATATAGAAATAGCTGATAGTATAATATAAAGATAATATAATACATGTAGCATTAAATTGTGACAGGGTGTTGAGCCTTGCACTAATGCTGGTGACGGACTTCCTTAGGAATGTCCTTTTTGCTTTTGCCCATAGTTCTATTTTTAAGGTATTATAGAATTTTTTTTGTTCAGAATCTTTTTTTTTTTTTTTTTTTCGTAATTCTCTCCTGCTGCCTGAATGAAAACTGGATACAAAGTAATATGTCTTTATACATCACTACATGGAATTATTATTCTGAAATACCAGGTTTTATTATTTGCCCAACGCAGCAGAATGATTAGGTCCTCCCCTAAAGTATCTATATTTTTTTAATATAATTGCAGTGAATACTGCGAGGATTAAGGTACAATAATGCTAATGTCATCTAGAAGCAAAGAACAAACAGGTATATGTATCAGAGTATGTGTTTAAACCAAATCTGTGTCGACAAGAATGAGGCAAATTCATAGAGAGCTTGTCATAGAACACAAGAAGGGAAGTGATCTGGATGGGATTATAAATCACACAGGGATTCTATGAATAAAACTGAACTCTTCACTCATCACCAACACGGCCATGCTATTGATGTAAGTGATATGTACCTCTATAAACCTAACTAATGGCTCAGCAACATTCTATGCGTGTCACCTCAACAAAAAGCATTAGAAAAACAAATAATACCTGGTGTTTCTATGCAATAGTAAGGCCGAAAAGATTTCAACATCTTTGCTTGACACTGCCCAAATAACAAACTACTGAATGCCTTGGCACTTCCAGTCACCTCCTTCTGGCTGAATGCCAACTGCTGAGCCAGGCCATGTCTACAAAGGACTAGGTTACTTGGGCACTGAAGTCACACATGGCACTACACCAGCGATAGATTCTCAAAGATTTACCTTACATTATCTTTTGAAGTTGTTCTGTTGCTAGATGAACTGGTGTATTGTTACTGTGATTCACTTTCTGCAGCCTTTCAGAGAGCAACAGAGTGACTGATATGCCAAATTAATTTTGTGATTTTGTTGCTTGTGAAGTGTCGCAGATGGCAAAAAATCACCCTCCAGACACCGCTCTAGCTAGGTATAACAAGGACATAGCCGCTAAAGCCAACAGTACAAGGGGGGGGGGGGATGTGGGGGAGAGGGGGGTACCTTGGAAAAGGGGAAGGTTTTTTTTTTAAATCCAAAATGCTGGGTATTGGCTAGGATGTCCATGTGCTTAGGGCTGCCATCCAGGGGAAAGACTGAAACCAGGTCTCCGGAGCTGTAGTAAAAATTGAAGGAGAGAGAGGCGCCTCTAAGTGCAGGTATCCAATTTAATGAAATAAAACGATAATAGAAACTTACATCAAGGTAAGGGTGGACAAGCACATCTAAGTCGGTGGTGAGGAGTCTGATCCCAGAGAGTCCTTAGTCCTGCAGAGTGGTGTCTGGGGCATCTATAGCTTCTAGTGGTCTCCGTGGAAAGCCGGCTGTCACGGTGGTGGAAATCCAACCAGAACGAGGCTTGGGACATTGCAGGCGTGGGATCGTGACTTCACCAATGTGCAACCGGTTTCAGAACATGCGCCCCAGACACCGCTCTGCAGGACTAAGGACTCTCTGGGATCAGACTCCTCACCACCGCCTTAGATGCGCTTGTCCACCCTTACCTTGATGTAAGTTTCTATTGTCGTTTTATTTCATTAAATTGGATACCTGCACTTAGAGACACCTCTCTCTCCTTCAATTTTTACTACAGCCCTAGCTAGCATGGTGCAGATGGGGGCACTGTACCTAAGCCAATAGGGTGTAGGGCCTATACCAGTGATGGCGAACCTTGGCACCCCAGATGTTTTGGAACAACATTTCCCATGATGCTCAACTACACTGCAGAGTGCATGAGCATCATGGGAAATGTAGTTCCAAAACATCTGGGGTGCAAGGTTCCCCATCACTGGCCTATACCACTTGGCAGAGCCAGCAGCATGACACTAATCATTGTTTTAACTGTCTGTAAGGCCTGTTTTACATGAGCTTCAGCTTGTATAAGAGCAGTATGAACAGCAAGCTTTGACAAAGCATTTGCAGAACTTTCAGCAAACTTTGTTAAAGCTACCACTTGCCGACCGCATAACGCCATTATACGGCAGCAAAGTGGCTCTCTTGTGCCAGATCAAATGCCTAGTACGTGATCGGGCACTATTGGGTAGGGGGCACACCGGCTGTGCTGTGATTAGATACAACACAGGCCAATCAGCGGGTGATGGCCAACGGATGTGCACTAGTGAAACTAAAAAGAGGGGTGGCCCATAGAGGTGGTATGAGTGGACAATCACCCCAAGATTAAAACACAGTCAGTGGGGGGTAAGCAATAAGAATTTATTCATATTAATAGAAGAGGGGCGGAAGCCAGATGGAGAACCGGCGTGTGTATCGGGCCGTGTCACACAGCCGCCGGAGTCCGCATCACTTCCGGGAACAGCGTCACACCACCGTCAGTCAGCCATGCCCAGAGCAGGAACCAGTGTGGAACACAAGCTTCTCCTCGTGACTACATGTTTTGCGCGCTTGCGCTTTGTCTTCGCTCATCTTCTCCATCAGGGTCTCCCATCTGCTCCCCTAGAGGTCTCTTCCAATGGGGCCATCCAACTCCATCTGACGCCCAAGATTAGACGACCAAGCGTTGTTCCCTCATTTTATCTGGTAATATGAATAAATTCTTATTGCTTACCCCCCACTGACTGTGTTTTAATCTTGGGGTGATTGTCCACTCATACCACCCCTCTTTTTAGTTTCAGTCCAGTGCATTTACATTCCATGCCAGGGATTGGCTGCACTGTGAGTGGTGGATACTATATTAACTTCATTACTATCACGATCAATACCATTTTATACACATGTGGTTCATGGATTGAGTACCCCAAGAATTGTTTATCCGGAGGTCCAGCGTCAGGACTATTCTGGTTTCTTAGATGTGTAGTACCTGCTGATGGGCGAGGAAGAAGTCTGGACAGAGCTCTGTCCTGTCAGCGGGTATGTGATTGTTTTTGTTTCCTTGCAAAGCAGGGAATAAAAAACTTCACATCCCTTAGTAAAACCACCTTAGGCCTCTTTCACACAAATTATCCGATCAGATCCGCCTGTCAGTTTTTTAGGTGGATCTGATCGGATCCTCCATGCATCCCTATGGGGCAGCGGATGTCAGCGGAGACATGTCCGCTGACACCCGCTGACATTCGCATCCGATCCTGTCGGTGAAATCCGGACGGATGGAAACCCTATTTTACATCCGTCCAGGGGATCGGATGGGATACGATTCCCCCATAGACAGCAGCGGGGCTCTGACACCTCCCTCTCCCGCACACAGTGCAGAGAGGGAGCTGTCATCCGTCTGCACCGGACAGCGGACCGTGTGAAAGGAGCCTTACAGTAAACACACAAACACTGGTTAGGTACACATTTAACCCTTTGATTGCCCTAGATATTAATCCCTTCCCAGCCAGTGTCATTAGTACAGCGACAGTGCATATTTTTAGCACTGATCACTCTTTTAGTGTAACTGGTTACCACAAAGTGTCAGTTAGTGTCAGATTGTCCACCGCAATATCACAGTCCCGCTATAAGTCGCTGATCGCCACCATTACTAGTATAAAAAAAATACATTAATAAACATTCCAGTATATATACCATAGTTTGTAGACGCTATAACGTTTATGTAAACCAATCAATATACGCTTACTGGGATTTTTTCTTTTACCAAAGATATGTAGCAGAATACATATTGGACTAAATTTCTGAAGAAATTTGATTTTTTAAATTTTATTTGATATGTTATATAGCAGAAAGTAAAAAATATGGTTTGTTTTTAAAAATGGTCGGTCTTTTTTTGTTTATAGCGCAAAAAATAAAAAAACCTAGTGGTGATCAAATACCACCAAAAGCTCTATTTTTGGTGAAAAAATGATATATTATTTGTTTGTGTTGCATGACCACGCAATTGTCAGTTAGGCCCCGTTCACATAGGGGCGACGCTACTTCGCACCGCGACCTCCGAGGTCGCGGTGCGAGCAGCGCGCCACGACCTTGGAGCGGCCCGCCACGGACTTCATAACATTGAAGTCTATGGCGGTCGCCTCCTGGTCGCCCCAAAGAAGCTCCGGACCCTTTTTCTAAGTCGGAGCGACTTGTGTCGCTCCTATTAGAACGGGTCCGCAGCTTCCCTATGGGAGGCGACCTACGGCGACCTGTGAGGAGACCAGGTCGCCTCAGTGTGAACCGGGACTTAAAGTATCACAGTGCCAAAAAGGAAAATATGACCTAGTCATGAAGGGGGGTAAATCTTGTGGAGTAGTTAAAGAATCATTAAGGCACAGTTTTTAAATGTTAAACACAGATTCTAATGGAAGTGCTAATAATCACTTTGAACACTTATTGACGGGTCTTTCAGTGGTTATACTGGGATGATGCCTGTCACCCTGCCATCATCCTAAAATCTTTTTTTTTTAGAGTCGGAGGAGCACTTTTTTGTAAAAGCAATCCTAGTGGCTAAATAGCCGATCATCTCTATGGTCTAAGAAACTGGAAGTGACTAAATACTCGTCGCTTTGCTGGTTGTAAACAAATCATTACTGGATTTAAAGACGCATCGGATTATACCAATTTTGCTATGACTCAAAGCTTTTAAGGGCAGAGGAGACATCTGGGGTCTAACAGACTGCTATCAAATGTTTACATTACGTGTGATAACAATAAAAGTGATTTTTAAAAATTTAAGGTACAGTGTCAAAAGGAAAAAAGATAATAAAATGAGGAAAAAAAAAAGTTGAAGCACCTCTGTGCTTGCATGAAAAGGTGAACACACGCGTCGGTCCTGCGTCGTGCATAAACAGGGATCGCACCACACATGTGAGGTATCGCCATGAACATCAGATCAAGAGCAATAATTCTAGCACCAGACCTCCTGTGGTACCTTGTAAAGGCTTTTAAAGCGTTGCCTATGGATAATATAATTTATGTAGTTTGTTGCTGTTCCACGGGCAGGTGCAATTTTTAGGCGTGCCATATTTGGTATCTATTTACTCATGTAACATCATCTTTTACATTTTAACCACTTAAGCCCCGGAAGATTTTACCCCCTTCCTGACCAGGTTTTTTTTTGTGATTTTCTACTGCGTGACTTTAACGGACAATTGCGCGGTCGTGCGACGCTGTACCTAAACTAATTTGACGTCCTTTTTTTCCCACAAACAGAGCTTTCTTTTGGTGGTATTTGATCACTTGTGCGATTTTTTGATCATGCGCTATAAACAAAAAAAGAGCGTAATTTTTGCAAAAATAACAATATTTTTCACTTTTTTTTATATGAAATTCCCCCCAAAAAAATGTAAAAATCAAAATTTTTTAACATTTTCGGCCAAATTGTTTTACGCTACCTATGTTTGGTAAAAAAAAAAATTGCAAAAAGCGTATTTTGATTGGTTTGCGCAAAAGTTATCGCGTTTACTAACAAAGGGAAAGATTTTTGTCATTTTTGGTGTTTTTTTTTTTAACGAGTAATGGCGGCGATCTGCGATTTGTTTTTGCGGTACTGCGACATTGCGACGGACAGATCGGACCCTTGACTGACATTTTTGACACTTTTGGGGGTACCAGTGACATTACTGCAGTAATCAGTGCTATATATATGCATTGTTACTGCAAAAATTACACTGGCAGGGAAGGGGTTAACTGTATTGGACAGGGAGGGGTTAAGTGTGTCCTAGGGGCGTGCTTCTAACTGTAATGGGACATGGCTATTGGTGTAAAAACAAAGATCAACGGTTCTACATAGTAGAACCGTCTGATCTTCATTTTTACACAGGGGAGAATGACAAGGCGGCTTGTTTACATAAGCCGCTCTGCCTTTCTCCCGCTGTACCGACGATCGGCGAGTGACCGGCGGACATCAGGTCCGCCGGTCACACGCCCACACTCCTCCCTGAACGAGCCGAGGCGGGCGAGTGCCTCAGCGGGCACGCGCTCACCCGCTATTGGCTCCGATTCCAGTGACAGGCGAGTGACGTCGATCTAAGTAAATATACTGTGCGCAGTCGGCAACTGGTTAACAAACAATTGGCTATTGTGTTTTTGTGCATTAAAATGTATTTTAATAATAAGTGTATTTTGTCCAGAAAAATTTAGTTTAAAAAAATACCATATATATATATATATATATACACATACACACACACACATACATACATACACAGTGCATCCAGAAAATATTCACATTGCTTCACTTTTTCCATATTTTGTTATGTTATAGCCTTATTCCAAAATTGATTAAAATCATTTCCTCAAAGTTCTACAAACAATACCCCATAATGACAACGTGAAAGAAGTTTGTTTGAAATCTTTGCATATTTATGAACAAATAAAAAACAAAAAAAATCCCATGTACATAAGTATTCACAGTCATTGCTCAATAATTTGTTGAAGCACCTTTGGCACCAATTACAGCCTCAAGTCTTTTTGAGTATGATGCTACAAGCTTGGCACACCTATTTTTGGGCAGTTTTTCCCATTCTTCTTTGTAGGACCTCTCAAGCTCCATCGGGTTGGATGGGGGAGCGTCGGTGCACAGACATTTTCAGATCTCTCCAGAGATGTTCAGTAAGGGGAAAGTCTGGGCTCTGGCTGGGCCACTCAAGGACATTCACAGAGTTGTCCCATAGCCACTCCGTTGTTATCTTGGCTGTGTACTTAGGGTTGTTGTCCTGATGGAAGATGAACCTTTGTCCAAGTCCAGAGCGTTCTGGAGCAGGTTTTTATCAAGGATGTCTCTGTACATTGCTGCAATTATATTTTCCTCAATCCTGACTAGTCTCCCAGTTCCTGCCGCTGAAAAACATTCCCACAGCATGTTGCTGCCACCACCATGCTTCACTGTAGGGATGGTATTGGCCAGGTGATGAGCGGCGCCTGGTTTCATTCAGACATGACACTTGCCATTCAGGCCAAAGAGTTCAATATTTGTTTCATCAGACCAGATAATTTTGCTTGCCATGGTCTGAGAGTGCTTCAGGTGTCTTTTGGCAAACCCCAGGTGGGCTGTCATGTGCCTTTACTGAGGAGTGGCTTCCGTCTGGCCACTCTACCATACAGTCCGGAATGCTGCAGAAATGGTTGTTCTTCTGGAAGGTTCCCCCCTCTCCACAGAGAAACACTTGAGCTCTGTCAGGATGACCATTGGGCTCTTGGTCGTCAAGTGGTTAAACAAGCACTAGCTGGATTCAGCACTACCTGAAGCTTGTTAAAGCCTGCTAGAAGCTTGCTTAAAGTGGCAATCAGCACTCCCATTAGGATCTGTGTTTAACATTTGCAAACTGGAGTTGAATGGTACTTTAAACGGTTCAACAAAACTTGCTGAAAGCTCCGCAACTGCTTTGTCAAAGCTTGTTGTTCACACTGCTCTTATACAGGCTGAAATCTGTGTGAAACTGCCCTAAGGGTTGCATTCTTCCAACTGACCACCAATATAAGAGGCCTTTTTCACATTGGTTTTGTTATAGGTCCAAGACCTGAAACTTGCTTTAGGGGTTCTCCTAGGGCAAAAAGGTTCAGCACTGCTGCTTCAGGGTGTAAGACTGGGTCGGATCGAACCTATCTGTTCTGGGGGGGGGGGGAGCTTGTCTGAGAGTTCAGAAAAAAGGGGTAGAGAGCAAAAGTTACACTCTGCAGAGCTTATTGAGGAGAACCTGACAGCTGATTGGAGGGAAGGGACACACACCCCTCCACACAGCACACAGGACCAGAGCTGAGGCTGTTATTCAGATGGAGCTCCCTCCCCAGTCACCTTTTTTCTCTTGGTGTCACGAAAATTTGTCAGAAGTGATTCATGTGGATAGCAGAAGCAAAGAAACAAATCAGCAGACAAAAGTGACAAGTAATGCTCTTAATTGAGATAAGTACACACTATATAGGTATATGCTTTGTTAAAATTTCATGTCTGAGGTTTACAATCATGTAACATCTGACAGATGCAGAGGCTGTGTAGGAGTGAATAAAGAATGCTATTACTAGGCTGTCATTTGATTAGGATGATTAAACTTGTGCCCGATTATATCAAGTGTCCCTATCAGAATCCCTCCCTACATCAGGAGTCCTCATCAGAGTTCCCCCTTACATTAAGGTTCCTATAAGTGTCCCCCCTTAGATCAGATGTGCTGATCAGAGTGCTCCTTACATAAAATGTCCACATTAGGGTGCCCCCTTACATCAATTGCCCCCCCCATTAAGTCTCATGAATTAGTGGATGCACTCCCCCTAGATCCGGGCCTGGTCTATGACCAGCTTTAAAGTGATAGTAAAGTCTCGTTTTTTTTTTTTTCTTTAAAAATAATAAACATGTTATACTTGCCTCCTCTGTGCAGTTGGTTTTGCACAGAGCAGCCCGGATCCTCCTCTTCTGGGGTCCCTCTTCAGCTCTCCTGGCCCCTCCCTCCTGTTGAGTGCCTCCACAGCAAGCAGCTTGCTATGGGGGCACCCGAGCCGAACCGCAGCTCTGTGTGTCCATTCAGACACGGAGCTGCGGCTAGGCCACACCCACTCTCTCCTCATTGGCTAACTGACTTTGATAGACAGTAGTGGGAGCCAATGTCTCAGCCAATGAAGAGGGAAAGTCCCGGGCAGCCAAATCTATCCTGCAGCATTGCTGGATAGAGATGGGCTCAGGTAAGTATTAGGGGGGCTGCTGCACATGGAATGCATTAAGATAAAAAAAACCTTCTGACTTTACAACCACTTTTGACCACACACATTACAATCTGATCTGGATTTTCCAAAAACTGCAGAGTCAAGGCCTACCTTTTTGGATAATAACTGAATAAAATTTTTTTAGTGGGATTTGATCACCTGTACGATTTTTATTTTTTACACTATTAACAAAAAAAGAGCGACAATTTTGAAAAAAAAAACCCCAAAAACAATATTTTTTACTCTCTGCTATAAAACATTCCCAATAAAAAAAAAATGTATAAATCTATTTTTTTCATCATTTTTGGCCAATTTCTATTCTGCTACATATTTTTGGTAAAAACAATCCCAATAAGTGTATATTTATTGATTTGCGCAAAAGTTATCGCGTCTACAAACTAGCGGAAAGATTTGTCATTTTATTCATTTTTTTTTTTACTGGTAATGGCGACGATCAGCGTTTTTTTGCGTGACTGCAACATTTCGGGGGACAAATTGGACACCGGAGATTTTTTGACAATTTCGGGGGGTACGGGACCACTGACATTACTACAGTAATCAGTGCTAAAAATATGCACTGTCACTATACTAATGACACTGACAGGGACGGGGACGGGACCACTGACATTACTACAGTAATCAGTGCTAAAAATATGCACTGTCACTGTACTAATGACACTGACAGGGACGGGGGACGGGACCACTGACATTACTACAGTAATCAGTGCTAAAAAACGGAATTTTTGTAAAATCTTACCATAAAATTCCTTTCTCTGAGGCCAGGCCGTTAATGCCAGCGACTGTAAAGCAGGATGGAAGATCGGCCCTTGAGACAAGAGGTCTTCCCGCACCGGCAGTCGCCACGGAGGCCCGACTGCCAGCTGAACGAGGTCTGCGTACCAAGACCGACGAGGCCAGTCTGGAGCCACCAGAATCACCGTGTGCGGTTCCGAGGCCAACCGGCGAAGGAACCTGGACAGGAGCTGAATCGGAGGAAAGGCATATATCAGGCGATACTGAAGCCAGGGCGCCACCAACGCGTCCGCCCGAGGATCTCGCGTCCTTGCCACGAATCTTTCCACCTTGTTGTTCAGATGAGACGCGAACAGGTCCACATCGGGGGAACCCCACTTCGCGCACAATATCTGGAACACATCCGGGTGTAAGGACCATTCCCCCTGATCCAGGGTCTGGCGGCTCAGATAATCCGCCTGCCAGTTGTCCACCCCCGGAATGTGCACTGCCGATATCGCCGGAACGTGTGTCTCGGCCCAGGACAGAATTTCTGACACTTCCCGAGCTGCTCGGGCACTCTTGGTGCCCCCTTGGTGATTGATGTAGGCCACAGCGGTGGCATTGTCCGTCTGAACCCGAACCGGACGGCCCTGAAGCCGTTCCGACCACTGTAGAAGACAAAGCTTTATCGCTCTCAATTCCAGAACGTTGATCGGAAGGGAGGATTCTTCTCTTGACCAAGTTCCCTGGGCGGACAAGTTGCCCAGGACCCCACCCCAGCCCGACAGGCTGGCATCCGTGGTGACCACCGTCCAGAACGACGGACGAAAAGATTTGCCCCCCGACACCGCCGGGGACTGGAGCCACCACAGAAGACTCCTTCTGGTGCGGTGGCTCAGTGAGACCCGCAGATCCAGAGACTGAGGTCGCCCGTCCCACTTGGCAAGAATCTCCGCTCGGAGATCCCGCGTGTGAAACTGGGCAAAAGGGATCGCCTCGAAAGACGAGACCATCAGACCCAGACACCTCATGCATGTCCTTACCGACGACGATCGGTTGTCCCTGAGGGACCTGACCTCGTCCCGAAGCGTCCCGAGCTTGTCCTCCGGAAGGAAGACCTTCGCCTGAACAGAGTCCAGAACCATCCCCAGATAGGGAAGGCGAACCGAAGGGCACAACGTCGACTTCGGAACGTTTATGGTCCACCCGAACTCCTGGAGCGTCTGCACCGTAGTGGACAGATCGGCCAATAGGCTCTGGCTGGCACTCGATCTTAACAGGAGATCGTCCAGATACCCCAAGACCGCAATGCCCTGGGCTCTCAACAGAGCCAGAACAGGCGCCAGGACCTTGGTAAAAACCCGCTGAGCCAAAGCGAGACCGAAAGGTAACGCCACGAACTGATAGTGGTCTTCCGCGATGGCGAATCGAAGGTACCTCTGGTGACCCACGAAAATGGGGATGTGTAGATACGCATCCTTTAAATCGATAGAGGCCAGAAATTCCCCCGGGCTCAGGGCAGCCACCACTGAGCGCAGGGATTCCATGTGAAACTTCCGAACACGCACGAAGCGGTTCAGAGCTTTTAAGACCAGGATCGGACGCACCTTGCCTTCCTTCCTGGGCACAGTGAAAAGATTGGAGTAAAACCCCCGAAACCTGTCCCGATGAGGCACCGGGACCACCACCCCCTGGGCCCGCAAGTCCCGCACCGCCAGGTGCAGATCTCGCAAACGCTCCGGGGGCAGGTGAAGATTTGAGGGAAAAAATCTGCCCGCCGGCCGAGAAAGGAATTCGATCTTGTAACCTGATCGAACGATTTCCTGAACCCACCTGTCCTGGATACGGAACAGCCAAGGTTGGAGGAAACCGCGCAAACGTCCCCCCACCCCAGAAACGGGTGAGGGCGTCCCTTCAGGCGGACGTGGAGTGGGTCGCAGAACCGACTTGGCCGGACTTCTGCTTACCTGCCCACGGCTTCTTCTGGGTGCCCTGGCCTTTGAAGGGCTTGCCCTTAGACTGTGACCGAAAGGCACGAAAGGACCCCTGAGAGGGCCTAAAGGAGGAGTTCCGCTTGCCACGAAAGGACTTGTTTTTCGGATTCTGGGGTAAGAGAGTGCTCTTACCCCCGGTAACTCCTTTCACCAGAGTATCCAAAGCCTCGCCGAAAAGGCGAGAACCCGCGTAGGGAAAATCCGCTACCGTCTTGCGAGAAGATTGGTCGGCCGACCAACTTTTCAGCCAGATCAGTCGACGGTTAAGCACCGCGATACTAGACAGGCGTGCAGCCAAAGGGGCCTCATTCAAGGCCGCATCGCACAAGTACATGACCCCCTGATGGATCTGGTCCACCATAGCCAGCGTGGTCGTCGGAGCTGAATCAGCTACCAGGGTGCGTCTGAGCACCTTCGTCCAATCCGCCACCGCCTCGGCTGCCATAACTGAAGTAAAAATAGGCTTGAGCATAGAGCCAGCCACCATATATGCGTGACGGGCAAGAGACTCCAACCTCCTGTCCGTAGGGTCCCGGAAAACCGGGGTATCCTCCGTAGGAACCAGGGTAGCCTTGTTTAAAACGGCTACAGCGTGATCCACTTGGGGCGCTACACACCAACGCAACTGCGCTCTGCATAAGGCCCAGGAACAGGCCGCAACCACAGTACACAGGAAGAAAATGGCGGGCCGTGCGGCGCGCCGGCCGCCGCCGCACATGTCTGCACCCACATCCCCACAGGGACACAGCGGAGCGAGAGGGATCCCCCAGCCGCACAAATAAAGGCAGACAACCCCCGCAGGGATCACAGTAAGGAGCCCGCACACAACAGACATGGGGGGGGGGGAACACACAGCCACAGACTGACACCCCCAAAACACATGGTCCCCACACAGAAGGTGCTTACCGTACCGGATGGGGTGGGGAGCCGTCTCAAAAACGACAAACCGCTGTCCTTCATGACAGGGAGTGCAGCAGCCAGGACGCAGGAGAACGCAGCACATGACCGCAGAAAGCGTCCGGTGAGGTAGCCACCTCACAGGCAGCATCCCTGCAGCGAGCAGGGATGGGTCGTTCATGGCGCCAGGGCAAACCGTAGCTGAACGCTCAATGGCAGGCTGGGGATCCATCTGGCCCTCAGCCCTGGGATCCAGGGCGGCCAGGCCGATACCCAGCTCTGCATGATGCATCTTCATCCGAAGATCCTAACTAAGAGCTGACAAAATAACAGCTAGTAAAGTAAAGAGAAAAAACACTTGAAATAAAATCAAAAAAGGGTAGAAGAGACTGAAGCCCCAGCACAGGAAAGCCTGCTACTCCTAAGCTAGGCAAGATCAAACTGAGTTGGGAATGCTGGTGCAGGGAGGTATTGACTAGTGGGACAGCCCCTAGGGGTGTGTCTATGCTAAAATCTTTTGTTACTAACAAGTCTTGTGCCTAGCTACTACTGCGGAGCAAAGGTCAATACCCATTGGTGAAGACTGTGTGAGTGGGTGGCGACTGTCGGAGGACGTAAGAGAAATATGCACTGTCACTGTACTAATGACACTGACAGGGACGGGGGACGGGACCACTGACATTACTACAGTAATCAGTGCTAAAAATATGCACTGTCACTGTACTAATGACACTGACAGGGATGGGGGACGGGACCACTGACATTACTACAGTAATCAGTGTCACTGTACTGACACTGACAGGGACGGGGGACGGGACCACTGACATTACTACAGTAATCAGTGCTAAAAATATGCACTGTCACTGTACTAATGACACTGACAGGGACAGGGGACGGGACCACTGACATTACTACAGTAATCAGTGCTAAAAATATGCACTGTCACTGTACTAATGACACTGACAGGGAAGGGGTTAACACCAGGAGCGATCAAAGAGTTAAATGTATGCCTAGGGGGTGTTTTCTAACTGTGATGGGGCTGGGCTTATGGAATCAACACAGGGACCTGTGTTCCTAAATAGGGGGAACACAGGAGCCCTGTGTTGATTGGTGACAGAACAACGGTCTGCCGCATTTACAACGTCAGACTGCCGCTCTGTCTTCCCAGGGAGTGTTCGCAGGCGCCCTGCGGCAATCGCGGCCGATGGCCCCACAAATCAGCTTCCCCTCGTGCTAATTGCCACGCTGGCTCCCGAGGAGTGACGTATCGGTACGCCGATTCGCGCACCCGAGCCAGCCTGCCGCAGTATATCTGCGTTGGGCTGTCGGCAAGTGGTTAAAAAGAAAATAAAATAAAAATCAATAACATTTACTTAAAAAGACGGCAGCTGTGTGATGTAAATAAGGTGCATCTGTTTTTGGCTTTGTTATTCAATACATGCCAGAATTAGAATGCTGCAATAAGGCGCATATTGTTGTTATACCCTCTATAGCCAAAACAACAATACAGTAACTGTTGTTATGGCATGCAACACAAGTATTTTAGAATGTGTACACAAACAATTTAATAACCTATCTTGCTACAATTTGGCAGCCAATGCTTTATATACAAAAGGTGAAAGTCTGTTTATCAAGTGGTGTAATAACATCAACAGAAGTAATAACATCAACACTGCCCACAGCCTCAGGGCATGATATGTAGGAGTTTTACATGTGTCACTGCTGTGTGTATAGGCCACTTCTGATCCGACAGGGCAGTGTTTCCAAACCTCGCTCTTTAAGGACCCCCAGCGGGAATTTCTCAAAGGGCCGTTCACACCTCATGCAGTGCAGTATTTTTTTTCTGCATCAAAAACGCATAGAACAATGTTATATGGGTTCCAATGGCTTGGTTTTACGCCAATGCAGTGTGTTCCAGTAGAAAAAGTATAACCTGTTGTTTTCTTGCACAGAACTGTACTGAAATACGGTAAAAAGCATTAAAAAAATTAACTGGACCCCAGTACAGTGACAAAAAAAAAACACAAAAAACTAAAAAAAAGCATCTGGAATGCATCCTGGAACACATCATAAAAACACGCATTCAGAAAGGCATCCGGAATGGAATTTTGCCGTGTAAAGGGCACTTCGAAAAAAGGTGAAGGAAATCCTGAAAACTTGACCTGCTGGCTGATACTTTAGGACTAAGGTAGGGAACTATTAGCTGGCCATACATTGACTAAAGTTCAGTTGGTTCAGCAGGGACCGGTGTTCTATCAGAATCCTGCTAGCTATCAAATTCTGCAACCGGAAGTGACGTTTGGATGGGAACAATTTACTGTGTTCCAATAGGTTTCCTAATATGACAGAACACGAAGCAGAGGCGGACATCTTCTTACACCCACGCAAGTCTTGAATTTTACATTTATTTTAGCAGCAAACTCACCTTATATAGTGAATAACAGCATTACAATTCTATTATTATTGTAATATAGTAAATACACAGAGAAACCTGCAGGTAGAAGGTGGTGACGGCCATCTTGGTACACCCCGTACTGCTCAGCGACAAACTTATTTATATAGTGAAATAGACTATTTCACTCGGTCACCATGAAATAGTCTATTTCAGTATATAAGGTGAGTTTACTGCTACAATAAATGTAAAATTCAAGACTTGTGTGGGTGTAAGAAGATATCCCCCGCTGCTTTGTGTTCTGTCACATTAGGAAACCTATTGGAACGCATAACGGCCATGTTGGAAAGAATGGCGCATGCGCAGTAAGTTTTTCTCGTCCGAACGTCACTTCCGGTTTCAGAATCTGATAGGTAGCGGTAAAACACCGACTGAATTTTGATCAGTGTGGCAGTCCCTACTTCTCAGAAGTGGATCGCCTGACAGATTTTTCTTGAACAATAGCTTCAGTCAATCAGTATTTTGAAACCAGCAGCTGTCAGATTACAATGTTCCAACTGGGAGAATTCCTCCATCCACCTTGTTTGTGTGGATGGAGTAATCTGTTATTCAGCCACTGGCTGAATGAAAAAAGACTAAGGCCTCATGGGCAGCGGGGGGTGGTATAAAACAGATGGCTGAGCTGCAGTTTTACCCTTTCTACCACCTCCCATATAGTGAAGGCCGTTTCCATGCAGAGGCTGTAATGCTTTGGGTTGTGGGTGCTGCAAATTGTAATGTGGAATTAACAGGCAGCAGCGACTGTCAAACTCGCCTATTAAATCAACAGGGCTGCGCTGCAACCACAAGACAACTGCTTGGCTCCTGGTTGCAGTGCAGTAGGCCCATTATAAACTGCCATTTGTGAAAAAAAAAAAACAGGCATAAAGGAGGTGGCAGGATTGTCTCCTGAACACTTAGCCACACTCTGAAAAGCAATACACAGTGAATTGCTTTTCAGAGCTAGTGCTAGAGTTAGAGTGTACCCAACCAAACAATGTATAGCCAGCTATTGCTATTATAGACTATGTATTAATTGTTGCACTCACCTGACAAAGGCCAGTTTTCTCCCTTGGGGTCTGGCTTCAAGGTCCTGCCCTGTGCTGCACAAGCATCAATGATCAGAGTCTTCAGCTTCTTAAACTGTGAAATTATTGTCTCCTGCAGCAAAATCATTTCACAATTAAAAACCCAAAACCTATAAATAATACAGTTGGTATAGAAAATAAACACATTTCAAAAACAGAATCACTGAGAAAATGACTTGTAAACTCAAATCACGTGTAGCTAATCACCTTCTTGATAGCACACAAGCCATTTGACTTTCAACTGTGATCAGCTGTGGTCATTTTGATTAGCTCAGCATAAAAAGATCTTTCCTGGAGCATTTCAGTCCCTTGTAATGCAACTGAAGCAAACAATCAACTATGGGTGGCAAGTCACTGTCAAAAGATCTCTGGTATAAAGCTGTGGACAGGCACAAGTCAGTATATGGATACAAAAAAAAAAAAATCAAAGGCTTTATCAGTGCCTAGAAGCACAGTGAAGTCTATTATTAAGAAGTGGAAGGTATTTGGTACACAGATCCTCCCTGGATCAGGACGTTGCTCCAAACTGGATCAAAGAGCAAGGAGGAAACTGGTCAGAGAGACTACCAAGAGGCCTACAGCAACTCTGAAGCAGTTGTAGGAATTTATGAAAAATCGGTATTTGTGTGCGTGTGACAACAATATCACAAATTCTCCACAAATGTGGCTTGTATGGGAGGGTTGCAATGAAAAAGCCACTCCTTAACCACTTGCCTTCTGTGCACTTAAAGAGGAAGTAAACCCTCCTCAGGAAGTTGTACCTATAGGTAAGCCTATGATAAGGCTTACCTATAGGTACTGTAAATATCTCCTAAACTTGCACCGTTTAGGAGATATTTACCTTTAATGCAGCCAGTGACGTCACTGGCGCATGCGCTCTGAAGGAACGGCTGATCGTGCCGTTCCTTCAGAGCCCCGTGCCGTGACCGTCGGCTCCCGCGCGCGTGCGTGGGAGTGACGTCACCGCGGATCCGGCCAATCAGATGACCGGATGCCGCGATCCCGGAGAGCGGCACGGCGGGGGCTCGTTCTAAGGTAAGTATTTCATAATGAGCTAGTATGCGATGCATACTAGCTCATTATGTCTTTCTCTTGCAGGTTGTAAAAAAAAAAAAAAATTTTTAAACGAGTTTACAACCTCTTTAAACACCCTTCCCATCCAGGCCAATTTTCAGCTTTCAGTGCTGTCACACTTTAACTGACAATTGCGCGGTCATGCTACACTGTACCCATATGAAATTTTTATCATTTTTTTCACACAAATAGAGCTTTCTTATGGTGGTATTTAATCATCTCTGGGTTTTTTATTTTTTACAAAAAAAAAAGAATAAAGACAGAAAATTATTTTCTGCGAGTAAATTTTGAAAATAAATTTTTCTCCTTCACTGATGTGCGCTGATGAGGCGGCACTGATGGGCACTGATAGGCTGCACTGATGGGCACTGATGAGGTGGCACTTATGGGCACTGATGAGGTGGCACTTATGGGCACTGATGAGGAGGTACTAATATGCCGCACTGATGAGCACTGATAGGCGGCATTGATAGGCGGCACTGATGAGCACTGATAGGCGGCACTGCTGGGCACTGAGAGGTGGCACTGCTGGGCACTGAGTGACAGCACTGACGGGCGGCACTGATAGGCGGCACTGATGGGCACTGGCGGATGGCACTGATGGACACTGACGGGTGGCACTGCTGAGCACTGATGGGTGGCACTGATGAGCACTGATGGGCAGCACCATCAGTGCCCACACTCAGTGCCCATAGTGCTGCCAGTCAGTGCTCATCAGTGCCTAGATGAGCAGGCACTGACTGGCAGCACTATGGGCACTGATTGTGGGCATTGATGGGGGGCACTGAGGCGGGCACTGTGGGCACTGATGGGGGGGGCAATGTGTGTATTTTTTTACCTTTAGTAATCAGGGCACTGGTGATCAGTGCCCTGATTACACTGCTGTGTGTCCCCGGCGGCTGACGGCTCCCCCTCCTTCCTCACACATGCAGGCTCTGTGTGAGGAAGGAGCGCCGGCGATGAGAGATGATCTCATATGTTTACATATGAGATCATCTCTCATTGGACGGCTTGATCACGTGGTGAATGGCCGCTGTGATTGGCCATTCACCACGATCTGTGATCGGCTGTGTCCAAGGGACACGGCCGACACAGATTCTCCCCGATGCGCGCTCACGGGAGCGCGCGGGGAGAGTCTTTCTGGGAGGCCGTTTAAAAACGGCCTCCCGAAAATTCAAGTCCGCGCTGCAGCCGTATATAGGCTGTAGCGCGGATGTGAGGAAGTTAAGAAAGGCCATATGCAGTCACGACTGAGCTTTGCTCAAATGCACCTTAAAGATTGTGAGACCACATGGAAAAAGGTGTTATGGTCAGATGAGACTAAAATTTAATTATTTGGCCTCAACACCAAACGATATGTCTGGGGGAAATCCAATACAGCTCATCATCCAAATAACACCATTCCTACAGTAAAGCATGGAGGTGGTAATATCCTGTTATGGGGGCGTTTCTCTGCAGCTGGGACTGGGGCACTTGTCAGGATAGAAGGAAAAATGGATCGGGGAAAATACTGTCAACTGCTTGAGGAAAATCTGTGGTCCTCTGACAGAAAGTTGATAATGTTTAACTTCCAACATGACAATGATCACACAGTGGTTAATGGAGAAAAAGGTAAATGTCCTTGCATGGCTTAGTCAGAGCCCAGACCTAAACCCCATTCAAAATCTGTGGAATGACTTGAAGACTGCAGTCCACAAACGGTCACCATCAAATGTAACTGACCTTAAGCAGTTCTGCAAAGAGTGTGGGGGGGGGGGGGGGATATTGCAAAATCTAGATGTGCAAAGTTAGTAGAGACATATATCACCAGACTAAAGGCTGTAATGAAAGCAAATGGCGGTTCAAGAAAAATACTGACGCAAGGGAGTGATCCTTTCCCAACTCAGTGATTCTGTTTTTTAATGTTTTATTGACTTGTTGGTGCTATGTCTTTTGCTTAGATGTTATAAGTAAATAAAGCTGGATAAAACAAAAACTGTATCTGTCTTCAAAAAAAGGGGGGGGGGGATTATTTTTTTATACCCACCGTGTATACACATTCATTGCACAATATACGGCAAACAACCTGTAAAACATGTCCTCTTTTTTTGGTAGTTCTTTTGGCTCTGACGAGGAGGGTTCTCCCTCGAAACGCATCAGCCAGATATATGCGGATACCATCACATCATCCAGCACCATAGGAGAATCCTGGTAGTCCTGGAGGCGATTGGTTCCAATTTCCTTACATGCTTGCAATTATCATGCGTTTGTGAGCTTTTTTGGATATTAATAACCATGTTAGTGGTAATGCACAAGGTTGGTGCGCCCTTCTCTTGTTGTTTTTCAGTGTATTTGGATACGCTTGGTCCTGAGGGGGCAGCAAGACCTTAGGTGGCTTGTGCAAAGACCACACAAGACCACTTACCTTCTCGCATACCACTTGAGCACAAGAGAGACATTGTTTTGGAATATCTCCTATATATATTTATAGTAAATACTGGTGTCATTGCTTAATCTTTAGAGTAGTGATAGCATACCTAAAAAAATAAAATAATACAAATCTAGAAACCAGTGAGGGTCATTCTTTGTGAGTTGTTTTGAAAGTATTCTGTGAAGGAATTCATAGTAAAAACATAGATATAAGGATCTCTTCCCAGAGATTGGTGTATCATAGAAAACCCCGGATCTCTCCATAAAGAGTGCCTGTCACATGCCTATTGCTGCCATAAGGGATGTTTACAATTCTTGTGACAGCAATAAAAGTGATTAAAAAATAAATAAATTAAAGCGATAGGGTAAAAAAAAAGAAAAAAATTAAAATGCCCCCCCACTTCCCCGTGTGTAAAGGCGAATCCATGCGTCTGTCCCGCATGCACGCAAACAGCAATCGTCCCACAAACGTGTTGCATCACTGTGAATGTCAGATCATGGGAGTAATTCTAGCAGCAGACCTCCTGCGTAAATCTAAAGTGGTAACTTGTAAAGGCTTTTAAAGCTTTGCCAATGGATAGTAAAATGTACATAATTTGTCACTGTTGCACAGGCATGTGCCGCTTTAAAGTGTAACATGTTTGCTATCTCCAGTGCAAAATATAAGTGCAGCGCAATCACATATACAATATAACTTAACCACCTGCTGACCATCCACCGCAGATATATGGAGGCAGGTTCCTGCAAACCCGTACTTCGTTGTGCGGTAGCGATTGTGGGGGCGCGTGCGCTGCAGGAGGTGTGCCCATTTGCCAGAGAGGAAGCTGATTTGTGGGATTGCTCCCCATGGAGACAGAATGGCGGTCTGCCATTGTAAACACGGCAGACCGCTGTTCTGTCAGCAGTGAACACAGGGCTCAGTATACTGCTGCTTCTCCTCCCCCAGCTCTAATGCAGCTGAGAACAGAGAGAATGTGATCACTTAAAAAAAAAGGGAAAAAGGATATTTATATATATTTTTTTAAATCTATACAAAAAGGTTTAACCTTTCATTTCTGATGTAGCACCCTACAAGGTAGGTGCTAAGCAAAGTATAGTGGACCTTGGCTGCCTAACAGCAGGGCCATGATTTTCAGCTGTACTGTCATGTCTCCCAGGTGTTGCTATTGAGACTGGGGAGTCTTCCCACTGGCTCCATGAGAAGGCTTCTCATTGGGCAGTGGATGAAACCCAATCAGTGGCACATTCAGGCCTGTATCTACCCCAGGAAGGCAGATTCTGCTGCACAGGATTCTGGGAGTGAGTATAAGTTTGAGGGGAACGCATCGTCTTTGGCGGAAAGCAGAGTCCCAGGAGGGAGAGTACGGCTGTCTTTCCTCCTTTAGAAGGATCGGGTGTCTCGGGTGGCTTGCCTGAGGATACAGAGAGAGCTGAGCTGCAGAGAGGATCCGGTGTGCCGAGGACCAGTGGAGTAAAGCGGGCCCAGTTTCAGCAAAGCATTCCAAGCTTGTGAGTACTGTAACTGCCCCTGGGGGTCTGCTTAGCTGAGAGGGGACCGCTCCGGTGAAGGTCCAAGGGATCCAGGAGCTAGCTAGCTGTAAAGGGGGTGCCTAGTGAGAGGACCCTGAAGTGTCAGAGGGGTGCCTAGTGAGAGGACCCTGAAGTGTTAGAGGGGGTGCCTAGTGAGAGGACCCTGAAGTGTCAGAGGGGGTGCCTAGTGAGAGGACCCTGAAGTGTCAGAGGGGGTGCCTATTGAGAGGACCCTGAAGTGTCAGAGGGGGTGCCTATTGAGAGGACCCTGAAGTGTCAGGGGGGGTGCCTAGTGAGAGGACCCTGAAGTGTCAGAGGGGGTGCCTAGTGAGAGAACCCTGAAGTGTCAAAGGGGGCGCCAGCAGTTGGGCCCTGAAGAGTTAATGTGTACAGCGTGCAGTGTTGAAAGTTGCAGCAGCACAAGCAGGTACAAGGAGCTACCTCAGTCAGTGAAGGGCAGGAGGGAGTTGTTCAAAGGACTTTTGAGCTTAACAGAGTGTCAAGAGTCAAGTCTCACTACAGTCCAGGATCTTTTGAGTTAACCAGAGGGTTACAAGTCAAGTTCTAGCACAGTCCAGTTATAAAGCAATTCTCAAGAGTCAGTAAGCGTTGGTCGACATCCAGCTGGTGTCAAGACAGCGCTAACAGACATTTTTCTACAGAGTGTCCCAGTTTTACCTAGTTGAGCCAGAGGAGTATCCCACTCATTCCCTTCTCCCATCCCCATTATCAAATAAACAAAACAAACCAAAGATGCCAGAATGGTCATTGTCTCAACTCTCACACTTGGGTATTCAGCTTAAATGGGCTGAAGGGGTCACCGGTAACAATGGCAGACCCATATCAGGCCCAATGCCTGGAAAACCTGCTACACTTTTTAAACGCAATGGGTTGTTTTTCTAGGTGATCGTTTACAATCACTTTAAGCTGCAGAGGCAGCGAGATGGGGATGTCCACGTCACAGAAAAATTTTTACTCCCTGTTGCGTTCTACAGGGAATACCACCGCCGAACACAAACCATTCAAGTGAATGGGGCCACGTCGCTATCTCCCTGCAACTGAATGCAACACATGTGGTTTCAGTGCAGACGTTTGGGTTTTACAGGGTTAAAACAGGCGATAAGGAGGTGACAGATTGTTTCCCAGTGACCTGTCAAATGCCCCCTGAAAAGTCATCCCCCGCAAATCGCTCTCCGGAGGGCGACGCAAGTGTAAACGAGCCCTACAGAGTAAAATGATAAGTGCTATTCCAATTCTTCATATGTAAATAAACACAGCTGCGCACAAATATTTCCTGGTTATACTATAAATAATAGATTCTCATATTCAATAAATGTTCCTGTGTCCAGGCCCAGATGAAATAAATACATGTTCCCTTTGAAGGAAGGCTGAAGATAGTTTTGAGAAAATTCAGCAGTGATTCTACATGTTCCAGACTTGAATTGCATGAATGGTACTCCATTGCCTAGAGCCGTGGGTGCCCCGTCTATTCTCCGACATGTCTATCAGTAACTGACAGACAGAAGCGCCATGAAGGGTCTTGAACAATCATCAGCTATGAAGTACATAGGAGACGATGTATTGGGCCACTGTGCAAAGGTGGACAGGCTTTGTGATGATAAACCATTAATCACATTGCCATGCAGAGATGTATTTGCACAGGTGCTTTTGGAATGCGGAGCCAATCATGGCAAGAAAGACAAATACTCTTTTCTGCATGTTTAAAATATGTTTTGTATTGTTCGCTATTTCAGAAATGAGTGGCTGAACATAATGACGGATTGGAAAACAGGTAAACAGAATGTCTTAGCCAACAACAGGCAATGTCAAGGGAAAGCTTAGCATGCTTTGGTTGCATTTGAACCTTTTACTTTTCACTTAACCTCCAGCACAGAAAATTTCAGCATACATACGAACACGAAAAAGGCGAAAGGTGGCCACAAGGCCAAGGACAGGACAGATATCGCTGAATTATACCCTTCATAATCCCTTTGTGTACAAGTGACTGAATTTGGTCATTTGCAGCAACCAGCTGGAAAGATTGGAATATTTTTTAATATCTTTTTTTTTTGTGTAAATCCTGCTTATCAAAAAATGAATAGCACTGGATAAATAGTAAGAAGTGCATATAAATCAGCACAACCAAGTGAATAAATCTAGTTATCAAAAGATGTAACCAAATAAATAACAATGATTATATAAAAAAAAAAACCTATAAGGGCTCTTTCACATCGTCCGCCTCCGTAGGCAGATCCGTGTTGCTCAGCGGGGATTGATCCGCGATCCACGCTGAGCCGGCGGATGACAGCTCCGTCTCCGCTTGCAGTGCGGAGAGGGAGGTGTCACAGCCCCCTCTGCTCTCTTTGGGGGATCGGATGAGAGCGGACCGCCTGTCCACTCTCATCCGATCCATCCCGATACCTGAACGGATGGAAAAATAGGGTTTCCACAGGATCGGATACGGGTGTCAGCGGGTGTCAGCGGAGGTGTCTCCGCTGACATCTGCTGCCCCATAGAGCTGCATGGAGGATCCGATCAGATCTGCCTAAAAAACTGACAGGCGGATCTGATCGGACCGCCCGTGTGAAAGAGCCCTAAGGCTATGTTCACGTTCACGTTCGGATACGGGTGTCAGCGGAGGTGTCTCCGCTGACATCTGCTGCCCCATAGAGCTGCATGGAGGATCCGATCAGATCTGCCTAAAAAACTGACAGGCGGATCTGATCGGACCGCCCGTGTGAAAGAGCCCTAAGGCTATGTTCATGTTCAGTACGAAGCTCTTGTACCTTTTTTGGGCGACAGGCGTCCCGCGATTCTGTTTGCACGATGTTACAGCGATTCGGCAGGCGGAAATCGCGGCAACATCGCACAGCGTTTGGGGTGCCATTGCAAATCACGGGCATCGCACAGGTGTCCCGTGATTTGCAATGATTCCGGATCGCGGGCAGAATCGCGGCGATACTGCCCGCGATCCACTACGCCCACATGTGAATGTAGCCTTAATATAAAAGCGGCTGCTGTCACCTATTATGTTTTCATTGCATACATTAATCAGAAAAAATACCAAAAATGGTGCTGCACCACTTTTAACAACTGTGCATGTAAAGTGCATATACAAAATAGTGATAAATATATAAAAAAAATGTGATCTTACAATAAAATATTAAATCAATACAAATTACAATACAGATATATAAAAAATACAATAAAATATTACAATTCAGGAAGAATGTGACAAATACAATGAAGAAAAAGTCCCAATAATTGTGCAAGAAAGGACATGTGCAAAACTGCAATTCTGGTGCAAATACAAAAGTGCCAGTGCTTCAGCCATGAATCCTGTGTCTGTGCACGCCTTCACCAACAAATGGATGGCTGCTCACCTCAAGTTCCGTCCTATTGGTGAGAACATTTTTTTTATATATATCACTATTTTATATATGCACTTTATATGCACAGTTGTTAAAAGTGGCGCAGCACCATTTTGGCATTAGCACTGCATAAATCCCCCTACCCCGAGGGAAAAAAAAGGAAACTTTTGTAGCACTAATCTTTAAAAATAGCAAGTCTGACCTTTCACACAAAAAAAAAAAAAAAAAAAGAACTAGACTTTTTGCACTGCCTATATTCGACAAGACTTGTTCCTTACCAACTTCCCTTGTTTAACCTTCCTTTTATTTAACCCTTTTGCTGCAAGTGCTGTTTTGCATTTTTTTTTGCACATATAAAAAAGTAAAATAATTTTAGGCCTGAAGATGAGTTAAATTCCTCAAGAATAAAATGCTGGTAGTCCCAATTATTTTTTTTTCACACGATATAATACGGCAATGGTTTATCAAGTGAACATTAATTGTAAAAATACACTAAGTTGTAGTGCACACAAATTCAATATATTACACATTTTTGGTATAGTCTAAAATATGAGTTTAGAGTAAATAGATGTTAAACATGCAAAGCCTTAAAGTGGTAGTAAACTCATGCTTTTAAAAATAAGCTGGCCTGTGCCATGGTGAATCGACTCCCGTGCGCATGCGTGGGAGTGATGTTACAGCAGCCTGGCCATTCAAGTGGCTGAGGATTCAGAAACCAGGTGGAAGACTGGGATAACATGGAAGCGCCGGGGACCAGGGAGAGTCGTGGCAGCCCAGCGCTCATAATGTTATATTATGTGCTGCATACTAATTTATAATTACTTAAACCTGCAGGGGGACATATTTTTTTTATTTTTTATTAAGAGACTTTACTACGGCTTTAAAACTGTGTGGCCGGGTAACAGGGACAAAATTCAGTACTACAAATTTCCAATAGGGGACGCTTTGAAACCTCTTAACTGTGTATAATGGCCCTAGAATTATCACTCTCCCTCTAATGTGTGCATGGCAATATGTAACATGTGTAGTGCAATCGACATGTGTATTTATGTACATATGTGCGTGTATGTGTAAGCAGCAGGGGCTCAACATTTTTTTTTTTTTAGTTTAGTGCTTGGGTGTCATTTTATTATTTTTTTTTATTTTTTTTTTTTTAGTGCTTGGGTGTCATTTTATTTTTTATTGTTATCACATAAGGGACACAAGCACTAGCCTATGCTAGGGGACACAAAGCCCCCCTATGCACTTACTATGGCAGGTGCTCTTCAATGAGACATTGGGATCTATTAGACCCCTAGCTGCTTCCCCTGCACTTCAATCACACTCCATTAGCTTCTTTCTTAGCCATAGCTGCTGGAAAAAGTGACAGCTGAAACCATAAGTAACGCAATTCTCGTTGCTTCCAGGTCCTAAGTAGGTAGGTGAGATCAATAAATGGGTGTTCACTGGTTTTCCTCCCCTCTGTCCAGCTACACTTGCCATGTGGGCTCCAGGCACACAGGTGGGATAATGGAGTTAAGGAAAAATGTGGGACAGGGAGGGAGGGGGTACCTGTGGGGGGGGGGGGGGTATTACCTTCAGAGATCCATGGAAGTAGCAGATTTACACACTAGGCAGCTGACAACCTATTACATATGGTGGTGACAGAGAAAGGGTTAAAGGTTAAGTTTACCTTTTGATTAAAATCGATTATGCTGTCAACAGGTACCAGTAGGTTAAAAAACACTGCACTCTCCTTCTCATGCATATAGGCAATTTGGATTTGATCACAGACATCTCTCTGTCTATATTGCACAGTGCAGGGCAGTTCTCCAACAGTGTCAGTAACCCATCAGCTTCCATTTTTTTTTTTTTGTCAAAGCCTAAGACCAGATTTTGCACTTCCCAGTTTTAGTTAAACACTTGCCGACTGCCCCACGCAGATTTACTGCGGCAGGGCGGCTCGGCTGCGCATCATCACGTAGATCTATGTGATTATGTGCACGCGGTCTCCGGTGATTAGACACAGCGGGAGACAGACCGTGAGAGGAGTGGGCTCGATCGCTGCCGGCCTCCCGCAATCTTCGGTTAACTGACAGGAGAGCCGTCTGGAATGTAAACAATGCAAGACGGCTCTTCTGTCAGAGCCAAGCTGAATCACCGATCTCTCTGTGCCTCTGTTAAATCCACCCCCCCCCCACAGTTAGTAAGCACAAATAGAGAACACATTAACCCCTTTGATCACCCCTAGTGTTAACCCTTCCCTTCCAGTGTCATTTATACAGGAACAGTGCATATTATTTAGCACTTATCACTGAATTAACGTCACTTGTCCCCAAAAAGTGTCAGATTTGTCCGCCGCAATATCGCAGTCCTGATAAAAACCGCTGATCGCCGCCATTACTAATAAAAAATATAATAAAAAGGTCCAAAAATCTATCCCATAGTTTGTAAACGCTATAACGTTTGAGCAAACCAATTATTATACGCTTTTTAGGAATTTTTTTTTACCAAAAATATGTAGCAGAATACAAATTGGCCTAAACTGCTAAAAAAAAATTGTTTTTTTTTACATTTTTTTATTGGGAAAATTTTATAGCAGAAAGTAAAAAATATAGTTTTTTTTTTTTTCAAAATGATCGCTCTTTTTTTGTTTATAGAGCAAAAACTAAAAAAAAAAAAAAGCAGTTGATCAAATACCACCAAAAGAAAGCTCTATATGTGGGAAAAAAAGGACATTCATTTTATTTGGGTACAGCGTCGCACAACCGCGTAATTATCAGTTAAGGCAAAGCAGTGCCGAGTCGCAAAAAATGGCCTGATCATTAAGGGGGTAAAACCTTCCGGAGCAGAAGTCAATCCCTATAGGAGAAGTTTTACTAAAATTGGCGTGCACAAAATCTGCTGCAGCTGTGCATGGTAGCCAATCAGTATCTAACTTTCTCTTACTAAATTAAGCTTTGGCAAAAAAAAACTCAGAAGCTGATTGGTTACTATGCAGAGCGGCACCAGATTTTGTGTGCTCCAGTTTTAGTAAATCTCCCCCTACATAAGCTTTAAAGTATACACATGCAGTATACCTGGAAGAAATATTTAGGTCAGATCAAAAAAGTCCATAAGAATTCAGTATGCAGGTATTCTGTGTTCTGGGCATATGTCCCTGAACGGGCTTATCGTAGTTCAGCCTCTCAAAAACTTTGACCGGCAGCAGGCAGGGGGGACTGGACACAGCACCTGTGCCTTCAAGGCGCATGCAAACGCTGGGATTGGACACACACGGGCTAAACAGTACTAAAACTAATTAGTGAATGCTGGATGATTCACACGGAATGAATGTACATGCAGTTTCGCCGGACGAACAGCTAAGCAAAATTTTTGAAAATAGACCCCTATGTTTATACAACAAGAACAATGTTTCATGTGTAAACATTGGTAAAGATGCTGGTTGTATATTTTTATAAGTTAACTCGATTCCATGGCATGTTTTTATTTGACATACTTCTCCCATGGAATGCTTATTATGCAAGTCTTTTATGCTAAACAATCTCTACTACAAACGTAAACAATAAAAATAGGTATATGCTTAGTAATACCAATGTAATCATACCGTAAATCCACAAAATCATTTCAGCTAAAACATGCCTGCATCTCATCTACAATAAAATCCCTTTATTGCAGGTTTAGTAAATGGTGTCCACTGTGCCATAGATCTAAATACTTTCACAATGACCGCTCCTCAAATCCCCATTTTATGTCTGATTGCTTTGCAATTTAGACAAACAAGAAAAAAATTAAAGTTCAACTGTTCTATTAAATTGCCTTGTTTATTGCGGTCTTGAACCAACCAGGCATTGGGACAATGGGTGCAATAGTTTCAACGTAACAATTGCTGCTTAAACACTTCTGGACCAGAAGATTCTCCCCCTTAATGACCAGGCCATATTTTGCGATTTGGCACTGCGTTACTTTAAAGGTCAATTGCGCGGTTGTGCGACGCTATATCCAAATAAAATTGATGTCCTTTTTTTCCACAAACAGAGCTTTCTTTTGGTGGTATTTGATCACCTGTGCAATTTTTATTTTTTGCACTATAAACAAAAAAAGAGCGACAATTCTGGAAAAAAAAAACAATATTTTTTACGTTCTGCTATATACCATTCTCAAAAAATAATTAAAAATCAATTTTTTTTAACATTTTAGGCCAATTTGTTTTCCGCTACATTTTTTTGGTAAAAAAAAAAAAAAATCACAATAAGCGTATTTTGATTGGTTTGCGCAAAAGTTATTGCGTCTACTAACTGCGGGAAAGATTTATGTCATTTTTATTGTTTTTTTTTTTTTACTAGTAATGGCTTCGATCTGCGATTTTTAGCGGGACTGTGACATTGCGGCGGACACATTTGACCCCTAACTGACATTTTTGGGGGGACCAGTGACAATACTACAATAATCAGTGCTAAAAATATGCACTGTTACTGTAATAATAACACTGGCAGGAAAGGGGTTAACACTGTGGGTGATCAAGGGGCTAAATGGGAGCCTAGGGGAGTGATTCTAACTGTGGGGGGGGCGTGGCATGTGAAATGACCATAGAGACCTGTGTTCCTGTATAGAAGGATCACAGGAGCTCTATGATCATTCCAGGGAGAAGAACGGTCAGCTGTGTTTACAACAGCTGACCGTTCTTCTCTCTCACCAGGGAGCGATCGCAGGTGTCAGGCAGCAATCGGAGCCATCTGCCCTGTGCATCGGAGTCCCCAATGCCGAGTGGGGGCGGGAGCGCACCGCCGGCGGCACGCGCTCATACTGTGCGACCGACATAGGTCTACGTTGGTTTGTGCAGGAGGGCCTCACTGCCGCAGTAAAAAGAAGAAGTAGAGTGTACCTTAAAATGCATCTCAAATAACAGGGGTTAATTGTTTTAATGCCAAAAAACTGCAGCATCAAAATGTTTGCAAGCACGAGTCTATATTGGCCTTTTTCAACAAGGGTTCTGTGGAGACTTAGGGTTCCTCCAAAAGTTGCTAAGGGTTCCTTAGGCAATGAGCCATTTATGACTTTCAAATAAGCAACCACTGACAGCAATTATCTTTTACCTATCTGTTAGAAGAGAATTATTTTATTATGGGCTTTTCTCCCACTGACCACTTGTCCCAGTGACAACCAAGATCAGGGTCCTTCTGCATGGTTCACCGGAGTAAAAGGGCGCCTCTCCCAGTGATCACCAATGTATGGAGGCCCTACACTGACCAATCATATAACAGTGCATTTCTCCACTAAGCACCAATGTGGGGTGTGAGCTGGTGGACAGGTAGCAGGTACAAAGCTCCCTGGGGTGAGCACAATTTCAGGCACAGATACCAGTCTAGTGATGAAGTGATAAACAGTGCTGTGTTTATTGGTGCTATTTACAAGTCTATTTACATGTGCCGTACAGTCGTTCCACAAAATAAACAGGGCAAAAATTCCCAAACAAAATCCTAGCCGTGTCCTGGCACTAACTGCACAAATCCATGACTTAACTAGTAGGCTGAGCAAGCCTACTGCTCGTCAGTCTCCACATACAATTTTACAGCTCCACCAACCTTTCAGCTCTCACAGACACGACTTGTCTGTTCCCCAGGCTCTAGAGCACTAACTCTGAGTTCCAGGTGATCCTAAATTGCCAAAAGGGAGAGGTGCAAAACTCGAACTAGACAGAGAAACAGAGGTCTCTAAAAGTGTTTGAGGGGAGCCTGGGAGATGTGTAAACCCCAAAGAGGACTTTTTCAAGCTCCCTCTGAGACACTCTTCTGCAGGGGAACACTACAATTTTAACTACCTGCATGTCTTTTCAGGACATAATTAAGCATTTTATTATAATTACTGAAATCAATTTTGTTCGAAAAAAACAGACCTGGTTTAAATATGCTAAGTAGGCCTCATTACTCATTCTTTTCTTCTTTTGTTTTTTTTTTTCTCAACCTACTGATCACAGTAATGTGCCATGAGCTGTAGCTATAGTATTTATTAGCAGGGGTTCCTTGAATCTATACAGTTATTCCTCTGTTAAAAAGTTTTGAAAGCCTGGTCTATATTGTTATTGTATCTTTACACTGGCCCTTCTATTTCTGTATGTGGATGATGGCACTGTAGTTATTAGGGAAACATAAGCAGGAAGAGATTTTAGTCCTCTGCTGGTCACATGTTCAAAATAAAAAAACTGCTTTTAGAATACAGAGTAAAAAATAATATCAATGAACGGTTTTAAATTGGCATACAAATATATATTTGATATCAAATCTTCATTATTTTGTGGAAATACTATGGAGTGGGTGGATTTCTGCCAGTCACTGACTGTGTTACGCCCCTCCAGCCTATGTCTTAAAAGGGGGGTGAAGCCACCATTAATCAAAATCCCTAGCAGAATTGGGGATATGAAGAGAAGGTGAAGATAGAGAGCAGCAGGATCAACCAATTTTTCTGCAAAATACAGAAAACGAATCTCATAGTGAGTATGAACAGCATGTAAAACAGCATGTATTGATCTTTTTTTTTTTATGTGGGTTTAATTACACTTTAATCATCAAATATTATTACTCACATTTTTTTCTATGATCTCCACCAAAGGTTTCTGCCCATGACACTGCAGGTACTTCTGGTGAAACAGGTTGCCATCAAATGTGTTCCACGGCATCAAGTCCATCATAGTAAAAGGATAGCCACAGGCACAATTTGCTCCCATTAATGTAATTAGACCACGAAGAAAGAGAAATGAGAGATGAACTGCTCTGGATTCCACAAAGGGATGCTATGGAGAAACAACAAGCTTTATAAGTCATAATATATAAGTCAAATATATTCAATTTAAATTAGACACGTATGTCAACAAACAGTTCTGTATTAGGATGTTAGGCAGTACTCCAGGCCAGTTACCAAAAGTTCAAAAGAAAGAGGAATTTCCTTTATTTTGCAATCTTAAAATTAAAAAAACAAATGCCTTTGAAGCAGTCAACTCTATGAAAGTCCTTGCATTCCAAAATGGTAGTTTAGGAGGAGAGCAAATTATGGATCTTAAATTCACAAGCATTTGTGTAGACATTGGGTTTACATATCTGGCTTGCCCTGTAATACTGGACTGGCCTAAACAAGGTCACAAGAGGGGTCCACCTCAGAGAATGTCAGTTCGCATTCAGCAAGTCCTAGTAATCGACATTCTGATGACAAGTGGCAGAATTACCGATTTTCATTGGTGTCACTGGGCTGGAATAGCAAATCATTGGTGGCCATTAGCAGCAGGTGACAATTCAGATTGCAGAACAGTGCGACCATCAACCATATTTACATATTATGCAAAAAAGAGGAGTAGGTGTAAAATTTATCCAGTACAAACCCACTCACCCAGTGCTAAAAACAAAACAAAAATATAAATAATATCTCTCTTGTGCCTTCACAGGGGAGAAAATTAGCTGCTGCTATTAATAAAGAATATATGACAAAACAAGGTGTAACCTGAAATATTATTACCACCTATATATATATAAGCGTATAAATATTACAAAGGTTGCACTAGCAGCGCTGATACATCGTATGTAGATATACAAACATACGTTAAATCAAAATGCATATGTGCAAAAACAGGGGAAATCTTTGTAATATTTATGCGCTTATATACAGTGGGTACGGAAAGTATTCAGACCCCCTTAAATTTTTCACTCTTTGTTATATTGCAGCCATTTGCTAAAATCATTTAAGTTCATTCTTCTTCCTCATGAATGTACACATAGCACCCCATACTGACAGAAAAACACAGAATTGTTGACTTTGTTGCAGATTTATTAACCACTTAAGCCCCGGAGGATTTGGCTGCTAAAGGACCAGGGTTTTTTTTGCGATTTTTTACTGCGTGACTTTAACGGACAATTGCGCGGTCGTGCGACGCTGTACCTAAACGAATTTGACGTCCTTTTTTTCCCACAAACAGAGCTTTCTTTTGGTGGTATTTGATCACCTGTGCGATTTTTTGATCACGCGCTATAAACAAAAAAAGAGCGTAAATTTTGCAAAAATAACAATATTTTTCACATTTTTTTATATGAAATTCCCCAAAAAAAAAAGTAAAAATCAAAATTTTTTAACATTTTTCGGCCAATTTGTTTTATGCTACCTATGTTTGGTAAAAAAAATCGCAAAAAGCGTATTTTGATTGGTTTGCGCAAAAGTTATCGCGTTTACTAACAAAGAGAAAGATTTTTGTCATTTTTGGTGTTTTTTTTTTTAACGCGTAATGGCGGCGATCTGCGATTTTTTTTCGGTACTGCGACATTGCGGCGGACAGATCGGACCCTTGACTGACATTTTTGACACTTTTGGGGTTACCAGTGACATTACTGCAGTAATCAGTGCTATACATATGCACTGTTACTGGAAAAATGACACTGGCAGGGAAGGGGTTAACTTTATTGGGAAGGGAGGGGTTAAGTGTGTCCTAGGGGCGTGCTTTCTACTGTGTAGGGACATTGCTATTGGTGTAAAAGCAAAGATCAACCGTTCTACATAGTAGAACGGTCAGATCTTTACTTTTACACAGGGAGAACTGACAGGCAGCTTGTTTACACAAGCTGCTCTGTCTTTCTCCCTTCACAGGAGCGATCGTAGTGTGGCCGGCGGACATCGAGTCCGCCGGTCACACGCACTGACTTGCCTGTGAACGAGCCGCGGCGGGCGCGCGCCCGCTCGCTATAGGCTCGCAAGTCAGTGACAGGCGAGTGACGTACCGATACGTCACTCTGCCTGGCCGGGGCTGACCGCCGCAGTATATAGTCGTGCGGCGGTCGGCAACCGGTTAAAAAAGAAAAACTGAAATATCACATGGTCCTAAGTATTCAGACTCAGACCCTTTGATCAGTATTTAGTAGAAGCCCCTTTTTGATCTAATACAGCCAGGAGTCTTTTTGGGAAAGATGCAACAAGTCTTTCACACCTGGATTTGGGGATACTCTGCCATTCCTCCTTGCAGATCCTCTCCAGTTCTGTCAGGTTGGATGGTAAACGTTGGTGGACAGCCATTTTTAGGTCTCTCCAGAGATGCTCAATTGGGTTTAAGTCAGGGCTCTGGCTGGGCCATTCAAGAACAGTCACGGAGTTGTTGTGAAGCCACTCCTTCGTTATTTTAGCTGTGTGCTTAGGGTCATTGTCTTGTTGGAAGGTAAACCTTCGGCCCAGTCTGAGGTCCAGAGCACTCTGGAGAAGGTTTTTGTCCAGGATATCCCTGTATTTGGCCGCATTCATCTTTCCCTCGATTGCAACCAGTCATCCTGTCCCTGCAGCTGAAAAACACCCCCACAGCATGATGCTGCCACCACCATGCTTCACTGTTGGGACTGTATTGGACAGGTGATGAGCAGTGCCTGGTTTTCTCCACACATACCGCTTAGAATTAAGGCCAAAAAGTTCTATTTTGGTCTCATCAGACCAGAGAATCTTATTTCTCACCATCTTGGAGTCCTTCAGGTGTTTTTTTAGCAAACTCCATGCGGGCTTTCATGTGTCTTACACTGAGGAGAGGCTTCCGTCGGGCCACTCTGCCATAAAGCCCCGACTGGTGGAGGGCTGCAGTGATGGTTGACTTTCTACAACTTTCTCCCATCTCCTGACTGCATCTCTGGAGCTCAGCCACAGTGATCTTTGGGTTCTTCTTTACCTCTCTCACCAAGGCTCTTCTCCCCCGATAGCTCAGTTTGGCCGGACGGCCAGCTCTAGGAAGGGTTCTGGTCGTCCCAAACGTCTTCCATTTGAGGATTATGTAGGCCACTGTGCTCTTAGGAACCTTAAGTGCAGCAGAAATCTTTTTGTAACCTTGGCCAGATCTGTGCCTTGCCACAATTCTGTCTCTGAGCTCTTCAGGCAGTTCCTTTGACCTCATGATTCTCATTTGCTCTGACATGCATTGTGATCTGGAAGGTCTTATATAGACAGGTGTGTGGCTTTCCTAATCAAGTCCAATCAGTATAATCAAACACAGCTGGACTCAAATGAAGGTGTAGAACCATCTCAAGGATGATCAGAAGAAATGGAAAGCACCTGAGTTAAATATATGAGTGTCACAGCAAAAGGTCTGAATACTTAGGACCATGTGATATTTCAGTTTTTCTTTTTTAATAAATCTGCAACAATGTCAACAATTCTGTGTTTTTCTGTCAGTATGGGGTGCTATGTGTACATTCATGAGGAAGAAGAATGAACCTAAATGATTTTAGCAAATGGCTGCAATATAACAAAGAGTGAAAAATTTAAGGGGGTCTGAATACTTTCCGTACCCACTGTATATAGGTGGTAATAATATTTCAGGTTACACCTTGTTTTTGTCATATTTACATATATTACATATATAATTGTTCAGGTTAAAGGATGCTAGGATTTTCTAGCATTCAAGAAAGAAAATGAATCAATTAAACCTCAAAGCCAAATCCCTGTAAAATTGTTAATACACAGTAAAGTTGGCCATAGAATTTTTTTCTTTCGATCATCCACCAAAATGGACAAAGGAATCCTTCCTGTTGGGACATTGTATTCTGAAATTAAGACTCTCCGTTCCCAGGCTGATTGAGAAAAACGTTCTAACAAGCCCATTCAATAAAGTCAATGTTGAACAGGCATGGACATGCATGGATCAAAATTCAGCCAGTCCCTGCTAAACTAGATGAATTTTAATCCATCTATGGCCAGTTTAATATTTAGTCTATTGAACAAATTATCAAGTTCACAATAGAAAAGCCAGTCTTGGCCCATTTGGGTATATCCAGTAGGATGGCCCTGATGTTACATGATTTTTGGTAAAAAGTAGTCAGTCATTGCAATACGCTATATTTACCAAGAAGTCAGACACATTGGCCCTAACATCGTACAGATTACAGAATGGCTAGAGACAGAAACCACTGTATAGTTTTCTAAATCAACATATACTTTTTCCTGACTTCATTAGCTCTTCAAAATGACCACAGGTGTTCTCAATCCATACTGATACACAAAGACAATAAAACAACTGCCAACATATATTACTTCACCTAAATACCTAACCACACCTCTCACAGAGGTCCCTTTGATTTTACTCCTCTGGAATTTTATACATTGTTTACTTTCTAGTAGTCAGTACGTTTCCGTCACCTGTGTAATTCCACGTTGGTGGCAGAACTTCAGTAGGACAAAGGTTGTATTTACTGTAGGTGCCATTCTTATAACGCTATATGTAACTTAGTTTAGGAAATGCTATAGTACATCCAAATCTCCGACTCCCCAAATGAACAAGAGATTTCCTTTATTAGATGTTTACATTTAATAAAATATATTGGAGCATAAATTACATATTACCAGCATCTGTCAAGGTGGAGCTGGGTGCTGTTTAAATTGTAGCCATTTGCTAGACTGCTCATTTCTGCAGGTTTAGCTGTCTACATACATTAACTGATTGTCAGACATCAGCAAATATCCCACTTGACTTTTTTTTTTCTAAATTAAAACAATCCTTAACTTTGCCAAATTTTACAAATTACTAAATGTTTATTAATTATTTCGCTTATTAACAAGTGTATAAGAACCAAAACTTATACTGTTGCAGGTACTGTATATATCAGTATGGGAGCACACTATACGTCTAAACATCTATATGATTTCGGGAAAAGTTTGCACTAGATGCATCAGGGACTATGGTGACCTACACATCCTATAGAACTGTCTGAAGCTAGTATGTTCCTGAGAAACAGTCGCTGGCACCCCCAATGGAGTTTTAAAAAATTGCCATTCCTAAGGATCCCCTCACTTGCATTCTAGGATGCGTGGAACATCATGTTTTTGATCCTTATATACACAAAATGATCGTGCGAGCAATATACCATGCCTGTAAATAATCCTTATGCACTAGAAATAATAAAGAACGCAACCTCTGCTCCAGTTTGTCCCCATTGTCCATTTATTCCTCTGGCATTTTAACTTTGCCACAGAACAGAGAATTTAAATTTAGGCTGTTAATGACAGTTCACGCATCATGAGTGTCACTGATTCCCTGCAGGGCAGTACAGCAAAGCGGTTAGAGATGGAAGCGAAGGCTTAGATGTTGACTTTTTGAAATTAGCAACAGTGTTGCTTGGTCTGTTTATATTACATTTTTGGGTTACAGAAGGGGCACTCTTAAAACAGCTGAGTGCATTAGAGAAACACTAAGACCCCATTCACACTATTCTAATTCCGTTCTAATAGGAGCGACACAAGTCGCTCCGAATTAGAAAAAGGGTCCTGTACTACTTTGGGGTGACCTGGAGGCGACTTGCATTGACTTCAATGATATGAAGTCCGTGCCTGTTGCGCCGAGGTCGCGGTGCACTTCACAGGTCGCCCCAGCAAGTCGCGTTGCCCCTGTCTGAACGGGGTCTTAGGCTTCCCTCTTTAATCTTATTTAGAATAGTAAATGAGAATTCTGATCTGCAGCCCTTGACAACAACTCAACTTTAGTGCCTATGTTCTTTTCTCTGGTTTTCATAAATTGGCCTTAGTGCATAGGCATGCACACTCTCACTGAGCTAGAATGTACAGTATGTATGCATACAGAGAAGACAATTCTTTTATGGCTCCAATCTCTAGGGACCAATAATCTATTAGAAAAAAACTACTCAGTGGTGGCCTGTTCCAGTGGGTGGGCCTGAGGTCTGAACCAATCTGGTAACCACTCATTAAAACTGTGTAAAGCGGAATCGGCTATTTTTCTCTTTTTTTCTCTTGAATTTTCTTCATACTTGTCTTTTTTTTTTTCTTCTGGCCATTACATCCTATAGCCGTTTCATGCTGGCTCTTCACATGCTTTTTAAGTTTTTGTATCTGCACTTCTAGATACAGATTTTCAATGTAAGTCTTCCTTACAGATCACTTATGGCATGAGATATTGTCAGAGAACTTTACTTCAATAGTTCTCTGTTGGCAGCTATGTGTTTTATTCTGTTTTGACAACTATACTTGATATCTGACTATCACTGTAAGTATTGATCAAGAATGGGAAGCAATCTTTAATAGCATGGTGATGTCAAACTATGAAGGAACTTTCATATAAATTTCAATAAAAAAATTGAAACAGAAAAAAAAAAACCTGCCACAGATTATTTTTCTGGGGTTTTGTGTAATCTGAGGTTAGGCACAGACATCCTGGAATGGACAAATTTTACCCTTGGTACATTTCTGGGATATAAGAAAAAAAAATAAAAAATACATAAGATCAGCTATTTTACAAAGTCTGCTTGCAGGATCATTTAATAAAAAGTTAGGACAAGAACATTAAAAAATGACTTTCTTAAATGATGATTAAAGCGGAAAGCATATCACAGAAGGTGAAAGTAAACAAGAGAATGAGCAATAGTATACACCCAATTAATCTTACCTCTTTTTTGTTAATGAGTCAGCTATTTATATAGGACATGTGACACTGGTAACATAGGTTAACTTTTACCGCATTATATATAGTTTGTTGACTGGGAGCAGTCATTATTGATAACGAAGAGATCTGTTCAGCAAATAATGAAAAAACATGCAATAATAGAAACGCTTTGGCCTGGTTTTTAAAACTGCACACATTATTATATAAAACAAGTCAAAATGTCATCTTGAGCATATACTGTATAGCTATAATTTAGCCAGTGTATTTATAGATTAAAGCTGAACCCCAGGAAAGCCACAAAATACAAAGTTGACCTCTACCGCAGCTGGGTTAAGAGCACACCCAGTCTGCTGATTAAACAAAATCGAAACAGTAACACTTATGTGATTAATCCTCTGCTCACTCTTCGCTCTCCTCCTGTCAACATGTTCACTTCCAGCTTATGTGCACATCAACAGAGACTAACTGCCTACTAAAACGAAACCTTCCTCTTCAAAGTGGTGCTGTATTATGGATTCTAATTTTACAAAAAAATTAATAAATAAATGCACCTATATATGCAGCAAGAAAAATATGCATTAATTATTTTTTGCAAGTCAGTCTGCAAAGCATTGCAACCACGATCAGTGGATCACAGATGCAATGCCAGGCTCCCTGCAGACTCTATCTAGTTCCCCTGTCTGTACCAAAGTATGCACTTTTAGTCGGAGAGCTGGAGGAAGTGTCAATGGACTTCAAGTGTTTTGATAGCTGCACTTGTGTTCCATTGAGAACTACAAGCCCGTCTGCCGTGGTGGTAGACAGAATTTGTAGTTCATTCATTCACAGATCTCTGTGAATGAATGTCACAACTGTGTGAGCAGAACACTGAAGTTGGGAAACTGGAAAGCATTGAGAAGTACAACTTGACTACGCCTATGGGGCAGTCCCAGGGGGTATACTCCCAGTCTCTGCTATAGGTATTCTGTTTTGTTGCAAGCAGTGTCAGAAGAGAAAAAAACCCAACTCCTTAGAGGGGCGGGTGCTGTGTCCGTCAATAAACATCAGTGAAATGGATTTTACGGTAAGTCAAAAATCCCATTTTCACTTTCGTTCATTGACAGACACAGCTCCTCATCTTCATGACTATATGGGACGTCCCAAAGCAGTGTCTAACATGAGTGGTGGGAACAGTAAGAAAAAAACCTTCCTCAAAGCTAAACATAGCCAACCAGGAAACATGGAGCTCAACTCTGAACAACTGGAGCTCACCAGAAAAAAATATAAAACACCCCCAAAGAGGACAAGTCCTCTAAACAGCAGCCTGCAAAACTTTGTGGCTGAAGGAAGCATCCGCAGATGTCAACACATCCACCTTATAAAACTTTGTGAACGTGTGCACAGACGACCAGGTAGCCGCCTTGCAAACCTGCAGCACTGACGCCTGATGACGGGAGGCCCAGGAAGCACTAAGCGCCCGAGTAGAGTGCGCCTTAACAGGGAAAAGAGGAACCTGACCCTTAATGGAATAAGCTTGAATCATAGTCTACCTGATCCATCTGGAAATGGTCGCAGCAGAAGCAGCCAACCCTTTGCGAGGTCCATCCGTGAGGACAAATAGTGAGTCTGACTTTCTAAAAGACTCCGTAGCTGCCAGGTACACCCTTATTGCCTGAACCACATCCAGGGAATGCAAAGCAACTTCCTTGGGTGCTTAGGCCTGGGACAGAGGGAAGGCAACCCAATGTCTTCATTCAAATCAGAGACAACTTTCGGGAAGGAACGACGGACATGAACGAAGAACCACCTTATCCTTGTGAACCACCAGATAAGGTGAACAACAAGACAGCGCCGCCAGCTCCGACACCCTGCACGCAGAAGTGATAGCCACCATAAAGCCCACCTTCTGGGATAATGTAAGCAGGGGAACCTCCTGAACATCTTCAAAGGGAAGCTTCTGGAGAACTGACAACACCAAATTGAGGTCCCACAGCGGCAACGAAGACTGCACTGGAGGAACTTAATGTCTCACTCCCTGGATAAAGGTACGCACCAGGGAATATGTGGCCAACGGAGGTTGAAAGAAAACAGCCAAGACGCTGCTTCAACCCCTTGTTGGAGGAAAGCCAAGATCCGAGTCACTGAAAAGGAGCAAGGGTAAACCCTGAGGGATTCACACCACGCAATGTACGTCTTCCAAGTACTATGGTAAATCTTCTTAGAAGTTGATTATCTAGCTTTTACCAGTGTAGGAATCACCAACCAGCTGCTCCAGATCAGTGTACCAAGACCGGTGAGGCCAGCCTGGAGCCACTAGGATAACCGGAATCACTTCTGCCTCGATCCTGTGCAGGGGTCTCGGCAGAAGTTTGAGAGGAGGAAAGGCGTAAATCAGATGATTCGGACTCCAAGGAGCCACTAATGCGTCTGTGGCGTCAGCCAGAGAGATTCTGGTAAAATCCTAAGACCGTGCCACAAACCTCTGCACTTTCCTGTGTAGGCGAGAAGCCAACAGATCCACCTCAGGAGTACCCCACCGGAGACACAACTGATTAAAACCCTCCGAATGAAGTGACCATTCCCCCCTGGTCTAACGCCTGTCGACTGAGGTAATCCGAATGCCAATTTTCCACCCCTGCAATGTGTACAGCAGAGAGGGCTGGAATGATTTGTTCTGCCCACCTGAGAATGCCGGCTACTTCCCAAGCTGCCAGGACACTTCTTGTGCCCCCTTGGTGATTCACATAGGCCACGGCTGTGGCATTGTCTGACTGAATCCATACCGAACACCCCTGGAGACGACTTGTCCAATGAGCCAGACAAAGTCTAATCGCTCGGAGCTCAAGCGCATTGATCAGTAGCCTGGACTCTTCCAGAGTCCAAACCCCCTGAGCACACTCTGTGCCGAGGACGCCCCCCCACCCGGACAGGCTGGCGTCCGTGGTGACGACCGTCCAGTACAAGGGAAGAAATGATTTTCCCTGACGAAGTGCCGGAGAACGACGCCACCAAACCAGGGACTCTCTCATACTCCGGCTCAACAGGATCAGATTGTCTAGAGGTGGAGGATCCTTGTTCCATTTTACCAAAATCTCTTTTTGCAGAGATCTCATTTGGAATTGTGAAAAACAGAACCGCCTCAAAAGGTAGACACCATCAGGCACCATCACCCGCATGCAAATCCGAAGAGATGAATTGCCTCCTGCAATTTCTGAAGCTTTTCCAGAGGAAGAAACACTCTGGCTGAGGCCGAGTACAGTGTCCAACCCAGATAGTCCAGGCTTGTGGACAGAACCAGAGCAGATTTCTGAAGGTTCAGAATCCAACCGAATTTCCTCAGAGTTTACAGAGTAATCTCTAAGTTGGCCAACAGAGCAGTCGAAGACTCTGCTCGCAAAAGCAGATCATCCAGATACCCCAGTACAGCTATCCCCCACTGACACAGCAATGCTAGCACCGGTGCCAACACCTTTGTGAAAACCCAAGGAGCGGAGGCGAGACCAAAGGGTAGCACCACAAACTGATAGTGCCCCTTGCCCACGGCAAAGCGGAGGAAGTGCTGGTGGGCAGCACATATTGGGATGTGAAGGTAGACGTCCTTGATGTAGATGGAGGCGTGGAAATCCCCCTGATGTAGGGACGCCACAATCGTGCAAATGGTTTCCATTCGGAACTTCTGTACCCGTACAAAGCAGTTTAGTGCCTTGAGGTCCAGAATTGGATGCACCTTGCCTTCCTTCCTGGGAACTGTAAACAGGATTATGTAAAAACCTGGAAAACGTTCCGATGTCGGAACCGGAACACTCACCCCTTGAAGTAACAAGTCTTGCACTGCCGCATAGAGATCCCCTAAGCGATCTAGGGACAAGTGCAGGTTGGAGAGAAGAACCTTTCCGGAGGATATGATCGAAACTCGATCTTGTAGCCAGAGCGAATAACTTTGTGGACCCACTTGTCCTGGATCAGGGAGGTCCACGGATCCAGGAAACAGTAAAGTTATCCCCCCCACCCCAGATATGGGTGAGGGCGCCTCTTCATGCGGGGGAAGACTTGTCCGCAGGTCTGGCAGAGCCCGCTCGTGGCTTGCCAGTCCAACACCTCTTAGAACCCCCGGTGGAGGCCCTGAAGGGCTTAGATCGCTTGTCTTGAGACCCTTAGTGACAAAAAGGCCGCTTGTGAGCCAAAAAGAATGGCCCTCGTCTTGCGATAGGACTCGTTACCCTTGGAAGCCTGAGGAAAAAAGAGTACTCTTTCCCCCTGTGAGTTCTTTCATGATGTCATCCAAGGAAGCTCCAAACAGGGTCTCCCCCAAATGGGAGATCGGATAAGGCCTTCTTAGAAGCTTGGTCCTCAGACCAGCTGAGATAGACAATCTAGGAATCAAGGGAGCGGCAACCAAAGAGGCATCACAAACAAACTGTAGCCCTTGAAACAACTAATCTGCCAGCTCCGCAAAGGCAGGGGGGAGCTGTATCCCCTCCAGGTCCCGGCGTAGAAGTTTTGCCCACTCCTTCATAGCTTGCAACACCACAGCAATAGTAAATATCGGTCTAAGTCCTGAACCAGCCACAGTGAACATATGACGAGTCAAGGCCTCCAACCTCCTATCAGTTGGGTCTGTAAAGACCGGGGACTCTTCAACCGGGATGACAGTGGCTTTATTCAACCTAGAAACTGGGGAGTCCACTACAGGAGGAACCGTCCATTTTTTAAGGTCGGAATATAAGGTATCGCATTGCAAAATGCTTAGGGATTGTAAAGGTGTGTTTCGGGCACCCCCACAGTCCAGTAGGGCTATGTTGTGGCTGACCTAGCTGCGGTCTGCATGCACTCACTGGTCGGACTGGAGGGACATTAAGGATCTAGATTATCCAGTTTATTGCTCAGTCTGGGACTTGATTGTAGATCTTACAGGGACAAAATAATAAAAAGAGGAAAAAAAATAAATTTAAAATGAAAAAATGACAGGACCAGAGCTCCCAGCAAGGAACTAGGTCCTTACTCCTGACTAGGCAGAAAAAAACTGAATACCTATAGCAGAGAGCGGGAGTATACCCACTGGGACTGCCCCATAGGCGTAGTCAAGTTTTTGTCTGCCTAGTGTCCTATTCCTGTAGGGGGCAGTATAACCCATATATTCATGAAGATGAGGAGCTGTGTCCGTCAATGAACGAAAGAGAAATGTATTTTTTAACCTAACTATAAAAATGTTTTCTGTATATAGTGGGATTTGTTTTCTGGGTTTGATGGTGTTCTCCTCAGCTGCTTCATAGAAATCATTTGCAAGCTTGCTGCTTTCTTATCTGTTGAATTAAATCTCTGTGTAACCATTCCATAGAGTTGTTTGTCTATTGCTATTGGATACACCACAACAGTGCTTTGACATTGTAAGGGATATATTTTAGTCACCTCAGTATGATAGAGGGCCAAACAAATCTACTAGTATGAACAAAATGTAATATCTTAAATACATTAACATTGTGTGTTGAAGTTATCTTGTTTGCCATAACTGATAAGCCATTTCCACTAAAGCATTAGAATTTAGAGGGATTCATAGATTGCATTGCTGTATAACATGGAATCGCACCTACTCTTCTGAGACTTACTTAGGGCTAGGCAACAAGCAGAAGTGAACTGCACAAAATTCTTGTAGAACGTCATGTTTACTTCTATTTGTTCCAAGGATTCAATTAGTTCTATAAAAAAACACCTTCAAATTCCTTTCATCATATTCTAGAGTGACAAATGGATATGACCAAACTGTTTGATCCCTGCTTAAAGAGACTCTGTCACTCTCTTATTCAGGGCAATGTGACAGTGCCTAATAATACACCTCCTCACCCACTGATTCTCACCTCTGCCGATCCCCTCACCAGTTCCTTCCTGCACCTCAGCTGGCAACAAGAACTGGTGTTGGCTAGTGTTGGCATCTAGAGGGAGCAGAGACATTATGTAATTGGCTGCTAAGCCGAGCACTGACACATGGGAGAAGGTCACGTACTCCCACATTCCTGGAAGAACCGGGCCAGGCGAGGTAGATTCCGAAGCAGTGGGGGGATTGCTGCAAAGGTGTGTACCAGTTGGTTGGACCAGAGATGTATAGTAACGAAGTAGAACTACTTAAGTACTGTACTTAAGTACCGAAATGCGGTATCTGTACTTTCCTAGAGTATAATTTTTTTCTCCTACTTCTACTTTTACTTCACTACATTTTTTCGATGATTTCGATACTTCTACTCAAGTATTTTTTTTTTGTGCTGCATAGTTACTCGTTACTTTTAAAAAAATTACCACTGCCAGAACAGTAGATGGCAGGTTGCATAAAGCTCAAAAAAATGTGTATAATGTCATTTGTAAATCAGCGCATACGAAAATAAAGGCTGTGTATAATAAAAGCTGCTATACCAAATCTTTCCAATAAAAAGAAAATATGAAACAAACAAATAAATGGTGCTACAGCGCTTAAAGTGCATCAAGAAACTACTAACAAACACAGGTTAATCATTTGAATAAATCATTTGAAATAATAAAAAACAATATGATGTTCAAACTTTTGACTTCTTTCTTTAATAACTACATAACACAGTACTTGTACTTCTACTTTCAGTACTTGAGTAGAAATTTTTTTTCAAAACTACTGGTACTTTTTACTTTTAGTACTTAAGTAGCAAATTTTTTGAAAAAACTACTTGCAATACTTAAGTAAAAAAAATGTTGAATACTTTAGTACTTCTACTTAAGTAACTTTTTCTGCGAGCACTTCCACTTCTACTTAAGTAACTTTTTGATCGAGCACTTGTACTTTTACTCAAGTAGAAATTTCGAGTACTTTATACAAGTCTGGGTTGGACCTATTACACAGACTGCAGTCCATATTCCCATTGCACACGATTCTGGAATGTGCCCTTAAAAGTATTTGGTGCTGTAGCGACCAGCATCTGGATACTGGAGAATGCCCGACACAATGTAAATAATCACCAGCACACCATGTATCTTCAATTAAGTCCAAGTGTTTTTTTTTTTTATTGAAGAAAGATCTCATCACAAACACATGCCTCACAACTTTGAGAAGGAAATAAGGGACACATATTAGCAAAAGTATGTAGGCATAGGACACACAGCTTGCCATGCCCCCTTTAAATGAGAATTATAAAAAAATAAAACAAGATTAGTTAAACCCAAAAGTGTTTTTTTTATCACTACTAGTCCTTCACACTGGCTTTTGAAATTTACAAATGCAGCAATTCAGAATCTGGATGAAAGGTTTGGCACTGGGAAACACTTTTTGAAAGATAAATAGTCCATTACAACTATTATTTACAACTTTATAGATCAGACCAAACTGAGGGACAAATGAGGAGCAAAGAGGGACAGAGGGACTTTGTCCTAAATCAGGGACAATCCCTTGAAATCAGGTACAGTGCAGGCAGCAGCGATGGCGGCTTCTCCCTCAGTCTCCTCCCTCCTCCTCTGCTCCTTGGCCAATAGCATGGATTTTCCTTTCAGCCAATTGGACCCGCTTCCTGATTGGCCAGGAGGAAAATCAGTGTGGCAATAGCGAATATTCATTCGCTATTGTCACACAACTGGGTGGGCTCAGAGCGCAGTGCTCTGCGCCCCGAGCCCACCCTATTTTGAAGCCTATTAGAGCCTCTGGCTCTAATCACGTGCTTCAAAAAAAAAAACCCCATTGGAAACCATACGTCCGGCGCCCTGCATGTAGATTAGGGGGCCGGACGCATAAATAGGGGAGGCACTGGTTGGGAGCTATGCAAACAGAGTAGTGCAATGTTTTTCGGAGCCCCGCAGGACCCCTTCGTCAGGCATGTGGACATCATTGCATACCTGATAAAGGGGTCCTGCACAATTCTGAAACGTTACGCCACTCTGCTTGTGATGTGATCTTTCTTCAATAAAAAAACATTTGGACTTAACTGAAGATCCGTGGCGAGCATTTACACGATTTCCCAGACTGTCACTTTGCCCTGAATGGGTGAGTTGACAGTTGTCTCTCTATAGAGATGGGATAGGAGAGTCCCCAGAAACCCCTCTGTAAAACAAGAACAAACAACTGTAATATGCAAGCACCTAGAGCTACCTGCAGCAGCCTCCAAAAGCCTGAAGCTATGGGCTAATGTCAATTGTTTGGACACCTCCTCATAGTGCCATGGCTTGTTTATCCCTTCTGCACACTCCAGTAAGGCAGCCTATCATAGTGATTTGCAAATATAAATGTGAGGCTGGAGTGACTTAGTGCCCCAACTCTACTGGACATGAAAATGTTGGGGAATGGCCCGGCATTCATATCTGCAGACTTTAAAAGATTGCTTTAAGTATGTGGAGGCATATCTAAATTCAGGCACTTTGTACTAGCAACAGTTTTTTTTTGTGTTTGAGAGAGAGCCTCTTTAAAGCTAAATACTGGAAAAATAATTAACACTACCCTGGCACTGCGTGGATCAATTGCTTGTTTTTGTCTAGGGTACCTTTAAATGCAGTTTTACTTACCAGATCCCTCCATCCTGTAGGCTTCCCCCTTTCAGTGCATCCAGGCCCCCAAAGCTGCTTCTCTTCAGGACTCTGTCCATCATTCACACTCTGACGTCATCACATACAATGCAGGACCTGCAGTCTTACATTGTGAAGATCCTGAGGGCCTACCAACAACCCAAAGGAGAGCACCGACTGCCAGGGGAGCAATGGATAAGGTAAGGAAAACTGCTTTTTAACAGTAGCCTAGAAAAAAATAAGCATTTAAAGCAGTATTAAACCCAATAAAAAAAAAAAAAAAAAATGATATATTGCAGCATACCAATTCTCAGATGTGGTGACTGCATTTGTTTCCTTTTTATGATTTATTCGCCCTTTTCACCCAGGGTTTCAGCCAGTAAGTTTGTTTTTTCAACTTCCTTTAACAGATAAAGCTTTCCAGTAACAGTGGCAGTTAGAGGGCTGAAGCAAACCATTTATCACTGACAGGGGTATTTACAATGGTCAGCTTTATTTATGTAAAAAGTTTATCCAAATGGGGAGAAAAAAAAATGTTGCTGTAACTGTCTAAAAAGTCTTAGCTGAATTTTGATTTTAATGTTTTAGTCCATCTAAATCTGCTAGTGTGTGTAACACTGCCCTCTCTCCAGATTGACAATCCTGCTGTCCTAAGGTGACTCTGCTGATTTTCCGGTTGAGTGGAGACACTCTAAGGCTCCATGTACACGGGACGTTGTTAAAAGTCCCTTTGAATGCTGGAATTTTTAGGACGTTTGAAACGTCCGTTCGGTCACGTTTTTACCCGCGTTTAGCGGGCGTTTGCATTTAGAACCGTTCCTAGAGGTCAAAAAAATTATTCCCCTTTAAAATGGAAAAACGCGAACGCTAAACGCGGGTCATCGCGTTCGGACGCGTTTGAAACGCCAGGAAACACACGTTTGAACGCAAATAATTGCGTTCTAAAAACAGTCCCTGAACGCAACTGCCTGCAAATGACTGTAAACGACCTGGTGTACATGGACAGATAAGATAAAATGTAGATGGGTTCAGGGGCTTCTGAAAAAAACGCCCAACTGCTCCTAAACGGCCATTTCCAGCGTCCCGTGTACATGGAGCCTAAGACAGGAAGTGTGTTACTAGATGCAACACCAGATAAAAATAAAATAAAACAAAACTAAAAAAGAAAACAAATGCAGCCACTACATTTGGGCACTGGTAAGCTGCAACGTATTTATTTATTTATTTTTTTCAGGTTTAATATCACTTTTAACCTTGCAGTGTGGATGTAGCCTCACCGCAAGCGCAGTTTTGATTGTCCCCTGAAGTTGAGCTTTAAATTTAACCATTTAAAAAGAAAGCTGCCACTAGTGACCTCCTAAAAATGATTCTTGCCCAGCTGTTATGTTTATCCTCCATACACCACTGATTGAAAATAAATATGCAAATAGGAAAAGACAAAGAAAAATCAGAAGTCCTTAAAGTGGTTGTAAACCTCAGACATGAAATATGAACAACGTATATTTCTCTTTAGTGTGTGCTTGTCTCAATTAGGAGCACTGAGCGTCACTTGGGTCTGCAGCTTTATTCCTCTGCTTTCCACATTATTCACAAGTTTTCCTGACACCAAGAGAAAAATGGTGACAGGTGAGGGGACCTCCAGCTAATTAACACCCTCGGCTCTCTGGAGTGGTTGCCTTTCCCTCCAATCAGTTGTCAGCGCTCTCCTCACTGAGCTCTGCAGAGTATACCTTTATCTCTCCGCCTCTTTTCTGAACTCTCAGAAAAGCTTTAAACTTCAGAACTTTAAATGGCTGTGGAGAAGAAAGGCCTCAGATAAACATGTAAAGCTTATGAAGATTGATTTATTTAATCTCTGTGTATCACCCGAGACCAGTCACTTTACTGGGTATATATAAATATACATAAAGTGTTTACAATTAATTTAACTGCACTCTTGCTCTGGATTCATGACTATTGAAACAATAAGGTCAGGAGTCAGGACAGGCACCAATGCAGCCTCCAAGTTCCTCTCAGTAAAGGTTTCCTTTAACTTTAGAGAAAACAATAGTGATTGGCCAAATAGATCCAACATGGCTGACTGGTATTTGATTAGTCACCTGGGGTTGTCCGCTAATGCAAAGGTATGAGGGCTAACATCCCTTCTTGCCAAAATTAAATGTCTAAGGCCACTTTCACATGGGCTTTCCGGATCAGGTCCACCTGCCATTTTTTTATGGTGGATCTAATGGGAAGCTCCATGCAGGTCTATGGATCAGGCGGATGTAAATGGACTTGTGCCCATGTCTGGAAAAAAATGAAAAAGACTGCTTTGTTTTCTGTTTTCTTTTCAGACCCAAATGTGTTGGAGGTATTCCTGGCATTTGTCCATTTATGTACAGCAGCCCACAGATCCAACACAGGTTAACCACAGTCCACTGTCAAAATGCGGACAAAAACTAAAAGAGCATGGATGTCACAAAAGTGGCATTCCTCTTATTCTGCTCTGATTCAGCAGGGGATCAGCTCACCCTAAATATTCTTCCATCACATCTAAAGCCCCGTACACACGTACTGATTGTCGGCCGTAAATATTCGGCCGACAACCGATCGGCCGATTGTAGGCTTGTTAGTATGATGCTTCCGACAGCCGACAGCGCATTTTTGGCCGAACAGAATCTGTCGTGCAGGCATTAAAATTTTTGTTGGCCAACCGGCCGATTGTTCGCCAGTCAGTACAGATTTCGGCCGACAGACAGCAGATTAGCAAGACTGGGCATGCTCAGAAAAGAAAAAAGACAAGGAAAGTTAACCATCACATGACATCACTTCTGCAGTCGGCTGTTGTTGGCCTACAAAATTCATGTGCTGTCTTTTGCAGTTTTCAACAGACACGACAGCCCTGGACAAAAGAAGGCCGATCGTTCGGCCGACGATCAGTACGTGTGTACGGGGCTTTAGGCCAGCCATAGATGGAGTGAATTTCTTTCTTGTTACCATGGGTTACAGGAAAGAAATTAGCTTGATTCCCCCATCATTCCCCCCTATAACAGTCACTAGTGATGGTCGTATATAAAATATAACAGGCTGGTTGTACCCAAGTTGATCATTCGATAACTTGTGTACATTTAGCCTGCCAATACATAGTTTGGATCTAGGCCAATTCCTGCTTAATCGGCTGAGATTCGAACAGTCAATGGCCAGTCTTAGTGAAGTTCTTTATAGAAGACCCTTCTTTTCACAAGCTTCAAATTCCATATGCCCTGAAAAAAACTGGTAGAATACAATATTGAAACCAGCAACCTATAGCTGAACTGTCAACTAATTAACCATAAGGCCCATAATGTCTCTGCTCCATCAAAGCCTCTAACAGGTGACAACTCAATTCCCTTCTCTCCGCTAGCCAGCAGCGTGATGAGCGATCTACGGTTTTCTAAAGGGACGTCTGGGTCTGTACCAGCCACTATTTCCAAAACATGCCTAAAGAGCTGCCATGAATCTAAGCCTTTCCTGCTTATGTGAGGCAGAAAAATAAGCTGTGTGAGTTGAAAGAAGGGGAGGACCTTTGCCACTATCGAAAAGGCACAGGGAACCAGAAGAACTTGTTTTTTTTAAATGCCTCCAATGCAGCACAGTAAATATTTAACCGTAAACAGGCAGACTGTTTTGTGTTGATACGCACAAGGGGACTGTTTTGCTGATTTTTATTGCCAGTTGTGTGTAAAGTGATACCTTTCAACAAAATGGAACTGTCCTATTTTTAGGTGAACTTCTGTGCAATTCTGTGAAGTGCTGACATAACTGTGCCATTCTGTTTTCTCTGTTCTAATGACGGTGTCATGGAAATAAACAGTAATTTGTTATAGGCAAAACCCAACACTAGAGGAGTTTTGTTACTGCTTAGTGAGTGATAGGTGCTCTGATGATTTAGGGAGATATTTTATAAGGCACTGATCAAAGGTGCGCAATGAATTATGCAGTAGCAAGCAAGCTCATTTCAGCAGGAACTGTCCGAAAATTGGAGCTATCTATGGCAAACTATGAAGAAGATCTTGAAAGGTCTTTCTGATAAGTGGAAGAAGGGTCCTTACTAAAAAATGCTTCCTAGTTTTTATTACGGAAAATTCAAGATATTGTTTTATTATGACCAGCAGTGGTTATCATGACATACTTCCATTTACCTTTTTCCTAGCAGTAAGGCCTCATTTACATTTGCAGCCCAGGGGGAGGTAGAAAAAGCCAGTTGAGCTGACAAACTACCTTAAGCTACAAAGGTGGCTGGACAATGTGGTACACATCCCATGGCAAAATGTATACCTCAAGACACGTTCAGCAGGCAGTACAGTTGAAGTGTATGTAGCAGCACTGCAATAGCCCAGCAATCATGGGGTGGGAAGGTGACATATTGCATCCCAGTCCTCCCTCTGAAATCATTCTACCTGCAGGCTGAATGAAAGATTCCTCCACCCCCACTAACAAAGCAGATGGCTGAATCTCCCTTGCTGGCTATCGAAATCTTGACTGTTGCCAGTGGCTGTCAGAATACCTGAACAGCGGCTTCATCTGATTGGATTCAGATACTGTTTGGCTGGCAATTTTTCACAAAAGTAGATTGAACTATCAACCTTTGTCAAGCTGGATGGTGCCGACAGGGGAATTCACGTCTCAAACTTTGCCCATTTCAGCAGGAATCACATGAAATTTAAATCGCCTTTGGCGACTACACCCCCTTAAGGCTCAGATCACATATATGTGAATCGGATGCATTTCTAACCACATCTGATTTGCATAACGTAAACACGACTGGTTTTATTTATTTATTTCAGGTACTTATATAGCGCTGTCAATTTACGCAGCGCTTTTACCTATACATTATACATTCACATCAGTCCATGCCCTCAAGGAGCTTACAATCTAAGGTCCCTAACTCACATACATACAGAGTAGGGCCAATTTTTTTATACAGGATCCAATTAACCTACCAGCATGTCTTGGGAGTGTAGGAGGAAACCCACGCAGGCACAGGGAGAACATGCAAACTCCAGGCAGGGAGTGTCATGGTTGGGATTCGAACCAGCGACCCTCTTGCTGCTAGGTGAAAGTGCTAACCACTACACCACTGTGCGGCTCAATGGAGCCGGTTCACACATGTCAGGGGGTGCAGCAGTCCGTTTTTGAAAATGGTCCTGTGCGATTTTGTGTCCGGTAAGTGCAAATTCAAATAAAAATTGGGACCTGAATTGCACCTGAAACGGTGAACAAAACTGCACTAGACTCTGGACTGCAAACCACAGCCATGTGTGAAAACCTAGAGCAACCTTACCCACAACAATCTAAAAAAAAAAAAAATGATGTTCTTTAGCAAAGAACATACACATTAATATTACGTTACCAAAATGAGTGTGTGCTGTAATTTGCCCCCAGCATTACCCCTGTTTCTTCTTGCCGGAGGCTGCCATTTTGCTGAAGCTCAGAGCCCCTGAGCAGCAGTAAATCTTTAGGCTGTCAGCAGACCGGCCTCTAGTTGCTCAGTTTAGGCACACTGACAAGAACGGGGAGCAACTGAGCATGTGCAGAGCAGAACAAGACAGTGTACAGTATTACTGAATTTTAAACAGTATAGGCACTTATTTTTAATGTCTTACATAGCTTTACCTGCAAAAGGGGCCAGCCAGAAGTGATCTAGTAGGACTTAAGTTTCGATCAAAAGTTTAAAATGTCTGTTTCTACCCCATCTACTGCATCCATGATTTTAGATTTACAGTTTTCTCTGGTTCGGGCGTTTTAGCTATACCATAAAGTATGTTCTATATTCTTACCTATATAGCTGAGGAGGAGGAATGGCCACTTCCATACGACTGTATTTCTTCCGCAAGTGCTTGACTATTACTAACATGATGTAGTGTGTATTTTTTTAACCACATAACGACCACCAGCCGCAGTATTACTGCGGCAGGCAGCCGCTCCTGGGCAAAGTGACGTAGTACTACATTGCTCGCTCAGGAGGCTGTAGGGGGCGCCCCACTCGTTAGCTGGGGAAGCAGTGGCCGCCGGTCACTCACGATCTCCTGCAGCTGAGGGAGAAAGACAGTTGGTTGATGTAAACACAGCCGTCTGTCATTCTACCTTAGATTATCACAGAGGCTATCCTGCTGTATAGGATCGCATGTCTCTGTGATGATCTCACAAGCCACGCCCCCTGACCATTAGAATTACGCCCCTAAGGACACACTTAATCCCTTGATCACCGGTAAAGTTAACCCCTTCCCTGCCAGTGTCATTTTTACAGTAACAGTGCATATTTATAGCACTGATTACTTAGTAATGTCACTGGTACCCCCAAAAGGGTCAAAAATGTCAGTTATGGGTCCGATTTGTCTGCCGCAATGTCGCAGATCGCCGCCATTACTAGTAAAAAAAAAAAAAAAAAACAATAAAAATGACATAAATCTTTCCCGTAGTTAGTAAATGCAATAACTTTTGCGCAAACCAAAAACATTTTTTTACCAAAAATATGTAGCAGAAAACAAATTGGCCTAAAATGTTAAAAAAAATAGATTTTTACATTTTTTTTTTAATTTCATATAAAAAAAAATTTGAAAAATATTGTTATTTTTTCAAAATTGTCGCATTTTTTGGTTTATAGCGCAAAAAAGAAAAAAAAATTTGCACAGGTGATCAAATACCACCAAATGAAAGCTCTGTTTGTGGGAAAAAAAGGACGTCAATTTCATTTGGGTACAGCGTCGCACGACAGCGCAATTGTCCGTTAAAGTCACGCAGTGCCGAATCGCAAAATAGGGCCTGGTCATTGAGCAGCCAAATCCTCCGGTCTGTAAGTGGTCAAAGAAAGAATTGTTTTCTGACAATTAACTGTGTGTTATATGTCCAGTTTGAATGTAAATAATGAGTTGTTTAAAGTAGATTTAAATCCCAATTTGATTAAATATACTTTTCTAAAGCATTAACAATTGTCATTTTAGAAAATACTTTGACTTTTTTTTATCCTTTTTACATCTCCTCTCTGCTGATCTCCTCCAGCCTCTTTGCAGATTTCCTATATAGATGTGCAAACTCCAGCAGTGACTGCATGTCATGGCTGAGGATGAATTCCTCCAAAACCGAATAAAAAAAAAAAAAGAATAAAAAAAAAAAAAAACAACACTGTATGGAGCTATATTACCGTAGATTAAAAGAGATGCAATTCTTTTATTAATCCACAGAGGGGCAACAATCCACAGCACCTTGCGGTGTATGTAGGTTATTCACAATAGTCTTGCTCTAAAAGACTATACAAAATATTACAGCTACTCTAATCACACAGCAACATCCACTAGCAATTAGGACATTTGAATATAGTAATGTAAAGCTGCTTTTCATGCAGATTGAAAAGACAGAAGTAAATGCAGATCTGTGTTCATTATTACATGATTAAATGCATTTTAAATGCTACCTCCTCTGTACAGCAGCAATAAGACTGGGAAAAATAAGAAAAGGGCAGGAACCCATTTAGAAGTGCAGCATGCAAATATGTTAAAAAGAAACATGTTGACAGAAGGAGAAGGGAGTAGGTAGAGGGATGACCTCATCAGTTTGCTGCTACTCTTTCACTGTCCAGTCCATAAGTGTTGTAATTCACCTAGTTGTGATGTGTGATGGGGCTGTATAACCCTCAGAAAAGGATGGACAAAAATACACATCCTTTGGATAACATAGCTCTCTCTCTCTCTCTCTCTCTCTATATATATATATATATATATATGAATATATATATATATACATACACATACATATGTTATCTGTGTATGAACTATTTACCTGGTGATCATTTTTAAAATGACTGCTATCCTTTTGGTCATTTTTGCTATCCCAGAAGAGTTGAAGCTGTTATAGCTGCAAAGGGTGGTCCAACTCACTATTGAACCCTACAGACTAAGACTGGGATGCCATTAAAAATAATGTGCGTATAAAGGCGGGCATCCTAATACTTTTGGTAATATAGTGTAAATGGTACATTCATATCAGTCCCTGCCCTCAAGGAACTTACAGTCTAAGGTCCCTAACCCACATTCATACATACACATAATAGGGCCAATTTAGACAGGATCCAATTACCTACTACCAGCATGTCTTTGAAATGTGGGAGGAAACCGTAGTACCCAGAAGAAACCCACGCAGGCACAGGGAGAACATGCAAACTCCAGGCAGATAGTGTCATGGTTGGGATTAGAACCGGCGACCCTAGTGCTGCTAGGTAGAAGTGCTAACCACTTAGCCCCTGTGCTGGCCATAACATTTAGGCCCCTTTCACACTATTGCAACGCAATTGTGCCGCGATTTCGCGGCACAATTTTTGCCGCGATTTTGAAAGCATGGGCAAGGCTATATGCCTCAAAATGCATTAAAATCGTGGCAAAGTAGTGCAGGAACTACTTTGAAGTCGGTGCGACTTCAAAACGCACTGATATGAATGGGGCACATTGAAAATAATGGAAAACGACTTGTCATGCGATTTTGCGGTCCAAAATCGCGGGACAAGTCGCACTAGTGTGAATGGGGCCTTAACTTCTAACCTGTAAAATAATGTAGCCAATTTCCAAGATTTAGCCAAAGTCTGTTTAGCTGCTGTGAAAATTAGGGTTAAATGTTTACCTGTGCATGGCTACAAAGTTTTGCTACATGGTACATCCATATCTAGATTGTAATATATAATATGGTGCCAACTGGATCCTCCACCTCCAAAACAGGCCCCACTTTGACAGCATGGGGGGTTCTCCCCTCCAACAGAAATTGGCATGGCTTAGAGGGGCTCCACACGCACCTGTGTGTGATTCCTCTAAAGTGATCTGCTAATGAATAAACTACAAGCCCAGTCTGCCACCAGAGTAGATGGACTTGTAGTTGACAAATGAAGACAAGTGCAGTGATTACCGCACTCATAGTCCATTGACACATCGTCCAGCTCTCTAACTGAAATGACGTACTTCAGTACAGACATAGAGCTGGTTGTAGTATGGTTGGAGCCTGCAGGCAGGGCTGCTGTTAGAAATCGCGGGGCTCCGTACAGACTACCTGGCAGGGCCCCCCCAAGAAAATATTAAAGATATATTTAGCTAAAATTACAACAAAATTACTATTATCAGACACAAATATAACATAACTCGCATAATTCCTGCTAAATAAAAAAAAAACTATGTTAAATAAAAAAGAAGATGAGATGAGAAAAATATACAGGCTGGGCAGTTGGAGCTCAGTGATCAGAGAGACAGAGAGAGAGAACAAAGTTACAATTTACAAATAAACTCCTGAGCAGAGATAAGTGCTGGGAGGGGGGGCCCACACAAGGGAGGGGGGTTAGTGAAGGACAACTGTCTCTTTCCCAACAGATAAAAGCTGATAGCAGGGAGAGGGACAGATCAGATTCAGGTGCTGGAGGAAGATTTCTGTATTTGTTGTCCATCACTAATCCCCCTCTCTGTGTGGGCCCCCCTGTGTGCTCGGGCCCCCTACAAGTGGGCTGGTGGTCCCCCCCTATCAGCGGCCCTGCCTGCAGGAGCCTGGCAATAAAACTCAAGATTAACTGATTATGGTTGCAATGATTTGCAGGCTCATTTGAAAAAAAATAAATGCAATTTTTTTCCTGCAAATATATATGCATTTCATGTTTTTTGCAAAAGGTGGGTCTAGCTTTTACCAGTTCCTTCCAGTTATTCCTCCATATGCTTCTAGCCAACATTGTACAAATAAGCTGGTAAGCGCCAACCCAAAAGCATTTAATATTTAGCGATACCACCAGTGCTTTGAAATGTGCTCGCTGTAGGGCATCTCCAAAAGCACTTGGGAGAGGCCTCTTGAAGAAACATAGCTATCCACCTAACAGCATTTTATAATTGTCCTTTACCGCCATCGAAGCACTGTACTGCTTTTAAAGAACAGTAGCGCGGCAAATGTCGTTAAGAGTTTCATTGCTAGAATACTTCACTAAAGGTTTCATTTGGTTCACGTGCTATTGTTTAGGAAACAAGAAAACAGTTTTGCTTAGGGGAATTGAAATAAACCTGTACTGATTAGCGACTTCACAAACCGCTTTTTTCCCAATCAGGTTGGAGGTCACATAGACAGGCAATGCAAACTACAATTAGTTTTAGCGCCATTCTCGTGTATAGCTGTCAGGACTGGTTTGACTTGAACTGTAATTTCCCAAACTTATGGTATGCGGAAGTGTGTGAAAGTGACCAAGTATGTTTTTTAAATCTAGACCAACCTTCCTTCAGCCTATAAAAGCTCTTGCATTGTTTTGGCGGCAGGGTTATATATCAGCATATGCTTTAAAACGCTCCCTAAAGTAAAGTGGGTCAAACTTTATTTTTTAACCGAAATAAAAATATAAATTTAACAGTGGAATGCTTGGAATGAAAAGCTGTCAAAATTACTGATGATCTAGCATGTGACTTATTACTGCTACAGGATGCTTCTCTACTGATGACAGCTGATTAGAAGAATGAAATCATTTTTTGCTCATAGTAACCAGTTTTTGTGTACCATTATGCGAACTTCAGTAGTTACAACATGTCTCATGTTTTGGAAGAACTGTTCAGTGTAATAGGGGGGAATAATAGAAATACATCAGCTTTGTGGTGTAAATATTGCCAAATAACAATGTTATAAAACAAGTTCTATGTGGTGTTTCACCAGGCGTGTGGAAACATGTTATAAGTGCTCAGCCACAGTTTTTTCAAAATGCAACAGTGTGTCAAAATAATGGAGCACTTGGTCCAAAGTTCTAATTTAGTGTCGGTTCACACTGATCTGACACGACTTCGGGCGACTAATGCCGTCGCCCGTACACCGCGACTTCGGCGCGGCTTGCCACGACTTCACATAATGGAAGTCAATGCAAGTCTCTCCGACTTTGCAAAAAAAAGGTGCAGGAACCTTTTTCTAAGTCGGAGCGACTTGAGTCGTTCCTATAAGAACTGTTCCTATTGCACAGCATGGACCGCTACTTGTCAGGCGACCAAGTCGCCTGACAAGTCGGAACAGTGTGAACCGGCACTTAAAGGCTTTGTTTTTATGTTTATTAATATGTTACACCCATATTAAGGGTGTGATATAGAACCTGTTGCTATGGACCAGTCCCTGCACCAACTGTTACAATCTAAAACCAACACGGCTGTGCAAGGCTTCGCCCCCACAGCCGTGTCATTTATTCATTTATTGCGAGGGCGCTGATGAGCGCTACAGCTTTTAAAAACAGAAAGCCCATACAGAGTTATGTCAGTGTCTGCAGGAGCCTGATATTGCATATTGTGGGTACAATGCCCTGAAGGCTCCTGAGAATAAATAAATAAATGCACATGTGGAACCAGAACAGACTTTTTAAAATTCATAATCCAGCCGAACTCAGAGTACATATGGTGACTTCCAGGTTTTCCACCAGATCAGTAGGAGACTCCACTCGCAGAAGGAGGTCGTCCAAGTAGCCCAGTACCGCGATCCCTTGTTAGCATAACAATGCCAGCATCGGGGCTAACACTTTTTTGAAGACGCATGGAGCAGAGGCGAGACCAAAGGGTAACGCCACAAACTGTTAATGCTCCTCTCCCACGGCAAAGCGGAGGAACCGCTGGTGACTGGCACATACTGGAATATGAAGTTAAGCATCCTTAATGTCGATAGAGGAAAGAAAGTCCCCCTGATGCATGGATTCCTTGAGGTCCAGGATTGGACGCACCTTGCTTTCCTTCCTGGGAACTGTAAACAGGTTTGAGTAAAATCCCTGAAAAATCCCCCCTTGAAGTAAAGGTCTTGTACTGCCCCAAACAGACCCTGTAAGCAGTCCCGGGACAGGGGCAAGCTGGAAGGAAAGAACCTTGCCGGGGGACAAGAGGGAAACTCGATCTTGTAGTCAAACCCAATATGGGTGAGGGCGTACCTTCATGCTGAAGGAGCCTTGTTCGCAGGTCTGGAGAAGCCTGCTCTCAGGTTGCCAGACCAGGTTTGTTTGGATCCTCCATAGAAGGCCCTGAAAGGATCGAGCCCTTGTCAGTCGACACTGAGGGACGAAAAAACTTCTTATGAGCGAAGAAGAAGGGCCCACGTCTAGGTCCTTGCCCTTAGTAGCCTGAGGAAGAAAGGTACTCTTACCCCCTGTGAGACCTTTAAAGATGTCATCCAGTGTAGCTCCAAACAGGCGATCTCCTTGAAAGAAGAGAGCAGTAAAGACCTTTTTAGAGGTCTGGTCTGCAGACCAGCATTTGAGCCAAAAGACATGCCGAAGGACCACTGCTGAAAGAGAGAGCCGAGCCACTAGGAGAGCCGCATCCAAAGAGGCATCACAGATAAACTACAGCTCCTAGACCAGCTGGTCCGCCAGCTCAGCAAAGGCAAGGGGGAGCTGTTCTCCTTCCAGGTCAAGGTGTAAAAGGTTAGTCCACTCTGTCAGATTTTGAAACACCAGGGCAACGGTAAATACCAGCCTTAGTGCCGAACCAGCCAGAGTGTACATATTGCAGGCCACATCCTCCGATTTCCTGTCAGCCGGATCCTTAAAGGCCGGGGGACTCTTCAACCAGAATCATGGTTGCCTTGTTCAATCTGGAAACCAGAGGGTCCACCACCGGTGCAACAGTTTACTTCCTAATAAGGGACTCCCTCATAGGGGTATCACCTAGCAAATCGCTTAGGGAACCCAAGGGGACGCTTTGGTCGTCCCCTCTCTTTAGCGACAATTCTGTCAAAATAGGCGGGAAAAGGAAACACCTTTACTGCTCTTAATGGCTTGTGAGTGCCAAAGGGAACCTGCGCCTCTGTCGCAGCTGCATCCTCCATCTTTAAGGTTTCACGCACAGATACAATCAGTGCTTCCACCAGCACCTTTTCATGTGCGGTTGCAGATGTGGAGGAATTGTCCTCACTACCTAAGGATTCCAGGCGCGTGGTCGCAGACCCAACAGGGTGACCCACGTCCGCGGTGGCAGAATCAGATTCAGGATCTGATGAGATAGATGAGGCAGGGGAGGGTGGGGGGCGCTTTTCACTAGCCAGTCACTCGAAAGCCACCACCACCCGAGACACAAAGGACTCCAGGACCGCCAACAGTGCATCGATGGATGGTTGGGACCCGGAGGGCAGCCTCAGAGAGGGGATCAAGTGGGGAGATATGCTCCAAAGACTCCATGAGTCACCAGGGGGACCCCAAAAAAAGTGTAAAACACTGCAATGGGACAACCCCCAGCGCGCTGGCAGCACCATCCGGTTGCCAGGCACAAAGCACCAAGCGATCCTCAGCAGAGAGAGAGAGGACCCCACCAGACTCACCACCCAGCAGAAACAGGCACCTGCAGCCACTAGGACAATCTGTACTCCATGCATGGCGAACAGAAAGTGAAAAGATCCAGAAGTCAGTACCAGGAGATGAGAAGGGGCTCCCACCACCAAAATTGCCGCCCACAGGGCTCCACTGTCATGATCGCAAACCACCGCAAAATGGCTGCTGGACCACACAAATATGGCCACCGTACATTGAGCACAGAGGCTACAACAAAATGGCAGGCCCGCACGGCACCAGGAGGGATCCCTAGGCCTCAAGAACAGGCCCGGGCAGGACGTGGGGCCCTGGCAGGAGCCCCCATCAGATACAAACCCCCCCCGCACAGCCGATCGTCTGGTGGCCGATGGTGCACCCCCCGCCCCATCGCCAGCATAGCGCCCTGCCCCCACCCCAGGAGGTGGACCAGACAACCCACACAGTCCCAGCATAAGTGAAGGGGGGGTAGGATGGGGGGACAGATGAAGAAGGGTGCCTGACGGGAAGGAGGGGAACCTGGGGGTTTGACCATTCCAAGGAGGGGCCCACGTCCAACCCAAAACCCTCCAAGGGGAGAGGGGGGACAGATACTCATCCCAGAAGGAACCAGGTGGGCCCCACTCCAGACAGAACCTCCTCTCCATCGAAAATGGGGGCTGTCGGCCAGGAGGAATGCTGCGACTCGGGCTGAGACCCGGTCATATGCGACCTCCTGAGGCATTTAACTCGCAAGCAAGCCCCCATCCGGTGGGGCTAAGTCCGGGAGGTCTACATGTGCTCGCTGGCCAGACTGGGGTGACCACTGGATCTAGATTTTCCAGCCCGCTGCCCAGTCCGGCAGTTGACTGTAGATCTCAAAGGAAAAAAAACAGGAGAAAAATTTCTACCTATAAATAAAAAAAATGTCCAGGACCAGAGATCCCAGCAAGGAACTAGGTCCTTACTCCTGACTAGGCACCTATAGCAGAGAGAGGGTGTATACCCCCTGGGACTGCCCATAGGCGCAGTCAGACTTTTTTTCTGCCCAGTGTCCTACTCCTGTAAGGTAGAGGTATAACCCAAAAGTTAAGATGATCAGGAGCTGTGTCCATCAATGAACGAAAGAGAAAAATACCAAATGGGCATGTGCCACCTTTATTATGTGCTGCAGGAAGCATTTTTCAGCATGTGCCAGTCTTTGTTAATCCTTGACAGCCAAAATGAATGGACTGCCTTAATACAAAACATAGAATCACATACGTTCACGCACCCACAACTGTGCACGGGACCTGAAAACTTTACAATTTAACAAGTGATGTTAACTACTCCCTGCTAATCAACAGAGCTCCTGTTCGTAAATATAAAATAGTACATCTTGTACATTTTACAAACTGTATACTTTTAAAACTCATTCTTAATGTTTATCTCAGCAGAAGTGTGCTTCAAATAACAGTCTGTGTAATCAGATAAAAAAGACACAGCCCAAAAATAGTAAAACAGAAAAAAAAAAAAAAAAAAAAACAAAGCATGCTGAATAAGCACTGGCTTGGCGTGGTAAGGTGTCACCATTGCCAAGTGTGTGTGGCTCAGGTTGTTGTGGCGCACCAGTCTTTATGATAGCATTTGCTAATGCACTTTGTATGACGTCAACCTTTGACCTCCCTTCCTGAGTACGGGAGTCACCCTGCCCTAAAGTATTACAAAGGCACCTAGCCCTTCCTGGCTTCCTCAGGGATCAATGCCAAGCTACATAACTTCCCGTGAAACACTACTCTCCAGTGATTGGGGCATTTCCTTACCCTAACTTAACTCCCTCAATGCAAGCTACAGCATACAGTATGTTATCAATGACATGTAATTCTGAACGTGTTTTAACAGTCATCAAAAATCAGCAGTTCCTAAAAAATGCATTAGTACCTCAATAAATCAGCAAATGAAAATTCTAAAAAAACTTCTGAACATGAAATTATATTACTGCTTTGGTGGAGCTGGCCATCTTTTCTCTGATCTTTATGATCATTAGCAGCCATAAAGGAGAACACAGCAAACATAGCAAGCCTGTGAGGACAGGAATATGGGAGCTTCCAGCAAAGCCAGGATCAAGCTAAGACTTAGAGCCTGCTTTTAAAAAATAAATCAGCAGCAGGGATGAACTGAGACATGTTGGGATCCTTGTCTGAACCCACCAGAAAGCTGCCACTGTACTGGGCCAATCATCTGCCGTATCTCACACATATACATGTCTCTTGTACGCATGTGGCTGCAATGTGGGGAAATCCCTAGCAGCACATGATTAGCCCAGTAAGGGTAATAACTTCCTGATGGGCTTGCTCACATAAGTTTGGACTAGGATCTAAATATGCCTGAGATGATCACTCGCGGGCTTGAAGTGACATTAAAGGATAAGTTCACCATTAATATTTTTATTGGGAGTCTGGAAAGCATCTGCTGATTGTGGGTGCAATGTAGGGCTCTTGTAGACTCTGTGTGTAAGCAGTTACACACTAACAGGAAGCTTTAATGAACTACCAGAGCACTCAACAGCACCGTTGTAGTTCATTGAGAACTACAATCAGCCAGCCGCAAAGACTACTGGACCTTGTAGTTGTCCATTTACAGAACTCTGTGAAAGAAGGGGGCGGGGCAAATCCCTCACTGCCTCTAACAAAGGAGTCGGGGTGGTGCCGGAGCCAGCGGATTTGTATCATGTTACACCTTGAATACCGTAACAAACATGTTATACTTACCTGTTCTGTGCAATTGCTTTGCACAGAGCAGCCCTGATCCTCCTCTTCTAAGCCCCTCCCTTCTGCCTAGTTCTCCCTGAGCCGCTGCTCTGTGTGTCCATTCACACATGGAGGGCGGCTCAGCCCCGACCCGATCTCCTCATTGGCTGTGATTGACAATAGCGGGAGGAAAAGGCTACTGCTGCTGTCTCAGACAGTAAGGAGGGTGAGAACTGGGAGAGCCGAGGTGGTCGTGGACATCACTGGATCGAGATGGGGCTCAGGTAAGTTTTAGGGGGGCTGGGGGTGCTGCTGCACACAACCCCTTTAATTTGAGGCTATTAACAGCAAAAGTAAAAGTTTCTATTGGGGGTGATACCATTTACCGCTGGCCTTGAAAAATTGCACTACAATCTATTTAATTTGCCAGTAAATGGTATGACCCTATATCCAAGCTTCTACTTTTGTTGAAGGATAACATGGCACAACACTCTTGTTGCAGCATGTTTACAAGTATTCCAGAGACTTTAAGGATTCTGATAATGGTCCAGCAATCTCATAAAAATTCAGGCATTGCCGGGTCATTTTCTGCAAGAGCCCAGGTATGCGCAGCACTGCCCACAGGTACTTCTCCTAGGAGGTACCAGCATGCATAAATGCAAATGGGGGCGAATGCACATTGGAATATGCAGGTGCAATGATTCCTCGGAGTTGCCATTGGACCAGAGCAGTGCACCACAAAATATGTCCACTGCTCGAAAAAGAAAGAAGCAGAAGTTAGGCCAAACAGCCGCCATAAAAAGCACAGGGAAAATACAATAATGATAAAAGAAAAAAAAAGACATGTAAACATTGGAGATGAACTTGAGCATCTTCCAAATCCATCTATATCCGGACTATCAATTTGCTCTTTTTAAATCTAATCAGCTGTGCTTGCCCTAAAGCAGATGTAAACAAAATGGTGGGATGCTGATTTGTGGACAGATTCCCATGGTTAACATCAATGGTTAAATATGCACATGCGTGTCCATATAAGGACATTGACGTCATCAGCATGGAGCCCCTTTGTTTATGTGTGTTGCAGGGTGAGGAATGACCAAAAAAAAAAAAAAAAAGCGTGATTTGATCCTTTGGATAAAGACAAGTTCGGAGGATGCCTGAGCTCATCACTAGTAAACATCGATGGCTTATTCAAATAAAGTGGTGATTTTTACGGTAACATGTGGATAGTAATGTTGGTTTTAGATGAAGGGTTTAGTGACACTTTAATCCTTTTTACTCTAGCATAATATACCTAATAGGTAGTAAATCTACTGCACATGACAAGTGTAGTTTGTGTCACTTTTATCTTATTTTCATTACCACAATAAGCCTTAGGACAAATTTTTAGGGGGGAAAAAAACAATGAAGTGGAGGGAAACAAGAGTCGTCTCCCTCCCCTGGCCTCTCCTACAGGGCAATGTGCCTTTCCTAGTGAAAGCTCAGGCAGATGTCAGAGTCACATTCCAACCTATGACTAACAATTGTTCTGCTGACAGGTGCAGCCAGCCAGCAGCAGATGAAAGGCAGGTGCGCGTGCCTTTGCTTACTTACAGCACTCGTCCTCCATCCTGGCCCGCCCTTTAGACAACACCTGCCGCTTGTGGACACAGGTCAGCTCCATAGAGCTGTAAACTCCAACCGCGCCCAGTATAGTTTACCTCCTTGCTGGACTATCCTCAATCTAAACAATCACTTTTGTCAAATACACAGGTGGAATGTAATGATACAGCAGATGCTTTTTAACAATTAGGCACACAATTGTCTGCCCTATTCTTCTTCAGTACGAGGCTACCAAGGGTTATTACTAATCTAAATACACCTACAATACACTTTTGTAAGTTAAAATGTATATAAACGTAATCATTAAATAACATGTAGGCCTCAATTCTGCAGAGAAACCAATCAGCTTCTAACCTCAGCTTGTTTAATTAAGTTTTAGCAATAAAACCTGGAAGCTAATTGGTTTCTTTGCAGAATTGTGATTCATTTTGCCCTCTATAGCTTTAGTAAATAAACCCCTTTGTGTCCAGGACAGCTCATCTGTCCCTAACCACATGTAACCATGTGAATACATGCAAACAGCACCCTGTCAGCCCATCATTGTACTGCAGCTACAGGAATCATCCAGCTATCTTTTTTTTTTTTCAGCCAGAGATTCCCTACAGTGTAAAAGCCATATTAGGGGCTGTTAAGCTGCTTTATTGCTTTTACAGTGGGCTGGAGCGGATGCCCCCTCTTCCCGCCGCACTCCGGTGCTTCTCCGGTCTCTCCCGCAGGGAGCCAGAGAATGAATCTGCCGGTGGCGGCGGTTTACCATAGAGCTGGCCATGGACCAGATGGTCCCCGCCTATCTCTATGACCCTCAGAGGTCAAAAGCAATATCATGTCGTCACTTCCGGCTCTGGCAGATGTAAACACTGCCATTTTTTTTAATTGCTGGAAGGCCTGAGGTTTTTTTTTTTTTTTTGATCTCAGGCTTTCCAGTAGAGAGGAGAGATGTGGAGACTTAGGCTCCTTTCAGACGGCCGCTCCGCTGCTTAAGTCCGCTGCGGAACTTTTTTTTTTTTTCCACGGAGCGGATGACATTTCTGTCACCCGCTCCATGTGCCCGCATATCATCCCATCCGTTTGCGGATGATATGCGGACATAATGTAAGTATATGGCACTGCGGATGTCAGCGGATGACACCGCTGACATCCGATTTTCCTTCCTTTCCGTTTTTTACACGGATGGAAAAATGGGGTTCTGTTCCATTCGTAAAAACGGAACAGAACTGAAAGGAGGAAAATCGGATGTCAGCGGATGGTATTCCGCTGACATCCGCAGTGCCATTCACTTACATTGATGTCCGCAAATCATCCGCAAAAAAATAGGATGATTTGCGGACACACGGAGTGGCCGTGTGAAAGGACCCTTATAGACCCCGATCTCTCAGTAAAGAGGACCTGTCATGCCCTATTCATATTACAAGGGATGTTTACATTCCTTGTAATAGGAATAAAGGCTATCAAAAAATAAACTTTTTTTAAGCGCCCCCATTCCCTCGTGCTCGCACGCAAAAGCGAACGCATATGTAGGTCTGCCCACATATGTGAATGGCGTTCAAATCACACGTGAAGTATCGCTGCGATCGTAAGAGCGAGAGCAATATTTCTATCACTAGACCTCCTCTGTAAACTGGTAACCATTTTTAAAATGTCGCCTATGGAGATTTTGAAGTACTGTAGTTTAGCGCCATTTCATGAGTGTGCGCAGTTCTTAACGCATGACATGTTTGGCATCAACTTACTTGGCGTAACATCTGTTGTATTTTACCAAAAAAATGGGTTATCTATTGTGTTTGCTTGCATTGAATTTCATAAAAGTGTATTTTTTCCCAAACAATTGCGTTTGAAAAATTGCAGCGCAAATACAATGTGACATAAAAATTGCCATGACCCCCCTTTTATTCCTTGGGGTCTCTGCTAAAAAATATATGTGATTTTTTGGGGGTTCTGAGTAATTTTCTAGCAAAAAACAATGATGATTTTTACATGTAGGAGAGAAATGCCAGAATTGGCTTGGGTGGCAAGTGGTTGGAAAGGAAGTAAACTCTTCCTGATTTATTTCCCCCCCTGCAAAGTAAATGCATAATGTGCTAGTATGCATCGCATACTAGCACATTATGTGACACTTACCTGCAAACGAAGCCCGCGTTGTCCCAGCTGCCAGCGGGATCCATCTTTGCCCATCTTCCTTCCAGGTCTGCGGACTCCGGCTGTATTACCGGTCACGGCACAGGGCTTTGAAGGAACAGCACAAGCGGCAGTTTCTTCAGAGTGCATGCGGCGATGACGTCATCAGCTGCATGCAATGTAAATATCCCCTAAACGGTGCAAGGAGATATTTACAGTACCTATAGGTAAGCCTTTTTAAAGGCTTACCTATAGGTAAAAGTTATCAAGGTGGGTTTACAACCACTTTAAATATGCAGCTTTAATTAAAGCAGAACTAAACTTAAAAAAAAAATAGCGAGCAGACAGGCTCTTTATTGCAGACATGCTATGTCTCTTCTACTATAAAACAAAGTTACCTGTCTGTTCGCAATCTTTTTTAGAATGTACTTTGGGCTGCGCACGTGTCGCTCGGTGGACATTGTTGGCACACCTTGGTGCTGCAATGAATGAACTCCTGCGAGGATGTGCAAAGGTCATTGCATTCTAGCATTGTTAATCAAGGAGGGAAAAGATCCCAAACCCAGAAGAAGACGGTAAAGTTGCTGGTACCAGCAAGAACAGCAAGGGCAGGTTAATTTAGCTCCGCTTTAAAATGAGATCTGGGGGTCTATTTATAATTTTTTATACAATATTCAAATAACTTTCACTGCAGATTCAAACATTTTGCATTCCTGGGTGAAAGCATTTTCAATCCTGGGTGAAAGCTGTATGATTCTTCCTTGAAAACATTTATAAATAGACCCCCCTAGTGATTGTGCCTTCAAATCACTTCTTACAGGTAGTATAAAAAATAACCGCGCTAAGCACAAAGAAACTTACAAATGATTAATTATCCTCTAAATGACCAATAGGTAAGCAGCAGCTGTAGTGGGAAACACTGTAGACAAGAATGTAAAAGGAAAGCCGCGCTATATCTGAGATGTATAATTATCTAACTGACAGATAAATAAAAAGATAAATAGAGACCAAATGGCTGATGAACATATAAACCAAAATGTCCCAATGATTGACACAAATCGTGCCCAGTTGCAACGATAAAAAGAGTTCAAACAATAGCAGAAGAGGTCCAGTACAGGGTGCCGTGTACAAGAAATGAATCCACCACCATAAATAGTGACTTCCTCCGCCGCTAGTGTGACATGCTGGAGATACGCTATGCGCTTACCAGAATATGTAAAAACATCAGCATCCAAATCAATCCATGGACATCAATGGACTAAACGAATGCGGTGCTTCTCTCAGGATGGTCCACTCAGTAAGCAAAGACCCACGATATCCACCATACAACACAAGTAGCCAGCCTCATCCAGACCACAGAGCACCCATGAGGATATGCAAGAGAAGGGGGCCACAATAGTGTAGTATGTACAAACAGTTTTATTCAGAACAAGGTGAATAACTCACATTTCAGAAGAATCAATAACGCTATTACAGAATCCGTTTAATGGAACGCCGCCGCCCGACTTCCGGGTACACCGTGGTGACGTCAGCACGCCTTGATTTGGATGCTGCATCCTAATGGGGTGCCTGCACTCAGCACCTAAAGCCTAGGAGGTGCAGGGAAAGAATAGCCAGTTTCTCTGTGTAAACCACGTGCAGATTGTCGGCCGAAAAGATTCGGCCGACGACCGATCGGCCGATTTTCGGCTTGTTAGTATGATGCTTCCGACAGCCGACAGCGCACTTTCGGCCGAACAGAATCTGTCGTGCAAGCATTAAAATTTTTGTATGCCGACACCAGAACGGCCGATTGTTCGCCAGTCAGTACAGATTTCGGCCGACAGACAGCAGATTTGCAAGACTGGGCATGCTCAGAAAAGAAAAAACACAGGGAAAGTTAACCATCACATGACATCACTTCTGCAGTCGGCTGTTGTTGGCGGACAAAATTCGTGCGCAGTCTTTTGCACTTTTCAGCGGACACGACAGCCCGGGGACAAAAGACGGCCGATCGTTCGGCCGACAATCTGCACGTGTGTACGGGGCTTTACAGTATATCTACTTGAATTTCTGAAGAAAAATCCATCTGTAATTATCACTTTTGTGTACCTTAACCTGGCTGTGAAAAAAAAAAACATCAATAAAAGAAAAATAAATACCTCATACAAATGTTTTGCATAGACTTGTTCACAACATTTTCATTAAATTAAGTTTTTCGGCACACCACCACACATGTATAGTGTGAACGAGGCACATTAAAATGGTTTTGCATGTGCCTTGTTCACGCCATACATGTGCGGTGGTGTGCAGAAAAATGCAGCTTCCATTGATATTATGGTACAACCAGAGAGAATGATTTGGGTGCAAACTTGGAACATCTTACCGTGTATAATAAATTAATAATGTAACAAACAGTAGTGCAGCATTTAAAAATCTGCTGAGCTGAAAAACTCTGCATGATCCAGCTGAGATATGCTTACTCTGTGTATCTAGTAATAAATAGTTACATTCAACTGGACCTGTCCTGTAATGTTCAATAATACAGAATACTTCCAGTTGGATGTGACTAATTACTACTCGATACATGCCATGACCTGGATAAATGAGAACCCTAAAAACATACTGACTCTATGTTACTTGGAGGGCCAGTCCAACATGAATAATGGCCATGAATGTCAGGTGAGAAGAACACTTGAGGCCGGATCGTTCAGAAACCATTGATCTGTGACTTTGAAAGTACTATGAAAGTAAAATTACCGTAATGCATGAGAGTGGTGTATGGATCACCCATAAAAACCTTGGAAGACCTCTGGTAGAGCAAGGTTAAACTGGAACAGTTGAAAATCAGATGATTCAATTTGATCTGCCTCACCGGTTTCAGGAACCTTTACCAGGCACACACATGGCCTATGTGTACAAGTGTCATGAAAAATGAGATGTTTCTGCAGCTTAGTAGTTATCTACAAATATGCCAGCTCATTTTTTTTTAATAACCAACTTACATAGATAACACAAGATCTGAGACTGGAACAAAATGATAACTTTTTGTGATTCGTTTCAGGAGACAACAACAGGGACAGGAAGACATGAGAAATCAGTCTGATGGGCACAGAGACATCAAGAAAATCATATTGTTTAGTAAAGTATAATAAGTCCTTGCCCTCTGTCTAGTATACATTTTATGTCCCCATTGGAGAGATTCTCCCTTACTCCCTGTTCTGGTGACAGTGGTTCAGAAAGACGGAATGTAAAGGGAAATCTGTTCACTGGGGATCAAGAGCTAAAACACGCTTTAGCAGAGCTGGTACGGGTTAGAATCCACATGAGCTTCTTATTACTGTCTGTCTTCCAGTCATAAAGACCCCCTTTTCTCTAACACCTTCTCATAGTATTGTGGGCAAAAAAGTGAGAGAAAATCTCCCCAGTGCAGTCAAAAATGCCAATAACAATGCAACAGAAGAATTAAAACTTCCATAGTTTATAAAAACTGCCAGGATTTGGCCTTAATGCCGAACTTGAGATGAATATAAAAGATGCAAATTAATGTAGTTCTGTAATCAATAATACATATTTAAATGTGTTTTTAAAACAAACAGTGTAAGTACCTGACTTTGAATTGGTAACATCATCTTTACATCCCATTACAGCCAAACTCAGACTAAGGGACAGAAAAGCAACAATAGGAGTCAATAAGGTGTGTTGCAGTGCAAGGTGAAATGCTGAAAGGAGGAGACAGCAGAGAGACAGAGACTAAAACTGAATGATATTGCCTCAACACCAAACAAGAGGTCTAGTGGAAATCCAATACACCATCCACAAAAACCCATTCCTACAGTATAACATGGAAGTTGATTATCCGCAACAGGGACTGTTGCACTTATCAGGATAGAAGATAGAAAAAAAATTGATGGGGCAAAATACTATCAAATTCTCGAGCAAAATCTGCTGCCCTCTGCCAGAAAGTTGTCAATGGGAAGAAGGTTTACCTTCCCACATGACAATGACCCAAAGCACACAGCAAAAATGACCACTCAGTCGTTAAAGGAGAAAAAGGTGAATGTCCTTGCATGACCTAGTCAGAGCTCAGACTTAAACCCTATTAAAAATCTGTGGAATGACTTGAAGACTGCATTCCACAAATGGTCACCATCAAATTTAACTGAAATTGAGCAGTTCTGCAAGGGAAGAGAGGGCAAAGTCTTGATGTGCAAAGTTAGTAGAGACAGCTCTCAACAGACCAAAGGTTGTAATTAAAGCAAAAGGTGGTTCAACAAAATACTGACATAAGGGGGTGGTCCTTTTTCCAACTTAGTGATTCTGTTTTTAATTTTTTTTTCCTGACATGTTGGTATTATATCTTTCACTTGGATGTAATAAGTTGCACTGGAAGCAAAAACTGTGTCTGCCTTCATTTCAGACTGCAAAGCAACAAAACATGATTATTTTAGAGGGGGTGATTCTTTTCTATTCCCACTGTATATATTAGCATTCTTTTTAAATGCCGCATTTGCTATTTGTAACAAACCTATATGTTGAAAAGGCAAATTCAACACTTCACAGGAAAAAGGCCGATATTGACTTGCTTTGCCTACACCTCAATGCTGTCATGTGTACTGATCAACTGAAGTAAAAGGCATTTTGATGACCTGCATTCTATGTGCCGTTCTTAACACCGAAAACCAAAGCCCATCCATATGAACACTAAATCCACTTAACTAAATTGTCTAGTTTAGTGTAATTACACTGATGAGGTGGCCCTGGTTACCAATATTGCCTTCACTTTAGGGTATAGTATAGCTGGCGTTATGCATTTCAATTACAAAAAAGCACAGAAGGGGCCAATCCTGTTTAATTTATTCATAAACGACCTAGAGGAGGGGATATCCAGCACAATCTCGGTATTTGCGGATGATACTAAACTAAGCATGCCAATATCTTCTATACAGGATGTGGAAACCTTACAAGCAGACCTGAAAAAAATAATGGGGTGGGCAACTACATGGCAGATGAGGTTTAATGTTGAAAAATGTAAAGTAATGCACTTGGGTGTCAGAAACAAGAAAGCAAGCTACTCACTGGGGGGGGGGGGGGGGGGGCTCTGGGTGAATCTATGATGGAAAAGGACCTGGGGGTCCTAGTGGACAACAGGCTTGGCAGTGGCATGCAACGCCAAGCCGCTGCAAGCAAAGCCAACAAAATACTGGCATGTATAAAAAAGGGGATTCACTCCAGAAATAAAGAGATTATTCTCCCACTCTACAAGACTCTGGTCCGGCCACCTCTGGAGTATGCTGTCCAGTTCTGGGCACCGGTCCTCAGAAAGGATGTGCTGGAACTGGAGAGAGTCCAGAGAAGGGCAACAAAAATAATTAGGGGAATGGAGGACATCAGCTATGAGGAAAGACTGCAAGCATTGAACTTATTCTTTCTGAAGAGACGCTTGAGAGGGGATATGATATCAATGTACAAATACTGTACTGGTGATGACCCAAGCTTAAGGAACAAACTTTTCAGAGAAAGGGAATACAATAAGACGCGTGGCCACTCACTAAAACTAGAGGAAAAACGGTTTAACCTTAAATACGTAAGGGGTTCTTTACTGTTAGAGCAGTAAGGATGTAGAATTCTCTTCCACAAGCAGTCGTATCAGCAGGGAGCATCGATAATTTCAAAAAACTATTAGATGGGCACCTTAAAGACCACAACATACAGGGGTATACAATGTACGGTTAGCAGCAAACACACACACACATCATAGGTTGAACTGGATGGACTGATGTCTTTTTTCAACCTCACTAACTATGTAAATATGTTACTATGTAAGAAGTGTTGGATTCAAATTTTCATCTTTTCTTTACCCCCAAATGGATGAAATCTGGCAACCGCATACATTCTAACACCTAAAATTTGTAAGAAAAGCAGTTACAATTTACTACAGTGTAAGAATTGAATCAGGTCAATATTTTTCTGGAAATATAAGAAAAAGAGTCCGTGTTCCTAATCTATGTCAACTTGTCAGAAAACAGGGTAGAAAGGAAGCTGAACAAATGAACACATGGGTGGGTCCCCAGGCACAGGAGACTGTAATAATCTCGAGATCAGCATTGTAACTAGTACTGTTCGCTTGAGATAAATAAAATATACAGAAAGCATACAATATCCAAGTCTGCAAAATGTGTCAATAAATATCAAGTAAAAACTTTTTATGGGCACACACAAGGGTAACTAAAATTATCACTGCAAATCTCCAGACAAAACTACTTGTTTGTATTTCCCTTAAAGGAAACAGGACTATAGTAAGGCTGAGTATACACTAGTAGATTTTTTCTCAACGTTTTTAATTTCAACCACTTCCAGTCTGGGGCACATCCTTTTTTTGCTAGAAAACTACCAAGAACCCCCCAAACATTATATTTTTCTTTTTAAGCAGAGGCCCTAGAGAATAAAAGAATGGGTGTTGCATATTTTTATGTGACACAATATTTGCACAGTGGTTTTTTTAAACACAGATTTTTGGGAAAAAAATACACTTTAATTAATTTGAATGCACAAAAACACAATATAATTCCCAATAGTAAATAGATACCAAACATGTCTAGCTTTAAAACTGCGTACGCCCGTGGAAAGAAGCCAAACCATGGTACCTAAAAATCTCTATAGGCGACACTTTAAAGCCTTTACAGGTTACCAGTTTAGAGTTACATAAGAGGTCTGGAGCAAGAATTTTTGCCTTACTCTGACATACCTCACTTGTTTGCTGCGATTGCAGTTTACATAAGTAATACGCATTTAATGCCGTTTAAAACATGTTGGACCAACACGTGGGTTTGTGTTTGTGCGTGAGCAAATTTTTATTATTTATTTTTTTTAGAAAACCATTTTTTTCACCGTCTCTTGAATTTTTTTGCATCAACTTTATTGCTATCTCAATGGATGAACAACATCCCTTATGATAGCATGGGCCATGACAGGTCCTCCTTATGAAGAGATCTAGGTTCTATTAGACCGCAGATCTCTTCGCTGGCCTCCAATGCAGCTGATCAGACACACCGGTAACAGCAGGAAAACAAAGAAACAAAACCAGAAGTGATGAAATGCTTGTTGCTTCCAGTTTCTGACATCACACAGTGGGAGAAACAACATCAGCTCCTCTCACTGTGCCCCAGGAACTGGATACCGTCGGTCGCATATTTACCAGGCTCCCCGACTACTCAAGAGAGGCCGGTAAAGGCAATGGCGGGAAGGGGGCGAGACACCCAATAGCTTCCTGTAAAAATAATTCAGCGGCTCCAAAGCAGTTAGGATTATGTTTACCTTGCAGGAAATTGCCAGTTGAAAAAAATGATATCTCAGTCATCGCTTCAGCTACAGAGTTATCACTCTTCCTATCCAGCAACATTCTGGTACATTGATCAAGTGGTTAAGAACAATCGTTTGCTTTTCTAGACGTTAGTGGGGGTCAAATCGGCAATTGTTTTTGATCGCAGTGACAAGAAAATTCAAAAAGCGGAATGAAAAAGTTGTCTTGAATTAACAGATTTCTAATAGTATATGGGGTTTTACTTAGGGAAAGTCTAATTATTTCAAAATCAAATGTTAAAAGCAAACAAAGTTTTGAGCTACATTCAAACAACATTTGCCAAGCTGTTAACTGTACTGAGAATTTTCATATGAATGTACGAATGAAGGTCAAGGTTTGTTTAAAATTCTACTAGTGTATACCCAGTTTGGACATTGGCAAATCCAAAACTCTAAGCCAGCCACTGTAAAACCCCACCTGCACAGGTTATATCTTTGCTAGTGTCCTATAAGGCTGGATGTTTTTTTCTTAGCTCTGCTGTGGATTTCTAAATATTTTAAATAATACTCTATAATTGTAATTTTTCTCCTCTATTAAAGTAATTTTTTTTCATTGCTATCTTCAAGCATTTCCTCAAATAAGCTACCTGAATTGGTCTCTTCAAAGTAGCTATCAGTGTATGCGCAGCAACATCTTTGGAGGCTGTATCCAGAACCTGCTGGACAGAAGATGGTAGGGCTAGCCTGGAATGTGACCTGTGGGCACTGGGCTCTACTTTCTAATGCTGTTCAATCCTTTCTGTAGTGTGTTAGTTAGCTGCATAGTGCTTTCCAGGTCTAGAGTAGTGGCACAGTCTCTGAAGACTCACCCTGTGAGTAAGCCCATGGATGGGGAGAAAATAGCCGGAAACTTAATTTTCAGGCATTAGCCGCAGAGAGTTTTCTCCAAACCCAAAGCTGTGGCACAGACTATGATGTGACCCAATCTCTGACGACTTGCTTTGTGTAAAAGACCATATGATGTAGTAAAGATTGACTTGGTAAGTCACCTTTGGCCGATGAGCTCTGCATTTTGGCGTTTCCAGTCCTTGAGTGCTGTATCAATTACTCACAGAGTGTTTTTTTCTCGGAATATACAGCAGTGGCACAGCTGCTGGCGTGACTCAGTCTCTGTTGTCTAAGTTTGTGACTAAAGTGTCTAGACTGAAGACTATACCTTTGGAAGCCCTACTTGCACCACACCTTTTTAGCAATTTGTGGGTTAGACTGGTTTGTGTCCATCATTCACTGATCTCTGCATACATCCATTATCAGCCTTTACCTCAGTAACTGCTTTAGCTTAGCAACTTAATTGTTCATCTAAGTTACTTTCCTGTTAACAAGGTGTCATTCTGTTTTTTCTTAAGGTGGATGATTTATTCTTCTCCACATTGTAAGTTAAGGTTCTGCGATAATTAAGGTACTAGTTTTCTCTTTCTGGGGTTATCTTCCCTGATCTGGAATACCAGGTTGATCCTTGATGTCATTTCTTTGCAATGTCCTTTTACATGTTGGCACATTCTGCTCCATCAAACCTTCTTTTAGGCATTGACTCCAATAAGATTTCACATCTGTTGGTTTTCTTATTGGTTTCACTTACCCCTCAGCCGGACTACGTTTGGACATTCCACGTGTCCAAGATTTACTACAGTGATGTGTTCCTCAATGGACAATAAAAAAAATAAGATTCTTGTACTTAAAATCTGTGTTTTGAAGGCCATTCGTGGAAACAGGTCCTGTTCTGCTGTATAATGGCCTTATGTTCTGCTTGCTCTAAAAAAAACTAAGGCATGATAGTTGGAGGCAGGGCTGGCTTAACATTTTATTTTTTTTGCCAGTGAACAAAACTCCTAAAGAAGGCCATATAAACCCTACACCCAAGACTTCTTACAGTGCTTCCTTCCTCAATGGACTTCAAGAAACAGATTTTACGGTTTGTTCAAAACTTAGTTTCTCTCCTTTTGGTTAAAGTTAGGCAATGTTATCACTTTTATCTTGTTGTATGCCTATTTGCGAATTTAATAAAGTGCACTCATTCCCTTGATGAGCTAAACTAGCCCACGCTCCGTAGAGCTATCCTGCCTCAGGAGACCCTCATAAAATGAGAAGCCACTGCACAGACAGTAGATTATATTAAAAGTCCACAAGGAGTTTTTGCAAATAGAGATACAAGGACATAAATATGTTTACAGAGATGGTTGTGGTTTTCTAAAATTCTGATGGTTAGGACAGTATCCCATGCAAGGAGGATTGTATATCAGAATTATCATGCCTGAAATTTTAAATACAAGTGTGAATAAATGCATAAGGCCTCTTGCACACTGCAGCTTGAAAATGCTCAGTGCTGCGTATTCATGAGTAAAAAAATGAAAATAGAAAAATCTGCTTTCTCAGTCAGTATTTTGCACAGGTACGCGCAAATACACACACACACACACACACACACACAAGTATGAGCATGAATAGCTTACATAACAACATTCTGGGAACTAGAACTTGAGAATACGATTGTGTGTACAAATATGCGCATTTAAAAATGCACCCAAAAATGTTCAACATAAACGCATGAAATTACGTCCAAACATCAGTACCGTGTGCAAGAAGCAAAACGTTTTTTTGCCTGTAACAAACAGGGAAGAAATAGTATGGATTAGATCAAGATTGATTTATCTTGCATGTTATCAGTGCAAAACTGACAATAATTGTTTAAATTAATTGGCTACCCAAACCTATTGAGTTTTGTATACACATACATTACAGAATTTCTGTTCTGAATTGGGTATATGATACCTTAGATATGTCCTTAATATTACATCAAATAAAATGTTATATAATTTGCTATATTTTATATATATATATATATATATATATATATACACACACAAAAACAAACAAACATAGTAATGCTTTGCAAGGTCAGTCTCAGCTACTGTTACCACACAAGGAGACAGGAAAATGAGTCGCCACAAGATGCTGGCATCATTCCGCTAGACATGATTGCTGGTGTCCCCTGATCCCCCAGTATTGGCTCCTGGCCAAAACCACAGAAAATAAATGAAACAGAAAGTGGATGGAGCTACAGTGAGCAACTCTAAATTCACATCAGATGTTCTACATGAGACTTCGTTATTGCAGCTACTGCTGAACTACAGGCACAAGCAGGACTTCGTAGATGCATTGTGCCTTCCCTGTATCACAGCATGTATGAAATCTCACAAATAATTGTGAGAGTGTAGAAAAACTGAATTTAGAATGAGTTCACATTTAAAAATGTTTACATTTGCTAAGAATTCACAACTGAATTGAGTTACACTTAAGATCCAAGGATGCTAACATTTCACATAGCAGCTATGGCAGAGCCATTCATTTAGAATGGCAATCCAACTCACAACTACAGTAGTGGGGTACACATCACATTGCAGAACCCCACAACAAAAATGCTGTGTGTTGCAACTGGGGTGCATTGGTAGCACTGGGGTTGCTTTACTGCAACTGGAAAATCTGTTGAAGTTTTGCATGGTAACCAATCAGCTTCTGACTTCAGCTTGTTTAATTAAGCTTTGAAAAAAAACCTGAAAGCGGGTTGGTTTCTATGCAGAGCTGCATCGGATTTTGCTCTCGCCAGTTTTAGTAAATCAACCCCAACATGTCTGAGCTGACTCATCAGAAGCTTATGGGCACTAAACACAGTTTGTTTGCTGTGTTATACCCGTATAGCCCCGGGCTAACTTATCAGGGGAGTCCTTCCATTGGTTGTGGACTTCCAGAGATCCATATAGAGAAACATCCATATGTTAAATTGATTTGCTATCCTGCCATATCAGCTTCCTGCTGGAAGCGGATAGTGATCGGTGATATGGAAAACTTACCGTTAGTTTACCGGTAACGGCTTTTCTGATGAGCCTTCCAGAGATGATAGGCTCCTCCTACCGGAAACACAATCAATCAACATAGTTAAAAGGCCCCACCCTTCCCTCTGCCCCTCAGTTGTAAAAAAGTATCTTCCACAACCAATTTTCCGAGGGAAGTGTTCAAATTAGTTTAATAGGTACTTACCCTTTAATTTTTGTCTAATTTGTTTGCACCCTTTTAATAGGGCAGGTAGGCCGGCCGTCTTTGAAGGCTCATCAGAAAAGCAAAATGTGGGGGTGTGTGGCGCGCTTCAGAAGTGGAGCTCATTTAAATAATTAAATTAATTAAATGGTGAGTGTGCTAAAATTTCCAATTCCTTATCCTCGTGATTTGTACATGATAATAAAACTTCAATTAAACGACATATAATTAATTCAATAAATGAAGAAAGTGTTGATACCAGTATTCCAAACTATAAAGTGCTAAGTGCTTACAAACTTCAAAATATTTCAATAAATCTCTATAAAATTCATAAATAAATAAAGTGCAAATTCCAGTGATTGTCCGTTTTTTCCTTTCACCACTAATAAACAAAATCCAACTGTGTCTCTTCAACTTGTCACAAAGTGCTTCTGTGCAAAGTAAAGTGCAGTGACTTGTTCCTCCACCAGGTGTCACCTCTAGGTGTTCTAGACTCTCACCTTAATGAAGTGTATCAATCGCCTGAATGTGTATATTTCTCCCCCAATTGGATAGTGGTTGGCCTGGGTTGACTGTCTGCAGAGTCCTACTCATGGTCCCCGGGGCCCTCTCCAGATTCGTATCAGGGTGCTTTTTATCCTCGGGTCTCCTAATCTCCTAGCGTGATCTCAGGGCGTATTAAGCATAAAGGGCCATCATGGTGTAGTATTTAAAAACTTCTTTATTCATATATAACATCATTACACTTACAATTTTCCGGCTTGTTATGGGCATATAATAAGTCTTAGGTAGCGTTGGGAGTACTCGGCTCACTTCCGGTTCTCCGGTCACTTCCGGTTATTCTGGCGGCTCCTCCTACGCTCCTCCTACGCGTTACGTCACATCACGTGACTTCCTCAGGGAGTTTTGTTTATTAGTGGTGAAAGGAAAAAACGGACAATCACTGGAATTTGCACTTTATTTATTTATGAATTTTATAGAGATTTATTGAAATATTTTGAAGTTTGTAAGCACTTAGCACTTTATAGTTTGGAATACTGGTATCAACACTTTCTTCATTTATTGAATAAATTATATGTCGTTTAATTGAAGTTTTATTATCATGTACAAATCAAGAGGATAAGGAATTGGAAATTTTAGCACACTCACCATTTAATTAATTTAATCATTTAAATGAGCTCCACTTCTGAAGCGCGCCACACACCCCCACATTTTAATTTTTACTAACTGGATTCTGGTACCAGTATAGTGGTGCAGCAGTAAGAAGGGACCCAAAATACCTCCGATAGCGCAGGGACCACCTACCCACATACATTCATCAGAAAAGCAGTTACCGGTAAACTAACGGTAAGTTTTCTCTAATCGCCTTCCAGGACGGACCAAACATGAGCGGATACTAGATTACCCCTGGCCTCCTTAGGGTGGGACTACTGCCTGTAAGACCTTCCGTCCAAAGGTTAGGTCCTGTTGAGACAGTACTTCTATCCGGTAATGTTTCAGGAAAGTGTTGTGGCTGGACCAAGTGGCTGCCTTGCGGATCTGTTCCCAAGATGCTCCCGCCTTCTCGGCCCATGATGTTGCTAGGGCTCTTGTAGAGCTTTTATCTTTATAGGAGCAGGGATACCTGATGCCTCATAAGCGGTGGTAATTGCCTGTCGGATCCATCTAGATACTGAAGGCTTAGAGGCCTGCAGCCCTTTCCTAGGTCCGGTGTGAAGCACTAATAGAAGGTTAGACCTCCTGAAGGGCTTTGTTCTATCCAAATAAGTGAGCAAAGCTCTCCTTACATCAATGCAATGGAAACTTCTTTCCTTACTATTCTTTGGTTTATCACAGAAAGATGGCAGGTTTACTTCCTGTGTTCTGTGAAAAGGAGATGCTACCTTCGGTAGATACAGAGGATCTGGTCTTAAGACTATGCTGTCTGGAAATACTACCATAAATGGTTCTTTGATCGAGAGAGCTTGAAGGTCTCCTACTCTTCTAGCTGTCGTGATGGCCAGTAAGAAGGTACATTTTAGGGACAACATTTTAAGGGAAATTTCTTCCAATGGATTGGAACGGATCCCTAGATAATGCCTCTAGGACCCTTGTCAGGTCCCAAGGTGGGAACCTGTCTTTAACAATAGGGGTAACCCTTTGTCTGGCCAACAGAAATCTTTTGATCAGTGGCTCTTTCGCCAGACGGGTGTCTAGAAACACCGAAAGAGCCGCCACTTGTACCCTAAGGGTGTTAATTGCCACACCCTTATCCACCCCCTCCTGTAAAAAACTCTAGGATTACAGGAATAGAGGAGGAGGCAAAACCCTTTTGCCTACCCCAGGTACAAAATCTTTTCCATACCTTAGTGTAGATCTTTTTTGTAACAGGTTTCCTGCTCAACAGAAGAGTATCTACCACTTTCTGTGAGCAACCTTTAGAAATTAGGAGTTTGCTCTCAGTAGCCAAGCTGCCAACTGAAAAAATCCCGGGTCCGGACACAGAACAGGACCCTGTGACAGTAGGTTTTGAGAGACTGGAAGATGCCATGGGCAAGCTACTGCCATGGCTTTCATTATAACAAACCAAGGCCTCTTTGGCCACCATGGGGCAATTAAAATCAATCAGAGATTCCCTGACTGATTTAATTTTTGAAGGACTCTCGGAATTAACATCAGAGGGGGGAAGGCGTATGCTAGGTTGAACTGCCACGGTTGGGCTAGTGCATCCAACCCTGTCATCCCTCTGGTCCGAGTAAGGGAGAAGAAACTGTCCACCTTCTTGTTCTGAGCCGTGGCGAACAGATCTATCTCTGGGGTTCCAAATCTTTGAACTATCAACTGAAAGACTTTGGGATCTAACTCCCATTCTCCCTCTTGGATAAGATGAGGACTGAGGAAGTCTGCTTGTAGGTTGTTTTTCCCCCTGATGTGAACTGCTACCAGGGATACTACCCTTTCCTCGGCCCAACTCAGGATTTCTGAAGCTAAGTCCAAGAGGGGCCTGGATCTGGTTCCCCCTTGCCTGTTCAGATATACCACTGTTGTAGTATTGTCCGAAAGGATGAGAACTTCTCTGTTGAGAATGTTTATTTGGAAGGCTTTCAAGGCCTCCCCCACTGCCTTCAACTCTCTGAAATTTGACGAGGCTTGAGCTGTTCTTTTGTCCCAGATCCCTTGTGTATGAGCTCCGTCCATGTGGGCTCCCCAACCCTTTGTGCTGGCATCTGTGGTAATCTCTATAGGATTCCACTGCCCCCAGGGTCTGCCTTTCCCCAAGTTGGTTTGGTCTTTCCACCATTCCAGGGATGTTTGTATTGTGGAGTGAGGATGACGTGCTCGTTTAGTGACTGTCTTTCTGTCCCAGGAAGACAGATGGTAAAACAGGAGTTCTCTTGCATGTAGTTGTGCCCACACAAGTGCTGGTATACTGGCTGACATTAGCCCCAAAACCCTTAGAATTTCTCTCCTGGAACAGGATGGAGAATCCACCAGTGTCTGGACTGCGACACTTATTTTCTCCCTTTTCTCTTGGGGTAGAAACAGCTTTTGAGCCGCCTACCTGGAAACCCAGAAAGTTCAGCATCTGAAGGTACCAAGGATGATTTTTTCAGGTTGATGAGCCATCCTAGATTTTCCAGGAAGACTATCACCCGTTGGGTATCTAGGTTTACTTGGGCCTCTAATTTGCCAAAAATCAGTAGATCGTCCAAGTAAGGAATCAGGGCAATCCCTAGAAGATGTAGGTGGGCCACTGCTTCCGCAAGAATTTTTGTAAAAATCCTTGGACTGGTGGCCAGTCCGAATGGTAATGCCCTGAACTGCCAGTGCGTTGTCTTTCTTTTGGTTACTATAGCAATTCTCAGGAATTTCTGATGTTCTGGGTGGATGGGAACATGCAGATAAGCGTCACTGAGATCCAAGGTGGTCATGAAAACGTCTTTTAATATGTTCTTTCGTACTGAATAAATAGTTTCCATCGAAAATTTTTTGTACCTCAGGAACCTGTTGAGCTTTTTTAGATTTATTATCAGGCGGAATTTGCCCGACGTCTTTGGGACCAAAAACACATAGGAGTATAAACCTTGAAGATGTTGATCTTCCGGAACTGGAATTACTACCAACTGCTCTGCCAGTTCTTGAATTCCTTGTAGTAGGGCTTCTTTTGCCTGGGGCTTTTTGGGGATTTGAGTCAGGGTTATTGTAGTAGGAGGTATCAAGGTGAATTGAAGGCGATAACCTTCCTGAATGAGGGTGTAGATATATGGGGAGACTGAAATTTCTTCCCAATGGATGAGAAATTGATTCAGTCTGCCCCCCACCTTGACGCTGGCGTCACTTGTTGTCTCTTGAGCCTGCGGTGGAAGGAAAGAGCAAATTGTTCCTTTGTCTTCCCTTCCTAAATCCCCATCTTTTGTTTGGCTCCCTTTTACGTCTATTTTGACTTTGTTCCTGGGGGCCTCGAAAACATTTCCTGGGAAAATCCTTCCTTTTTACTGGGAATTTCTTCCCCCTTTCTGAGGATCTGGCTAGAACTTCATCTAAACCAAAGAGTAGATATCCTTTAAAAGGCAAAGCACAGAGCTTTGTTTTAGAGGTAAGGTCTCCCTCCCATTCTTTTAGCCAAATGGCTCTTCTGGCAGAATTTAAGAGGGCAACTGTTTTTGCAGAGGCTACAACAGATTCCACTGCTGCATCAGCCAAGTAAGCTACTGCTTTCCCTATTAATGAAAGGGAGTCCTGTAGGTCTTGGGTTTTTTCTTGTGGCAAGTTTTTGTTCAGCCTGTCAATCCAACAAAAAGGTATTCCTTGCCACACAGGAGGCAGCTAATGCTGGAGCCATAGTAGAAGCATTTGCTTCCCAGGCCTTCCTCAGAAGGGACTCTGCTTTTCTATTCATGACATCCTTAATACTGCCTGTATCAGCAAAGGAGAGGTCAGACTTTTTGGTTACTTGTGCCAAAGGTGCTTCTAGTTTAGGACTTTTAATAAGCTGTTCAATATCCTCTTCTTTAAAGGGAAATCTGCGTTTCCAGGAAACTGGTCTGCTAAATCTATGCTCCAGCCGCTGCCATTGTTGGTGAACCAGCCCTTTTAGGGATTGGTGAATAAGAAAAACTCTAGAAGGAATCTTCCCTAGACCCTTATAGAGTCTATCCTGGGCTGAAGTCTCTTTTGGTAAATCGGGTATCTCTTCAGAAGCATACACTGCTTGAAGGAGCCCTTGCATGTTATCTAGCCCAAACAGATTTCTGGCTGGTTCTGTCTCCTCTGGTTCCTCCGAGTCCCTTTCTCCTTCTCCCTCTGAGCTGGATTGGGAGGCTGAGCGGTCTTTTTCCTCTTCCACCTGTCTACTTCTAGGTTGCCCTGAAGGGAGACTCTGTGAAGGTAACAGGCTGGACTGTCCTGGCCTAATAGAAAGACTCTCTTGTGAGGAGGTACCCTCCCCTGCAGGAGATACTTTGGATCCTGAAGTTCCTAATGAAGACCTTACACTCTGAATTGTCGTCAGCATTTCCTCTTGGACAGTCTTTAGGAAATCCTTCATTAGGGCTGAGGATTCTTTCCCTGCCAAATTATAAATACATTTGTAGCAAAATGGTTTTGTGTGGGAGCTAGGTAATCTGTCTGCACAATTACCACACTTTTTTGAGGCAACAGAACCTAACAAGACTGGTGAAGTAGTGGAGGTTTCCTGAGCACCGTTCTGGGACTCTGGAAGACAGGATACAACATCAATTAGTATCACTCTTCCTAGTTTGTGAAAATATAAGGGACCATCGAAAGGACACTCAATCGGTCCGACTATGGTCAGGGAGAGGGAACATCAAGCATTTCTATGTCAGAAAAAAAGTCACCAGCAGACTTAGAAACAATTGGCCTAAACCAGATGCACTGCAGCACTTACCCGGGTCCAACCTGGGTTTGGCTACCGTTGCGTGGCCCAGCGCTTCTTCCTTCCCCGGTGTGTGAGTAGAAGGCTTCATCTCCCTGGCAGCTGTCCGAGCTCCTGTAGCCTGGGAGTCTGCATTACCGCGTGATAGTGGTTCCGGCGTCTCCTAAACCTTCCTCTTCCACATTGCGCGACAGGAACTGACGTCACCGGATGTCCGCTCCGATAGCGAGGCTTGACGCGCTCGCGTCTGACGTCACCTTCCGGCGGGAAATTCAAACCCGAGTCCTGTGGAGGAGAGCTGCTGGTGCCGGGGCAAAGAAACCTAGAGGGTCACCCGGGTGACCGACGGTTTTGCTGATGCGGGGGGCGACCTTGTGAGAAACCCAAGGAGGTAGCATGTAGAGCTCAGCTCTCACGGCCATTTGCTGAACCTGGCTCACAGGGGGACCATAGGACTACAAAAGTCTGCAGGTCAGTGAAAAATAACAAACATTTCGTAGAAAGAAACACAATCTAAGACTGAGGGGCAGAGGGAAGGGTGGGGCCTTTTAACTATGTTGATTGATTGTGTTTCCGGTAGGAGGAGCCTATCAACTCTCATGTTTGGGCCGTCCTGGAAGGCGATTAGAGAAAGTACCTTACACTGTCTTCAGGTGCTACACTCCAATTTCCAGGGATTACAAAACTCAAAAGAAGATAAATTAGGTGAACTTACTGACTTTAGCACGGTTACAATGTTTACAGGAAAGTATTGGTAACTTACTGAAAACCCAATTTGTTGCTTTGTTTTAAAGTGACACTAAACTCTGGTTTAAAAAAATGAGATTCAAGTATGAATTCTTAAAGCGGAGTTCCAGTAGTTTTTAGGTTTATTAAAAGTCAGCAGCTACAAAAAGTGTAGCTGTTGACTTTTAATAAACACACACTCACCTGTTCCTCGATCCAGGTATGCAGCCGACCCAAGCCTTGCTCCTCTCTCTCGGCTCTCCCCGGCATCACAAGTCTGGACACCCGGCTGTGACAGCTTGCAGCTTCACTGCTGGGTGCACACTTCGTATGCGCGAGTCACGCTGTGCTTCCTCAGTGGCCGACAATCTTCTGGGACCTGTGATGTGTCCCAGAAGATTGCAAGAAGAGAGGGAAAGAGAAGAACTTGTGCTCGAGTCCCCTAGGTGGCCCGAGCAGAAGTGGGAGCAGGTACCAGTCAAAAATAGGTACCCGCAAAGAAAGAAAAATGACATGCCAAATGTGGCATGTAAGGGAGTGAGCTCCGCTTTAACTAAAAAATGTACCTTCTATTGTTCTCAGTCTCCTCCATCAAATATGAGGCTGCTTATAGGCAAAACCCCAGCGCTACCTGACCCAGCTTTCCCACGCCTTCCTGCCTCCTGTTCCTGTTCATTCCTATTGGTCAATGAAGCAAACCATTATATTGATGGGCCAATAGGAATGTGTGGGGCAGTAATAGAGCGACCAGCTCCGACACTCTAAGTATCAGCATTTTGCCTGCTAGAGTGGCTCAGCATAGAGCTGTATCTAAAAGCTTTTTGAAGCTACTGCAGGTGTGTACAGGCATCACTAGATTTTCAAAGTAATGCTTTTTGCTTTGACATAGCAGATAGAAAAGTTTGATGTCATTAATTGACATATTTTAGGTCTTCCCAGACAGGGACTATCTATATATAAATATAAGCATTTTATTATGTAGAAGTCACAAATATTCTCTCAGAGGGTATACATTCTTTTAAATTCTTTCACATGGCTAAATTCCCAAATGTTAACATTACACACTGCAGAGACAAGAGAGGAAATTGTGGGGGAAAAAAAACTATAATCAGCATTGCATTATTTTGTGACCTAGAGTGGGTTAGCTGTCTGGTTTTTTTTCTGTCTCTGTTTCATTACAGGAAAAGGATTTCCCACGGAAACCTTCTTCCTATGGCAGTTTTAACACTTCAGCAAGCTAGCAGGAGGACAGAATGAGCATTTCTCTTTAGCACTGCCTGGGTTCAAATCTCTACAGCCTTCCAAAATAACCTTGTTTTTCCTGTCACTAAAAGATGGTAATGCAGAGCATTCCACACACTGTATATGCTCGGAACTTATAAAATAATTAATACACGTTAAAATTAGGGATAGACCAATATGGTTTTTCAGGGCTGATATTTTAGCCATTGCATATTGGTATCGGCCGATATGGGCCGATATTTTGTACATTTTTGAAAAATAAAGACAATTTTTGACACAAATCCGGTACTGAACATGTTCATTTTTGTTTAATGCTTAATGGCTGGCTTGCTGGCACCCTGTGGTGGGTGGCTGGCTGGCACCCTGGGGTGGGTGGCTGGCTTGCTGGCACCCTGTGGTGGGTGGCTGGCTGGCACCCTGTGGTGGGTGGCTGGCACCCTGTGGTGGGTGGCTGGCTGGCTGGCACCCTGTGGTGGGTAGCTGGCTGTCTGGCACCCTGTGGTGGGTGGCTGGCTGTCTGGAACCCTGTGGTGGGTGGCTGGCTGGCACCCTGTGGTAGGTGGGTGGCTGGCACAGGGGCTGTGGGTGGCTGGCTGGTACAGGGCCTGTGGGCGGCTGGCTGATAAAGTGCCTGTGGGTGGCTGGCTGTCTGGCACCCTGTCTGTGGGTGGGTGGTTGGCTGGCATCCTGTGGTGGGTGGCTGGCTGGCTGGTACAGGGCCTGTGGGTGGCTGGCTGGCTGGTACAGGGCCTGTGGATGGGTGGCTGGCTGGCTCACTGGTACAGTGCCTGTGGCTGGCTGGCTGGTACAGGGCCTGTGGATGTGGGTGGCTGGCTGGCACCAGGCTTCTGTGGGTGGGTTTATGGCTGTGATACACTCCCACGATACTAGTCCCGACTCCAGACGAGGCTGTCCAAGGTGAGGGAGGCGGCCTAAGAAGGCAGAATGACGTCCCAAAAACATCAGCAAAATCGGCCAGTTCCTGGGCCGATACCGATATATCAGGCCCTCAATATATCAGCCTTGCCGATAATCGGTCTATCCCTAGATAAAATCTTATATAAGCTATGTTTAAATGACCCTGTCAGAGGGTAAAACAAAAGTAAAAACTGCACTTTACTGTGAAAGAAGGTCTATGTTTACTAGTCTGGTGCCTGGTTTGCAGAAACTTTGCTCTCATGAAGAGCTGAATCAAATAGCAAACAATAGTCACTGCAGGCCACAGTAGTGACATAGGGGTTTTTGGGGAAACCAGAGAGGTCTGTGGGGGACAAGATCTTCAGCACACCTAGAAGTGTGAGATAGTATTTATGTTAAGGGTTCTGCAAGAGGAGCAACATTTTTTGCAAGCCAGCTGCTGAGACATATATATAAGTATGAACCTACTTTTTTTTATAGAGTAGTGCATACCTCATTTTTTAACCCCCTGAACCTGTCTTCCAATTGTGCTCCTCCATTGTCACTCTGTCCTATGGGATTTTGGGAGAGTACCAATGGTCATTTCAACACGTTACGCAGGCATAGTCCCCTGTTTTCATCATCAGGGAACCTGCTTGTAGCGATGTCATGCAGTCATCACTGTAGACAGGAATTGACTAGTCAGTAAGATCATTCTGCTATGTACTGGGTCAGCTGTCCAATGCAGAGGTGTAGACACTGCATTGGAAGCCAAATTGCTGAACCGAGAAGAATCGCTGCTTACAATGTACCTTATAGGCCAAACAGGAGGTTTGTCCAAACACAAATGGCTTTAAAAGTTATTTGTAAATGAACAGATCGCCTTTAAAAAAATAAAAAATGACTTAACTTGATTCTGGCCTCTAACACTTTTGGGAGGCATGAGTGACGTCACCACGCCCTCATGCAGAGCTGGAAACTCGAACATCCCGTGAGAATGCACTCCAGCCCATTGTAAAACAGCATTCCTGTGGGTTTTTGAGCATCCAGCTATCCCAGGAGCCAGCAGTGAGGCACAGTGACATCACTCCTGCCTCCTGGAAGCATCTGAGGCCGGGGCAAAGTTAATTCTTTTTCTGAACCATCTCTTTGTTTGTTCACAAATGTTTTTAAAAGCCATTTGTGTTGAGGGGGCAGGGGGTTTGTAGAAAAGAAAACCTTGCGTTTGGAAGGTCTGCTTTGATTGGGGCTACATAATTTACCCATCCGCACAGTGTGGAAAATGTGTTAATCACAAGATTGGCAGTACAGAGTTATCAATCCTTTAGCCATTAGAACAGCAAACATACATGTATCTCAATTATTCATTTAGCTTTTTCCCAAAATTCTCCTTTAAAGGACAACTTCATTTAAGTCAAAGAGGTAACCCCTTTAGGCCATTGGCATAGATATTCAGGATGTACAAATGTAAAATCAAAGTAACCAATTTAGCTAGATTGTATCTGAAATAAAAGTGTTTTATAGCTACTGTAAAACTATCCCAGGAAATTAGATTGTGCAAAACTGATTACAAGTAATTTTAAGAAAGTGATGAAACTGTGTTTTTTAGACCTCACTTGGCACACTTTTTGTCTATTTTGGAGCAGCATTGTTCTCTAAATGTAGCCATCCCTGTCCTAATTACATGTAAGTAATGATTCTACAGTTTGGGAGCACAGGGCGATAGCAGTTATGAAGGGTGGACCCTTTTCCTACAGGGCATGGCTATTCTTCAAATCACCACTGCAACGTGCTTAAAAAATACACAATATCATCACATGGGAAATCTAGGAGCATGGGAACGCTGTCCTTTGTCATAGGAAAGCCTAGTTCCGATGGTGAAGCCTTTGCAACAGCTGAGACTGCAGTTCCATCATTACCATTAAGGAGCATAGTGCATCAGCTTTTGTAATCTGTTTTTATAAAAATACATGTAGATGTTTTTTGTTAAGTCAAAACGTTTTTCCAGCTTGCCTCATTTTTATAAAATAGAAAGTTCTAATTCTAACAGGTGAAAAAATATAAAATTCTTAGACACTAATGGATTGGTACATGTGTACATATGAAGGCCTTTAGGTTTAAAGCTGCCTTACTTCTAATCCACAAATTACTAAGAAGGAGTACGCCTTTTTAAATACACAGAGAACAATATCATTGTTAAGAAGAGTATAAAACATAATGTTAAGTGGAAAGCAGAAAAGTTGAAGACTGTCAAATTTCCATTAAAACATTTTCACAACAAGAAAAAGGCAAATATTGATTGTAGAAAGCCATTTGACTTGTATTTCACTAAACATGCTAGGTAAACATTGAGTCCATCACACCACCTACCACACTGTCACAATGAACTTTGCTGTTTTTCACAAAAGAGCTAATTCTCAGCTTTTATTATGAGTTTATTTACCTCTCTTCCCCATTGACTACTGAAGTGTGGAATTCATAAAATACCACGTCCCCATCAACAAACACTTAAAAGAGATATTGTAGAAGGAAAGGGCAGAAAACATCTACATTGACACACTTAGGCCTATCTATACAAGCAAATTATAAAATACTCAAGGTTACATGAACATGTGGTTTAACTGGTTGACATTTCATGTTATTATTTTACTAACATTTCATCTCATATCCTTTGTTCTAGCTCCATTTAAGTTTTGAAGAAGTAACTTAGTGATACAAAGAATTAAAAGATTGAATTTTTGAAAATAAGTTGTAACTGCATCTGTGCTTTGGTAAAGTGCGGTAAAACGGCAGTGTATTGTAATGTGTGAGCCATGGTGCATTGGCATTCTATTTATTGTGAATGGCACCCCCAATGCATTATTACTAGGGCTGCGCATCTTCACTTACCTCACGATTCGATGCGATTACGATTATTAGGGTCGCGATTCGATTCCGCGATGCATCACGATTACTATTGGGACCCTTTTCTAAAGGGGGATCTATGGGGACCCTGCTCTAAAGGGGGATCTATGGGGAGCCTGGGCCTGCCCTAAAGGGGATCCAGGGGAACTGAGCTCTAAAGGGGGATCTATGGGGACCCTGCTCTAAAGGGGATCTATGGAATAGATCCCCTTTAGTGCAGACAGGTCTCCCGTAGATCCCCCTTTAGTGCAGGCAAGGACAGGTCTGCCGTAGATCCCCCTTTAGTGCAGTCAAGGGCAGGTCTCCCGTAGATCCCCCTTTAGTGCAGGGAAGGGCAGGTCCCCCATAGATCCCCTTTAGTGCAGGTCAGGGAAGGTCCCCCATAGATCCCCATTTAGTGCAGGCCCCCCACCCTTTAGCGCAGGCAGGTCCCCCCGTAGATCCCATTCCCCTTTAGAGCAGGCCAGGGTCCCCTACCAATAGAGCCCCCTTGGAGCAGGCTAGGGTCCCCCTTCCACAGACCCCCCCCCTTAGAGCAGGCCTGGCCTGCTCTAAGGGGATCTATATGAAGACCCTGGTGGTCCTGGCCTGCTTTAGGGGGATCGATGTGGGGGGGGGACCCCTGGCTTGGTGACTGGTCCCAACCCATAGACCCCCACCCCCCTTAGAGCAGGCCAGGGTCCCGACTCCCAAGCGACCCCCTCCATTATAGATCCCCCTTAGAAGAACACTGCAGCAGACCAGGGCCCAGCCCAGTCCCCCCCAGGGTGGATCCCCCACTACCCCCCAGGCCCCCTCCTCCATAAAGAACCCTTAAAACAGGCTAGGCCCCATCCCTTCCTGAGGTGGCCTACTGCCCCCCCCCCCTCCCCCAAAGTTAAAACTTTAAAAACTTCTTCTGTTACTGTGTACCTTGTGTAAGTTGTGTCTGACTCCGGCCTCTCTCTATCCACTGGTCCAGCAGTGGGGCCCCCAGCTGCCTGCAACAACACGATTCTTCCAGTGACCAGACTCTGACTTCCACTGTGCACAGTGTGCTCGCCTCGGCTCCTTCGTCTGCTCTGACTGAGCGCGTGGTCTCACAGCCACAGTGCCACTCTCCATAGTCCCTCCTCCAGAGTGAGAGAGAAAGTTCTTCTGTGGAGTCTCATCGCCGCACCAATTCCACAGTCCATCCCCCAGCCAGCAGAGAGATAATCTCACTGGCCAGCAGGACTCGGGAGGCTGAGCGGGAATGTCTGCAGGGGGGAGTGGCGGGCGGCGACTCCGGCCGGCGAGGCAGTGTCAGTGTAAAAAAAAAAATCAATGATGGCAGGGCAGCGTGGCGGACCCGGCATGAACCACTCACTTGCCGACCCCTGATCCCGGGGCCAGAGAGAGCACCGATAGCTCCGCTCTCCTCTACCGCGCCGCAAGGAGGAGCTCCGTGTTCCACAAGCCCGGCCAGCGTCGCCATGTCACTTCTGTCCCCGCCCCCGGAACTGACGTCATTAGTAATCGATTTTTCAATCACCCCGAATCGATGCAGAATCGCAAAGGGTCGCATCGCGATGCATCGATTCGGCGATTATATTCAGCAGGCCTAATTATTACAGTAGCAGGCAACACATTTGCACTTCAGCACAAATGCCGTGCTTTGTACAGCAAAACAGCACGAGGTCCATTTTTTTTTTTTGAGGCATCAAAATCCACTGCCGACCCCAAAAATATAAAATTGGGAGCCTTAACTCAGCATGCCTTAGTACATGATAATGCATGTGCGTTAAAAGAGAAGTATGGGGTTGTTAAAAAAAAAAAAAATTATACTCACCTAGGTATACATATATATATATTAGTGATCGACCGATATCGTTTTTTTTTATTGCCGATACCGATATTTTCGCCATCACATATTGGTAGCGGCCGATATTTTCATACATTAAAAAAAATATATATTTTTTTTTTTTTTGACAGGTACTGTTGTGGAGGGATCTGGGGGTCTAAAAAGACCCCAAACCCCTCCTCTGCTCTTAAAAGCATTCAAAACGCCATGTTTGCCTGTTTTGACTGCTGTAATTTTTTTTAAATTTGGCGCCGAGTGCCCGGAAGTGATGTCACAACATGCGGCTTTGATCGGGTCTTCTTTTCGGCGGCCATGCGCGATGGTTGCCTGGGTCTCCCAGTGGGACGGGAGACCCGGGCGAGCCGCGGAAGGCGGCGGGAGGGGGGGACGTCCCCTCCCGCTAGTTGTAATGTCAGCTGAGCAGCTTCTCAACTGCATCGGTTGTCATTATAAGACAGTCAACTGTCGGCTATGGACGCCGGTAACGGGGCGATGCCTCTAGCTGCAGGCATCACTCCGGTACAAGCACTTTCCCGAAATATCGGTAACCTCAGGGGCCAATTCCGATATATCGGGGGAAAGTGCATATCGGCCCTCGATTTTTTACTTTGCCGATTATCGGTTGATCCCTAATTATACATATATATATATATAATAGGCATCAATCCGATACTGCATCTGTCCCCCACTGCTTCTAGTATGGGAAACTGAAGACAACTGATCGCTCTGTTCCAAGTGTTAAATGAGCAGAAATCCGGTGACTCTCAGTCACCACTCTCTGCTCTGCCCCTCTAGCACTCACTGGAGAGTTGGGCTGTGAAGAGGGCAGAAGTGGATGGCTCGGTCTCCCAGTGGCTCTCTGAGAGGCTGAGCCAGCTGCTGGTCCTGGCATCTGGGTGAATACCAACTATAAATTCAGGACGTCAGCCCACAGCAGACTTTTTCGCCAATTGTTGGCTGAAAACGAGTCACAAAAGTGCAGAGCAAATTGCACTCTTTTGATCCATAGAAGTAAGGCCAAAAAAGCTTTGACCATACTTCTTTCACACAACACATAGTGTAAATGGATAGCATGCTGCATTGATGCATGTGTGTTAAAAAAAATACACAGTGATAGGCCCTAAAAAGGTATCACTTTAGCAAAACCTTCTCTACTCATGTACTTATTCCTGGCTAACATAGTAGCCACTTTTCATGATTTTATTCAGTTACCAGCATTAAAAATTGACATTTAAAAACCTCCAAGGGAAAATAAAATATCTGAATGTCTGCCTATTTGATTAAAAGTCAATTGCTGGACCCAACCAATTTCCATGTATATTTTAGCTGCACTCAGCCAGCTCACACACACACACATATATATAAATATATATATATAAAAGTGGCCACCAAAAAAATGGCCACACACTCTAATATTTTATTGGACCGCCTTTAGCTTTGACTATGTCACGCATTCGCTGTGGCATTGTTTCAATAAGATTCTGCAATGTCACAAGATTTATTTCATTGACACATCTGATTTCAATGGTGAAAACTCTCACGCTGGGTATCTATACTGATATGGACTGGGTAATGTGTTAGGAATGAAAGGATGCCACATTGTTTGATGGAAACGAAAGTTATCAACCTACAGAGGGCTGAATTCAAAGACACCCCAAAAATCAAAGTGAAAAAATGATGCAGCAGGCTAGTCCATTTTGCTGAAATGTCATTACAGCAGCTCAAAATGGTACTCAGTCGTTTGTATGGCCCCCACGTGCTTGTATGCATGCCTGACCATGGCGGCGGCGGATGGACCGAAACATTAATGTCCCAGAGGTGTTCTATTGGATTTAGGTCAGGCGAGCATAGGGGCCAGTAAATGGTATCAATTCCTTCATTCTCCAGGAACTGGCTGCATACTCTCACCACATGAGGCCAGGCACTGTCATGCACCAGGAGGGACCCAGGACCCACAGGACCAGCGTAGGGTTTGACAATGGGTCCAAGGATTTCATCCCGATTCCTAATGGCAGTCAGGGTGCCATTGGCTAGCCTGTGGAGGTCTGCACGTCCCTCCATGGATATGCCTCCCCAGACCATCACTGATCCACCAACAAAACAGTCGTGCTGAGCAATGGTAAAGGCAGCATAAAGTTCTCCACGGCTTCTCCAGACCCTTTCACGTCTCTTGCATGTGCTCAGGATGACCCGGCTCTCATTTGTTAACCACTTAAGCCCCGGAAGATTTTACCCCCTTCCTGACCAGGGGGTTTTTTGCGATTTTTTACTGCGTGACTTTAACGGACAATTGCGCGGTCGTGCGACGCTGTACCTAAACGAATTTCACGTCCTTTTTTTCCCACAAACAGAGCTTTCTTTTGGTGGTATTTGATCACCTGTGCGATTTTTTGATCATGTGCTATAAACAAAAAATAGCGTAATTTTTGCAAAAAAATAACAATATTTTTCACTTTTTTTTTATATGAAATTCCCCCCCCAAAAAAATGTAAAAATCAAAATTTTTTAACATTTTCGGCCAAATTGTTTTATGCTACATATGTTTGGTAAAAAAAAAAAAATCGCAAAAAGCGTATTTTGATTGGCTTGCGCAAAAGTTATCGCGTTTACTAACAAAGGGAAAGATTTTTGTCATTTTTGGTGGTTTTTTTTTTAACGAGTAATGGCGGCGATCTGCGATTTTTTTGCGGTACTGCGACATTGCGGCGGACAGATTGGACCCTTTACTGACATTTTTTACACTTTTGGGGGTACCAGTGATATTACTGCAGTAATCAGTGCTATATATATGCACTGTTACTGCAAAAATGACACTGGCAGGGAAGGGGTTAACTGTATTGGACAGGGAGGGGTTAAGTGTGTCCTAGGGGCGTGATTCTAACTGTAGTGGGACAATGCTATTGGTGTAAAAACAAAGATCAACGGTTCTACGTAGTAGAACCGTCTGATCTCCATTTTTACACAGGGGAGAATGACAGACGGCTTGTTTACATAAGCCGCTCTGCCTTTCTCCCGCTGTACCGACGATCGGCGAGTGACCGGCGGACATCGGGTCCGCCGGTCACACGCCCGTACTCCTCCCTGAACGAGCCGAGGCGGGCGCGCGCCCGCTATTGGCTCTAATAGCAGTGACAGACGAGCGATGTAGACCTACGTCACTCTGCCTGGCCGGGGCTGACTGCCGCAGTAAATATACTGTGCTCAGTCGGCAACCGGTTAAAAGCACAGGGCGTCAGTGCTGGACCTGCTAATTCTGGTGTTCAATGGCAAATGCCTATCGAGCTCCAAAGTCAGTAGATTATCAAACTTGGCCCAGAACAATCATTGCACTAAAAGGAGGAACTCACCTCTGCATATAACAAGATGATTTCTGCTACATTAAAAAATGTTCATTGTTCTTGAATTCAGCACATAAACAACTGTTGTGAAGTCCAAGCCCATCAATTTGAGCATTTACTGTAATAAAAATTTTAAATACATTTTAACCTATGGATTTAGACTTTTGGGACACCCTGTAGATTAGACTTTATTACTGACAAAGAATTAATGATTCTGCAGAATTTTTAAATATTAATTCATCTGATCTGTGGAGAATTTCACTATTTAGTGTCTGAAACCTCTCTCTGCCGACCCCTCCACTGGTTTATGCTCCCCAAACAAATTAAATTCAAAATACTAAAAATAACTTACAAGCCATCCACAACACGGCCCCGACCAACATTACTAACCTAGTCTCAAAATACCAACCTAATCGTTCTCTTCATTGCACCCAACACCTCCTGCTCTCTAGCTCTCTCCCTTGTCATCTCTCCCAATGCTCACCTCCTGGACTTCTCCCGAGCCTCCCCCATCCTATGGAACTCCTTACCCCAATCTAACTGTCTCCTACTCTGTCCACTTTTAGACAATCCCTGAAACCCCCTCTCTTTAGAGAGGCCTAACAACTACACTTTTTCTCCATCAGCTCATCCCCCAAAGGTATTACTTTTTGTATCACTTGATCCTCCCTTCTGTAAGCTTTAATGAGCAGGGTAAAGTATTGCGTAAACTGTTGGCGCTATATAAATCCTTTATAATATTAAAAATAATTTAGAAATTCCAGCCATCACAATTCACAAGCTGTATCAATCTCTGCAGACAAGCCAAAGACCAGTGCAGGCCAGTTCAAGATAGAGATTTCACTGTGTAAAAAGGAAATTCACTCTGTAAAAAAAATTAAAAGACTGCATCTACAAATCCTGTAGGTGCTGACTTTTAATAAAAGGACACTTACCTGTCCAGGCATCCAGCACGGTCCTCACCTAGGCTAGTTCTTCAGTAGCCTTCGGTTCCTGGCGTCAGCATCCTAAGGCTGGCCATACATGATAAAATTTTCTTACAAGTTTCTGTACAATTTTCTTGAAATTTACCTTCAACTATGTAGTACAAAGGCCTGTCTAATTGGATACAAGTGAAAGTGTTGTTTAGCTTTGACCTCATATTTAGTGTTGAGCGAACACGGACTGTATTATTCGTGTTCGTACCGAATAATTGGATTTTTTGTACCCGAACACGGACACGGACACTTTACTGTATGTTCGGGTAAAAATCCGTGTTCGGTCGTTTTATTTCCGGGTTTTGCATGCTTTGGCGCTCTTTTCATGGCGGGCTTTCAACAGCCAATCAACAATCGTTTAACTGGTGTGCCTTAAGCCATCCCAGCCATGCCTGCAAATGTCTCAGTAGCTGTGATTGGCCGTCTGAAGCATGTGACCAAGTCTTTATAAGTTCGAGGCAGCCGCAGCGGCGTCATTATGCTGCTTAGATTCAGGGACAGAGCACACATCAACGTGCTGGCTGCTGATTAGGGAAAGATAGGCAGGAAAAAACCATTTGTGTCCGGATAGAATTGAGGGACAGGTCGGAGTGTTTAGGCAGGGCGAGTTGTAGGCATTTTAGGGATAGAGTCTGCTGAATTATAGGGTCAGTGTCTTCTACAAACTACAATCGATATTGCTGTGTGGGGGGTGGGGTGAATCTGCACTCAATCCTGATCTACGATCTCTTCTCAATCCTGTTAGGGACAGAGTCTGCTGAATTTTAGGGAAACTGTGTTCTACAAACTACAATCGATATTGCTGTGTGGTGTGGGATTGGAGATAGGCAGGTGTCAGTGATCCACATCCATTTTTCTGTGTGTGAGCTGCAGTGAACACAATCTTTTTGGGCTGCAGTGAACACAATCTTTTTGGGCTGCAGTGAACACAATCTTTTTGGGCTGCAGTGAACACAATCTTTTTGGGCTGCAGTGAACACAATCTTTTTGGGCTGCAGTGAACACAATCTTTTTGGGGTGCAGTGAACAAAATCTTTTTGGGGTGCAGTGAACACAATCCTTTTTGGTGTGCAGTGAACACAATCTTTGTGGGGTGCAGTGAACAAAATCCTTTGTGGGGTGCAGTGAACACAATCTTTTTGGGGTGCAGTGAACAAAATCCTTTTTGGGGTGCAGTGAACAACATCCTTTTTGGGGTGCAGTGAACACAATCTTTTTGGGGTGCAGTGAACAAAATCCTTTGTGGGGTGCAGTGAACACAATCCTTTGTGGGGTGCAGTGAACACAATCTTTTTGGGGTGGAGTGAACAACATCCTTTTTGGGGTGCAGTGAACAAAATCCTTTTTGGGGTGCAGTGAACAAAATCATTTTTGGGGTGCAGTGAACACAATCTTTTTGGGGTGCAGTGAACACAATCTTTGTGGGGTGCAGTGAACACAATCTTTTTGGGGTGGAGTGAACAACATCCTTTTTGGGGTGCAGTGAACAACATCCTTTTTGGGGTGCAGTGACACAATCTTTTTGGGGTGCAGTGAACACAATCTTTGTGGGGTACAGTGAACAGAATCTTTGTGGGGTGCAGTGAACACAATCTTTGGGGGGTACAGTGAACACAATCTTTGTGAGGTGCAGTGAACACAATCTTTGTGGGGTGCAGTGAACACAATCATTGTGGGGTGCAGTGAACTCAATCTTTGTGGGGTACAGTGAACACAATCTCATACTTCTGAAGGTTTGAGGGTGCTGCCTGTTCCATACTCCCCCTACTCCTCATCTAGCCTTTTAGGGGTACAAACAATAGTAATTGGGGCCTAGTGTGGTTGTGTACGTGTGATATACATACACTTTTTTGGGATCATATTTTCTATTCCGCTATTTAATCAAAAACCTTTGGGGATCAGTTAAATTGGGGGATAGTCTGTGTTGGTACGTGTGAGAGAGATCCACCTTTCCAAGTTGTTGGGGTTCATCTCATACTTCTGAAGGTTTGAGGGTGCTGCCTGTTCCATACTCCCCCTACTCCTAGCCTTTTAGGGGTACAAACAATAGTAATTGGGGCCTAGTGTGGTTGTGTACGTGTGATATACATACACTTTTTTGGGATCATATTTTCTATTCCGCTATTTAATCAAAAACCTTTGGGGATCAGTTAAATTGGGGGATAGTCTGTGTTGGTACGTGTGAGAGAGATCCACCTTTCCAAGTTGTTGGGGTTCATCTCATACTTCTGAAGGTTTGAGGGTGCTGCCTGTTCCATACTCCCCCTACTCCTAGCCTTTTAGGGGTACAAACAATAGTAATTGGGGCCTAGTGTGGTTGTGTACGTGTGATATACATACACTTTTTTGGGATCATATTTTCTATTCCGCTATTTAATCAAAAACCTTTGGGGATCAGTTAAATTGGGGGATAGTCTGTGTTGGTACGTGTGAGAGAGATCCACCTTTCCAAGTTGTTGGGGTTCATCTCATACTTCTGAAGGTTTGAGGGTGCTGCCTGTTCCATACTCCCCCCTACTCCTAGCCTTTTAGGGGTACAAACAATAGTAATTGGGGCCTAGTGTGGTTGTGTACGTGTGATATACATACACTTTTTTGGGATCATATTTTCTATTCCGCTATTTAATCAAAAACCTTTGGGGATCAGTTAAATTGGGGGATAGTCTGTGTTGGTACGTGTGAGAGAGATCCACCTTTCCAAGTTGTTGGGGTTCATCTCATACTTCTGAAGGTTTGAGGGTGCTGCCTGTTCTATACTCCCCCTACTCCTAGCCTTTTAGGGGTACAAACAATAGTAATTGGGGCCTAGTGTGGTTGTGTACGTGTGATATACATACACTTTTTTGGGATCATATTTTCTATTCCGCTATTTAATCAAAAACCTTTGGGGATCAGTTAAATTGGGGGATAGTCTGTGTTGGTACGTGTGAGAGAGATCCACCTTTCCAAGTTGTTGGGGTTCATCTCATACTTCTGAAGGTTTGAGGGTGCTGCCTGTTCCATACTCCCCCTACTCCTAGCCTTTTAGGGGTACAAACAATAGTAATTGGGGCCTAGTGTGGTTGTGTACGTGTGATATACATACACTTTTTTGGGATCATATTTTCTATTCCGCTATTTAATCAAAAACCTTTGGGGATCAGTTAAATTGGGGGATAGTCTGTGTTGGTATGTGTGAGAGAGATCCACCTTTCCAAGTTGTTGGGGTTCATCTCATACTTCTGAAGGTTTGAGGGTGCTGCCTGTTCCATACTCCCCCTACTCCTAGCCTTTTAGGGGTACAAACAATAGTAATTGGGGCCTAGTGTGGTTGTGTACGTGTGATATACATACACTTTTTTGGGATCATATTTTCTATTCCGCTATTTAATCAAAAACCTTTGGGGATCAGTTAAATTGGGGGATAGTCTGTGTTGGTACGTGTGAGAGAGATCCACCTTTCCAAGTTGTTGGGGTTCATCTCATACTTCTGAAGGTTTGAGGGTGCTGCCTGTTCCATACTCCCCCTACTCCTAGCCTTTTAGGGGTACAAACAATAGTAATTGGGGCCTAGTGTGGTTGTGTACGTGTGATATACATACACTTTTTTGGGATCATATTTTCTATTCCGCTATTTAATCAAAAACCTTTGGGGATCAGTTAAATTGGGGGATAGTCTGTGTTGGTACGTGTGAGAGAGATCCACCTTTCCAAGTTGTTGGGGTTCATCTCATACTTCTGAAGGTTTGAGGGTGCTGCCTGTTCCATACTCCCCCTACTCCTAGCCTTTTAGGGGTACAAACAATAGTAATTGGGGCCTAGTGTGGTTGTGTACGTGTGATATACATACACTTTTTTGGGATCATATTTTCTATTCCGCTATTTAATCAAAAACCTTTGGGGATCAGTTAAATTGGGGGATAGTCTGTGTTGGTACGTGTGAGAGAGATCCACCTTTCCAAGTTGTTGGGGTTCATCTCATACTTCTGAAGGTTTGAGGGTGCTGCCTGTTCCATACTCCCCCTACTCCTAGCCTTTTAGGGGTACAAACAATAGTAATTGGGGCCTAGTGTGGTTGTGTACGTGTGATATACATACACTTTTTTGGGATCATATTTTCTATTCCGCTATTTAATCAAAAACCTTTGGGGATCAGTTAAATTGGGGGATAGTCTGTGTTGGTACGTGTGAGAGAGATCCACCTTTCCAAGTTGTTGGGGTTCATCTCATACTTCTGAAGGTTTGAGGGTGCTGCCTGTTCCATACTCCCCCTACTCCTAGCCTTTTAGGGGTACAAACAATAGTAATTGGGGCCTAGTGTGGTTGTGTACGTGTGATATACATACACTTTTTTTGGATCATATTTTCTATTCCGCTATTTAATCAAAAACCTTTGGGGATCAGTTAAATTGGGGGATAGTCTGTGTTGGTACGTGTGAGAGAGATCCACCTTTCCAAGTTGTTGGGGTTCATCTCATACTTCTGAAGGTTTGAGGGTGCTGCCTGTTCCATACTCCCCCTACTCCTAGCCTTTTAGGGGTACAAACAATAGTAATTGGGGCCTAGTGTGGTTGTGTACGTTTGATATACATACACTTTTTTGGGATCATATTTTCTATTCCGCTATTTAATCAAAAACCTTTGGGGATCAGTTAAATTGGGGGATAGTCTGTGTTGGTACGTGTGAGAGAGATCCACCTTTCCAAGTTGTTGGGGTTCATCTCATACTTCTGAAGGTTTGAGGGTGCTGCCTGTTCCATACCCCCCCTACTCCTCATCTAGCCTTTTAGGGGTACAAACAATAGTAATTGGGGCCTAGTGTGGTTGTGTACGTGTGATATACATACACTTTTTTTGGATCATATTTTCTATTCCGCTATTTAATCAAAAACCTTTGGGGATCAGTTAAATTGGGGGATAGTCTGTGTCGGTACGTGTGAGAGAGATCCACCTTTCCAAGTTGTTGGGGTTCATCTCATACTTCTGAAGGTTTGAGGGTGCTGCCTGTTCCATACCCCCCCTACTCCTCATCTAGCCTTTTAGGGGTACAAACAATAGTAATTGGGGCCTAGTGTGGTTGTGTACGTGCGAGATACATACACTTTTTTTGATCATATTTCCTATTCCGCTATTCAATAAAAACCTTTGAGGATCAATTGAATTGCGGGATAGTCTGTGTCGGTACGTGTGAGAGAGATCCACCTTTCCAAGTTGTTGGGGTTCATCTCATACTTCTGAAGGTTTGAGGGTGCTGCCTGTTCCATACTCCCCCTACTCCTCATCTAGCCTTTTAGGGGTACAAACAATAGTAATTGGGGCCCAGTGTGGTTGTGTACGTGTGATATACATACACTTTTTTTGGATCATATTTTCTATTCCGCTATTTAATCAAAAACCTTTGGGGATCAGTGAAATTGGGGGATAGTCTGTGTCGGTACGTGTGAGAGAGATCCACCTTTCCAAGTTGTTGGGGTTCATCTCATACTTCTGAAGGTTTGAGGGTGCTGCCTGTTCCATACCCCCCCTACTCCTCATCTAGCCTTTTAGGGGTACAAACAATAGTAATTGGGGCCTAGTGTGGTTGTGTACGTGCGAGATACATACACTTTTTTTGATCATATTTCCTATTCCGCTATTCAATAAAAACCTTTGAGGATCAATTGAATTGCGGGATAGTCTGTGTCGGTACGTGTGAGAGAGATCCACCTTTCCAAGTTGTTGGGGTTCATCTCATACTTCTGAAGGTTTGAGGGTGCTGCCTGTTCCATACTCCCCCTACTCCTCATCTAGCCTTTTAGGGGTACAAACAATAGTAATTGGGGCCTAGTGTGGTTGTGTACGTGTGATATACATACACTTTTTTTGGATCATATTTTCTATTCCGCTATTTAATCAAAAACCTTTGGGGATCAGTTAAATTGGGGGATAGTCTGTGTTGGTACGTGTGAGAGAGATCCACCTTTCCAAGTTGTTGGGGTTCATCTCATACTTCTGAAGGTTTGAGGGTGCTGCCTGTTCCATACTCCCCCTACTCCTCATCTAGCCTTTTAGGGGTACAAACAATAGTAATTGGGGCCCAGTGTGGTTGTGTACGTGTGATATACATACACTTTTTTGGGATCATATTTTCTATTCCGCTATTTAATCAAAAACCTTTGGGGATCAGTTAAATTGGGGGATAGTCTGTGTCGGTACGTGTGAGAGAGATCCACCTTTCCAAGTTGTTGGGGTTCATCTCATACTTCTGAAGGTTTGAGGGTGCTGCCTGTTCCATACCCCCCCTACTCCTCATCTAGCCTTTTAGGGGTACAAACAATAGTAATTGGGGCCTAGTGTGGTTGTGTACGTGCGAGATACATACACTTTTTTTGATCATATTTCCTATTCCGCTATTCAATAAAAACCTTTGAGGATCAATTGAATTGCGGGATAGTCTGTGTCGGTACGTGTGAGAGAGATCCACCTTTCCAAGTTGTTGGGGTTCATCTCATACTTCTGAAGGTTTGAGGGTGCTGCCTGTTCCATACTCCCCCTACTCCTCATCTAGCCTTTTAGGGGTACAAACAATAGTAATTGGGGCCCAGTGTGGTTGTGTACGTGTGATATACATACACTTTTTTTGGATCATATTTTCTATTCCGCTATTTAATCAAAAACCTTTGGGGATCAGTTAAATTGGGGGATAGTCTGTGTCGGTACGTGTGAGAGAGATCTACCTTTCCAAGTTGTTGGGGTTCATCTCATACTTCTGAAGGTTTGAGGGTGCTGCCTGTTCCATACCCCCCCTACTCCTCATCTAGCCTTTTAGGGGTACAAACAATAGTAATTGGGGCCTAGTGTGGTTGTGTACGTGCGAGATACATACACTTTTTTTGATCATATTTCCTATTCCGCTATTCAATAAAAACCTTTGAGGATCAATTGAATTGCGGGATAGTCTGTGTCGGTACGTGTGAGAGAGATCCACCTTTCCAAGTTGTTGGGGTTCATCTCATACTTCTGAAGGTTTGAGGGTGCTGCCTGTTCCATACTCCCCCTACTCCTCATCTAGCCTTTTAGGGGTACAAACAATAGTAATTGGGGCCTAGTGTGGTTGTGTACGTGTGATATACATACACTTTTTTTGGATCATATTTTCTATTCCGCTATTTAATCAAAAACCTTTGGGGATCAGTTAAATTGGGGGATAGTCTGTGTTGGTACGTGTGAGAGAGATCCACCTTTCCAAGTTGTTGGGGTTCATCTCATACTTCTGAAGGTTTGAGGGTGCTGCCTGTTCCATACTCCCCCTACTCCTCATCTAGCCTTTTAGGGGTACAAACAATAGTAATTGGGGCCCAGTGTGGTTGTGTACGTGTGATATACATACACTTTTTTGGGATCATATTTTCTATTCCGCTATTTAATCAAAAACCTTTGGGGATCAGTTAAATTGGGGGATAGTCTGTGTCGGTACGTGTGAGAGAGATCCACCTTTCCAAGTTGTTGGGGTTCATCTCATACTTCTGAAGGTTTGAGGGTGCTGCCTGTTCCATACCCCCCCTACTCCTCATCTAGCCTTTTAGGGGTACAAACAATAGTAATTGGGGCCTAGTGTGGTTGTGTACGTGCGAGATACATACACTTTTTTTGATCATATTTCCTATTCCGCTATTCAATAAAAACCTTTGAGGATCAATTGAATTGCGGGATAGTCTGTGTCGGTACGTGTGAGAGAGATCCACCTTTCCAAGTTGTTGGGGTTCATCCCGAACTTCTGAAGGTTTGAGGGTGCTGCCTGTTCCATACTCCCCCTACTCCTCATCTAGCCTTTTAGGGGTACAAACAATAGTAATTGGGGCCTAGTGTGGTTGTGTATGTGTGATATACATACACTTTTTTTGGATCATATTTTCTATTCCGCTATTTAATCAAAAACCTTTGGGGATCAGTTAAATTGGGGGATAGTCTGTGTTGGTACGTGTGAGAGAGATCCACCTTTCCAAGTTGTTGGGGTTCATCTCATACTTCTGAAGGTTTGAGGGTGCTGCCTGTTCCATACTCCCCCTACTCCTCATCTAGCCTTTTAGGGGTACAAACAATAGTAATTGGGGCCCAGTGTGGTTGTGTACGTGTGATATACATACACTTTTTTGGGATCATATTTTCTATTCCGCTATTTAATCAAAAACCTTTGGGGATCAGTTAAATTGGGGGATAGTCTGTGTCGGTACGTGTGAGAGAGATCCACCTTTCCAAGTTGTTGGGGTTCATCTCATACTTCTGAAGGTTTGAGGGTGCTGCCTGTTCCATACCCCCCCTACTCCTCATCTAGCCTTTTAGGGGTACAAACAATAGTAATTGGGGCCTAGTGTGGTTGTGTACGTGCGAGATACATACACTTTTTTTGATCATATTTCCTATTCCGCTATTCAATAAAAACCTTTGAGGATCAATTGAATTGCGGGATAGTCTGTGTCGGTACGTGTGAGAGAGATCCACCTTTCCAAGTTGTTGGGGTTCATCTCATACTTCTGAAGGTTTGAGGGTGCTGCCTGTTCCATACTCCCCCTACTCCTCATCTAGCCTTTTAGGGGTACAAACAATAGTAATTGGGGCCCAGTGTGGTTGTGTACGTGTGATATACATACACTTTTTTTGGATCATATTTTCTATTCCGCTATTTAATTTAACTGGGCCTCCATGCGAGACCTGTGTGCCTTGTTGCGCTGTTTTGAGTACTCCACCAACATGGCCAGTGGCAATGACGCCGTTCTCAGCTTAACTATCCCACTTCTATGCCTCCTTGAAAAAACAATTCGGGCGATGATGGAAGAGGATGTGGCACAGGATGAGGAGGAGGAGGAGGATGAAGAGATAACATTTCCAAGGCTTTCAGGGCAGTCATTCGCAAGGGGCTCCGAGGGTGGGTTCCTGCACACGCAAACGCCAGGGACGCAATTGTCCAGCAGGGGCACAGTTCTGGAGGATGAGGAGGATGAGGAGGAGGAGGAGCTGGAGGAGGAGATGGAACCATGTTCACAGCAGGGTGGCACCCAGGCCAGCTCATGGCCATCACTGGTGCGTGGCTGGGGGGATACAGAGGACACGGACGATACACCTCCCACAGAGGACAGCCTTTCGTTGCCTCTGGGCAGCCTGGCACACATGAGCGATTACATGCTGCAGTGTCTCCACAACGACCGCCGAGTTGCCCACATTCTAACTTGTGCTGATTACTGGGTGGCCACGCTGCTGGATCCCCGTTACAAGGACAACGTACCGTCCTTAATTCACTCACTGGAGCGCGATCGCAAGATGCGCGAGTACAAGCGCACGCTGGTAGACGCCATGCTGCTGGCATTCCCATCTGACAGCGGGGCCACAGTGGAAGCACAAGGCAGAGGAGGAGGAGGAGGAGGTCGCCAACGCAACCAGGGCACCGCCAGCACCTCAGAAGGCAGGGTTAGCATGGCCGAAATGTGGAAAAGCTTTGTCAGCACGCCACAACAAACAGCAGCACCAGCAGCTCAGATGGAACGTCTTAGCAGGAGGCAGCATTTTACCAACATGGTGGAGCAGTATGTGTGCACACGCCTACATGTAGTGAATGACGGGTCTGCCCCCTTCAACTTCTGGGTCTCCAAATTGGGCACATGGCTTGAGCTTGCCCTTTACGCCTTGGAGGTGCTGGCGTGCCCTGCAGCCAGTGTATTATCTGAACGGGTATTTAGCACGGCTGGGGGCGTTATAACAGACAAGCGCAGCCGCCTGTCCAGAGACAATGTGGACAAGCTCACGTTCATTAAAATGAACCAGGCATGGATCCCACGGGACTTTTCCGTACCTTATGCAGAATAGCAATGGATACCGACCTTACCCACCCATTGTTCCATTTTTGCTCTTTCTCACTCTTTTGGGGTGTACCCTCATTTAAAATTTTTGAAAAGAAGCAGTGTTGGCTACCTCGTCCTCCTCCTCAGGGCCAGATTAATGTAGGGGCTATTGGAGCTGCAGCTCCAGGCCCCTACCTTTTATATAGGCCCCGGGTTGGCCATATTCACTGTTACCGCTCTTCTGTCACTTGTAAACACAGAAGTCTGGCTTCTATGCTCGCTTCCCCAGGCAGCACCCTCAGAACCTCCCCACACAGCGTGAAGGCCGGACAAGGAGGGACAGTTGGCGATGCATGGATGTGTTTATGGGCTTCAGAGACAGCATCCCATGTTGAATTAGGCATGCATGGCTGCACCCTTCCTCCTCTGGGTGCATGGCAAGGCACGGCCCTTAAGGCCCTTCAAAATCCTCAGCACCAAGCCCATGATGCTGTTAATCCGGCCCTGGTCCTCCTCCACCGCCGCTTCCACCTACACCGCCCATAGGTGTGCGCAGCCTATTGCATTAAGGTGTGCACCCCAAAGTTGAAATACACATGCATGTGTTTGCCAGCAGGGAGAGTAATGTATCGGGGCCATGTACCTGTAGGCAAGGAGAAATAGAGCAGAGCAGGTCCCAGGGAGATCTTTCCCATCTCCTCACTGGCAATGCTATGTGCCCTAGGTGATTAGGGTGTGCCCAGGCACACCCAGCACACCCTGTGCGCACGCCTATGTCACCGCCACATCCACCACCACCTCAACCTCCCTCCTACTCCATATGGGCCTCGTCCTTCAGAGATGAAGAAGAACATTGTTTTATTTTTCTGTTTTTTTTTTGTTGTTTTAAGTTATTTCCCTATCCACATTTGTTTGCAGAGCACTTGCCATGCTCTTAATTACGTTTTGCTGCCATTTGCAGCACTCTAGCCCTTTCCTTTGGTGTTTTAGAGACATTTTAGTGCCTTAAAGTTCGGGTCCCCATTGACTTCAATGGGGTTCGGTGTCCGGGAAAAGTTCGGTAAAAGTCCGGGACACGGACCCGGACTTTTTTTTAAAGTTCGGCCGAACCCGTCGAACACGGACATCTAGGTGTTCGCTCAACCCTACTCATATTATGTGGTTTGTGGTTAATCTAATAGAAAAGTGTGAAGAAGATTGAACACATATGGCCAGCCTAACTGTGGGGAGTCAACAATGTGGCTTTTGTCTTCACAGCTGGCTTCCCACTGTGCATGCATGAGCCACACTGCGCTTTGTGATGTGTCCCAGGAGATTGCAGGAAGATAGAGGGAGAGAAGGTGATCCAAGCGGAAGCAGAAGTGGAAGTGGGTACCTGCCCCCCCCCCCAAAATAAAATGACACGCCAAACATTTAATCTGGGCTCCAGTATTGGCAGCACCTATTTAAAATGGTAAAAAGTACTAAAAAAATAATGGTATAATAGAACATTAACCACTTTACCGCTGAGTACCGTAGTACTACTGCGGCAAAGTGGCTCGTTATCGTCTGACGACGTAGACCAAGTCGCCAGACTCCTCCCCCTGTAGGCAGCGATCGCGCGCCGCCGGAGGCACGCTCCCGCTGTTTTCATTCACAGCGGGAGTCGGGCCAGGGGAGGAGCAGCGGCGATCGCCGCTGCTCTGCCCCGATCGTCGGGGAATCCAGTTTGGAGATCCGCCCGCCTGTGTAAACAGAGCGGGCGGATCTCCTAAGTGACAGGGAGTGACAGATCGGAGTGGTCAGCATAGCTGAACATCCGATCTGTCCCTGGCTCACTCAGTCACCTCCTCCCCCACACGTTAATAAGCACCAGGCATACATTAACCCCTACCTCTCCAATAAAATTAACCCCTTCCTGCCAGTGTCATTTTTACAGTAACAGTGCATATTTATAGCACTGATTACTGCAGTAATGTCACTGGAACCCCCAAAAGTGTCAAAAATGTCAGTCAAGGGTCCGATCTGTCCGCCGCAATGTCGCAGTCCCGCAAAAAAAATCGCAGATCGCCGCCATTACTCGTTAAAAAAAAAAAACACCAAAAATGACAGAAATCTTTCCCATAGTTAGTAAACGCAATAACTTTTGCGCAAACCAATCAAAATACGTTTATTGCGATTTTTTTTTACCAAACATGGGTAGCAGAAAACAAATTGGCCAAAAATTTTAAAAAAAATTGGTTTTTAAATCTTTTTAAGGGGGAATTTCATATAAAAAAATGTTAAAAATATTGTTATTTTTTCAAAATAAACGCTCTTTTTTTGTTTATAGCGCAAAAAGTAAAAATCGCACAGGTGATCAAATACCACCAAAAGAAAGCTCTGTTTGTGAGAAAAAAAGGACGTAAATTTTGTTTGGGTACGGTGTCGCATGACTGCGCAATTGTCAGTTAAAGTCGCACAGCGCCGAAATGCAAAAAGTGGCCCAGACGTAAGACAGCAAAATGCTCTAGTGGTAAAGTGGTTAAAAGACCAGCACACACACTTGCAGATAAATGATGCTTGGAAGGACATGTTTAATAAACACATTAGGTATCTCTATGCACACCAGAGGTAAAACAATAATTTTAGGGCCATTACTGAAGTGCAATGCACAGAGCATTTCATGCTGCTGGAGATCCAGGGGCGCTCTGTGTGAGAGCAGTGGGCCAGATCTACACCGTGCTGTTGGAACGGCAACTATAAACCTTTATGCATAGGTCAGCACTGATTTTACTTGGGAGTGCGCTTTTGCTCATACACAGTATATATTGTCAAGTACCTTACAGAGACATCTCCCTACCATAGTGCTATAGTTTCTGTTCACCTGGGAGTTTTTGGTGTTCCTGACAACCTTTGCACATTGTTTTTATTGCATTCTTTATAATATACAATACATGTTTGAAAACAGAGGACCTAAACCAGGGATCTTCAAACTATGGCCATCCAGTTGTTCAGGAACTACAATTCCCATCATGCCTAGTCATGTCTGGGAATGAGAGAGTTTTACAATGCCTCATGGGATGTGTAGTTCCACAACAGCTGGAGGGCCGTAGTTTGAGGATCCCTGACCTAAACTAAAGCCTGGTACACACTATTCATTTTTTTGAAAAACTGTCAGCTCCGGTTCGAACCGCTATACTAACTATGCAAAGTTAGTATAGCAATCTCCTCCGCTGAGCTATTGTGTTCTGACAGGGGAAAGGCCCCCCCCCAAACCAGAACCGCCCAAACAGTGCTTTCTGCCATTGGCTGAGAGCGCTAATCGGGAGTCGGTCGGCTGTTGGTTTTCAAGCATGCATGTCCAACAAAAGCTGGTGTTCTGCCGAAAACTTGCCGAGAACTCCGATCACGTCACTTTCGATGACTGTACAACAGGAATAATTGGAGATTTTGACCACTTGGTGTTTTCTCTGTGTATACACTCCTGCACATGCTATAATGAGTGGACATTTTTAGTCCGGCTGCTAGTAAGCAACAACATGGCTGCCTCCATGGTGACGACAACTAGGGTAGACTAACTACGGCAGACTAACTATGTCCACTCATTAAAGCGTGTACCGCAGTGTAAAAGCTGCCGCTGTTCTGTGAAAACACCAAGTGGTCGAAATCTCCAATTATTCCTGGTGTACAGTCTCCGGAAGTAAAGTGGTTGGAATTCTCGGCAAGTTGGAGTTTTTGGCAGAACACCGACTTCTGTCAGACAGACCGAGATACACAAGGGCGGAATGTCGGCCATTTTTTTTGGAACCAGCAAATGTCTCCCGACATTTGGCCAATGTGTACCCGGCTTAAATGTGACTAGACTTTACACAATGCTAGGCACTGTAATGATGGCGACCTTGATTTCACTGTCTCTTTGGCTAGACAACCTCAATAGGAGGTGGGGAGTGTTTTTGTATGGACGGACAGCAACAGTCTATGCAGCTATTTAAAATTAGTCACAACCAGATTTCCAGCATCCCAACAATTTAGGCAACTACTCATATAAAAATAAAACAAAGCATAAAATAAATCCTTGCACACACACACACACACACACACACACATAATATATATATATATATATATATATATATATATATATATATATATACACACACACACATACATCAAATACATGGGTAAGTACTGTCGGTAACTGCATTCTGGCACATTACTGAAAAAGCAAGTGAAAAATGAAGCTGACTACAAAACCTGTGGCTTGGTAAACCATAATTCCCTATTATGAATAGCAGTTAAATAGTTATGACATTGTGCAAACTACACGAACAATATATTCTCACTGAAGTCAATGACTTTGAAAAAAGTTGGCTTGGGTCAGATAGGTCTATTCTTTCCTCTGAAGTTCTCTCAGTCCCTTGTGCACACACTTCCAATACTCCATGGTGCCTGCCAGATGCACATCCAATTAACATGTCTATAACGTAGTTCAAAAGGTATATGCAACCCAACCATGGTGCAAAGCATGACACAGAATGAATTAGCCTAACAGGAAATTTGTGTTAAGAGAACATATTTGAATGTAAATAAAAGGTCATATTCATTACAAGCACGACAAAACGCATCTAAAGCAATGTTGGTCATTTTAGCACCATATGTCCTACCAAGACAACTAATCCAGACTAGAAATTTTTCAAAATGTAAACCATATCTAAATTTTTACCCAAAATTAGCCCAAAAAAAAAACTCCACTCTATCACCCTAGGGCAGTGATTGTGAACCTTGGCACCCCAGATGTTTTGGAACTACATTTCCCATGATGCTCAACTACACTGCAGAGTACATGAGCATAATGGGAAATGTGTAAAATTAAAAGATTAAAACCCGGGCTAAAAAAGTGTATAAATCAATAAATATAAATAAATTATTTTGTGTATCCTGAAGCTGCTACTCACTAGGTAAAACACCAGAATAACTAAAATTGATCAAAAGGTAGCGCTAACAGGTATATATTCTGGGCAGCGGAGCAATACACGACGTCATTTCCTGTTAACCACCGTGGAACGCACGCCGGCAGCGTACGCGGAAGTGGGGATGACTCTGAAGTGATTGTAACCAATGCTGAATACAATTGAACGTTTGTGAGTAGTTTTCTTTTGCTTTTTAATAAAATTACCTACGGGCTTCACTATGTCTGGCTCCTTTCTCCTTTTTAACATACGATCATGAACAAAGTGGAGAGGAGCTAATAGAAAGGCATCCTTAAAGAGGCTGTGCTGGATCCATCCATCCATCCATCCAGGGGATATTGTGTCTGTTTAAGGCTTGCTTATTTCCTAGATTTGGTGAGTGCATCCCCATAGGGGGGTCTTCTTTTTGAGAGCACCTGGGCACTTTTGGATTATCTGAGCACCTTCCAGCACTTTAGTTCCACTGAAGGGAACCATCTTTTGGACTGCACCTTATCTATTTTTGCACTTATATGGTTGCACGATGGACATATAATTGCACTTTATTTATGCACTTTAATATTTATGAATATTTATGAATTTTGGAACTTTTGATCACATTGTATACTTTATGTATGAATTTTTATAATGGGAAATGTAGTTTCAAAAGATCTGGGGTGCCAAGGTTCGCCATCACTGCCCTAGGGTATAGATTCCCTTGTGGTCTGACTTTCCTTGATTTCACAAATAAATTGTTGGCTGATGTTTAAATGGCACACGTTAACCATACTGGAAAAAGACAAGGAATTAGGACTTCTGGAGAGACAGATAGTGAGGAGAAAATTAGGAGTTGTTACCAGAGGAAAAATTGGACGTCCACCAATTAGAATACCTGTTCCTATGACAACTCCCTAATGTGGGAATTCTGCTCACCTTGGAGACATTTCTTCTCATTTCCTGTTGCGCCTTGAGGACAGGAAGAGAAATCTCCCCAGCAAGACACAGGCAGCAAGAAACAACCTGACAGAAAATTGACCCTCACCTACTCTAATCTAAAACCAAAAAAAAAGTTTTGGCTTTGCATACACTTTAACCACTTCTGAACCGGAAGGATTTACCCCCTTAATGACCAGGCCATTTTTGTGATACATGTGTAGAAAGAAAAGCGGTACCTCCAGTAGTAGGGAAACTATTTATTGCAAAATCAAAGGTCGCAGACGCGTTTCCCACCATGTGCTTAATTATTGCTTTGATTTTGTAATAAATCGTTTTCCTACTACTGGAAGTGCCGCTTTTCTTTCTACACATGGACTTTCAAGATTGTGGACCTTCAGCGAGCACCCAGTAATTTAGGATTACTACAGCCCACCCTGGATCCTTTGTTCAGCTGACAGCCTTTGAGCGGTGATTTGTTTCTCTTTCCTGCCCTCTGCATTTTTGTGATACGGCACTGCGTTAATTTACGTGACAATTGCACGAGCGTGCAACGCTGTACCCTAAAAAAATTGATGTCAATTTTTCCCCCACAAATAGAGCTTCCTTTTTGTGGAATTTGATCAACTGTGCGATTTTTATTTTTTGCGCTATAGCGCTATAAACAAAAAAAGAGCGACATTTCTGAAAAAAAAAAACACAATATATTTTACTTTCTGTTATATAACATTGCCTAAAAAAATTTAAAAATCAAAATTTTTCATTATTTTAGGCCAATTTGTATTCTGCTACATATTTTTGGTAAACAAAATCCCAATAACTGTATATAGATTGGTTTGCACAAAAGTTATCACGTCTACAAACAAGGGGAAAGATTTATGCCATTCTTTTATTATTCTTTTACTAGTAATGGCGGCGATCAGCGATTTTCAGCAGGACTGCGACATAAAAACGCTCTCGCCTCCTGGGAGGTCTCTTGCATATGCCTGCTCTGCATTTTGACATTTTTTATATAGGCAAGGGTGGGGCCTCCCGACTATGTCACCCGGTGACACTTCCCCCTTCTGATGTCATGTGACCAGGAGGCAAGAGAGTTTTTAATTATTTTAATTTTTTGGTTCTGGCAGACATCGTGATTGATGATGGATTTACATCTAGGGACTCTATTTTTTAATTTTTTAATAAAGGACTTATCAAAAACTGTTTCTTGTGGTTATTACTTTTTGACACTTTTTTGGTGAATGGGTAGGGGTATGAGGTACCTGATACCCATTCACATGGGGGGGGGGGGGAGGGGGGGATCTGGGGACCCCCTTGTTAAAAGGGGCTTCCAGATTCCGATAAGCCCCCTGCCCGCAGACCCTGACAACCACAGCCCAGGTTTGTCGGGAGGAGGCCCTTGTCCCCATGGGACAAGGTGCTGTGGGACAGAGCCCCCCTGCTCTAAAGCATCCACACCTGTATGTTAAGGGCATGAGGAAGCCTGGTGTGGTTCAGGTGGGGGGGGGGGGCACTCGCTCATCCCCTCCCCTTTCCTGACCTGCTGGGCTGCTGGCTCAGATGAGGGTCTGGTTTGGATCTTGGGGAGCACCCCACAAAGATTTTTTTTTTACATTTTGGCACAGGGTTCCCCTAAAATCTATACCAGACCCAAAGGGCTGCCGTTTTATTTTTTACCGACCCTATTTTTTTTTTTATACAATGGGGAAACCCATTCACAGCTGATAACTCATCAGTTGTTAAGGGTGCCACGGCTGGCTTGCCAGCCCAGCTCCTTAACAACCAGTTTACACTGTGCCCTGATTGGGCAAAGCTTTGTCCAATCAGAGCACAGAATGCACTGTTCAGCGCTCAGTGCATTGCAGGGTATTTGTCTGGGCAAACATCTGGTGAACACCCTGCAAATTCGGGTGTTCGGCGAACGGCTGAACAGGCAAATGTTCGGCCTGAACTCTTGCTCCGGCAGAACCATTCGCCTATCCTTACTTGTCACACTGAAGATGAAAATGATAGAAAGTAATGGTGGTGCTGCGGTCCAGACAAGCACAGGCAGAATTTTCATTGCCTGCCATTCTCAATCATCCCATGTGTGGCCAGCATGCGAATATTTAACACTGCCTAGCTGGAACAACAACAGAATAGGCATTTCCTATGATCCGTAGTAGGATATTGAAACATGCATGTGTGTGAAGCCAGGAAAGCTAAAGTATGTTATCAGTTAAATCCTTTCTATCTCTTACCTTCTGCCTCAGGTGTAATGTCAACTTTTCTACTTTATTCACTTGTAAAAGGAAACATTCTCTCCTCAATATTCTGTGAATGTCATGAATGTAAATGTGCAATTGACTTGTATCTGCTTCTTTCTGCAGAACTGTTATCTATTAGCATGACCAAAAGCTAAAGTTCTCTCTGATGGTGGATGTGAGGTCAACAGAAGGGTAAGAGCAGTAGACCCATCTGTGTGGTTGTCTTTACCTGCAAGCTATTCAGCTCCGATGAAGATTTCCCTGGAAGGCATAATGCTTGGGCCAGAAAGGCTTCCATATCTGTCAGGCTTAGGCTTTCTACCTGATTATGAAAAAACAGAAAGACACTGCTGTAATCCATAGTTGGGACAAAAAAAAACACTTTTAGAATTGCTTATTTACTTTGTAAATAGGTCACAGATAAAAGTCCTGCTCATCACCATAAATCCATAGCTTAAGGGGAAAGTACTTGACTTATCACTGTTTGTTGCATAGAGAATGTCAGATAATGGAGCCAAAAACCCACAAACAGTCCTGATCTTACAGCCAGAGGCCCCTGCTAATGTCCCCCACCTCAGCCAGTCGGTCTGCTCCCAACGGCATTTGTTTGTCTTTTTCAGCATATATGAAAGACAACGTAGTCGGAATAACATATGGAAAAAGTTTAGACTTCTTCAAATTGGATCACATGTTCTTCTCTTCAAAATGGGGGCAGCTACATGGAGGGGTTAAGGTAAATCTAAACACAAGAACAAACATTTTATATATTAGATTACCACCCTTTAGATGTAATGGCTGCATTTGTTTTCATTTTTCAGGTAGTTTTCCTTCATTTTTACGTAGTGATCCTAACGCACTTTCTGCCTTAGCACCGGTTTACACTGCCGCGACTTGTCGCGTTACAATCGCGCCTCATTACCGGCAATGGAACCGTTCTAATCGGTGCGGCTCAAGACTCGGACATAGAAAACCGTTCCTGCACTACTTTGGGGCAACTTCAGCATGCATTGCATTGACTTGAGTTAAAGAATTCATACTGTATGCAAGCCGTGATGAACTCACGCAGGGATGTCGGCTTCGAAGCCTCACTAGTGTGAACCGTGCCCTAAGCCCCGCACACACGGGCTGAATGCCGGATGTCATCGGCTGGTTAAAAAAAAAGAAAACAGCCAACATTCGGCTTGTGTGTATAGCACCCTGTCCGACAAAAAGGCTTCTGTCAGAGAAGCATGCTGGAAAACCAGCAGCCTTCCGGCGCCCGTTCAGCCTTCTCAGCCAATGGTGAAAAGCACTGATCAGAATGTTCTGGCGAGGGGGCCACCCCCCTGTCAGAACACAATAGCTTAGCGGGGGAGATTGCTGTACTAACGTTGGAACGTTAGTACAGCAGCTTCGACCGGACAGTTTTTGAACCAAGCGTCGATCAAAATTAGTATCAGGATATTTATTACCTGCACTGCAAGATATATCAGGAGACAGCAGGTAGCAGCAAGGTGGGTCTCCACGCTTCTAAGTTCCTCTGTCCATCTTTCTACATGGAAACATGCCATGCACGTAAAGAAACGTCTTCTTTGAATGTCAGGATCTTCAGACAGCCAGAGACTCCTGGCAGTTGGTGTTCCACCTACATATAAGAAGAAGTGCATTTTTAACCTTAATAGTCTATTTTAGTACATAGATGCTTACTCAATGTTCACCTAATTTCCCATTCCCATTATCCCCCCATAGAAATATATGCCTAAGCTTGTGCAATACTACAGTGCATACCTACTGATTTTTTTAAAACTGATCTAAAGGCCGGTTTACACCACAGAAACTAGGCCATCAGAACCAGGGGAGGACTGGGCCAGGGGGCAATTGCCCCCCCCCCGGCCACTCTGATGCCCTTTAAAAAGGCTGCACTTCTTCTGCCACAGATATGTCTAAAGGATTCCTGGTGAAGAAAAGAAAAAGTCCCCACTGCTGAGCTACTGAGTGCAGGATGAAGACAAGGACATTCAAGTTTATCAATCTTTAGTGGCTGCCTTAGTTTTCTTTTTTAAGCTTTTTTCCCCTGGTTATAATGACCAGTAACACACCTCCTGTATTAGCCCCCGGCCACACCGGTGAGACTTGTCATGCAATTTGACAGTTTCAAATCGCATGAGAAGTCGCACCCTATTGTCAGCATTGGAAGGGGTCAAATCAGTGCAACTTTGACTCCTTTGGAGTTGCACTGATTTTGAAAGTAGTTCCTGCACTACTTTTTGCAAGTTCAAGTGCGACTTGCATAGACGTCTTCCAAGTGGCACCTGAAGTAGCACTGAAATGTTTTTTTGAAGTCGTGCTACTTCAAGCAAATTAGCACGATTTCAATGTAGCAATCAGTGTGACCGATGTGTTAAGAGTGTCCCCACTCTGAATGAAGGAGCACAATGGCCCCTTTGGACAGCAGCATTGCCAGCTTGGGGGGAGGGGAGTGTTAGACCTACTAGCAGATTTATATACACTAAAAAATACTAACAAACTGAAGCCAAATGCCAGCTCACACTGCAGTTAGTCAAGCAGTTACAGAAACAGTTTTTTTTCTTTATGGGATAAAGGTTTTACATAAATAAATAAAAGCTGACCACTGTAAGCACCTCTGTCAGTGGTAAATGGTTTGTCTCAAAACTCTTAACTGATACAGTTGCCGGAGAGCTTAATCTGTTGAACAACAACAGACTTACTGGTAGGATCACCAGGTGAAAATAAAGGACAGAAAGAATAAAAAAAATAAAACGAATGCAGCCATCACATCTATGAATTGGTAAGCTGCAATGTAATAAATGTTTGCTTTTGTGCTCAATACACAGAGCAGACCATCCTGAGAGTAAAATCCCCTGGCTGTTTTTTTTTTTCTTCACCTGGTGTTTTGAGAACACCTAATCCTTAGCCTGTAGGCCAAGAATTTCTCAACTCTGTCCAGTCTGGTAATGCATTTTGTTTACAGATAGAGAAAGCCTTTTTCGATTTAACACAAGACATTATAAGAAATTTAAACTCAAATTAAGGCAAACTGAATTTCACTTTTTATGTTCAACTATCATAGTTGCCTTCTTATTTATACTATACTATTCTATATGATAATAGGCAACAAGGTGAACAGAAAGGGCTGTAAGGCATCAATACTTACCTTTTCCATGCTCTCTCACTGCTAGATCACACAAGGAACACCTGGTACTTCTGGGTATGGATCAACACGACACTTCGCACAGTATGATTGGTGCCTCAGCAGCCAATCTCCAAGCCCAGGTACTATCAAATACCCGATTGGAGCCTGCGCACAGTATGTACAGCCTGTTTATGCTCCCTCTTACAAAGTACATTCGTTATGTTGCCTTGCATAGATAAAATACAACTTTAATTGAACCTTTTCCCTGGGGACTAGTTTTCTCTTTTTTATACCCATGATCAAATGCACTTTGGGGACTTGAAAATAAACTAAATATTCCAAAACTTTATATTTTCTGCAACCATAACTAGATATAGACTATGAAATGTCAGTTTCAATTTTGTATGTTGTAAAATAATTACCGCAGTACCATGCAGTCCAGTGCAGTATGCTTTTGAATAGAGCATGCACTACTTTTGGTGCGATTTTAGACCATTCAAATGAATGGGCTGAAAATCGTACCGCATTGAATGGAGCAGGAATCGCACAGGAATGCGTACCACGTTCCTGTGCGATTCAGGTGTGAACTGGCCTTAAAAGTATTCTTCTACCTCTGACATGTCAGAATACCTAATATAAGATGTGTAAAAGATTTTCACATACATGTGTGCTTCCTAATTCCATGAATGTATGGGAGTGTAGGCCTGTGTGGGGGTGTTATCCTTTTTGTTGATTTTATGTTACTTTGATCATTTTATTTTATTTTTTTAAATAGGTTTTTGTTTTTTTTGCATTGAGCTTAATGGCTACTTTTATCAGACCCTTGATCTTTTGCCAGTGCAAATCAGGAACAGAGGGTCATTTACCTGCACCAGGGGGATTGTGAAAGACCTGGGGCATCCTACAGCACTCCAAGAAAAGTAACGATTCAGCGCATATAGTTGCCGCAACAGAATAGTGAGTGTAATCTAACTGCACTAGCAGTGGGGGGGTGGGGAGTTAGTTAAATAAAACCTGAGCCTACTAAATGTATAACTACACACATATACCACAGTCCTCAGTACCCACAATATGTGTAACAAATGCATTAATTACTGTGCCATGAGCAAGAGTCTCGCAGGCATAACCCTAAACTCAGTATTCAGAAAGGATAAAACATGAAGAGTGGGTGTAGCAAAGTTGAGCTGGACACAAAACACATACCGCTCCAGGTGAGCGCCTCACAGATCCATGTTGATCGTACAATCCACTTTCACTTTAAGTGTCGCTCCAGTTTAGAGCCAGAAAACATCTAGTAAAGAGAAACCGGTATCTGCACTGCAGAATGTGAAAGATCCAAAATACTTTATTGTAAATCCATAAAAACAAAATGCACAGACATGCACAGTTTGACAGGAAAGGAACAGCATTAACGCGTTTCACACAAAGATGCAATTAGTCATAACGGCCAATGGTTATGACCAAGTGCATCTTTGCCTGAAACGCGTTAATGCTGTTCCCTACCTGTCAAACAGTGCATGTCTGTGCATTTTGATTTCATGGATTTACAATAAAGTATTTTGGATCTATCAAATCCTGGAGTGCGGTCACCAGGTTCTCCTCGCTATAGGTTGCACTGGATATTGGGTGTGGCCTGAATGAACATGATTAAGTTTAGTCTAAGCTTATATGCTGTACATGATTCATGCATATGCAGCAGTCCTTGTACCCGCAAAATACTCCCAACTACTGTTCCACATTAAGAGTTTCACAGACACACATAAATCCAAAGGAGTGTCTTTGAAAAATAAAAGAGAATATGGACAAAAAATTCATACTTTCTCGAAGTCTACCTTACAGAAGACCTTCATTAAAGTAGTCAAAAATGACTTAGCAACCAGCAACTGAGACAATAAACAGTTTGGTCAGGGGTATATAATATACAGTGGTAAGCACTTTGTTATGTAGAACGGAATGTATAGAGGGCAGTGATTAGCAATACATGCCAGTGTGCTCCTTATATTGTTGGTCAGCAGGAGGAAAAGACAGCTGGAGCCTAAGGTCAGCGGGAGAACAAAATGCCTGGTATTGAAGGTAAGGAGGAAGAAAACTGTCTCACATTAGTGGTTAGGGGAGACAAATGTCCAGCGTTGGTGTTCAGGGAGAAGAAAAATACCAAGTATCGATGGTGAGCTGGAGGGAAAAGAGCCAACATCAGTAGTCATTTGCATATAAAAATTGGAGGTAAATGGGAGGCAAAAATACCCAGAGTCTGTGCCCCTTATACATTTGTGGTCAGTGTCTGTACCCCCTTAAATTGGCAGTCAGTGTCTGTGCTCCTTTAAATTGGTGGTCTAATCCCCCTTACAGTGGCAGTTAGTATCTGTGCCCTCTTACATTGGTGGTCAGTGTCTGTGCCCCCCCCCCCCCCACTTTGGTGGTTAGTGTTTCCCCCTTACATTGTTGGTCAGTGTGCCCCCTTACATTGGTGGCAGTGGGCTGTCCTTAAATATGTGCTCCCCTTACATTGTTGCTTGGTGTGCCCCATTATACTGATGGTCAGTATGCCCCCATTACATTAGTGGTCAGTGAGCTTTGTTGTGTTGTTGGTCAGTTTGCCCCATTACATTGGTAGTCAGTGTGCCTGCTTTCCTTGTGGCTGGGTGGAGCAGTGGTCAGTTCATCTGTGATGTTTGGGCAGAGGTAGTTGAAGTCACCTTTTTTAAAGCCACTCCGATCCAGTCTCCAGCGGTGGAAGCTCTGCAGAGGAGACCACCGACAATGGCTGGGTAAAGAATGGGAAGTGGTGTCACCTATAGAGTTACTAAGGGGCTTTCGTTGTCTCCTGCCTCTTCTGCACCCGCCTCCACAGCAAAGCCGTCACTGAGAGCTCAGCGTGGGACCGCACCGGATCGGCTTCAAAAAACATATGTATAGCAATTTCCAAATTAATTCAACACATGTGAGATCAGTGAATGGGAGTTAACCAGTTTCTGATGGCTCTCTAACCTGGGTCACCCTGAAGAAGTCCCAGGCTAATGAAAAATACAGATGAGCAACGGGGCCAGGTGAAGGGCTGAAAGTATGTAGGAGTGACTGACTGGCCTTACACTGAATATTTTTTAATTAACAAAGAAAACCTAGGCAATTAATTTTAAAGCAAAATTATATTGGTGAACTTATGCGCTGCTAGCTACATAAATATAAATAAATAACTATAAATGTGCTTAGAACTGCTGCAACCACCTATCAAGTGTACTCACTTTTAGGGATGCACCGATCCGACTTTTTTGGTCCCGATCCCGATCTTTTGCTTTGTGAAATCGCCGATCCCGAGTCCGATCCGGAAGTACTGTTTTGTGAGCTTATAACAAAAAATACTTCCGGATCAGTATCGGCAGTGTAAGAGACGCTCAGTGCGCATGCCCAGGCACACGGGAAGGAATGTGCGAATGCGCATGCGCCAATGCGCGAACGCGCGAACGTGCGTACGCAACGTACGCACGCAATTGGCGCCAAACGGCCTATTTATACCAAGCGGTGACAGGAGCACATTGCTGAGTGGTCTTTCAGCTTGTGTTCCTGTCTACCTGTGCCCTGACCTGCTTGTGGATTTCCCGTTATACTGACCCGGCTTGCCTTTGACTCTCCTTGGATTCCTGCCTGCCTACCTGTGACCTCAGCCTGTGTTTGACCCTGCCTTGCCTTATGCCTTTGTACCTTGCTGCCAGACTGTGTACCGACTTCGGCCTGTATCCTGACTCCGCTTTTGCCTCACGTTCCTGTACCCGTGCTGTCCGGCTGTTGACAACTCCTTGGCTTGTGTTCCAACTTCGCTCCTGCCTTCTCATCCAGCATCACCGAGTTCCAGTTCCAGGTGTTCATCCGGTGATCCACAGCCATCAGTCTTCTGCCAAGACATCACCTGCTATACCGGCCCTCGTGCCACTCTGTGTCCTACACCGCCTGTCATCTCTATCAGGGGTGTTGGACAGGAGGTGCAAGAGAAGCCCCCTCTACAGCTTGGTCTCCACCAGGTACGTGATAGTACCACTCAGCCAGATGTCGGAGACCGAGAGAGGGGCTTCACCTCTAGAGACATTATGCCAGCAACTTGGTTCGCTTACCCAAGCAGTCAAATCCTTGCAAAAGGGCTACTTCCAATTAGAGGGTCGCATCCAATCCATGGCTTCTATCCCGGCAACCCCGGCACCTGGGTCCTCCGTGCCCGAACGGGCTCTATCTACACCTGCAGTGGTTTTGCCACCACCAGAACCTCGGGTACCTGCTCCAGAACGATTTTCGGGTGACCGACACAAATTCCGGGCTTTCAGGAATTCTTGTGAGCTATACTTTGCCCTGCAGCCACGGACTTTCTCACTTGAATCCACCAAGGTGGGGTTCGTGATCTCTCTACTTCGCGGAGAGCCGCAATCCTGGGCCCACCGTCTGCTGGAACAAAATAGTATAGCCCTGAACACCATCTCATCATTCTTCGAAGCAATGGCGCAGCTTTATGACGACCCCCAGCGATCTGTTACAGCCGAAGCAACCCTACATACGTTACAACAAGGCCGCCGCCCTGCTGAGGACTATGTCGCCGAATTCCGCAGATGGGCTTCTGATACAGGCTGGAATGATGCAGCCTTACGGCATCAATTCCGTCTCGGCCTATCAGAGGGCCTTAAGGATGAACTTGCCAGAGTGGGTACGCCTGATTCTCTTGATGACCTTATTAGTCTTACTATCCAGCTTGACCGCAGGCTCAGGGAACGGAGAGTGGAAAGAGCTGGAAGTTCCAGACCTACCTGGATGTTGCCTCAAGTGCCGTCACCTCCGGCTTTTCGTCCACCTGTCTCTTTCCCCACAACCTCCAGTGTGGAGCCCATGCAACTCGGACTTTTACGCTCTCCACTAACCACTGAGGAGAGATTGCGAAGACGCCGGAACAACTTATGCCTCTATTGTGGGGAGGCCGGACATTACCTTCAGACCTGCCCGGTGCGGCCTAGTAAGTCTCAGTTTGCTTTCCCTTCTTACCTTGCAAACACTTATAGGAGGGATCTGTCCACTCACATTACCCTACCTCTCTCGCTACAGATTCTCGGAAAGACCATCCAAGTCCCAGTCATTATTGACTCCGGCGCTTGCAGCTGCTTCATGGACAGTGACTTTGCTCAGCATCACCAAATCCCTCTGCAAGCAAAGACCCGCCAGCTATCTATCCATCTAGCTGACGGATCCCATCTCAAGTCTGAGCCTATAACCCAAGAAACCTGCCCATTACTGGCTATCTCTAATAAAGGCCACCGAGAATACTTATGTTTGGACATTATCCCATCTCCTCTGTTCCCTATCATTCTCGGTATTCCATGGCTACAAGCACACAATCCTCAGATAAACTGGAAGTCAGGAGAAGTGGCATTTCCATCCACCTACTGTCAACAAAACTGCTTCCAGCCCAGTCCTGGGAAACCTGCATCACTTTTGGGCCTACAACCTGATCCCTCTGCATCCCAACTTGTGCCCGCAGCTTACCATGAGTTCTTGGAAGTCTTTGATAAACAGAAAGCAGACATCCTACCACCTCACCGGCCGTATGACTGCCCAATTGAACTTTTACCAGGTGCTGAGATACCGTTTGGGCGTATCTTCCCCCTCTCTGAACTGGAGCTCGAGGCATTACGCCTTTACATTGATGAAAACCTGAAAAAAGGCTTCATCCGGCCCTCTACGTCCCCCGCGGGGGCTGGTATTTTCTTTGTTGAAAAGAAGGATCATTCTCTACGCCCCTGTGTTGATTATCGGGAGTTGAACAAGGTTACTGTCAAAAACAGATATCCTCTGCCCTTGGTTCCTGAACTATTCCAACGTTTCAGGGCAGCCACGGTATTCACAAAACTTGACCTACGAGGAGCATACAATCTAGTACGGATCCGCGAGGGCGACGAGTGGAAGACCGCCTTTCGCACAAGATTCGGACACTTCGAGTATCTTGTCATGCCCTTTGGATTGTGCAATGCTCCAGCCACTTTTCAGCATTTTGTAAACAACATTTTCAGAGACTTTCTTGATCTATTTATGATTGTCTACCTTGATGACATTCTTATCTTTTCAGATTCCATTCAAGTACACCGTGAACATGTCAAGAAGGTTCTCGGCCGCCTAAAAGACCATGGATTATACGCGAAGGCCGAGAAATTCGAGTTCGAAAAGGAATCAATCCAATTCTTGGGACTCGTCATTTCCACTTCTGGGATCTCCATGGACCCCCAAAAGGTCAAATCGATCCTCGAATGGCCCACTCCCACAGACAGGAAGAGCACACAGAGGTTCATTGGATTCGCTAATTTCTACCGCAAGTTTATCAAGAACTTCTCCGCTATTATCCTTCCGGTCACCCAGCTAACAAGGCAAGGTACCCGTTTCCAATGGACACCGGCAGCACAAGCTGCGTTTGACCAGTTAAAGGTCCTATTTACTACTGCACCTATCTTACAACACCCAAATCCTGCATTACCCTATGTTCTTGAGGTGGATGCTTCAGAAAATGCCGTTGGTGCGATTCTGTCACAGCGTTCAGGTACGAAATCTCTTCTTCACCCTGTTGCCTTCTTTTCCAGGAAGCTCAGCCCAGCAGAAAGGAACTACGATGTTGGAGACCGGGAACTACTGGCCATCAAGGTAGCCTTGGAAGAATGGCGCTACCTGTTAGAAGGAGCATCCCACCCTATCCTGATCTTTACCGATCACAAAAATCTGGAGTACCTCCGAACAGCTAAAAGACTGAAACCACGTCAAGCCAGGTGGGCACTGTTCTTTTCTCGTTTTATCTTCCATATCACCTACAGGCCGGGCTCCAAGAATGGCAAACCTGATGCGCTATCCCGCATGTACCCAGAGGACGAAGAGTGTAGTCAAGTAGACACAATCCTGCCGGCCCAAAGTTTTCTACTGTTGCAAACAGGTCTGTTAACACAGCTGAAGCAGGCGTCCACAAGGGATGTTTTACCATCAGGTATGTGCCTTCAGGAACAAGAGGGACTTTTTTTTTACAACCAAAAAGTGTTCGTACCCCCAAGTCTACGTGCCAAGGTCCTCGGCCTGTGCCATGATCACCCCTTGGCAGGGCACTTTGGAATATCTAAGACGGTTGACCTGGTACAACGGTCCTTTTGGTGGCCTGGTCTGAGGTCTGACTGCCATAATTATGTTAGCACTTGTGGAATCTGCATTCGGAACAAGAATGACAAGGCCAAAGCCTGGGGTCTACTAAGGCCCTTGCCCATTCCCAAGAGGCCTTGGGAGATGATAAATATGGATTTTATAGTTGAGCTTCCTCCTTCTGAAGGATTCACGACCATCTTTGTGGTGGTCGACAGATTAACAAAGATGGCCCACTTTATCCCTATGTCAGGAACTCCCTCAGCAATGGAAACCGCCCAAACTTTTATCAAGGAAGTGGTTCGGCTCCACGGGGTACCTAGCAACATCACCTCAGACCGGGGGGTGCAATTTACTTCCAGATTCTGGAGAGACCTCTGCAGAACTTTGAAAATCGACACGTACTTTTCCTCTGCCTATCATCCACAAACGAACGGGCAAACGGAGCGTACAAACCAGACCCTGGAGCAGTATCTCCGGTGTTTTTCTTCATTCTCACAGGATGACTGGGCATCACTTTTACCCCTGGCAGAGTTTGCATATAATGACGCAGTGCATTCGGCCACGGGTCAAGCCCCGTTTTTTGCAAACTATGGGTACTTCCCAGCTTTTATACCTGATGTGATGCCTGATTCCTTGGTTCCTGCAGTCCAGGAAAGAGCCACATTTTTGCAAACCAACAACAAGCTATTGCAAGACGCCATTGTCAAAGCACAGCAAGACAACAAAAAAATTTTTGATAGGAAGAGAAGGGGAGATCTGAACCTCAGACCGGGAGACAAGGTTTGGTTATCCACCATTAATTTGAAACTGTCATGTCCATCTAAAAAATTGGGACCTAGATATATCGGTCCATTCTCTATTAAGAGACAGATCAATCCTGCTGCCTACGAACTTTCACTCCCGGAAACATACAAAATTCACCCTGTCTTCCATGTGTCCTTACTGAAGCCTACCAGACCCAATCCATTTCCTGACCGTGAGTCGGATCCACCCCCGCCTGAAATTATTGATGGCAACGAAGAATACGAGGTTGAAGCAATATTGGACTGTAGGAAAAGAGGAGGTACTGTCCAGTACCTGATTAAATGGAAGGGCTATGGCCCGGAAGAAAATTCATGGGAACCAGAAGCCAACCTCCATGCTACGGATCTAATACAAACCTTTTTTCAGTTTCGTCCTGAGAAGATGTTGCAGATGGGCATCCGGAGGCCGCCCATTGGGGGGGGGGCAATGTAAGAGACGCTCAGTGCGCATGCCCAGGCACAAGGGAAGGAATGTGCGAATGCGCATGCGCCAATGCGCGAACGCGCGAACGTGCGTACGCAACGTACGCACGCAATTGGCGCCAAACGGCCTATTTATACCAAGCGGTGACAGGAGCACATTGCTGAGTGGTCTTTCAGCTTGTGTTCCTGTCTACCTGTGCCCTGACCTGCTTGTGGATTTCCCGTTATACTGACCCGGCTTGCCTTTGACTCTCCTTGGATTCCTGCCTGCCTACCTGTGACCTCAGCCTGTGTTTGACCCTGCCTTGCCTTATGCCTTTGTACCTTGCTGCCAGACTGTGTACCGACTTCGGCCTGTATCCTGACTCTGCTTTTGCCTCACGTTCCTGTACCCGTGCTGTCCGGCTGTTGACAACTCCTTGGCTTGTGTTCCAACTTTGCTCCTGCCTTCTCATCCAGCATCACCGAGTTCCAGTTCCAGGTGTTCATCCGGTGATCCACAGCCATCAGTCTTCTGCCAAGACATCACCTGCTATACCGGCCCTCGTGCCACTCTGTGTCCTACACCGCCTGTCATCTCTATCAGGGGTGTTGGACACGAGGTGCAAGAGAAGCCCCCTCTACAGCTTGGTCTCCACCAGGTACGTGATAGGCAGATACCTTATAACAATTTTGCATTCAAAATCTAAAATGTACTGGGTTTAGTCTTTAAGAGGTTAAACTTCCCTCCTCTGGCAGACTGAACGAAAAGATACATTGTAATCATTGTGTTTACCTAACTGGGAAAGTTGAAAGGCATTTGCAGGAGGTTCTTTTTTTTTTTTTTCTTTGACAGCTGTTCTCTGCTCCCTCACATGCTATGTAAAGAGCAAAACCGGATAGGCCAGTGGATCTCTTAATTGTACCGATCCCCGATCCAGCTATTTTGCCCGTATCGGGGCCGATATCCGGTCCGAATACCGGATCGGTGCATCCCTACTCACTTTGTCAATATAGCTGAAGATGGTCACCAATATGCAGCTACAGGATATACAGGTCCTTCTCAAAAAATGAGCATATTGTGATAAAGTTCATTATTTTCTGTAATGTACTGATAAACATTAGACTTTCATATATTTTAGATTCATTACACACAACTGAAGTAGTACAAGCCTTTTATTGTTTTAATATTTGATGATTTTGGCATACAGCTCATGAAAAAACAAAATTCCTATCTCAAATAATTAGCATATTTCATCCGACCAATAAAAAAAAAAAAGTGTTTTTAATACAAAAAAAGTCAACCTTCAAATAATTATGTTCAGTTATGCACTCAATACTTGGTCGGGAATCCTTTTGCAGAAATGACTGCTTCAATGCGGCGTGGCATGGAGGCAATCAGCCTGTGGCACTGCTGAGGTGTTATGGAGGCCCAGGATGCTTCGATAGCAGCCTTGAGCTCATCCAGAGTGTTGGGTCTTGCGTCTCAACTTTCTCTTCACAACATCCCACAGATTCTCTATGGGGTTCAGGTCAGGAGAGTTGGCAGGCCAATTGAGCACAGTAATACCATGGTCAGTAAACCATTTACCAGTGGTTTTGGCACTGTGAGCAGGTGCCAGGTCGTGCTGAAAAATGAAATCTTCATCTCCATAAAGCTTTTCAGCAGATGGAAGCATGAAGTGCTCCAAAATCTCCTGATAGCTAGCTGCATTGACCCTGCCCTTGATAAAACACAGTGGACCAACACCAGCAGCTGACATGGCACCCCAGACCATCACTGACTGTGGGTACTTGACACTGGACTTCAGGCATTTTGGCATTTCCCTCTCCCCAGTCTTCCTCCAGACTCTGGCACCTTGATTTCCGAAGGACATGCAAAATTTGCTTTCATCCGAAAAAAGTACTTTGGACCACTGAGCAACAGTCCAGTGCTGCTTCTCTGTAGCCCAGGTCAGGCGCTTCTGCCGCTGTTTCTGGTTCAAAAGTGGCTTGACCTGGGGAATGCGGCACCTGTAGCCCATTTCCTGCACATGCCTGTACACGGTGGCTCTAGATGTTTCTACTCCAGACTCAGTCCACTGCTTCCGCAGGTCCCCCAAGGTCTGGAATCGGTCCTTCTCCACAATCTTGCTCAGGGTCCGGTCACCTCTTCTCGTTGTGCAGCGTTTTCTGCCACACTTTTTCCTTCCCACAGACTTCCCACTGAGGTGCCTTGATACAGCACTCTGGGAACAGCCTATTCGTTCAGAAATGTCTTTCTGTGTCTTACCCTCTTGCTTGAGGGTGTCAATGATGGCCTTCTGGACAGCAGTCAGGTCGGCAGTCTTACCCATGATTGCGGTTTTGAGTAATGAACCAGGCTGGGAGTTTTTAAAAGCCTCAGGAATCTTTTGCAGGTGTTTAGAGTTAATTAGTTGATTCAGATGATTAGGTTAATAGCTCGTTTAGAGAACCTTTTCATGATATGCTAATTTTTTGAGATAGGAATTTTGTTTTTTCATGAGCTGTATGCCAAAATCATCATATATTAAAACAATAAAAGGCTTGCACTACTTGTGTGTAATGAATCTAAAATATATGAAAGTTTAATGTTTATCAGTACATTACAGAAAATAATGAACTTTATCACAATAAGCTAATTTTTTGAGAAGGACCTGTATATGTCTGAACGTGTATTCATCACCACCCCCTATGAAATGAGTATGCCAGTCAAAAATGTAGCAAAAAAATGGGACCTCCTGGCCACCCTAAGCCAACAGCTTGTAGCTGCATATTGTTGACCAACTTTAGCTATATTGTTTAACTGACTTGGGAAGATAACATATGTCCCTGGGATTTACTGTCTATTGCACCATCCTGTACATCCTTGGAAGTAATTATGTCACCCTCCCTCTTGGCTTTCCGGGTTGTTTCTTTTTTTTTTTACCCTCATGCTCCTATGATCCTATTAATTTCTCTATTTAGTGGAGTGGAGGGAAGAACACATAGGAAGGTGCTGTAAAGAGTCTACTGGTGGACCAGCAAAGTTGTTAATTGAAACTGCGATTACTGACCTTTTTGGTCAGTGTATAGGGTGAGTGAGCATTGCACCCAGAGGTATTTGTTGGCTGGAGCATTCCTGGATATTCACCCTATTGTCATTTGCTTGAAGTGTGGACTTTTTTGTGGCGCGTCTATTACCTTATTATGGACACTTACTGTATAATTTAGAGCACTTTTTCTTTATTCTTGGCTCACTACGAAAAAAGTTTTATATTATTTTGCACTATTTTGTATTATTTATATGTTTAAAGGAACAGCACACCATTTTTTAGGTTATATTGATTTTAACCACTTAAGCCCCAGAGGATTTGGCTGCTCAAAGACCAGGCCCTATTTTGCGATTCGGCGATTTTAGGCCAATTTGCTTTCTGCTACATATTTTTGGTTAAAAAAAAAATTGCAATAAGCATATTTTGATTGGTTTGCGCAAAAGTTATTGCGTTTACTAAGTACGGGAAAGATTTATGTCATTTTTATTGTTTTTTTTTTTAACTAGTAATGGCGGCGATCTGCGATTTTTTTTGCGTGACTGCAACATTGCGGTGGACAGATCGGACCCCTGACTGACATTTTTGACACTTTTGGGGGTACCAGTGACATTACTACAGTAATCAGTGCTAAACATATGCACTGTTACTCTAAAAATGACACTGGCGGGTAAGGGGTTAACTTTATTGGTGATCAAGGGGTTAAGTGTGTCCCTAGGGGCATGATTCTGACTGTCAGGGGGCGTGGCTTGATAGATCATCACAGAGACATACGATCCTACATAGCAGGATCGCATAGCCTCAGGGATGATCTAAGGGAGAATGACAGACAGCTGTATTTACATCAGCCGTCTGTCTTTCTCCCTCTCCTGCGGGAGATCACGAGTGGGCGGAGGACATCGGAGCCGCCAGTCACACGCGCGGGGATGTCCATGAACAAGCGGGGGCGGGAGCACGCAGCTGGCGGCGCACGCTCGCCCCCTAGAGGCTTGTGGGCGAGTGACGTACCCATACGTTACTTTGCCCAGGAGAGGCTGACTGACGCAGTATATAGTCGTGCGGCAGTCGGCAAGTGGTTAAAGCAAGCTGAAATGAAAAGAAGTTGTGGGCATGTTTTCATCTTTTGGTTGCCATTCTGTACAGAATAAGTCCCTGGCAAATTGTTACATTTCTGTGTCTGCGAAGACCTTTAGACTCATGGATGTTAGGAGTGAGGGATCACATGAAAGCTTAGAGAGTTGCAGCTTTGCCAATTGTCCATGCTAACACACACTACTGTTAACTTAAAAACCTCTGAATTATCTGCCATGCATTTGTTATTTTATCTCATCAAATAACAGTTTCAGGATTTTCAGTTCAAAAACGCATATATCACACTGGTGTGGAATCATTATGCTTCTCCAAGAACTGAACATTTGACTATTTACATACATGATTTTTGTTAATTGTTTATTTTATCACCGCCTCAAACAGCTCCTTTTCTTACTCTTCTCTGTAGACATCAGATAGAGACTCAAAAAACGGAATTTTTGTAAAATCTTACCTGTAAAATTCCTTTCTCTGAGTCCTCCGACAGTCGCCGCCTCTTCATATTCGTCACATATGGGGTATTAGACTTTGCTCCGAAGGAGTAGCTAGGCAACAGAATATGTTAACAATAAAGCTTTAACATATCCCACCCTCAAGGGGTGGTCCCCTCAGTCAATACCCTCCTACTTCCTGCAACCATATCTCAGTTTTAGTGGAATAGCAGTAGAGTATACATTCAAACCCCAAAAGAGGGGCGGGGGCGGCGACTGTCGGAGGACTCAGAGAAAGGAATTTTACAGGTAAGATTTTACAAAAATTCCGTTTTCTCTTACGTCCTCCGACAGTCGCCGCCTCTTCATATTCGTCACATATGGGGACGTCCCAAAGCAGTGCAAACATGAGGGGTGGGAAACGCATCCGCGCCGAAAGGCAACGCAGTCTCCACATCAAAGAAAGGAACCTTACCAAAGGAAGGAAACCAGCTGGGCAACAGCAAAAATAAGTGCTCAACAGGAGCAACAACCCAGGAAAAAACAAAAAAACCAGGGGATACAAAAAACTATCCCAACAGCCAGGAGTCCCCAACAAGGGACCCTATGGAACAGCCGCACTAAGAACCTTGCGGCCAAAGGAAGCATCCGCCGATGCCTGAACATCTACTTTGTAGAATTTTGTGAAAGTGTGTACGGTCGACCAAGTCGCCGCCTTACACACCTGGGCTACAGAAGCCCCATGACGGCAGGCCCAAGACGTACTCAGTGATCTAGTAGAGTGCGCCTTCACAGACACAGGGGGAACCTTCCCCTGCAAGGCATAGGCCTGTTCAATGGTCTGCCTGATCCATTTGGCAATGGTAGAGGCGGAAGCCGCCATGCCCTTCCGAGGACCCTCTGGAAGAACAAACAAGGAGTCAGTCTTACGAAAAGACTCAGTCGATTTAAGGTAAACCCTTATCGCCCGAACAACATCCAGAGAGTGCAATCTCACCTCCTTCGGATGTTTAGGCTTCGTGCACAACGAAGGCAAAACAATATCCTCGTTAAGATGGAATTCCGAAACTCGTTTCGGTAGAAAAGAAGGATTAGGTCGCAAGACCACCTTATCCAAATGAACAACCAGGTACGGAGACTTGCAGGACAAAGCCGCCAGTTCCGACACTCTGCGAGCCGAAGTGATCGCCACCAAAAAGGCGACCTTTTTGGACAACATAGACAACGAGATCTCCCTGATCTGTTCAAAAGGAGCACGTTGTAACACAGATAGAACTAGATTCAAGTCCCAAGGGGGCAAAGGATCCCTCCTAGGAGGAACCAGATGCCGCACACCCTGAATAAAAGTGCCAACCAAGGAGTTGGAAGCCACGGGACGTTGAAACAGAACGGCCAGCGCCGACACCTGACCCTTAATCGTAGCCAGCGCCAAACGCTGATCGACACCCGTCTGAAGGAAAGACAGCACACGGGAAACCGAGTACGTGCGGGGTGAAAACCCCCTGGACTCACACCAGGCAAAATAGGCCTTCCAAGTACGGTAATAAACCTTCCCCGAGGAAGACTTCCTCGCGTTGATCAAAGTATGAACGACCTCTGGAGAGAGACCCTTCTCCTTCAGGACCTCGGTCTCAACAGCCAGGCCGTCAAAGCCAGCGACTGTAAAGCAGGATGGTAAATCGGTCCTTGAGACAGTAGATCGTCTCGAAGAGGCAGACGCCAAGGAGCGTCGACCGCCAGATTCACGAGGTCTGCGTACCAGGACCGGCGAGGCCAGTCCGGTGCCACAAGAATCACCGTGCTGCGTTCCGAGTGCAACCTGCGAAGGAACCTGGACAGCAACTGAATCGGTGGAAACGCGTACATCAGCCTGTACTGATGCCACGGGGCCACTAACGCGTCCGACGCGTCTGCCCGAGGGTCGCGCGTCCTTGCCACGAACCTCTTCACCTTGTAGTTGAGGCGAGACGCGAACAGGTCCACATCTGGAAGACCCCACTTCGCGCACAACATCTGGAAGACAGCCGGGTGGAGAGACCATTCCCCCTGATCCAGGGTCTGGCGACTCAGATAGTCCGCCTGCCAGTTCTCCACTCCCGGAATGTGAACCGCCGTTATCGCCGGGACATGAGTCTCGGCCCAAGACAGAATGTCGGCCACTTCTCGAGCCGCTCGGGCACTCCTGGTGCCCCCTTGGTGGTTGATGTAGGCCACCGCCGTGGCATTGTCCGTCTGCACCCGAACCGGGCAGCCCTGCAGCCGGTCCGTCCAGCGATGAAGACAGAGCCTTATCGCACGCAATTCCAGAATGTTGATCGGAAGGGAAGACTCCCCCTCCGACCAGGTCCCCTGGGCGGACAGAACGCCCAGAACACCACCCCAGCCCGACAGGCTGGCATCCTTGGTGATTATCGTCCACGAGATCGGACGAAACGACTTGCCCCCGGACACCAACGGGGACTGGAGCCACCACAGAAGGTTTTCCCTGGTGCGATGACTCAACGAGATCTGAAGATCCAGAGATTGAGGTCGCCCGTCCCACCTGGACAGGATCTCCGCTTGGAGACCCCGCGTGTGAAACTGCGCGAAAGGAATCGCCTCGAAGGCCGAGACCATCAATCCCAGACATCTCATACCCGTCCGCAGAGACGAGTGTGGAACGTCCCTGAGGGACCTGACTTCCTCCTGAAGAGTCCTGAGTTTATCTTCCGGCAGGAAGACCTTCGCCTGCACCGAGTCCAGTATCATTCCCAGATAGGGGAGACGAACCGACGGACTCAGTGTCGACTTTGGAACATTTATCGTCCAACCGAACTCCTGCAGAGTTTGCATTGTGACAGACAGGTCCTTCTCCAGACCCTGTCTGGTCGCAGACCGAACCAGAATGTCGTCCAGATACCCCAGGACAGAAATGCCCTGGGCTCTCAATAATGCCAGAACCGGTGCAAGCACCTTGGTGAAGACCCGCGGAGCCGAGGCGAGCCCAAAGGGCAACGCCACAAACTGGTAGTGATCCTCCGCAATGGCAAATCGAAGGTACCTCTGATGACCCTCGAATATGGGGATGTGAAGGTACGCATCCTTCAAATCGATGGAGGCCATGAATTCCCCCGGAACCAGGGCAGCCACCACCGAGCGCAGGGATTCCATGCGGAACTTGCGAACCCGCACAGAGCGGTTCAGAGCTTTCAAGTCCAGAATCGGACGAACCTTGCCCTCCTTCCTGGGCACGGTGAACAGATTGGAATAAAACCCCCGAAATCTGTCCCGATGAGGCACCGGAACCACCACTCCCGGAGCCCTCAGGTCCCGCACCGCCAGGTGCAGATCCCGCAGGCGCTCTGGAGACAGTTGAAGATTTGAGGGAAAAAATCTGCTCTCCGGCCGAGAGAGAAACTCGATCTTGTAACCAGATCGAACGATTTCCAGAACCCATCTGTCCCTCACACGGGCCAACCAGGGCTGAAGAAAACCGAGCAAGCGTCCCCCCACCCCAAAACTGGGTGAGGGCGCCCCTTCAGGCCGAACTGTTATGGGCCGCAGGTCCGGATTGACCGGACTTCTGTTTCCCAGACCAGGGCTTCTTCTGAGAGCCTTGGCCCTTGAACGGTCTGCCCTTGTAGTGCGGCCGAAAGGCACGAAAGGACCCCTGAGGGGGCCGAAAATGAGCATGCTTCTTCCCAGAAGCCCCCTTAGCCCTGGGGAAATGGGGCAAGAGAGTGCTCTTACCCCCGGTAATCCCCTTAATCAACACATCCAGGGACTCCCCAAAAAGGCGAGACCCATCATAAGGCAGATTGGCTAAGGTTTTACGTGAAGATTGGTCCACCGACCAACATTTCAACCAAACCAGGCGGCGAGACAACACCGCCACGCTGTGCACACGCGCAGCCAACGGAATCAGGTCCAGGTCCGCATCACACAGATACATGACACCCTGGTGGATCTGATCCACCATATCCAGGGTCGCCGCCGAGGCCGAATCGGCCACTAGGACGCGCCTAAGCATCTGCATCCAACTTGCGATCGCCTGGGCCGCCATGAGAGAAGCAAACAGAGCCTTAAGCATAGAACCCGTAACAGAATAAGTATGACGGGCAAGAGACTCCAGTCTCCTATCCGTGGCATCACGGAAAACAGGGGATCCCTCTGCAGGGATCGCAGTGGCTTTGTTCAAAACCGCAATAGCATGATCCACTGGCGGAGGCACACACCACCGTTCATCAGTGGCAGGCGAGAAAGGATAACGCAGCTTAAATTTACTTGGTACCGCAAAAGGCTTGCGCAAATCGCGCCATTGGTCCTTAACAGCGTGCTGAAAATCAGCATTGCAGGGAAAAACCTGCGGCGTCCTGCGTTTTCTCTGCGTCCCATAAGCCGCCAAGGCAGCTGGGGGACACACCTCGTCCTGCAAACGTAGCGTCTGCTTAATGGAAGCAATCAACTCATCCATGATTGCAAGCTCTTCAGGCGAGCCAGGGGGAGAATTATCAACCCCCTCAACTTCAGCCTCTACCTCAGACCCCACTAGATCAAGAGAGGAGCGGGACCCCGATAGGGGGGTCCCCGCCAGAACAGCCCCATCACCTTCACCCTCAGAATCAGAGGACAGAGCAACTCTGGGCCGTTTAGTAGATTGAGCAGCCACCAGCATTTGCACCTGTGCAGCAAGGCCAGCCACAATAGTGGCTAAATCCCCCCCTGGGGGGGAAACAGCGGTCCCCTGGCTTTCCACCAATACTGTGGGAAACTTGCCCTCCTGAGAATCCATTGCCCCTGTATGCCAGACAACCAAGGGTTAACTGCCCCCTTGCGGCAAGCGCAGCCCACCGCACCACACTCAGGCACAATGAGACCCCCACAGGGAATATACAGACTGAATACAGGCAATGGAACACAGGAATAGAAGGATAAAACCTGAGGAGACTCCGCTGCTGCTGCTGCCTCGATCGGTGCTTCCAGGAGAGAGGAAGTGATGCTGCCAGGGCGCTCTATGTAAGCCTATGGAGGCTACAAGAAAATGGCCGCCGTGCATGTAAACCATGCGGCCGGAGCGGGCGCCGGTAAAATGGCGTCGTTTGGCGCCGAAATCGCCGCTCCACAGTGCATAAAATCACACACAATATTATCCCATTATATGGATACATGTTAGATCGCCGCAGCGATCGCTGTATATGCCCCAACATGCCATTAAAAACATGCCCCACAGCACACAGCTCCTCACACTGCCCAGCCTGACATACTCAGTGTCATACAGCTCCCCCCCCCCCCCTTGCAGCCCACAGCATGCAGCCGAGAGATAGGGAGACAAGCAGTGTGATTAAAGGCAGGTTACACAGTCCCAGACTGAGACCCCCCCCAGACAGACAGGTCCCCACATAGATACACTTACCTCACATGGCGTGGGGAACTCGCACAGGCGAACAAGCCGCTGCACATGAGGCAGGGAGAGTCGCAATTCAAGACGCACACAATGGCGGTTCAGAAACCGCACAGCGTCCGGTGAGGTAGCCACCTCACCAATCATCCCTGCACCGAACAGGGATGGGTCGTTCACTGTGCCAGGAGCGTTACCTGGCTGAACGCTCGATGGCAGACTGGGAAGCCACTGACCCACGACCTGCGACCAGGGGGATCAGCCCGAGACCCAGTCCGCATGATCCTCTTCGTCCGAAGAACTAACTAATGCTGACAAAAATAACAGCTAAGTAAAGGTAGAGAGAAAACTCAAACAAAATATCAAAAAGAAGAAAGAGTCTGGGACAAAAAGTCCCAGCACAGAGAGAGCCAGCCACTCCTGACAAGCTAGACATTAAAACTGAGATATGGTTGCAGGAAGTAGGAGGGTATTGACTGAGGGGACCACCCCTTGAGGGTGGGATATGTTAAAGCTTTATTGTTAACATATTCTGTTGCCTAGCTACTCCTTCGGAGCAAAGTCTAATACCCCATATGTGACGAATATGAAGAGGCGGCGACTGTCGGAGGACGTAAGAGAAATAACACCAGCCTGAAACTAGCTATATTCTTAGGCGCAAAAATCCATGTGATAATCATATTCACTCAGTAAATTCAACAGATCGGCATATAAAACAAGGATACAAATTAGACTGTTAAAAAAAAGGAAAACAACACGTGACAAAATCAAGGACTTGTGTAATATGTTTTGAAATGATGCTACTGTCTCTTAAGTGTGTACAACAGTATTAAATAGCATAGGGGTTCATTTACTAAAAATGGAGAGTGCAAAATCCAGTGCAGCTCTGAATAGAAACCAATCAGCTTCCAGTTTTTTTGTCAAAGCTTAATCGAGCAAGCTGAAGTTAGAAGCGGATTGGCTACCATGCAGAGCTAAAAGCTGATATTTTGCACTCTCCAGTTTTAATAAATCAACCTCATTGTCTGGCAGTTAAGAAGATAGTAAAGAATTAGAAGGCTCTGATACTATCATCGTTACTTGGGAGCTTAAAGACAGCATGTGCTTATTGGCAATGATTCAGGCAATAGACACAACTGCCAGACTTCAGGGGACCTCTCACCTCTGACTTTTAGCTCCGAGCATCATCCTCAGAACTATCTAAAGCTAAAGAAATGGTCAATATAAACATTTCATAAGTAAATCTGAAAATGTTTAACAAATTGACTCCCGCCCAACAGTTAAATACACTGATGAAAGATGAGAGCTGTTTTTTGCCAATGGATTTGGTTTTCTGTTCATCCAGTCCTTAAAGTTATGCAGCTCAGCCTGACAGTACAGCTCTGTCTAGCAGGAGATATGATCTGATCTTTGCTGCATTTTAAATTTCACTTACAGGTCTCCACTCTCACCCTGTGATTAGACAGTGTGTCACAGTCTGGAGTCAGGCTCAGTATCCAGTAGCTATAACAGTAGAGAGGAACCCGCAGACCAGCTGGATAAGTACAGAAGCAGGTCACCCTGGGGGATGACACATGCTCACCTGAGGTGTGGAGTGTAAGTACTAACCGGTGTTCACCAGAGCTCCTAAAGGTGGAGATGGGTTTTGCTGTGTAGTCAGTAAACAAGCTAAAGGTCAGTATTGAGTGGTTGCAGGTTGAGATCAAGCAAAAGCGTACATGAGGAACAAGTCAAAGGTCAGCAACAAGTGATATTGAAGATATGGATGGCAGCAGGAGTGACAAGAGTGAGATATTGGCTATAGAGAGCACAATAATCTGCAACACAGGAAGTGCAGAGACATGGCTTAAATCAGGGGGTCTTCAAACTATGGCCCTCCAGTTGTTCAGGCACTACAATTCCCATCATGCCTAGTCATGTCTGTGAATGTCAGAGTTTTACAACGCCTCATGGGATGTGTAGTTCCGCAACAGCTGGAGGGCCATAGTTTGAGGATCCCTGGCTTAAATCAATAGGTTCATGGGAGGAGCAAAGAGTTTAAGGTTCAAGGCAAGCTCATTCAAGGAATTATCCAGGGAACTGTCCGGCATCCCAGGTGACTAAGCAAAAAGAACCATTGCAAGACAACAGAGTTCGCAGGTTTAGACCCGGGTCCTGACACAGTGAAAGGAGAAGCAACACACTGGTGAGCTCATCCCTCTATCACCCTGTTTCTTCTGCCAATCGGCATGATCCTTGTACTGCAGCACACCGGCTTGGCTCCTTGTGCTGCTTCTTCCTCCACCTCTCTAAACTCTGCTATACAGAAAGTAGAGTAGACAGAGGCAAAAATCAGGTACATCTGCAATAAAGTTATATTACATTATAAGAGGTTTCTTCTTTCTTAAAATTGCCTCTTTTGTTCTCCAGCTGGTCACCAAGCCACTGGTCCTTCAGCCTGTTTGCATGTGTGTCCTTAGCTAGCCGATTGCCAAAGAAAAAACTGCTAAGGAGAAACCTGTGTGTGCATGCTCCTGGCCAGTGCTGTGTGAACCGGCCTGCTGCTTTCTTCTCCCTACTCTTAGCAATTTGAGTGACAGGAGCAGGAGCCTCTAGCTCTGCTTCCTTTGGTACTCTCCTGTACAACCTGGAAGACTGGGAAGCAGTGCAGATCAACCTGCGTCCAGCAGCACTGACAATTCACTGTAGGTAAGTGTATGGGAACAGAGGGGCATAGAAAGGTAGAGAATTAATTTACCGTAGTTAAAAATGCTTTGCGCCTTTTATATCTGCCTTGAGTTCCGCTTATGTTCAAGTTTTTAGATAAATCATATAGCAACTGGCTCTTTTTACCCTTAAATTAGCAGAATTAAAAGCCAAGTGCAATACCTACCTTCCCTATCCCTTCTCTTAAATCCAATTATTTTCTAAAAAAAATAATATGCTTAAAACCTAATACAACCTAAGTCTATGAAACCATCTGACTGCTGTTTTATGGACTAATGCCAAATATTACTTACAAACAACCATTTTTGTAGGTTGGCAGGTGCTGTCAGGCACTGAAAGACAGGGTGGAAAGATATACAAACATTTCTATTACATGTTAGGCCAAAGTATGTCACCTTTCTTAAATGCTTCCCTAACAATAGGACATCATACCTTCTAGCAAACTGACCCTACTTTTAAGACAAGTTAAATATAGGTGTTTATTTATTTTTGTGTCTAGAATACCTGGTGTCAGCTCAATTTCTTTCATGGGGCAGGCTCGGGCCAAACGTCTGCCCAGGGATAACAGTGAACTTGTGCAAGGCTCGTGCTTCTAAGGAATGCAAAGTATATTTCAGAAGATACAAGGCTTTGTACGCATACTGACTAGAACATGTCACTCAGGAAAAGAAATGAAGGATCATTGCTGACAATGACCCTATGACAGTGGACGTCAAGCCTTTAGAAAAAGAGATTTATTTCCAGACCATGCAAGTCAGGGACTTCCTGCCCTAGAAGACAATATGTACTAACAAATAAGATTGAAAAAGATGGTAATAAAACATAATAAGATGGTTTATACTTGTTTCGCTGTAAAGCTGACTTTGTTTAGTCCTTGTGGGGATCAAGCTTCAAATTGAATTATCCTTTGAAATGGACATAGCTGTTATAGTGGACCTTTACTCTCTTCACCCACTTTTTGGTTTTTCAAATACTTTGTTTATGTCTACTGCACTGCACATGGAGCGTTCCTTCTCTAGGTGAGAATGACATACCCCAGCAGCATCCTAGGATCCCATAAGCTTATGTGAATGTGGTATGGCATGGCATCAAGAGGCCAAATGGCGCATCCTGTTTATTGCAGCCGACCCCCTGAGGACAGGTGATGGCACATACGCATCATTGGGGGGGGGGGGGGGGGCAACTGCTAGAACCAGGCAGATACTGCCGGCTACTGAAGACATAAGAAATAAAGATGGCAGTAAAGGACCCAGTGTGCAACAGCAGAGCTGCAGATTACTATAGCATACCACCTCTTATCTTGATTGCTCATGCAGATACTACTGGTCTTATCTTGATTGCTCATGCAGATACTACTGGTCTTATCTTGATTGCTCACGCAGATACTACTGGCCAGTAATACTTGGCACACATGGGGAGTATTATTTCCCATAAACCCCCGCGGGCTGAACGAAAAAAAACTGACGGATCGCAGTACTAATACAAGCCCATACCCCCCCCCCCCCCCCCCCAGCTGACCTATTGTGTTCTGACAGCGAATCGCCTCTCTGCCAGTATACAGTGATCAGCGCTCACAGCTATTGGCTGCAAGTGCTGATCCGATGCTGGTTTTCCAACATACCCGTTCTATAAAAGCCAGTCGTTAGACTGGCCCCTGTCGGACAGGCTGGTGACGGATCACAGTACTAATACAAACTATGTTAGTACAGTAATCCCCCCCACCCCCCGCTGAGCTATTGTGTTCGGACAGGGAATCGCCATCTCTGCCCGTACACAGTAATCTACCCCCGCTGACCTATTGTGTTCTGACAGGGAATCGCCTCTCTGCCAGTACACAGTGATCAGCGCTCACAGCTATTGGCTGCAAATGCTGATCCGATGTTGGTTTTCCAACATGCCCGTTCTATAAAAGCAAGTCGTTAGACTGGCCCCTGTTGGACAGGCTGCTGACGGATTGCAGTACTAATACAAGCGATGTTAGTACAGTAATGTCCCCCCCGCTGAGCTATTGTGTTCTGACAGGGAATCGCCTCTCTGCCAGTACACAGTGATTAGCGCTCGCAGCTATTGGCGAATGCAACCCATTCAAGTAGATTCACTGCAAATGAAACGGTTGCAGCGCAGTGGTGTGGGGCATTTAAAAAATATGTCAAACACCTCTGAAAAATTATTCAAACGTGGATTGCTTTTCAGAGGTGTGGCAATCTTGCTGCATGTCTAAGCCTAAGGGCTCTTTCACACGGTCCGCATTCCATTGCGGACCGTGCTCTGCGGATGACAGCTCATCCGATCCCATCCAATCGATCCCCAGGACGGATGGAAAATAGGGTTTCCATCCGTCCGGATTTCACGGACAGGATCGGATGCGGATGGCAGCGGGTATCAGCGGACATGTCACCGCTGACATCCGCTGCTCCATAGGGCTGAATGGGGCATCTGATCAAATCCGCCTAAAAAACTGACAGGCGGATCTGATCGCAACGCCCGTGTGAAAGAGCCCTAAATGTCATCCACATATTGTTTACATCTAGTTTAGGTTGGTAAAAGAATTTGCATCAGTAAATATCACTTTTTCGCACCGTCACCTAGCTGTCCAAAAAATAATACATAAAATAATTAAAATACCTTGCACCTGCCATTGTTTAGAGACAAAATCTATAGTATTTAATTCACATAGCATCAGTAATTAATTTTTTTTTATCTGAGATTTGCAGTACCAGCCTATTCAATGCCTTAAGCTTCCTAAGCAACAGCAGGGAGGAGATGTCAATTATCAGGCGTGTGTAAGCAAGTGCAGCTGGTCAGGACCATGCCTGACCTAACTGATGTAGGAACGTTAAGGGGGCAGTCTGGAGCCTGGTCTAGGGAGCAGGTGGACAGAAGAAAAACAGAAAGACCTTTAGTCTTTGGTCACATTATACTGGACTGTTGTAACACCCGAAATAAGCTTTTATTACAAAAAATAAAGAATAATACCAATATCACTATCAGTTCGGGGTATGATGGCACCTATTCTTTAGAAAATTATAACTTTGTTGTGCTTGTAGTTCAACTTTATATAAAATGTATGTATGTATGGAGAAAAGAAATGTATTCTGGTTTTGGCTTCAGAACACCTGTTTTTTTTATTGTTGTTTGTATTGTCTCTGTAGAGAATTACCCTCGATTTGCTGTAGTGACCATTGCCAGTGGGAGAGAAAGTGATGGGAAATCCAATATTTTAGAGTGGTCACCAGAGCAGAAGATGAAGCGAAATCTTCCTGTGGAGACACCTGTTCAAGAGACAACTGCTTGAAGTGGGAATTCACTCCCTTTGGCTTGATTCCTGTTGTGTCTCCTGGACAGGTTGTGAATGGAGACCTCCCCAAGAAGACAGTTGTAACCCTTCCTCGCTGGCTATACCTAAACTTTATTATAGAATTTAAATAGCACCCTTGCACCTGACGAGCAAAATCAAATGCTCAGTATGTGTAGATCTATAGTTCTATAGAAACAGTCAATTTAGCCCACGTTCACATTGGGCCGATTTGACATGTCAAATCGCAGCCTATTACCGGCAATGGCACTGTCCAAATCGGTGCAACGCCGACTTTGCAGTGCCACACCGATTCCCAAAAGAAGTTTCTGCACTACTTTTGGTGACTTTGGGGGTCCATTTCAATATATATCTGTGCAGGAACCCGAACAGATATCTTTCAAATCGCCCCCAAGGTCAGACTAAAAATGCCGGTTTGAAATTGCACAATTTCAAACCCACCCTCAGTGTGAACTTACACTTAGTTGTAGTTCATACTACAGCTTCCTTCAACAAAACCCAAGACCAGTGGCGTCGGCAGGGGGGGGCTGACCTGGGCTATAGCCCCGAGTGTGCTCCCCAAAAGCCCCAGGTCTCCTGTTGCTTTTTTAAAATGATTAGCCCCGAGTCCCAAAGCCTGGATTTGGCCGAGAACTCGGGCTACATACCTCAGCAGTGTAAAATTTATAAAGCACATCCAATGATTGGTGGGCAATCCAGGGCAGCCGCAAGGAGAGTTAATGCAGCTGTCAAGTTTCAGCATTGATGTCGGGTGTGGGCGGGGCCGGTATGCCACGCCCACCTTCCTCCCCAGACAGCTTCTGTTTCTCTATGCACGGAACAATGGGGCGGAGCCCCGCATACCGGTCCCGCCCACACCCGAAATCAATGCTACTTGACAGCGGCAATCACTCTCCTTCCTTGCGGCTGCCCCAGATCGCCCACCAATCACTGGATGCAGTGGAGTAAAGGGCACTGTGTAAAGGGCAGGCAGTGGCAGCTCCTTCAGTGCGGGGACTAGCGGGGGCGGAGCCACGGCGGGAAGGGGGCGGAGCCTTGGCGGGAAGAAGGGGGCGGAGCCTCGGCGGGAAGAAGGGGGCGGAGCCTCGGCGGGAAGAAGGTGAGTGCCCATTGCCCAAGTGTGTGTGCTGGGTAGTAGAGGGATGGGGAAGCTGCATATAGAGGAATTCATCTTTCTCTATTCTTTCTGCAGCTGCTGAATAACTGATTCTCCTCCTTTCCCTCCTGCAGGAAGAATAGGGAAAGATCAATTCATCTATATGCAGCTGCCCCATCCCCCTCCTATACAACTTCTTTTGCTGGCTCACCAGTGCTCTTAACCCCCCCCCCTCCAGTGTTCTAATCCCCCCTCACTGCTCTTATCCCCCCCCTGCTCTTATTCCCCCCCCCTCGATGCTCTTATTCCCCCCCCCCTCGATGCTCTTATTCCCCCCCCTCGGTGCTCTTATTCCCCCCCCCTCGGTGCTCTTATTCCCCCCCCCCTCGGTGCTCTTATTCCCCCCTCTCGGTGCTCTTATTCCCCCCCCTCTGTGCTCTTATTCCCCCCCCCTCGGTGCTCTTATTCCCCCCCCTCTGTGCTCTTATTCCCCCCCCTCGGTGCTCTTATTCCCCCCCCCCTCGATGCTCTTATTCCCCCCTCCTCGGTGCTCTTATTCCCCCCCCTCGGTGCTCTTATTCCCCCCCCCCTCGATGCTCTTATTCCCCCCTCCTCGGTGCTCTTATTCCCCCCCCTCGGTGCTCTTATTCCCCCCCCTCTGTGCTCTTATTCCCCCCCCTCGGTGCTCTTATTCCCCCCCCTCGGTGCTCTTATTCCCCCCCCTCTGTGCTCTTATTCTTATTAGTCCCCCCCAGTGCTCTCCACCCCCTGCGCCTTCCAACCCCCCTGCAATGCTTTCCAAACCCCCTCTTAATACTCTCCAGTCCCCCACCCCCACCCCACCATGCCCTTCAGCTCCTCCAGTGCTCTCTGCTTCGCCTGTGCTCTCCGGCCCCCCTAGTGTCCTTCTATCTTCTATCATGTCCTCAGTCTCTGAGCATCTCTTGTATCATGTCTGCAGTCTCTGACCGTCTCTTGTATCATGTCTGCAGTCTCTGGCCATCTTCTGTTTAATGTCCTCAGTCTCTGACCATCTCCTGTATCATGTCCTCAGTCTCTGACCCTCTCCTGTTTAATGTCTGCAGTCTCTGACCATCTCCTGTATCATGTCCTCAGTCTCTGGCCATCTTCTGTTTAATGTCCTCAGTCTCTGACCATCTCCTGTATCATGTCCTCAGTCTCTGACCCTCTCCTGTTTAATGTCTGCAGTCTCTGACCATCTCTTGTATCATGTCTGCAGTCTCTGACCACCTCTTGTATCATGTCTGTAGTCTCTGACCATCTCCTGTACCATGTCTGCAGTCTCTGACCATCTCCTGTATCATGTCTGCAGTCTCTGACCATCTCCTGTACCATGTCTGCAGTCTCTGACCATCTCCTGTACCATGCCTGCAGTCTCTGACCATCTCCTGAACCATGTCTGCAGTCTCTGACAATCTTCTGTAACATGTCCTCAGTCTCTGGCCATCTTCTGTTTAATGTCCTCAGTCTCTGACCATCTCCTGTATCATGTCCTCAGTCTCTGACCATCTCCTGTATCATGTCCTCAGTCTCTGACCCTCTCCTGTTTAATGTCTGCAGTCTCTGACCGTCTCCTGTATCATGTCCGCAGTCTCTGACCGTCTCCTGTATCATGTCCTCAGTCTCTGACCCTCTCCTGTATCATGTCCTCAGTCTCTGACCCTCTCCTGTTTAATGTCTGCAGTCTCTGACCATCTCCTGTACCATGTCTTCAGTCTCTGACCATCTCCTGTACCATGTCCGCAGTCTCTAACCATCTCCTGTACCATGTCTGCAGTCTCTGACCATCTCCTGTACCATGTCTGCAGTCTCTGACCATCTCCTGTACCATGTCTTCAGTCTCTGACCATCTCCTGTACTATGTCTGCAGTCTCTGACCATCTCCTGTTCCATGTCTGCAGTCTCTGACCATCTCCTCTACCATGTCTGCAGTCTCTGACCATCTCCTGTACCATGTCTTCAGTCTCTGACCATCTCCTGTACTATGTCTGCAGTCTCTGACCATCTCCTGAACTATGTCTGCAGTCTCTGACCATCTCCTGTACCATGTCTGCAGTCTCTGACCATCTCCTGTACCATGTCTGCAGTCTCTGACCATCTCCTGTACCATGTCTGCAGTCTCTGACCATCTCCTGTACCATGTCTGCAGTCTCTGACCATCTCCTGTACCATGTCTTCAGTCTCTGACCATCTCCTGTACCATGTCTTCAGTCTCTGACCATCTCCTGTACCATGTCTGCAGTCTCTGACCATCTCCTGTACCATGTCTGCAGTCTCTGACCATCTCCTGTACTATGTCTGCAGTCTCTGGCCATCTCCTTTAGCAAGTCTCCAATCTCATACTCAAACTTAAACACATTGCTAATAGTATTAGCTATCTATTTATGCTGAAGGTAGGACTATGCAGGGGAGGGAGGCAGAGAGTGCAAAAGGGGGAACTGTGATTAGAGAGACGGAGGGCAGACTGCAAGGGGCACTGTGATGGGGGGGGGGGCTGTGAAATGTGTGCAATAAATATTCTTGAAAACATTACAAATTTTTGTGGGTGTTTTTACATTTTAAAGTTGGGGGGTGCCAGATATAGGATCCGCCCCGGGTGCCAAATGCTCTAGGTACGCCACTGACTGGATGTGCTGTAATACATTTTCTTTCTAAAAAACCCCAGTGAGTCGGCGCACAATGAAAGAGATCTCAGAAGAAACTCAGACCGAGTCAACCAATCGCAGCAAGACCTCCCAAACTAAAATAAGAAAGGGGTCTCACCATAAATATGTACCAATGTTTAAGAATGACCAAATAAATCTATAAGCAGCTAAAAAATCAACTGATTGAAGCAAACAACATATAAAATCCAACTCTTGTAGGCTGATCCGATTCCTTAAAAAAATTCTTAAAAAATCCTTAAAAAAATTCCTATATTTGCCTAGGATATATGAAGATAGGAAAATATATCCAACTTATAGACAACTCCCAATCTATATTAAAAGACGTGTATGATGCGAATCCTAAAATTGATCCAATTCCTTAACACTAATCATAAATAAGTAATCTAAATATCTGTTCCCAGTGGAATTATGGCTTCTTTTCCTAAAACAATATGAGATGAAAACAGGCTAAATAGTCGCGACAGCCGACTGGATCGCAATACTAGTTCGTAATTCACAAATATAGCCAATATTCTCACAAATGAATCAGTGATGATGCCTGTGTACCCAAAGATCGTAAAGCTGTTGCAACTATTTAGCCTGTTTTCATCTCATATTGTTTTAGGAAAAGAAGCCATAATTCCACTGGGAACAGATATTTAGAGGGGGGCAGATATAGGGTGGTATGGAGAGGAGCGGAGTACAGGGAATCAGTCATGGGGTGGTATATTGAGTTGGTCTCACCTTTGCATCTGTAAACAGCTTCCACTTTTCTGGGAAGGCTTTCCACAAGATTTTGTATTGAGCTTGTGAGAACTTGTGCATTTTTGGGGTCAGGTACTGATGTTGGACAAGAAGACCTGGCTGTTTACATTTACGCCAAAGGAGTTTGATAGGATTGAGTTTAGGCTGCATTAATTTATGTTCCATCTGATGCCGGCAGTACTCCTCTCCATACCACCCCATGTCTGACCCCCTGTACTCCTCTCCATACCACCCCATGTCTGACCCCCTGTACTCCTCTCCATACCACCCCATGTCTGACCCCCTGTACTCCTCTCCATACCACCCCATGTCTGACCCCCTGTACTCCTCTCCATACCACCCCATGACTGACCCCCTGTACTCCGCTCCTCTCCATACCACCCTATATCTGCCCCCCTGTACTCCTCTCCATACCACCCCATGTCTGACCCCCTGTATTCCTCTTCATACCACCCCATGACTGAACCCCTGTACTTCTCTCCTCTCCATACCACCCCATGTCTGACCCCCCTGTACTCCGCTCCTCTCCATACCACCCTATATCTGCCCCCCTGTACTCCTCTCCATATCACCCCATGTCTGACCCCCTGTACTTCTCTGCTCTCCATACCACCCCATGACTGACCTCCTGTACTCCTCTCCTCTCCATACCACCCCATGTCTGACCCCCTGTACTCCTCTTCATACCACCCCATGTCTGACCCCCTGTACTCCTCTCCTCTCCATACCACCCCATGTCTGACCCCCTGTACTCCTCTCCATACCACCCCATGACTGACCCCCTGTACTCCTCTCCTCTCCATACCACCCATGACTGACCCCCTGTACTCCTCTCCATACCAACCCATGTCTGACCCCCTGTACTCCTCTCCATACCACCCCATGTCTGACCCCCTGTACTCCTCTCCATACCACCCCATGTCTGACCCCCTGTACTCCTCTCCATACCACCCCATGTCTGACCCCCTGTATTCCTCTTCATACCACCCCATGACTGAACCCCTGTACTTCTCTCCTCTCCATACCACCCCATGACTGACCCCCTGTTCTCCGCTCCTCTCCATACCACCCTATATCTGCCCCCCTGTACTCCTCTCCATATCACCCCATGTCTGACCCCCTGTACTTCTCTGCTCTCCATACCACCCCATGACTGACCTCCTGTACTCCTCTCCTCTCCATACCACCCCATGTCTGACCCCCTGTACTCCTCTTCATACCACCCCATGTCTGACCCCCTGTACTCCTCTTCATACCACCCCATGTCTGACCCCCTGTACTCCTCTTCATACCACCCCATGTCTGACCCCCTGTACTCCTCTCCTCTCCATACCACCCCATGTCTGACCCCCTGTACTCCTCTCCTCTCCATACCACCCCATGACTGACCCCCTGTACTCCTCTCCTCTCCATACCACCCATGACTGACCCCCTGTACTCCTCTCCATACCACCCCATGTCTGACCCCCTGTACTCCTCTCCATACCAACCCATGTCTGACCCCCTGTACTCCTCTCCATACCACCCCATGTCTGACCCCCTGTACTCCTCTCCATACCACCCCATGACTGACCTCCTGTACTCCTCTCCATACCACCCCATGTCTGACCCCCTGTACTCCTCTCCATACCACCCCATGACTGACCTCCTGTACTCCTCTCCATACCACCCCATGACTGACCTCCTGTACTCCTCTCCATACCACCCCATGACTGACCTCCTGTACTCCTCTCCATACCACCCCATGACTGACCTCCTGTACTCCTCTCCATACCAACCCATGTCTGACCCCCTGTACTCCTCTCCATACCACCCCATGACTGACCTCCTGTACTCCTCTCCATACCACCCCATGTCTGACCTCCTGTACTCCTCTCCATACCACCCCATGTCTGACCCCCTGTACTCCTCTCCATACCACCCCATGACTGACCTCCTGTACTCCTCTCCATACCACCCCATGACTGACCTCCTGTACTCCTCTCCATACCACCCCATGACTGACCTCCTGTACTCCTCTCCATACCACCCCATGACTGACCTCCTGTACTCCTCTCCATACCACCCCATGACTGACCTCCTGTACTCCTCTCCATACCACCCCATGTCTGACCCCCTGTACTCCTCTCCTCTCCATACCACCCCATGACTGACCCCCTGTACTCCTCTCCATACCACCCCATGTCTGACTCCCTGTACTCCTCTCCTCTCCATACCACCCCATGACTGACCTCCTGTACTCCTCTCCATACCACCACATGACTGACCCCCTTTACTTCTCTCTTCTCCATACCACCCAATTTCTCACCCCCTGTACTCCTCTCCATACCACCCCTTGACTGACCCTTGACTGAGGGGGCCATTGGGTGGAGCTTGGGCGGTACTTACTTTTAAATATGGGAGGAGCTTGGGCGGGGCTTACTTTAAAATGTGGGAGGGGTTATCAAATTTATCTTCGGGCTGAAGCCCCTGGTCTTTTTCCCACCTAGCAACGCCCCTGCCCAAGACAGTACACAGACAGACGTTGAGAGGAAAGTGTATACTAGATTTATGCTACGTACACATGGGAAGTTTTTTTTCTGTTCAACTCAGCAGGCTAAATGAAAAAAAAAAAAAAAAAAACCTGAGAGGTCGCTGTACTAACTAAGCGATGTTGATGCGGCGATCTCCCCCAGCTGTGTCTTTGTGATGCGGCCACCCCCCCTACTAGAACAAACTTATCAGCGCTGCCATCCATTGGCTATTAGCACTGATCAGATGCTGGTTATTCAGCATGCCCGTTCGACAGAAGCCAGTCGTTAGACCGACGTCTATCGGGACAGGCTGCTGTACACAAAGGCCGAATGTTATATTAGGTTAAGTTATTGATATTCGGACTAGAGCTGCACAATTCTGAAAAAAATGGGAATCGCAATGTCTTTGCTTTGAATTCTCGGCTTAACATCATTTTTCACATTATACAAAAAATTGGGCTAACTACTGTTTTTTTTTTCCATTAAAGTGTATTTTTTTTCAAAGTTCGTTTGAAAGACCGCTGCGCAAATACAATGCGATATAAAATATTGCAACGACCGCCATTTTATTCACTAGGGTCTCTGCTAAAATATATATATAATGTTTGGGGGTTCTAAGTAATTTTCTAGCAAGAAATACTGATTTTAACTTGTAAGCAGCAAGTGTCAGAAAAAGGCTTAGTCTTTAATTGGTTAAACTGACCTCATATACAGACTGAAGTTCAACCATTTGATCTAAAAGAATGAAATTATATAGAATCGAGATAGCGATTTTTTAAGGATTAATTGTGCAGCTCTAATTTGTACTGTGTTTACTAGCCTTTAGTCAATGTTAGGCAAAGTGTAGCTGATTTACTTAAAGGGTAAGTCTACCCTAACGCTAAAATCTCTACATCCTAAGATCCTACATACACGCATCCTAAGACTAACCTATCTAGCCCTGTAAAGAAAAAAATCACTATACATACCTTTTCTGAAGCCGATCCGGTCCCACGCTGACCTGCCAGCTGCGGCTTCGCTGTGGAGGCGGGTACAGAGGAGGCAGCCAACAACGGAAGCCTCATAGTAACCCTATGGGTGACTTCACTTCCCATTCATTTCTCGACTGTTCTCCGCTGTCTCCTCTGCAGAGCTTCTGCAGCTGGAGACCAGACCGGAACGGCTTAAAAAAAGGCATATATACCGATTTCTTCTTTACAAAGCTATATAGGTTAGTCTTCGATCATGGATGCCTGTAGATGTAGTGATTTTAGTGTTAGGGTGGGCTTCCTCTTTAAGGATCAGAGCATGTCTGTGTTGCAAAGGGATTTTCACTGGGCAAACAAGGTGCAACTTGCTTTATCTGCAAGCAAGCATTCTTTTTTTTTTCCTTAAAATTTCAAAGAATGTGATTGGGTATCTTTTGCTATATAGATTTTCACTACACTCACTAAGACTAGTGGTACACATATAATTTTCATCCCTGCGGGCTGAACAAGAACAATCCAATAGACTCATCCATCCATGCTAAATATTTGTAAAAAAACATATTTTTTTTAAAGTTTGGAACAAAAAGGGCAACGCACAAAACCTCTGTCAGGTTTGTTCTGCTATTTACGTCTGGTGACCAAAAAGGAAGTGAAAAGACCCTTCCCAATGACAGCAATAAGAATGTAACATGCCACAGGCTGGTTGAACCCAAGTTGATCAATTGATCAACTTGAGAAAAAAAATCAATCTGCCCATACAAAGTTCGATGCTTGGCTAGTCCTTACTGAACTGGCTCAGATTTGAACCATCTATGGCCTGGCTTTAGGCTTCTGTCACACTAGCAATCCTATCGTTGGCGAAAACTCATCAGCGTCAGGACCATTAAAGTGATATTAAAGTCTTAATTTTTTTTTTTGTTAAAAACCAAAAAAAAAAACAAACATGTTATACTTACTTGCTCTGTGTAGTGTTTTTTTTGCACAGAGCAGCCCATGTCCTCTTCATCTCGGGTCCCTCCCCGGCGCTCCTGGCCCCTCCCTCCTGCCGAGCGCCCCAACAGCAAGCACCTTACTATGGGGACACCCGAGTCGAACTGCTGCTCTGTGTGTCTATTTATACACAGAGCCGTTGCTCGGCCCTCCACCTCTCTCTCCTAATTCACTCACTGACTTTGACTTACAGCAGCAAGAGCCAATGGTGCCCACTGCTGTGTCTCAGCCAGTCAGGAGGAAGATTCCCTGGACTTCATGTCTCTCGTGCAACATCACTAATTTGAGATGGGGGTTAGGTAAGTATTAGGGGGACTGAGGGGGGTTGCTGCACACAGAAGGTTTTTTTATCTTAATGCATAGATTATATTAGGATAAAAAACCTTCTGCCTTTATGACCACTTTAGGAAGGGCAAAATCTTGCTGTTCCAGCCACAGAGAGAGCTATGCAGTAGAAGTAGTTTGTTTGACCCTCCAACGATCCTGTTGATACCAAGATGGGGAGAACAGTTAGTGTGGCATGGGTCTAATGTTATCCAAAAGTGTAAAGCAACAGGTTCACATAACTGTTTCTACACCCCTTCAGTCGACCCATAGGAGCCAAAAGAAAGAACCTTGTCTAAGCTCCAAATCAATCTGTTTAGTGTTTACACTTACAAGGCAAATGACTCTCTTCCCCCAAAAATCTAAGCTTACTAAAGAATCTTTTGCATTTGACACACTTCAAGCAGTGTTAAATGCCTGGTTCCCTGCTGCACACTATGGTTCCTTCTGCCCGTCCCAAAATCACTGATGTGTCCTGAAGGGGCTAGCGGATTGAACCACAGGGGACAGGGGGGACCAGGCATCCGATACTCCAAGAATCTTTGGATGCAAAAATTTCTTCAGCAATCTTATCTCTGCAAGGTGTTGGAAGTGAAAGATACAAGTGCTGATTTTTTTCATTGCAGGCAAGGATTTTCTTGTCTTTTTTACATATTGAGAAAATAATTTTATAATTCTAGAAAATAGAATACAGCATGCTTTATATGATTGATTTACTAAAACTGGAGAGTGCAAAATCTGGTGCTGCTGTGTATGGTAGCCAATCAGATTCTAACAGCTTGTTCAAATAACTACTTCAATACAGTGAACTTTCACCCCCATCCTAACCAGGCCAATTTTCATCTTTCAGCACTGTCACACTTTGAATGACAATTGCGCGGTCATGCTACACTTTACCCATATGAAATTTTTATCATTTTTTTTCACACAAATAGAGCTTTCTTTTGGTGGTAAATAATCACAGCTGTTTTTTTTTAATTTCTTACAAAAAAAAAAAAAAAAGAAAAAAAGACAGAGATTTTTGAAAAAAAAAGTTTTTCTTATTTTCTGTGAGTAAATTTTGAAAATAAGTAATTTTTCTCCTTCACTGATGTGCACTGATGAGGTGGCACTGCTGGGCACTAATAGGATGCACTGATGGGCACTTATGAGGAGGTACTAATATGCCGCACTGATGAGCACTGATAGGCAGCACTGATGAGCACTGATAGGCGGCACTGATAGGCAGCACTGATGGGCACTAAGAGGTGGCACTGATGGGCACTAAGAGGCGGCACTGGCGGGCAGCACTGACGAGCACTGATGGGCTGGCACTGATGGACACTTATGGGCTGCACAGATGAGCAGGCACTGACTGGCAACCCTATGGGCACTGATTGTGGGCACTGATGATGGGCACTGTTTTTTAATTTTTCTACTAATTTCTGTAATCAGAGCACTGATAATCGGTGCTCTGATTACCTTTTCTAGGTTCCCTTTTGAGGAGGAGCCGCTGATCAGCTCTCCTCACCACACACTCTGATAGTGTGAGGCAAGGAGAGTCAGTAAACAGCACTTCCTCATTTACATGTGACCGGCTATGATTGGACACAGCTGATCACATGAGCAAAGTCATTGGCTCTTTACCAAGATCAGGGTCGCGCTGTGTCCTAGCAACACGAGGCGGCCAGGGGCACGCAAGAGAGGCTGCTTCCAGGTTTTATTTTCAAAGCTTAACTACTTCCTGCCCGCCCATCGTCATATGACGGCGTCCCAGAACAATAGCCGCACCGTTCCGCCGTCATTTGACGGTGGGCGGGCTGGGAACTAGTTAAGCTTTGAAAATAAAACCTGGAGGCTGATTGGTTTTTAAACAGAGTTGCACCAGGATTTTACACTCTCCACTTAGTAAATCAAACTCTATGAGTCACATGTTCCTATGTATAGAAATTGCTGGGTATTATAAAATGCTTCAAACACACTGTGGAGTTGATTTACTAAATTTGGAGGGTGCAAAATCTGGTACAGCGCTGCAAAGAAAGCAAACAGCTTCATGGTTTTTGTCAAAGCTTAAAAGTAGAAGTTCAGCCAAAACCTAACTAACTCTAAACCTAATCACAGCCACATTCTAAACCTAATCTATTTAGCCCTGTAAAGAAAAAAATGCCATACCTACCTGTTCTGCACACGCTCTGGCCCAGTGCCATGCTGAGCTGTCAGCGGCTGCTTCAGTGTGTGTGGAAGTGTGCAGAAGAGGCAGCTGACAATGGAAGCCCCACAGTAACTCTATGGGGATGTAACTTCCCAGGCTTTTCCCAGCTGTTGTCAGTGATCTCTTGCGCACAGCATCCGCCGATAGAGACTGGAACGGATCGGCTTCAGAAAAGGTATGCATAGCAATTTTATTTTCTTTACAAGGTCAGATAGATTTGTTTTAGAACGTGGCTGAGAGTAGATTTAGCATTAGAAAGTTTTTGGCTGAAGTGCCACTTTCACTCAACAAGCTGAGATTTGAGGCTGATTGGTTACTTCGCAGAGCTACACCAGATTTTGCATTCTAAAATTTTAATGAATCATCCCCTATGCCTTGCCCTGTTGAGCCTCAGGAAGGTTTTACCATCTTTCTGGGGGACCCTTTTTTCAAAGCACTGCGTTACTTTAACTGACAATTGCTCTGTCATGCGACGCTGTACCCAAGTAAAATTTCCGTCCTTTTTCCCACAAATAGAGCTTTCTTTTGGTGGTTTTTGATCACCTCTGTGGTGTTTTTTATTTTTTGTGCTATAAACAAACAAGTCCGACAATTTTGAAAAAAAAAAATATATTATATATATATATTTATTTATTTTACTTTCTGCTATAAAACATACTCAATAAAAAATGGAAAAAAAAATCTAATTTTATGATTAATTTAGGCCAATATGTATTCTGATATATATTTTTGGTAAAAAAAAAAATCCCAATAGGCATGTATTGTTTGGCTTGCACAAAAGGTATAGTGTCTATAAACTATGGGATATTTTCTTTTTTTTTTTGGCGGCAATCAGCGACTTATAGGGCGGCTACGATATTGCGGCAAACAAATCAGACACCTGACACTTTCTGGGGACCAATGACACTAATGCAGTGATCAGTGCTAATACATATGCACCATCACTGTACTAAATAAACTGGCATGGAAGGGGTTAACATCAGGGCGATCAAAGGGTTTTTGTGTACCTATGTTGTGTTTACTAACTGTGGGGGCGGTGCTTTTACTAGGGAAAGGCAAACATCCACTTTCTTACTTAGCAGAAACACAGTACCAGTCCCTTTCCTTCTGACAGAACGACAATCTGCCTTGTTTACATAGACAAATTGTTGTTCTGCCTGTGTCATCGGAGGGTGCCGGTGGACATAGAGTCCGCAGTACCTGCTGCTGGGCTCCCGCTGTGTAGAATCACAGCAGGAGCGGGCGACCCAGACCCAGAAGGTTTAGATCACATACTAGGTACGTGATCTAGCACAGAGCGGCCGCCCTGCTGCAGTAAATGTACGGTGGGCGGTCCACAAGTGGTTAAAAAACCATGCAACATTTTCCTAGAGTCCTAATAAGAACATGCTCCGAAATGCCCTGTGCAAATAGCAATCTTATGTACTTCTGGTTTTACGAAAAATAAATACTTCTTAAAAGTGGAAGGTCAACTATGCATGGTTAGAACAAGCCAAAGCACATTACAAAGAATGTAATTGTCAATGTTCCGTTATAAGGGTATTAGAGGTATGACAGTAACATCTGAACAGAGCAGCAATTTATCATGACTAAGAAGTGTGTCTCATCTAAAAGTGTTTCTCCATTTCACAGTGACCTGCCATAGTACATCAGACAGATGTCAAGTAGAGCCTTCGAGCCATTAGCGATATAGTAAGGGAATAAGTAGATCAACCAACAACAAGGATTAATGAATCCATAAAGTTTACTATTTGTGCATTGCTGAAATTCAACTTTTGACGACCAGCTTTTCAAACTAAAGGATTATCTGTGTTTTTGTGCAAATTTTTACATAATACTCAGTGTAATGTACATACTCCTCTACCTTTCGAGGAAGAAGAAAAAGGAAAAAAGGGTACTTGGAAAACAAGCAAGGAATCTGTCCCTTTTTCTTGCAGCCCATAGAAGCAAAAAACAAACAGTTAGTTTAAACAGGGAGGTATTTGTTCATTACGGTGATTAAGCCCATACTGACTACTTACTTCTGTGCTACTTTCAGGGGATTAGGGCTGTTGGTCAGAAGTTAGACCAGGCAGTTATTTTAACAACTTGCATAATAAGTCTTGCTCCTACATAAAAAAAAAAAATGTTTTTCCCTGTGTAATTAACTGCACATAACATTTTTACATATTTTGATACAATATATTTTACCTTAGATTACCGCATTTCAGTTTTTGGTAGGAAAATAAAACACTGGAGTTTTCCTTATATGTCTTTGGGACTGTTGGTGAGACTCGAGGTCCTGGGATTGCATACCTGCTGTGCTAACCTCCCACCCCTGGCCGTCTTTAAAGCGGCGTTCCACCCACATTTTACAATGTCCTCCATGCAGCACTTGTGTGCATCATAAAAATGAATTGGCAATTTTTTTTCCCCATTTTATTTACCTTATTTATGGAGCAAAATCTTTTCACTTCCTCCTTATGCGGCCGTGGCGAACTACATCATTTCCGGCTTTGCGTTGGCTCCTGGGAGAGGAGTGTCATCAATCCCAGGAGTCAATGGGCTATGGAAACCTGGCCTACAAGCTGTGGGATTCACTTACAATGCACTGTGCATGCACGGAATCCCAGAAGAGGGACACTGCGGCTTCAGATGCCCACATCGCAGATGGCCGCGCTGTACATGAACTGTACAAAGTAAGTAGTTCATGCTGCAAGTACACAAAACAGGGGACAGTTTACAGAATATCTTTATTTAAATGCACAAGCCCTGACTATTCTAGGGGTATTTTTACCAAAAAAAAAAAAAAAAAATTTGTCCGGAACTCAATAATAATAATGTATTTTATTTAATGCAACGGAATATGCTAGAACACACGAAGGTAGATCTTTTAAAGCGTAACTCCTCTTTTGTTGAGAAACAAAACATTCACCTCTGGGTGATCTCTGTACATTACAAGGATTTTAACAAACTTTGTTGCATATTCCTATCTTTTGTTATTCTGAAGAAATCATGGTTTGTTCCTTTGTGCCTCTGTGCTGAGTGGGTCAAATGGGAGTGGTTTAATAATTATTTATCAGCTGTGGAAGCTGCAGGGCTCTATTGAGAAAAGCTGTTGGGCCTGCATCCCTTTAGACGTGTTCCTATTTGGAGTATCTCACCAAAAATGACATTTTTGTTGCATGGGATGCCAGAAATCTGACTTGTATCTTAGGAAGACTTATGGGAAAATTGGTGAGCCAATCACACAAGCAGGAAATTATGTTTCTGGGGTGTGGTCAGTACACATTCTGTGTACAGAACCGCTCCAGGTAGCTATATTGCATTTTCAGAAAATTACAACAGCTGCAGATTGAAAAGGAAAAGTCATTTTTAGGAACATTCAATTACAGTATGACTTGTGTCGCAATTGTATAAGCTATATTGTTTTTTCTTTTTTTGATGATTTTTTTTTTCCTACGAAAGTGGAGTTACCTTTTAAATGTTATGCATGCCTACAGATGTTTGAAAAGATCCCCAGCAAAAGTAGGTGGTAGCCCAGGGCTGGGTCCCCACCGATGCGATTGGATTTCCCCCCCTCCAATTCACATGACAGGAGAGTGTGACCAGCTTTCCATGGAGCCAGTTCACACAGCTCCGAGGCGGCCGGGGTCCGCATTGGAAAAGGGTCCTGTGCGTCCTTAGCTCCATTTCAGGTACGAATTCAGGCAAAAAAATCGGAGCCGATTCAAACCTGAACAGTGAAAATCGGTGAACAGGGACACACAGGACCCCACTGTTTGACCCGCGGCTGCATCAGTGTGAACCCAGCCTCAAAATGTCAAGCTACAGTTTCCATTAAAGTTTATGTCTAGGCATATGCTGTATGTATGTATGTGTATATATATATATATATATATATATATATATATATATATACACACACACACACACACACTGTATTTTCTGGCATATAAGACTACTTTTGAACCTCCAAAAAGTCCTCCAAAAATAGGGAGTCGTCTTATACGCCGAGTATAATATCTCCAAGGTACCCTAACTATAAGTATTACCGGTAGATGTAATCTCTCAAGACGCTGGCTGTGTGGGAATCCTGTACCGGAATACCGTATGAACCGTAGTATTTAATGCAAAGCCTGCTCGGATTGGCGGAGTAACATCTGACTGCCAATCCGAGCAGGTTTTGCATTAAATAATCGAATACATCGCTCTCCGTGATTGGCTCAGCACGGTATACTGTATGTAGCCGAAGCTAAGGTACATATGGTATATACCGGTACGGGATTCCCGCACAGCCAGCGTCCTGAGATTACATCTACCATTAATACTTATACTTAGGGTATCTTGGAGATATTATGAGAGATTACATGTATTACAGTACTTGGGGTACCTTGGAGATCTATGAGAAATCTGATGTTTTTCAATGGTGTTGCCTTGCTTCGGAAGGGGGGTAGTGTTATACGGTGAGTATAGCCCAAAACCTATGTTTTAACTTGAAAATTAGGGGGGTCGTCTTATACGCCCAGTCGTCTTATACGCCAGAATATACGGTGTATATATATATATAATGTATATATATATATATATATATATATATTTTTTTTTTTTTTTTTTTTTGATAGATTGGGGAAGAATGGCAGGTTTTTACTTCTATCTAGTGCTCTGTGCTGACCTAAAATGTCCCTAAACCCACATAATAAAAACTATCAACAAATGGTGTATTACATGCTATTCTGCAAAAAAACCTGGTTGCTCCTGCTGCTCTCTCCACCTTCTGTCCACGTTCCCATCGCAGTAGGGGATTTTGCAGCTGTGGTGGTGGCAACTATACACATGCTCAGTTTTCAGTGAGTTTCTACACTGAGCATTTCCTCCCTATTATATCTGAGCAGCCCATGTGACTATAGAGCCACACATGTGGGCGTATAAACAGTGGTAAATTACAGCTCACTCCCTCCCTCCTCCTCCATGCTTACTAACTAGCTAAACACAATAGGGGCAGGCCATTACATATAGAATAATGGTGGCTTTACCTCCCTCTTATTCTAAGACACCGGCTGGAGGGGTGTGACACAGCCTGTGACTGGAAGAACTCTGCCCATACCATGTTATTTCCACAAAATAATAAAGATTTGATTTTAAATATATATTTTTATGACAATTTAAAACAGTTTATTGATATTAATTATTTATTTTACTCTGTATTTCAAAGGCTGTTTTTTTCTATTTTGAACATGTGACCAATAGCAGAGGACTAGAAGCTCCTCCTGCTTATGTTTCACTGCAGACAGGCTGGGAAAGAGCTGGGCCATGTGACCGCTATATATAGATTAGGAAAAAGATACCTAGTTTTTTTTTTTTTGTGTTAAAATAATTACAGTGCCATTATCCATATACAGAAATAGAAGGAGCAATGAAAATTAAACAATGAAGTTGATTTACTAAAGGCAAATATACTGTGCACAAGAAGTGCACCGCAAGTGCAAATGCTCTTGATCTGAAGGGAAGTTCCGAAATGAAGGTAAGCTCTGCTGATTTCTATCATCCAATCATGTGCAAGCAAAAATGCAGTTTTTTATTTTCCTTGCCTGTTCCCCTCAGATCTAGAGAAACTGAACTTGCAGTGGAATGTGGGTGCACTTTCAGTGCAAAGACTATTTACCTTTAATAAATCAACCCTAGTGTGTGTTTAGTATCACTTTAAGCTGGGCATAGATAGGTAGAATTTCAGAAACATTTCTAGAAAAAGAAAGATTATTCATTTTTCTTATCATTAGTAGGTCAAATCAACATTTGTTTTTGACCACAAGGATGAGAACATTGGAAGGAAAAGGATGGAAAATGTTTCTCGAATGAACACATTTCTAAGTGTATGTATTTTTTATTCCGTAACATCCATTCATTCCAAAATCCAATGTTAAAAGCGAATGAAAACTTTCGAACAACATTTAAATGTTCTGAGAATTTTTGTATGAATTTTCCTAAGACTTTTTTAAGAATTGTTTTTCAAAATTCTATCCATTTATGGTCAGCTTTAATATCACAGTTGCAACATTTTTATTAGACAGACAATCTACAGCAGCAACACAGCGAGCAATGAAACAATTTCTGACCTGGAACAACTATGCAGATCAGGAAAGTCAGAGAAAAGTCAGAGGCATTTATCTGTATACTTGTTCAGGGTCATGAACTTAATGTATTAAAGCTAGAGGGTTGGCATAGTAGCCGGGCAATTATCAATTCTTTAGAAGGCAATGTCAGCAATGGGGGTCTCCATGCCTTTCTTAATCGCTTGCCAACCCGCCGCATTATCGGCGGGGCGGCTCGTACAGGCAACATAACATCTGTACGTGGTGGCTCTGCTGTGGTTGAACACAGCGGGACTTAGTCAGCCTGATGATTGGCATTGCCCAATCACAGCCCGGAGCCCTGTAATGGCAATCAACACAGGGCTATGTACAGGGGGGGGGGCGATTTCTCTGTTTCTAAGGGATAAGAAACAAAGAGGCATTGTTAGGCACGCATTTAACCCCTTGATAACCCGAGATGTTAACCCATTCCCAGCCAATGTCATTAATACAGTGACAGTGTATTTTATTAGCACTGGTCACTGTATTAAGTATCACTGGTGATGTTAGTGTCGATTAGCCAGTTTCCAGTTATTGTTAGATTGTCCATCGCACTCACAGTCCCACTATTAGTTGCTGATCACCACCATTACTAGCATAAAAAAAACTAAAAATTCCAGTATAGCTTGTAGACACGATAACTTTTGCACAAACCAATTAATACACACTTATTGGGATTATTTTTACTGAAGACATGCAGCAGAATACATTTTGGCCTAAATTTATGAATAAATTCGATTTTTTTATTTTTTTTTTATCTGATATGTTTTAGAACAGAAAATAGAAAATTTGGGTGGTCTTTTTCAAAATGTTGGGCCTTTTATCATTTATATAATAAAAAATAAAAAAAAAACCCTGTGGAGATCAAATATCACCAAACAAAGCTTCTACTTGTGTGAAAAAAATTAAGGAAGAGTTAATGCGGGTACAGTAATGCATGACCACACAATTGCCAATTAAACTAGTGCAGAACGGAATAGCAAATATATGCCCTGGTCATGAAGGGGGTAAAACTTTCCGGAGCTCAAGTAGTTAAAGTGATTTTAAAGGTTAAAGTTTTTTTTTTCCATTAATATAAAAAAGAGGTTATAGCTATCTGTTTTGTGCAATGGTACTTGAAGAAAGATTTATTTTACAATTTACAATTGTGCAGGGTTTTACTGTGCACTATATCACGCATTGCATTAAGGCAGCTAATTGATTCCAATGCACCAAAATGTTCCACAAAGCAGATGTACCACAACACATTATGGTGTGTTGCAGCATGCATTGCCTTAGAGCGTTGGGGTGCAATTCAAAATCAATGGCGACACATAACATGCTGTTGTGGATTTCCAAAACGCATAGATGTAAACAGTGCCAAAGAAATTTTCCAGGCATTTTTTGTTGAAGGAAAATATAAGGCTCATGTTGATTGACTAAAGCCTGGAATCGATTTTCTTACAAGGAACAAAAATGCATCAAGGATCTGATAGATTTACTAGTTGAAAGTAATGAAAGAAAGACCTTTACTATTTCTTGTGCATTAGCTAATGAAAGCTTAGGCTCCTGCATGGACACATACTTGATTTAGTCTGGTTCTATAAAAGACCTGGAGTATTTCAAATTTTTTCATGAAATACCATAAAGAGAATTATGTGTGGCTGTTCGTTTAAATTTGCCTAAAATTGGACAGAACCATTCATCCTATTGTGTTCTGTTAACATGCCTTGGTGGGATACAGTGCGTTGGTGGGATACAGTGCCATTTATTATGACACGCACCCCAAAGCACTTCAATGACAGATGTGCGTTGCAATGCAGGGCAATGCACTACAATGCACCAACGTGCAATGTGCTACCAGAAGTAGTACAGGTACCCTTCTTGGTGCAATCTGGTGTTAGACAGTTCATTCAAATGAATAGAATGCCTTATCACAGCACACATTAAAGTGAAACTATACTCCCCTCTAACAATGCGACGTCTGCCAACATTTTTGCCTGATTTTCTCTCGGGTTTGGGATCTTCAGCCATCTTGATCTTCACTCTTTTTAATAGTTATACCAGCGGAAAAACCTTCTGCAGCCAACACGCTTTGGTGGCTCAGATGCCTGTGTACCTGGCTGCATATCGTGGTGCCACCTGTCAATTTCTAAGTTACTATAGCTCTAGCTCTGCTGGGACACAGTAGTGATTCAGGCGAGCGAACCCACAGTGCACATGTGAGATGCTGAAGATTCATCGACCTGTGTAGCCCTTCAAAATAGAAAAGGTTAGAATCAACGACTCCCAGACTGATATTATACTGTAACTTCTCTTCTGCTTCCACCTTCTGAATATGGGGATACCACACGTGTGAATTTTTTTCCCAGCATAGCTACATAAAGGAGCCCAAAATCCAGGGAGCACTTTCAGGTGTTTTGGGGTATAAATTATGCATCTAATTTCCTGACTACCTATCACATTTTTGGAGGCTCTGGAGCACCAGGATAGTGGAAAAACCTATAAAATTTGGCAAATTTTTAAGATATTTCTCATATGCAGCATACTAAGAATTTCAACCCAAAACACATTCTACTACTATGATATTACATGTATGAGACTTTTTCAGTGCCAGGGCTGATTATATACCAGACATTATATCTTTTGTATCACGCACATAAACCAATTGTATCAAAACCAATGGTGGCCTCTATTTGAGTGTTCAGGGAATATAGCTTATTGTAGTGTAACTCTATAGCACTCCCTGTTCCTATAAGCCAAGCAAGCCTAGCCTACTGCTACATTGCTGCCCCCAGGAATTCCATATTCACTAGAAAAGAAAGTACTGGAGGCTAAAGAAGGGAAGAACAAAAGAGTTCCTTTGGTTCCAGTAGTGCAGTTGTCCTGCAGTTGTGGGAGTGGCTGGAACTGGTGTTTTGCAGGCCATTGTCAGTCAGACATGCAGATGGGTTAGTTTAGGTGCAGTATACACTGGTCTGGCGACACTGTGGCTGGTGTGGTAGTGATCAGAGAACTGTGACTGGCTGCACTATTAAAGCCACAGTTTTACTACCCCTTAACCTGTACCTCTTTTAGCTGCAGAGTCAGAGGCTGGGGATGTACAGCTGTAATGGCTGTGATGCTTTGCTTTACAGTTGTAGAAGGATTTATACTCCCATATGTCTGCTAATCGTGACCAATTTAGGTGAATAGGGTTGCTTGTGAGAGGTCCTAGGGGTTAAAGAAGATGGTGAGGAGGCGATACAATGCTTCCTCACTGCCTGTCAAAAGCTCTCTGAACACTGATCTGAACATCGATAGCTTGTCAGAGAGCATCGCACTTGTAAACAAGTCCTTATGGTGACACAAAGACTGCAGTGGAGGTGATCAAGGACACTAACTGGTGTGGCAGTGATCAGAGACACAGTACCTGGTGTGGCGGTGATAAAGGACAAGGTAACTTGTATGGCAGTGATCATGGACATCAGGACTGGTGCAGTGGTGATTAGGGACACTGTGAGTGGGTGACAGTGATTAAGGATACGGACTGGTGACAGTATGTAAAAATATATATTTTTATTTTTTACAATTTTTAATTTATTTTTACAATTTCACACTTTTTTACATTTTTATTTTAGATATTGTCACTAGAGTAGTGCAGTGTCACCATAGTGACACTGTACTACTCTGGGAAGGTATTTTTTTTCTTTTATACAGACTGCTTATTACAGGGATGATTACTGTATAATCAATTTTTTAACTGTCATGAATGACTTTCATTCATGACTCATTGTTTATTATTGTGATTGCTGCGATTGGCTACAGTTATAACATGGTGCTGTGCTGCTGTAATTGACCCTGTCCCATGTGATCATTTTGCCCAATCACAGAGATCACTATAGTAAGCAATGCTGTCATGAATGAAAACCAATCATGACAGTTGTTTACTTGTGATCATGTTATCACTGTGATTGGTAACAGCGATCACATGGTACCTGGGCCAATCACAGAGGCCCGGTACTGTTGATCAGTGATCTGCTACCTCTGGTGGACAAATCGTTCACAGATCATGCTGTTGTGCGCCCCAGGGGACATACGCGAGGGGCGGGAGGACATCCACCCAGAACTGGAGAGCACCCGTCTGGCCGCATTACATTGGCCAGGTGGGAAGTGGTTAAACTAGTTAAATACATTCCAGGTACATCAAAACAAAAGGGTGTGCAAAGTCTTAAAGATTGTTTTATTTAAAAAGTAGCCACAGCCTCTGCAGAAAAGCCTGTTCCCTGCCTACATGCTGCAGAGTGGGACCTTTACTCCCCTGATGAGTCAGAGTCAGAGCTCTCCAATTAGCAGGGGCATATGCTTGCTTTGCCTATTCCAAAAGGTATAGGGCTGACTCAGCAGGAGGCTTGTCAGACCAAAGCAAATAGACCACTTCTCCTCCACAACCAGCCAGGATCATTATCCACAATGTGCTGGCAGGGCACAAGTTTTTTTACTTAGGCTGTTGCTGCTTTATTAGAAGAGGAGGAAAGGTTGTTGCTCACTTATAGTAAACAAAGTGCAGAAAGTCATAGTGATCAGTTTTCAGCTTACTGATGTCAGATGACTCAGAATAGTGGAAGAGGAACTTTTGCTGTGGAATTCTTGAAATAACTGTTTGCTGTGAGTCAAGCCATTTTGCTTAGAACTTTCTTAAAAAAAAAAAAAACTGTTAATTTCACTTTAGGTCTCATTCACATGGGTGTATCTATCTGTGTCGCTGTGTGAAGGACTGTCTTTGCCCGCATGGGATGTACAGGTGTTCTTGGCATCCATCTGCAGGAATTTATGTCTATTGAGATGCAGCAGCTGCACAGACACAGTCACAGGGCCCAATTTGGCAGCCATGCAGATGTGAATGAATGTTCCTGGATGCACATAGAGTTACTAAGTACATACAGTATGTGCACAGCAATCATTCTGTAATATACGTAGAAGATGTTTAAAAGCTTTATTTGCCTATTTTTGTTATTGAAGAAAATGTACTGAACCCCAAACAATCTGGGAAAAAAAGGCAACTTCAAATAAAGAAACATACTTCTAGCAGTATACCTACTGTATATGTGAAACCGTTACCTGGAATAGGTAGTGGAACAGCGGGAACAAGCTCTGGTGTCTGCAGGTGGTTTCCACGGTAGACATACCACTCATTAACCACAGGAGATGTATCCGGTGAGCCTAATAACAAAAAAAAAACCGAAAACGTTATAACATTGCAGGTATTTAACATCTTTCACTACAAACTAATATTTCACAGACATTTCGAATATATGTTCATCCTCTACAGTGGGATCCCTGGGACCTGTGCTGCTAGGGTTTTAGGAGAAGAGAAAGTCTCTAAGCCATCTGACAAGACAGGCAGTAGTAATCTCCTGTCAGTAATGTTCTTGTCTCACCAAAGACAGGAACAGCACCCTCCACCACCTGCCCCATGGGAAAAAAAACCCTGAGGGCCCGTTCACGTCTGTCCTGTTGTACAGCAGAAAGGTGCATTTTTAGGCTCCTTTTACACTGGCTTTGCAATCAGGTCCACCTGTCAGTTTTTTAGGCAGATCTGACCGGACCCTCCATTAACCCCTGTGGAGCGGTGGATGTCAGCGGTAACATGTCTGCGGACATCAGTCGCTATCCAATCCGGTCTGCCAAATCCAGACCGATGGTGGACCTTTTTTTCATCCCCCTGGCGGATCGGATAAACACAGACAGGCGGTTTGTTTTCACCTGATTTCTCCATAGGGGGCAGTGGGACTGTGTCTGTTTCTGCACAGTAAGCAGACAGGGACCTGTCATCCACCTGCTCAGCGGGGATCAGTGGAGATCAGCGGAGCTTTTCCCCCCTTTTTTTAAAGGAACTAAAAAAATGCAAATAAAACGTTAACGCTACTAAAATATAAATATATAAAATAAAACTACTACTATTACCAGCGATTTTAATCCAGCATTTTTTTAGCTTAGAAAAAATGCTACTGTGCATGTAACATGCTGGTAGGTTAATTGGATCCTGTATAAAATCGGCCCTACTATGTATGTATAAATGTGAGTTAGAGACCTTAGATTGTAAGCTCCTTGAGGGCAGGGACTGATGTGAATGTGCAATGTATATGTAAAAAGCGCTGCGTAAATTGACAGCGCTATATAAGAACCTGAAATAAATAATAAAATAAATGTAACCTAAAGTTTTTTAAAGCTCCTAGAAGCTGTTACTAACATTTATATCTGCTCCTAGAAGCTAAAAATAGTGGTATTCTTTGTGTCCATGCACACCAATTTAGGCTATTAGCATTTTTTGAGCTTTAGCGTCTAGGGGTAGAAAAAAAAGTTGTTTTTGTAGAGTTTCTTGGAGCGTTTTTCCAGCACAAACACTCCTAAATGCTGCTAAATGGTCCTAAACACTACTAATAGCATTTTTTGAGCTTCTTTTCCCCTTTTTTAAAAAGAAACTGCAAAAATGCTACTACAAAAAGCTATTACCAGCGTTTTTTATCGGAGCATTTTGTAGCTTAAAAGAAATGCTACTGTGGATGGAGCCTAACTAGGAACCCCATTCATTCCTATTTGGCTAATTCTGATCAGTGTGCTAAAGCTTAGAGGTTTTTTTGCATATCGGACAAGAAACATTTTGATTTACTAAAGGCAAATATACTGTGCACTGCAATTGTACTTTATGTGCATTTCCTCTAGATCTTTGGGGAAGCTCTGCTGGTTTTTTTATCATCCAATCATGTACAAACAAAAATGCTGTTTTTTTTATTTTCCTTGCATATGATTGAGTACCGTATTTTTCGGACTATAAGGCGCACTGAAAATCCTAAAATTTGATCAAAAACCAGCAGTGCGCCTTATAATCCGGTGCGCCTTATATAGGAGTACTGAAGCGATCTCAAAACAATTTCTGTTTCACATTGATTGATGAACTCCGATACGGAGGATGCAGAGTTTGAAGGTTTCATGGAAGATGAATAGAGCCGACTGTAATATAAAGCCGTTTAAAAATTTAATAAAAGTGAGTGATTTTTCTCTGTTTTTTTTTTTAGTGTTTTGATTCTTTTTAGGCTGCGTTTAAAGGCTACGCTGATCCATGAAAAATGTTTGCAAATTGAGCACCTGCCAGTAAACCCCGTGCGGATCAACGTTGCACAAAAAAAGTGTGCCTTATAATCCGGGTCGCCTTAAATATGAAAATAGTTTGAAAATTTACTGTTAACTGATACTGCGCCTTATAATCCGATGCGCCTTATGGTCCGAAAAATAAGGCATTGTTTGCAACGTGAAGCATTTTACCTCATTTACTAAGCTCTGGAGCAAGCACACTTGCAGTGCACAGTATATTTGTCTTTAGCCCATTGTGTATAAACATGAAATGGTAGAGAATTGGTTTCATATAATAAGTAAAAGCAATATGAAACATTTACCATATCGTCTTAAAAAAAAAAAATTGTAATGTAAAAAAATGGGAAATATAGTTCCATATGTCGCGTCAAAGCTGAAGTGATAGTTTAAAAAAAAAAAAGGGTGGAGGGGATAAAGGAAAGGCGATAAGAAAAAAAAAAAAAAAAAGGGGGGGGGGTAGAGATTGTACCAGACATTGATTTCTCCAGGAAAACTAAGTCTAATATTAATAATTTACAAGAAATCTAAAGGAATTTAATGAGAGAACAATACAGACAAAAGCTATCAATCTATGGCAGGCATGTCCAACCTGTGGCCCGGAACCCCAGGCAATGCGGCCCACTGCCCCCTGACAATTTTTGTTTTGCTGGGGAGGAAGGAAGTTGGGTCGGGGGCATGTCCACAGCGGCTTTCAACTAACAGTAGGCAGAGGCTGCCTCAGAGGGGAGGCGGGGGGGGGGGTGGGGGGGTGAGGCGAGCATGTGCAGTGTTTCTGACTCCTACCACCATGACCGCCACTTCTTCAACTCACTGAAGTGGTCATGGTGGTTAGAGTGTTCCATTAATATCTCTCAGAAGAAGTAAACCTCTGTATACTGATTCCATTTCATTTGATCATCCTCTAGTTGTGTTAAATTAGTGCGGGGGGGGGGGGGTGCGGCGGCACGGGAAGGGCATGGCGGCATTTTATTACTTATATACCTTAACTATAGTATATATTTTATATGCGGCCCAAGAAAATTTCTCTACACTCAATGTGGCCCAGAGAAGCCAAAAGATTGGACACCCATGATCTATGGGTTCCCCATCAACTGTGAAGCATCATTTGTTTGTATTCAGTAGAGGTGGAAAAGTCCAACCAATGAGACCAGATTTTTAGAAAATCCATTATGGGTCCCTTTAAAAGAGCTAGTAAGGTCTTCCATTTTTCTGGTGTCCTTAATGCGGAGGAGCCATTGTCAAATCATGGGTTGAGAAGAAGATTTCCAGAGGGCCAGGATGCAGGAGTATGCTGCAATGACCAAATGATTTTATGATGGAGAAGGAAAAAAACTGGGTTTCGAGGGATATTTTGGTCGGTGAATTGTTTATCAAAATGTATGTGTTTTAGCACTTCTACGCTATAGAGAAACCCTATTTTTTTATGCAGCAATTAGCACGATACATGCAAAAAGTGCATTTAAAATGCATATAAACCGATACAGTAATATGGAACTAAAAATGCACACTGAAGGTGTGAAAGGGCCCGAAGGAGGTGTGTTCCAGTTGGTCTTTTAAATAAAGTAGTAGGGATCATACTTCTCCAAAGTTACGATTTTTTTTTTTATACACAAAGTTACATGGGCAAATATGTTTTTATTTAGGTTACCCTTCACACTACTGCATTGTGGTAAGACATGTAGAGTGTGTCTAATGTGCCATTTATTCTGAACCCACCTTGTTGATGGACATGCGTTACAGCACAGCTCAACCTTTCATTATACCCACACCCTATATGTAGTGCACAGTAGAGATTGACTGATTATCGGCAACACAGATATATCGGGGGCCGATATGCACTTTCCCTGATATATCGGAATCGGCCCCTGAGGTTACCGATATTGCCGATATTTAGGGAAAGTGCATGTCCTGGGGTGATGCCTGCAGCTAGAGGCATCACCCTGGTACCGGTGTCCATAGCCGAAGGTCGGCTGACTTGTAATGACAACTGATGTGGCTGAGAAGCTGCTCGGCTGTCATTACGGCTCACCCGGGTCTCCCGTCCCACCGGGAGACCCGGGCATCCTACCTCCACCACCGACGCCGAAGAGAAGACCCGGTGTAGCATGAAGATGTGTCCCTGTGAAAGCTGGTATCCCTGGCGCAAGTGCGCGTGCGCCGATCTCCACGTAAAAAAACAGGAAGTGATATCATGACATCACTTCCGGGTACTCTGCGCCAAATTCAAAAAACTGACAGCATTCAAAACAGCCAAACTTGGCGTTTTGAATGCTTTTCAGTGCCGAGGAGGGGTTTGGGATCTTTTAGACACCCAGATCCCTCCACAAGGAGTACCTTTAATAAAAAAAAAAACATTTTTTTACAAGTCCGAAAATATCGGCCGATACCGGAGACTAAATAGATAGATACAGATATCCGATGACCAAAATATCAATATTGGTATCGGCATTAAAAAAACTATATTGGTCGATCACTAGTGCACAGTCACAGTCTCTCTTCCATAGCTTAGAGCATACGAACTAAAATATTGACTGGCACTCAAGCATCTCCTTCCCTGATGTTTTTTAGTGAAAATGCCACTTGTACATACAGGACAGCTGCTAGTAAGTGGCATTTTCAATAAAGACTCACCAAAGGTGATGCTTGAGTGCCAGTAAATATTTTGGTTTATCAGCCCATTCAAATAAATGGGCTACCTTAACACGCATATGCTAATGCCCCGCAATATTGTGAATGGGCCCTAAATTAGCATATGTATTTCCCTTTCATACAGGTAGTGTTTATTTTCACCACATACACTATGAAAGGATTCTTTTTCAGTTTGGAAAGGGAAAGAACGCTTAAAGCAATGCTCTCGTAAACATGAGCGATTCAAGCCAAGAAAATAATGAAGCAACAAATATGCAGAAGTTACATTGAGTGAAACCTGTATATGGAAATAATCAGTAGATCCAGAGGTATAGGCAGTTGACATTATACGTAAATCTTCACTTCCTGTAAAAGTCAGGTCCCACCCTTAACCACTTACCATGCCTTCTTTTTAGTCAATAAGGCCACCCAATAAATAAATGCCCCCTTTACATTTCTCTGGGCCGTTGCAGTGCTTTTACATGCAAACATTACCGTGCCTTTGCATTTAAGTGATATTAAAGCTAAAAACGAAAGTTTTTTTTTTTTTTTCTAAAATAACAAACATATTATACTTACCTGCTCTATGCAGTTGGTTTTGCACAGAGCAGCCCGGGTCCTCCTCTTTCAGGGTCCCACGCAGTTTGCTGTGGGTGGTACCCAAGCAGGCACACTCCTGACCTGTGACTCTGTGTGTCCATTCACTGCTGCCAAAAGCCAATCAGGAGTGCAAGTCCCCAGAGAGGACATCGCTGGATCGAGAGGGGACTCAGGTAAGTATTAGGTGGGCTGGAGGGGCTGCTGCACACAGAAAATGCATGAAGGTAAAAAACCTTGTGCCTTTACAACCACTTTAAGGCAGCACATTCATTATCAAAATCCAGCAAACGCACAGCTACACCCCCAAAATAAGGCATGCCCCTTTCTTTTTAGCACATTGCCCCACAACACCCAATGTGCATGTTGTAGTCCATTGCAGCCCACAGACCTTTCACCAATTAAAAAAAATTGTTGCATCTTGAAATTAAAAATGTGACAAAGATGACCCAGGACGGTTAAGCAGTTAGAATCCTATATCAGACAAGAATGGGGCAACATTTCGAATACTCCAGTAACTGGTCTCCTCAGTTCCCACATAGATCAAAGAAGAATCCTGCCCAGGGATTCAACATGTTTCATAACCGCCTCTCTCCCTGCAGGCTATGCAGGCAGACAGGGGAAAGGATCACATACACTCCAAGCTGGGGTCTGTTCCACAGTGGACCTCACAGAGCACTGTCAGCATATGTAGGCGCTGTCAAGCTTCCTGGGTTGCCATGACCACATGTGTTTCGGGGGCATGCCCCCCTACTCAGGTCTGAAGTCATGGCAAACCAGGATCCTTTCCCCATCTGCCGGCACATGCTGTTATGAAACATGCTGTATCCCTCTCCAGGATTCTTATGTAATTTATGTGGAATGTTTAAAGGTGCACACCTGATCTGGTTAATGGAAGTGTATTTGATTTATTTATCTTTTTACCTTTGTTCTCTTATGTTCAAAATTATGTTATACATCTCAGGAATCTTAATGAGCATTTTTTTCTTTCATCTGGAAGAGGGGAGGAGGGGCTTTCTCAGCTAAGCACACCCTCCTGCCTGCAAGCCTGGGCTAAGGGTAAATGGATTCCAGGAAGTAAATGCTACATGAATCATCTGCCCTTTTTCAAGATGGTTGCAGCCAGAAATGCTAGGTGTTTTTCAAAGTGATTTCTGAACAAACCAAAGCATAGAGACATAGTTTGTAGGTGCTCAGCTACAGTTAAGTTCTGCTTTAATATCTAAGACACAATACCACACCTTTTAAACACAAGCACTTATGACTACAAGGATTGGTTACATTTAGGGCGGGCCCTACCATGGGTCCCGCTGGGTCCATTGAACCCAGGCAGCAGTTGGAGAGGGGCGGCAAATTGACACCCAAGATTTCTTTTCCAGCAGTTTTGTGTGTCACCTAAGGGCGGCTGCTCTGTTGCCCTATAAAAAGGCTGCCCTGTCCTCAACACGCATACTCATAGTTGCTGGGCGCTGTTAAACACCCAAGCACACATGAAGAGGTCAGGTGTGTGTGCTGCTGAGGGCGGGGTACCCACAGGAGGCAGAGAGCAATAAAAGATCCCTTCCCCATCAGCTCGGCCAATAACCGATGTTCAGGCACAGCTCACAAGGCTTACATTTCTATTGGATGAAACTTGAGTAGGGGGTCCAGCCAACCTCTTGCCCGGCCCCCCTTTTCTGCTCTGGTGAATGCTTGAGGTAAGGCACTGAAAACTGGGAGCACTGGGGGATAGCAACAAGTTAGTTCTGTTTGACAGGACACAAAGGGTGTCCATCATTTTTTCTAGTAGTGACTGTTGATCTGCTGGATAGCCAAATGTTGCATAACCTGCCATGCTAAAAAATCCCTGTACAGCCCAAGCTTGCCATTATACTACCCTAGCCTGCCTCTATACTACCCTAGCCTGCCCCTATACTGCCCTAACCTGTCTATATAGTACCCTAGCTGGTCCATATACTACCCTAGTCTGCTGCTATACTGCTCAAGCCTGTCCATTTACTGCCCTAGCCTGCCCCTATACTGCCCTAGCCTGCCCCTATACTGCCCTAGCCTGCCCCTATACTGCCCTAGCCTGCCCCTATACTGCCCTAGCCTGCCCCTATACTCCCGTATCCCAGTGACATATCCTCCATGGGTGCAACGTGTTCACTGCACACAGGCCCTGAGGGGTGGGGGGCCCACTGTGCTGACACACATTGCACCCATGGATGCCCTAGGGCACCAGGATGGGGGAGCGGTAACATGGTGGTATGTCATAAAGTTTTGCATATAGACAAGCTGCTGTTGCATGTAAATATGACTTCCTGATAAATTCAATATTAGTTTTAATTATCATAATATAAAATAATGGATGTGAGGCCTTTTGTTGGGCGTGATTTTTTTTTTTAGACCCAGGCAGCACAATGTCTTGGGCCAGCCCTGGTTACATTGCTAATGAATAACGAGTAAGGATTTAATCAGGATTTACAAAAGCAACAAAAATGGAATAGGGAATGGTTTGCAAATTAGGCCACAAAAACGAAAGAATTACTGGAGCAGGAACAGGGCAAATCAAACTTTAATATAAGAGTGGTCTTTATGGCTTCTTGTAGTAAACACATAAAAAATGTGACATCATTGAAACTTGGCAACACTAAACTATGAGAGGAAAAGAGAATGAAGTTAATTGATTAGCACAATGAAACATGTGGTGGCTTCCCAGTACAAGAATCACGCCTTTATGTACTAAAAATGTGAAGCATTTATTACTTGTTATGCTGGCCATCGACAAGATAATTCTCTAGCTTACTGTAGGCAATTTTTTGAGCAATGGTTTGTAGATTGTTGCGAATTAGCAAAACTGAATACAGGTAGCAGCACTACAAAAGAATAATAATTTACAGGCACATTGACAATTATTAATATGTAGGAGTAGGTGAGCTAAGGCCTTGCTGGTAATAATGGGACTTGTTTTAAATTATATGTAATGAAAAAGAGAGACCGTTATTTCTTCCAAAAGGTGTCAACTTTACCTGAGCAGTAGGCCTAAGCTCTGTTACATTGGGAAAGGGAAAGCTTACCTTACCTTGTGCTGACTTTGATTATTGTAAAGTCGAAACTTTCACAGGCCCTTCAAGGGACTGCAGAAGTGGATAGGGAGTCTAAGAAGCACAGCCAAGATAGAAGAAGACATCCAATATAGCATGAAAATGGGAGGTTGGCATCAGTGCTGGGACAAAGTCATCCAGTGCCCAGGGGAAAAATGGGAAGCCCCGCCTTCCCCCCTCATCACTCCACCAATCCATGCTCCCTGTTGGATGGATAAGGGGCGGGGCCAATACATAAACTTTCACCAAAATGTTTGTGGCATGCAAATAAATAGTACCAATATTTGTGGTACACTGCAGCAAACTGAAAGGTCTAACATTGGTGCTCAAACATGGGACTCATTGTCAGATTATAATGAAACTGAAGGATTCCCCATCAAATGTGTGGATGGGTTAGTTGGGTTATTTTTTAATGTTCAACTCAAAAACAGACTCCTCTTTGGCCAGCTTGGTCTGCCTGTCAATTTTTCCATGAATCCCTATAGAAAGGCTGATGTAAATGGACGTACATCTGTTTACACACGCCTATCTCCGAATCCATCCAGGTCTGGAAAAAAAAAAGGAAAGACGACTACGTCCTCTTTCACTTTTCTGGAACTAAACGTGACACATCGGTGGTAGCTTGATGTAAACAGACACTGGAATCTTTTTACATTTGGCTGCCCTGAGAGCTCTCATGGGTCCCCCTGTGTCTGCTGCACAAACTGAACGGCACAGATGTAAAAAAAAAAAAAACTGGCATCCGTCCTGTTCAGCTTTAATTCAGCAAGGGCTGGGCTCATGCATTCCCCTGCTGGTTGTAATTTTGCCCCATTCTATATAAATAGATCATTAAGATTAATTTACACATGGGACTGGGGGCAGTAAAATAAGGTGGTCGAGTCATGGTTTTACCCCCCCCAAAGCCACCAACTGCTTGCCTGAACACTAAAAAAATAGCTGCTACCAGATGTACACATGGTGTGTCTATGATGGTATGCTTAACCACATGCCTACTGGCCACTTTCACCTCCTTCTTGCCCAGGCCAATTTTCAGCTTCCAGTGCTGTCACACTTCGAATGACAATTGCACAGTTATGCAACACTGTGCCCATATGACATTTTTATCATTTTTTTCAAACAGATAGAGCTTTCTTTTGGTGGTATTGAATCACCACTGGGTTTTTTATTTTTTTCTACACAAACTAAAAAATGAGCAAAAATTAAGTTTTTCTTAGCTTCTGGTATAACATTTTGCAAATAAGTAGTTTTTCTCCTTCGCTGATATACACTGAGGAGGCTGCACTGATGGGCACTAAAAGGCAGCACTGAAGGGCACCGATGAGCACTGATAGGTGCCACTGATTGGCAGCACTGAAGGGCAATGATGGGCAGCACTAATAAGGAGACACTGATTGGCAGCACTGATTGGTACTTTTGGGGCTGCACTGATGATCAGTGTCCTGATTATCAGTGTAGATGTCTCCTGTCACACTTCCCGACGCTCCTCTTCTCACGCTGTGACAGCCCATGAGGAAAGGAATGCCGATAACAGGCAAGTGTGTTGGACATAGCTGATCATGTGGTAAAAGGCTACTGTGATTGGCCCTTTACCCTGATCTGTGATCAGCTGTGTCCAAAGGATTAGTTCTGGGAGTACGTCAATAGATGTCCTCCCAGAACTGGATGACTGTGCTGTAGTTGTCATTCTGCTATAGCGCAGTTATGAACTGGCCAGAAAGAACAGGGATGCTGTTAGAAATCATGGGGCCCCCTACAGTCTTGATGCTTAGTGGGGAAAGGTGGGTCTTGGTGCTTCATGTGGGGAGATAAGGGGTCCTGGTGCTTAGTAGAGAGAGATGGGGGGTCTTGGTTCTTAGAGTGGGAGATAGGGGCCTTGTTGCTTAGTGGGGAAAGATGGGGCATCTTGGTATTTAGTGGGGAGATATGGGGGGGCCTTGGTGTTTAGTGGGGGGAGATGGGGGGTCCTGATATTTAGTGGGGAGAGATGGGGGTCTTGGTGCCTAGTGGGGAGAGATGGGGTGTCTTAGTGTTTTGTGGGGAGAGATGGGGGGTCTTGGTGCTTAGTGGGGGAGATGGGGGGTCCTAATGCTTATAATAATAAAGATAATGCAACGCTGGTAGTATGAAAATGTAAATAAATGAATACAAAAAATATGTTTAAAATAATCGAGACAATGAAGTCACTGTGCAAATTGTGAAAAAATATTACAAATATATATTAAAGTGCATTGTAACATAAACAATGAGTGATCATTAAAGTGCATGATGCTAACAAATATGATAATAAAATAAAGTCCATCCAGTTCAAAGAAAGTTGATAAAACGATCTCTGTAGCTTATGGAAAATCCACCAAAGTGCAAAGTGCAGAATCTCCTTAGATGTAATTTTAATAGTGTTATCACTGGTGTGTGTGACCACCACCGATGTGTAAGGTAAGGAGGGGGCTTACCAGAGAAATAGGACCCAATAGAGCTTACACTCTTTAGGTCACTCACGCATATAAAGATGGATAGTTGACTGTGTCTCTGACGCTGGAATACCTTCAGTACTCATGAACAACCCTCAAACACCTCTCATCAACCATGTTTAAAAATCAATGGATGTCCTCTTGGGATCACAACTGGGATGTCCTCCACATAAGCTCAATAAAGCAAAAACCTCACATAGTGTGTACCAATATAGGAACCATTTATTATAAAAGTAGGAACACTTCCAGTATCCAATAAGAAAAAGCGCTTGTAAGTAGTATGTAGAATCCTGGACAAAGTAAAGGCAAGACCTGTAGCAAGACCCGACGCATTTTGTCTCATAAGACATCATCTGGGGTGTCAAGCTACTGGTGCTGCTGGAATAAATATCTTTCGGGGGGGGGGGGGCTCCCACAATTAGACTAAATTGTAACACCTGAATTTGGCGCTGTCGTGTGCTTACCAACACTTCCTGTGTGTATCAAGATGGCGGCGGTGGATGCTCTCCAAACCTCATTTTGGAGAACATAGGAAGTTAACACTGGCTGTAGGCATGCTTTCCAAACCTCTCAATCAGTCACAATAAGGGACAACAGAGAGGAGGCGCAAGCCAAACCTCGTTATGGGAGCGATAGAAAATGGACATGACTAATCCATCCGCACTATTGGCTCCAAAGCAGCCCGACCCATCTTTTAGTAAGGGCAAAAATAGCACCAGTGACTGGCAATTAGACCGGTTAAGATAAATAAATGAACAGATCAAAGAACAAGAAAATATATATGAATTCTAAACTCCTAGAAAGAGTATGTGAATATATGTCGTAATTAAAATCTACATCTGTTTAGTGAAAATAATGTCCATTGTGAAAACGACACCCGAAAGGTACTTAACATCAAATGGACATAAAAAGCTACAAATTCAAACAAAAGATTCAAAAATAAAATATAATAATTACATAAGAGTATAAAAGTATTTGGAGCATGTTAAATGAATGAAAAATAAAAAATGAATTATAAAAACATTCCTAACCTTGTACTATCAGATATGTGAGAATAGAACCAAAATGGTTGGTTTGATATATGGAGGGATAACAATGCCTAAAATTACCCATTATTTTTTAAGGCATTGATGTCCCATTCTATGTTTAACCCATATGGGGAATGGGACTGTAATTCGTAAATCCAAAAAGTTTCAAGACGTGAAACCCCTCTAATTCTGGCTCCTCCTCTCTATGGGGGCCACATAACGATCAATTATGGTAAATTCTGTACCTCATGGGTCTTTGTTGTGGCATTTCCAGTAATGTCTGGAAACATTATTCTTTATGTTTGCAATGTGTTCATTCATCCTAACGTTATAAGAAAGAATGGTTCTACCAACATACTATTTCTTGCATGGGCAGGTCAACAAATAAACTACACCTTTGGTTGAACAGGTATGAAACTGCTTAATGGGGTATGTATGGTTGGTAACAGTTGATGTAAAATTTTGTGTTTTAAATCTCCCTCTCGTGTTGTGTAGACATGTATTGCTTTTTTTGCATGGATAATAGCCTGTTATTCGATGGAAAAAAAGACGGTCTAACCGGGGGATTGGGGACGTTGGGAGAAATTCTATTTTCCAATGACGGTACTTGGCTCTATTTGGTAAAAGTGGACCCAGAATGCGATCATTTTTCAAAACATCCCAATGTCTATTAATTATTTGTTGTATGTGTCTGTGTTGAATAGAGTAGGAAGTAAAAAAGGCCCATTTATAACCTTCATCATCCCTATTTTTTACTCTCGTCGTCAAAAAGGACCGCCTATCAACATTAGGGGATTAATGATTTCCTGATCTACTTTAATTGGATCATACCCTTTAACTAAAAACATTCCTTTCAAAGTTTGACACGGTTGTAAAAAGATTGGATTGTCGGAGCAATTCCATCTTAGATGCATGAATTGACTTCAGGGGACCGGCTACAACCAAGTTTTATGATGGCAACTTTCTACTGAAATGAAACTATTGCGGTCTGTGGGTTTCAAATACGTTTTAAATGAAAAACACAGCTCCTTCATCTCTATCTCCAAATCTAGAAAGTGAATTTTATGATGGCTCATAAGTTAGAACTATGGCCTAATGCTTAGAGGGGAGAGATGGGGGTCTTGGTGGTTAATGGGGGACATGGGGGGTCTTGGTGCTTAGTGGGGAGAGATGGGGGTCCTGGTGCTTAGTGGGGGAGATGGGGTGTCCTGGTTCTTAGTGGAGAGAGATGGGAGGTCCTGGTGTCTAGTGGGGGAGATGGGGGTCCTGGTGCTTAGTGTGGGAGATGGGGGGTCCTGTTTCTTAGTGGAGAGATGGTGGTGGGCCTTGGTGCTTAGTAGAGAGAGATGGGGGGTCCTGGTTCTTGGTGGAGAGAGATGGGGGTCCTGGTTCTTAGTGGAGAGATATGGGGGGTCTTGGTGTCTAGTGAGGGAGATGGAGGTCCTGATGCTTAGTAGGGTAGGGTAACCAGACGTGCACTAGGGTGAGAGTGTCCTCATTACACATTTCCGGGGACAGTGTCCTCATTACTGTTCCCGAACTGTGTCTGTCCCCCCGGATTCGTACCTGTTTTTTCAGCCCTGGGCGGGCAGTTTCCTGGTGGGCGGGGGTGCTGTCAGTCTCACAGTGTGAGACACACTCCTTCATGTCTTTGCCCTCTCTCAGCATCTCGCCCCTCTCCTCCTACTTCTGCTACCTCCTCCCATCTCTATCTGTGCAGTGGCAATACATAGGGGAGATGGGAGAGAGAGAACAGAGCACAGTGTTCCTCCCTCCTCTTCCCTCCTGGATGATGTATGACAAGCAGTGCAAGGAATTATGGGCAATGTAGTCCAGACGGGCGGGATTGCCTTGATGAATTGAGTTTACAGACTAGGAATATAATGGCCACATGCCAGGAGGAGGTGAGTTTCTGTTTTAAAATTCTGCAAAAAGTTTTTTTTTTCTCCTTCACTGATGAACAATGATAGGGATAGAAATAGATAAAACTTTTATTTGCACATTCTTTGTTATTTATATATTTAATATAGGCTATGTCATTGTATGTTTAGCACTGTTTTAATCTTTATATTAATTTAGCAGCGCTATGACATAGTTTTATCTATTTCTATCGTGTAGATGTGGGAACATATTTAGGTGGTAGCAGCAGCTCTTATAGATATATCACTGTTGGTTTTTAAGGGTAGCGCACAATTATTTTTGTCTTTCTTAGAATGATAGGGATAGGCTGCACTGATGAGGCTTCACTGATGGGCACTGATAAGCTGCACTGATGGGCACTGATGAGGCTGCACTGATGAGGTGGCACTGATAGGCTGCACTGATGAGGTGGCACTGATGAGGCATCACTGATGGAGACAGATGGATGACACTAATGGGCACTGATAGGCAGTACTGATGAGGAGGCACTGATGGGCAATGATGAGGTGGCACTGATGAGGCTGCACTGATGGGCACCGATAGGCTGCACTGATGGGCACTTATAGGTGGCACCAATGGGCACTGATAGGCGACACTGATAAGCTGCACTAATGGGCAGCACTGATGGGCCTGCATTGATCACAGGCTGTGACAGCAAGTGAGCAAAGTACTGCCGATAACCAGCAAGTCTGTTTACATTTGATCAGCTGTGATTGGACACAGCTGATCACATGGTAAAGGGCCACTGTGATTGACACTTTACCATGATCTGTGGGCACAGTGGTCGCTAACCACACCAGATGTGCACCCCAGTGGGCACTCGGGGGGCGTAGATCTGGGGGGACATCCATGGATCACCTCCTGAAACAACAGAGCTGCGATGTAGCCGTATTTCGCTTAAGGGGGGTTATAAAGTGGTTAAAGGAGCAGTTTGCCACACGATCCTGTCACGTCACAATCAGGTGTATGTGTGTTTGAGCTTTAGGGCGTAGATCTAGGGGGACATCCATGGATCACCTCCTGAAACAACAGCGCTGCGATGTAGCCGTATTTCGCTATAGGGGGGTTATAAAGTGGTTAAAGGAGCAGTTTGCCACACGATCCTGTCACGTCACAATCAGGTGTATGTGTTTGAGCTTTGGGGTGGTGCACACCCTAATGCAATGAGCTGAGCCCACCTATGGATGGCAATGTAAAGTAAGAGGATAAGGAGAGAAGTTAGAAGAGAGTAGGAGAGAAGAGTCATCATGAGGATGACTGTAAGGAAGATAATGGAGATAATGGAAGGAGAGTAAGAAAGTGATGGCGAGGATGGTGATAAAGAGAGTCATGGACAGTAATGGGAATAATAATGGATGGTGAAGAGAGAGATGGCAGGAAACTTGTACCATAATGGTAGGGAAATATGCTTATAAAATACTTTACTATTTGCCAATTAAAAAAATGTGTCCCGAATTTAATTTTGAAAACCTGGTTACCTTATACAGTCAGGCCCATAAATATTGGGACATTGACACAATTCTAATCTTTTAGGCTCGATACACCACCACAATGGATTTGAAATGAAACAAGATGTTCTTTAACTGCAGACTTTTAGCTTTAATTTGAGGGTATTTATATCCATATCAAGTGAACGGTGTAGGAATTAGAACAGTTTGTATATGTGCCTCCCACTTTTTAAGGGACCAAATGTAATGGGACAGATTAACAATCATAAATCAAACTTTCACTTTTTAATACTTGGTTGCAAATCCTTTGCAGTCAATTACAGCCTGAAGTCTGGAATGCATAGACATCACCAGATGCTGGGTTTCATCCCTGGTGATGCTCTGCCAGGCCTCTACTGCAACTGTCTTCAGTTCCTGCTTGTTCTTGGGGCATTTTCCCTTCAGTTTTGTCTTCAGCAAGTGAAATGCATGCTCAATTGGATTCAGGTCAGGTGATTGACTTGGCCATTGCAAAACATTCCACTTCTTTCCCCTAAAAAACTCTTTGGTTCCTTTCGCAGTGTGCTTCGGGTCATTGTCCATCTGTACTGTGAAGCACCGTCCAATGAGTTCTGAAGCATTTGGCTGAATATGCACAGATAATATTGCCCGAAACACTTCAGAATTGATCCTGCTGCTTTTGTCAGCAGTCACATCATCAATAAATACAAGAGAAGCAGTTCCATTGGCAGCCATACATGCCCACGCCATGACACTACCACCACCATGCTTCACTGATGAGGTGGTATGCTTTGGATCATGAGCAGTTCCTTTCCTTCTCCATACTCTTCTCTTCCCATCACTCTGGTACAAGTTGATCTTGGTCTCATCTGTCCATAGGATGTTGCTCCGGAACTGTGAAGGCTTTTTTAGATGTTGTTTGGCAAACTCTAATCTGGCCTTTCTGTTTTTGAGGCTCACCAATGGTTTACATCTTGTGGTGAACCCTCTGTATTCACTCTGGTGAAGTATTTTCTTGATTGTTGACTTTGACACACATACACCTACCTCCTGGAGAGTGTTCTTGATCTGGCCAACTGTTGTGAAGGGTGTTTTCTTCACCGGGAAAGAATTCTTCGGTCATCCACCACAAATGTTTTCCGTGTCTTTTGGTGTTGCTGAGCTCACCGGTGCATTCTTTCTTTTTAAGGATTTTCCAAACAGTTGATTTGGCCACACCTAATGTTTTTGCTATCTCTCTGATGGAATTGTTTTGTTTTTTCAGCCTAATGATGGCTTGCTTCACTGATAGTGACAGCTCTTTGGATCTCATATTGAGAGTTGACAGCAACAGATTCCAAATGCAAATAGCACACTTGAAATTAACTCTGGACCTTTTATCTGCTCCTTGTAAATGGGACAATGAGGGAATAACACACACCTGGCCATGGAACAGCTGAGCAGCCAATTGTCCCATTACTTTTGGTCCCTTAAAAAGTGGGAGGCACATATACAAACTGTTGTAATTCCTACACCTTTCACCTGATTTGGATGTAAATACCCTCAAATTAAAGCTGAAATTCTGCAGTTAAAGCACATTTTATTTGTTTCATTTCAAATCCATTATAGAGCCAAAAATATTAGAATCGTGTCTATGTCCCAATATTTATATACCTGACTGTAGTAAAGGTAGATTGGGGGCACTGCCAGTTAGTGGAGGAGGGGGAGGGGCACTGGTACTCAATACCTGGCTGCTTGATGCATCTGGAATCCTGTGGAAGATTCATCCCCTCTCAATTTTATTGTCTGCAGATTTTTCTTGTCTGAAGGGATGCCGGGATACCAGTGCAGTGATAGCTCAGATGATCTCACAAAGAGCCATAAGAAAACTTCCTTTACTAACTTCTCTGCCAAGCTCTGACTGATAACTCATCTGTTGCAGAGCCCAGCAGAGGAAGCCAGTGGTGGAAGTCTTCCTTTGCTACTGCTCTTTGTTTACTTGGCTGAGCTGTCACTGCAGTGACTTCCCCAGAATCCCTCCAGGCATGCCAGCCACAGGAGCAGTCATACCGCTGTCTTTAAATGTAAGAACCTGTTCTTGCTGCTAGTTAGAATCTTTAATATTTGCAAACAAAATAAATGTTTCCTATTTAGAATAACAAGCTGTTAGGTTAGTAAAACAACGATATCAGAACCGATTCAATCATACAGTTTGTAGTGTACATAGATTTGCAAAACAATGGGATAAAGGAATATTCCGGAAATTTGTTTTATCTCATGGTTACTGTGAAATTGTGTGAATGCATTAATGCAGTGCATGTTATCTTAGTTTGCAGAGCTTGGATTCATTGAATCTTTTTCAGGTGTAATTTACAAAAATGTAAATATTGCAGGATATACAGCCTTATGCTACTTAACAAAGCTCAATTTCATGCTGAATAAATTGAATTAATAATGTACCTTAAATATAAAACTATCTTTAGATAGATTTTTACTCCAAAAGCATTTTATTAAAATAAATTTGACAAAGATGAAAAAAAAAATCAGATTTAAACCCAAAAAAATATATCTTGTATTTTTCGGACTATAAGGCGCACTGAAAATCCTAAAATTTGATCAAAAACCAGCAGTGCGCCTTATAATCCGGTGCGCCTTATATATGAACCTTGAGTATTGAAGGGATCTCAAAACAATTTCTGTTTCACATTCATTAATGAACTCCGATACGGTGGATGAAGAGTTCGAAGGTTTCATGGAAGATGAATAGAGCCTACTGTAAAATAAAGCTGTTTAAAAGTTTAATAAAAGTGAGTGATTTTTCTCTGTATTTTTTTTAGTGTTTTGATTCTTTTTAGACTGCGTTTAAAGGCTACGCCGATCCATGAAAAATGTTTGCAAATTGAGCACCTGCCAGTAAACCCCGTGCGGATCAACGTTGCACAAAAAAGTGTGCCTTATAATCCGGTGCGCCTTATACAGTGCCTTGCGAAAGTATTCAACCCCCTTGAACTTTGCGACCTTTTGCCACATTTCATGCTTCAAACAAAGATATAAAACTGTAATATTTTGTGAAGAATCAACAACAAGTGGGGCACAATCATGAAGTGGAACGAAATGTATTGAATATTTCAAACTTTTTTAACAAATAAAAAACTGAAATATTGGGCGTGCAAAATTATTCAGCCCCCTTAAGTTAATACTTTGTAACGCCACCTTTTGCTGCGATTACAGCTGTAAGTCGCTTGGGGTATGTCTCTATCAGTTTTGCACATCGAGAGACTGACATTTTTGCCCATTTCTCCTTGCAAAACAGCTCAAGCTCAGTGAGGTTGGATGGAGAGCATTTGTGAACAGCAGTTTTCAGTTCTTTCCACAGATTCTCGATTGGATTCAGGTCTGGACTTTGACTTGGCCATTCTAACACCTGGATATGTTTATTTGTGAACCATTCCATTGTAGATTTTGCTTTATGTTTTGGATCATTGTCTTGTTGGAAGACACATCTCCATCCCAGTCTCAAGTCTTTTGCAGACTCCATCAGGTTTTCTTCCAGAATGGTCCTGTATTTGGCTCCATCCAACTTCCCATCAATTTTAACCATCTTCCCTGTGAAGAAAAGCAGGCCAAAACCATGATGCTGCCACCACCATGTTTGACAGTGGGGATGGTGTGTTCACGGTGATGAGCTGTGTTGCTTTTACGATAAACATAACGTTTTACATTGTTTTACAAAGTTCGATTTTGGTTTCATCTGACCAGAGCACCTTCTTCCACATGTTTGGTGTGTCTCCCAGGTGGCTTGTGGCAAACTTTAAACAACACTTTTTATGGATTTCTTTAAGAAATGGCTTTCTTCTTGCCACTCTTCCATAAAGGCCAGATTTGTGCAGTATACGACTGATTGTTGTCCTATGGACAGAGTCTCCCACCTCAGCTGTAGATCTCTGCAGTTCATCCAGAGTGATCATGGGCCTCTTGGCTGCATCTCTGATCAGTCTTCTCCTTGTATGAGCTGAAAGTTTAGAGGGACGGCCAGGTCTTCGTAGATTTTCAGGGGTCTGATACTCCTTCCATTTCAATATTATCGCTTGCACAGTGCTCTTTGGGATGTTTAAAGCTTGGGAAATCTTTTTGTATCCAAAGATCAATGATCCAGAAGAAAAAAATTAAAATCTTACATAACACAAAAATATAACCCCACAGAAACCAAACAAAAAGTAAAATAAGAAAAGGAAAAAAAATATTGGGATTTTTGATCTACAATCCATTTCTCTGATATTCATTGACGGACACAGCTCCTGATCTTCTTAACCATTGGGTTATACTGCCCCCTAAAGGAGTAGGACACCAGGCAGAAAAAATGTCTGGCTACGCCTATGGGCGATCTCAGGGGGTATACTCCCTCTCTCTTCTATAGGTACTCAGTTTTGTTACAAGCAGTGTCAGAAGAATTACAACTCCACAGAGGGGTGGTGCTGTGTCCGTCAATGAACATCAGAGAAATGGATTTTACAGTAAGTCAAAAAATCCCATTTTCTCTTTCGTTCACTGACGGACACAGCTCCTGATCTTCTTAACCATTGGGACATCCCAAAGCAGTGTTAAACATCAGGGGTGGGAACAGCAAAAAAGAAATTCCCAAGGCTAAACTATGTAGACTAAAACTACCAACCAGGTAAACAGGAGCTTAACCAAAACAACTGGAGCCCACCTGAAAAAAACAATACACCCTCAAAGAGGACCAAGTCCTCTAAACAGCAGCCTGAAAAACCTTGCAGGCAAAGAAAGCATCCGCAGATGCCAACACATCCACTTTATACAACTTTCTGAAAGTGTGTACCGAGGACCAGGTGGCCGCCTTGCAAACCTGCATCACGGACGCCTGATGACGGAAGGCCCAGGAGGCACTGAGCGCCCAAATAGAGTGGGACTTGACAAGGAAAGAAGGAACCTGACCCCTGATGGAATAGGCCTGAATCACCGTCTGTCTGATCCATCTGGAAATGGTTGCAGGGGAAGTGAGCGGACAACCCTTTCAGAGGCCCATCTGTGAGCACAAATCATGAGTCTGACTTACTAAAAGACTCCGTAGCTGCCTGGTACACCCTATTTGCTTGATCACATCCAAGGCATGCAAGGCAATTTCCTTCGGATATTTTGGCCTGGGACACAGGGAAGGCAACACAATGTCTTCATTCAAATGAAAATCAGGGGCAACCTTTGGAAGGAACAACGGACAGGGATGAAGAACCACCTTATCTCTGTGAACCACCAAGTAAGGTGAAAGACAGGATAACGCCGCCAATTCAGACACCCTGCGTGATAGCCACCAAAAAGGCCACCTTCTGGGACAGCGTAAGCAGGGGAATCTCCCAAAGATTCTCAAAAGGAGGCTTTTGGAGGACAGAGCACCAAATTGAGGTCCCAAGGCAGCAAAGGAGACTGCATTGGAGAGGCCAAATGTCTAACTCCCTGAAGAAAGTATGCACCAGGGAATGTGTGGCCAAGGGCCGTTAAAAGAAGACAGCTAAGGCCGAAACCTGGCCCTTGATAGTACTCAAGGCCAGTTTGTGCTCAACCCCTCATTGAAGGAAGGTCAAGATCCAAGCCACCGAAAAAGAGCGAGGATTGAACCCAAGAGACTCCATATTGTCAAGGTCTTACCATGCCCTCCTGTTGACAGCCATCTTGGACATGTGCAGACTGCTGCCTCTTATAAACTGATTGCATCATGACTTGCCTGCTGCCTGTGTGTTACACAGTAATGCTGCTGCATACCTGACTATATCACCTGATGGATTGCAGTTCTTGCGTTTGTGCTCCAAGGTGCATCTCTGCTAGTAGTCTCCTGTTCGCCGTGTTTCTCCTTGTATGACCTGGTTTGGCTGAACACTCTCCTGGCTCTCGACCCTGCATCGGCAGACGATTCGGCATAGGCAGACGACCCGATTCTGGACTCGACCCCGGCTTGGATGACTACCTGTTTCTGGACTTGACCACGGTTTGATCCAGGTTCTCACTTCCTCAATTTTGCTGTGCGTTTATTGTTGTTTGCTCCAATAAACTGCTTTATTTTACCTGCATCCCTGTGTGGTATGGTTTCTTGGTACCCTGACACATATCAGGGACTCTTTTGTTCCCCGGCTCAGCCGAATCTGATTGTCCAGAGACTGCAGATTATTGTCCCATTTGCCCAGAATCTCCCTTTGCAGGGACCTCGTATGGAACTGTGCAAATGGAACCGCCTCGAAGGTAGACACCATCAGGCCCAGTGCCCGCATGACAAATTGCAGCCTGCGGGTTCTGGAGTTTGTCCAGAGGAAGGAGCACTCTGGCTAAGGCCTAGTCAAAAGTCAGACCCAGATAGTCCAGCTTTGTGGACAGAACCAGAGCAGACTTCTGAAAATTTAGAATCCAGCTGAACTCTCTCGGAGTTCACATGGTGATCTCTAGGTTTTCCACCAGAGCAGTAGGAGACTCCGCTTACACGAGGAGGTCATTCAAGTAGCCCAGTACCATGATCTTCGTTGGCGTAAATGCTAGCACAGGGGCGAACACTTCTTGTGAAGACCCAAGGAGCAGAGGTGAGACCAGAGGGTAACGCCACAAATTGATAATGCTCCTCTCCCATGGCAAAGTGGAGGAAGTGCTGGCAACCGGCACATATTGGAATGTGACGGTAAGCATCCTTGATATCGATAGAAGCAAGAAAATCCCCCTGATGCAGGGATGCTTCCACTATGCTAATGGAATCTATTCTGAACTTCTGCATCCGCACAAAGCAGTTCAGTGCCTTGAGGTCTAGGATTGAACACACCTTGCCTTCCTTCCTTGGAACTATAAACAGGTTTGAGTAAAAACCTTGAAAACGTTCCAATGTTGGAATCAGACAATCACCCTCTAAAGTAACAGGTCTTGCACCGCCCATACAGACTCTGTAGGTGGTCTGGGGACAGGCGCAAGTTGGAAGGAAAGAACCTTGCTGGGGCGTAAGAGCGAAACTCGATCTTGTAGCCGAACCGTATGACTTTGTGGACCCACTTGTCTTGTACCAGGGAAGTCCACGGGTCCGGAAACCAGCGAAGACTTCCCCCCCACCCCTGATAAGGTTGAGGGCGCACCTTCATGCTGAAGAAGCCTAGTCCGCGGGTCTGGAGTGTTCCATTCCATCTGTGGTGGTATCTTTTAATGCGATTTTATATTCTTCTCGTCTGTGAGTATGCATTTGGCATTTTAATAAAACATTTTACACGGTGACCACGGGTAATGCACTAGGTGTTGCGCCTCCTTTTCTTTCTGTTATGTATCTCAGTTGGAGTTCTCCGTCTGAGAAAAGCAGCACGCCGGTCTTCCCCTTTGGAGTAAGCGATGGGCTGAATTGATTGTGCGGGTCTGGAGAAGCCCGCTCTTGACTTGCAAGACCAAGTTCACTTGGATCAAACAGAGGAGGCCCTAAAAGGCTTTGATCCCTTGTAATTCACCCCTGAGGGACGAAAAAACTTCTTATGAGCCGAGAAGGATGGCCCACGTCTATGACAAGGGTCTTTGCCTTTACTTGCCTGCGGAAAAAGGTACACTTCCCCCTGTGAGAACTTTAATGATATCATCCAGGGTAACTCCAAACAGGCGATCTCCTTGAAAAGGAAGATTAGTCAAGGCATTTTTAGAAGTCTGGTCCACAGACCAGCATTTGAGCCAAAAAATACACCGAAAGGACCACTGCTGAAACAGAGAGCCTAGGGACTAGGGGATCCGCGTCTAAAGAGATCACAGATAAACTGCAGCCTCTGGACCGATTGGTCTGCTAGCTCAGCAAAGGCAGGGGGGAGCTGCTCCCCCTCCAGGTCACGGCGTAAAAGCTTAGCCTACTCGGTAAGAGTTTGCGACACCAGTGCAATGGTAAATATCGGCCTCAGTGTCGAACCAGCCACAGTGTACATACTGTGGGCCACAGCCTTCACCCTTCCTGTCAGCCGGGTCCTTAAAAGCCAGGGACTCTTCAACCTGAATCATGGTTGCCTTTTTTTTAATCTGGAGACCAGAGGGTCCACCACCGGTGGAACAGTCCACTTTTTAAGAAGGGACTCCTCATAGGGGTACCGCATTGCAAATTGTTTAGGGACCACAGGGGGACGTTTTGGCCGTTCCCACTCTTTAGCGACAATTCTGTCAAAATATGCAGGGAAAGGAAACACCTTTGCCTCTCTGGACATCTTGTGAGTGCCAATGAGAACCGATGCCGCCCTCGCATCTTCAGCTGTGTCCTCCATTTTTAAGGTCTCACTCACAGATTCAATCAGTGCAGCTACCAGCGCCTTTTCGTGCGCAGGTAAAGCAGAGGAGGAATAGTCCCAGAGTGACCCACGTCAGAGGCGGCCGATTTAGATTCAGGATCTGAGGAGACAGATGGGGCAGAGGAAGGCAGGGGGGGGGGGGGGCTTTTTGCTAGCCTGTCGTCCAAAAACAACTTTCACCGGGACACAAATGACTCCAGGACCGCCGTCAGTTCATCAATAGATGGCTGGGACCCGGAGGGCCCCGCAGCCTCTGAGAGGGGATCAGGTGGGGAAATGTGCTCCAAAAACTACATGATTCTATAGGGGGACCCTACAAAAAAGGTGTATAAACACTGCTAAGGGACAACCCCACTACTCCGGCAGCACAGTAACAGAGCACCTAATTGATCCTCAGCAGAAAAAGAGGACCCCACCAGACTCACCACCCAGCAGAAACAGGCACCTGCAGCCACCAGGATAATCTGCACTCCACATGCGGCGATCCAGGAGTCAGCACCACGGGATGAGGAGGGGCTCCCACTGCCGAAATCGCGGCCCATAGGGCACCACTGTAATGGCTGTCACTGTTTTCAATGGCAAACCATCGCAAAATGGCCGCTGGACTATACAAACATGGCCACCGTGCATTGAGCACACAGGCAACAGCAGAATGGCGGCTCCATGCGGCACCAGGAGGGATCCCTAGGCCTCAGAAAGTGGGACAGGCAGGAAGGGGGGCCCCAGGCAGGAGCCCCAACAAGGTACAGGAGCCCCCACCAGGTACAGCTTCCCCCACCACAGCCAATTGCCCGGTCACAGGCAGCGCACACCCCCCCACCCCCGCCCCCATCGCCAGCACAGCACCCCAACACCAGGAGGTGGACCAGGCCACCCCCAACCCCAGCACAAGTGAAAGAGGGAGGGTGGGGGCAAGATGGCCCACCGGGACAACCATTGGGGGGTGCCTAACGGGAAGGAGGGGAACCGTGGGGTCCGACTGTCCCAAGGAGTGGCACAAATCCATCCCAAAACCTTCCAGGGGGAGAGGGGGGACAGTTACTTACCATACAAGGAACCAGGCGGGCACCGCTCCAGACAGAACCTCCTCTCCATTGAAGTGGGAGAGCTGGTGGCCAGGAGAAATGCTGTGACTCGGGCTGAGACCCGGTCGTATGCGACCTCGCAGAGCATTTAACTCGCAGGCCAGCCCCCCGTCTGCGCACGCTCACTGGCCAGACTGGGTGACCACTGGATGTAGATTATCTAGCCCGGTCCGGCAGTTGATTGTAGATCTCACAGGAAAAAAGACAGGAAGAAAAATCTATCTAAAGAAAAAATTGCCAGTACTAGAGATCCCAGAAAAGGAACTAGGTCCCCACTCCTGACTAGGCAGAAAAACACTGAGTACCTATAGCAGAGAGAGGGAATATACCCCCTGGGACTGACCATAGGCATAGCCAGACATTTATTCTGCCTAGTGTCCTATTCCTGTAGGGGGCAATATAACTCAATGGTTAAGAAGATCAGGAGCTGTGTCTGTCAATGAACGAAAGAGAAAATTAAAACATGTTTTTGTTATATTTATACACATACAAAACTTGGAAAAGTTAGAATGGTTAACTATTATATGTTAAATGTGGATTTTTATAATAAAGAATTGATATACTTTAACTTATGTGTGTGTACTATTGGAGGTATACTATTGAAGTCTTATACAAATTGTTTCTTTCTTGAATTAGTATATTACGGATGATGCCTCCTATGGTAAGGATATGTTGAATTTGAAATTCGCACACATATTGATTTCTGTTGAGATACCAAGCACCCAACTTTCTCCAGAGGCAATGGTGAGGCACGCTGACATCACCAGCACCTCCTGGAATTATCAGAAATCAAAGCAATTACTTTTATATTTTTTGTAAAAGGTTTTTTTTTTTTCCCCAAGCTACAGTATTTGTGTTTGGGGGTGGGAACTGACAGCAACGCAGACCATTTATTTTCATGAAAGCTACATTTTTTTGTAAAGTGATTTTTAAGTAAAGCCAGTTTTTTTCAGGACCTTCAGTGCTGTGACCACCACTCCTCATACATTAGAGGGGAAGAAAGGTTTACAACAATTGCTGGAAACATGACTGAAGTAAACTACAGAATAAAATTACCTTTGTATATGGCACTACCGAGTCCAACAAGAAAAAAAAAAAAGAGAGAGTACGTTTAGCATACAGTGTAAGGAATTGATGGCTGTGTTAAACTGATGAAAGATAAGAGTTTTTCAAGGGCGAAAGATTTATTTAACAATTCAACAGTCCTTTTGAAAACACAGTAAAAACGGTTTCCCATTTCTACAGACATAACAAGAAATCACTGATGTAAGTGCAAAAAAATGCACCTTTTAAAAAAACGGAAAAAAAAAAAAAAAACAATTATTTTAGCAATTTCCCTTAAGGCTTTTGTGTTGTGTGAGCCCTTCAGTGAGGACCTCACAAGGCATCCAGCTAGCTGAATTTATCTTCCAGATCACTACTGACTAAAAGAGATCTTTAAAAATACAACAGATCTTTTGTGCAGCATCATAAGAGATCCAATATTCAGCAATTCTTTAACCATTTCCGCTCCGGAAGATTTACCCCCTTCATGACCAGGTCATTTTGTGAGACACAGCACTGCATTATTTTAACTGACAATTGCATGCAAATGCGACACTGCACCTAAAAAAAATGTATGTCCTTTTTTTCCCCACAAATAGAGCTTCATTTTGGGAGTATTTGATCACCTATGTGTTTTTTATTTTTTGCGCTATGAACAAAACGACAATTTAAAAAATATATATATTTTTTACCTTCTGCTATAAAACATATCCAATAAGTTTTTTTTTTTTTAAATCTTTATAGGTATGCAGCAAAAAATTACAGCATGACATGGCAAACCATAGTCGATATCCGTTAATAGAAATTTTAAATAACAAGAACAGAGAATTTATAGATATCAATAAAGTACTAGACAAGGTTCCAGCACAACAATATAAGGTTGTCCATAAACCTCAAGCCATAGCCTCTACTAGCAAGTAATTCCTGCATTATCATGGAAAACATCTAGAAAAACATAAAATGACATGCCATACTAAAAGAAAGAGAAAAAAGGCACTAACTAGCATGTACGGAACCCATAGGGGGTGAGGAGCGGAACATGGGCATAACATGGTGAAGGGCCCCATACCAGCTGTACCTAGCTATCAGAGCATAAATGTCGTCCCTGCGAGCTAAACAGGTCTAGCACTTTTTATGGGGATTGCAGCGAGCACAGCACTCTCTCATAGGTGTATATGACTACATAAATTAAATCGTGCCGCGCAATATAAAGTGCTGCAGATATGTATATAAATGTGCAATATACAATAGATAATAAATAATGTAAATACAAATGATAACTGAACGATCAATAAATATGTTAAAAAGATTAAATGACAATCAATCATATGATTTAAAGTGCCAAGCGTGCCAATGTGATCAACATATAAATAGGTGAATGAATATATGGGATAAATATTATGAAATTGGTGAATAAATAATTTGATGTGCAAATGTATTATAAATAATAATGTCTTTTTTTAGCGTGACAAAAGTGCTGGTGACAATCTTCCGTGATCTAAATATTGCACTTCCCAAAAACTCTATATAAAGTCCACTTTGAAGTGACCAAATAGTGTATCCAGTAGTAGCTTCGGTAGTAAAACGTGCCTTCACCACAACACCCTATGTGACTGGGTCCTCACCTCCGCTCCTGCGACCTAGCGATTAAGCATAGATCTCACAGTGCAGTTTACCCTTTAAGGGTCGCCTTTCCTGGACTCACGGATGGTATACCAGCCCCTCAGGAGAGCGTCACACTCTGCATAACTTCCATTTAATGGGTGCTATAGTGCACCAAGCATGAAACAACCTCTGGTAATAGTCGCTGGTAACCGTATGTGATGGCAACAGGGTAGGAACCTTGCTAAAGAAGTTGAGGGTAAAGGTGATGGACTGGCCAAGCATGTCTCCAGACCTAAACCCTATCGAGCATCTGTGGGGCATCCTAAAATGGAAGGGGGAGGAGCACAAGGTCTCTAACATCCACCAGCTCCATGATGTCGTCATGGAGGAGTGGAAGAGAACTCCAGTGGCAGCCTGTGAAGCTCTGTAAACTCCATGCCCAAGAGGCTTAAGGCAGTGCTAGAAAATATAAGTGACCATACAAAATATTGACACTTTGGGTCCAATTCGGACATTTTCACTTAGGGGTGTACTCACTTTTGTTGCCAGCGGTTTAGACAATAATGGCTGTGTGTTAAGTTATTTTGAGGGGAAAGCAAATTTACACTGTTATACAAGCTGTACACTCACAGGGTGGTCAGCAAGTGGTAAAGGATCTCTGAACTCCAGGGACGTAATGCTTCCACGTTACACTACTTTTTGTCACATGAGGTTCTACTTATAGGGCACTATATATAAGATTGCCTATTTTAAAACAGCTTGCTCATCACAAATTTGCTGGGTAAGTACCATTTTTGCCCACTATTCTGATCTAGGTGAGTCTTGTTATTTTCAAAGAATAACTGTGTACTGAAAATAATAAGAATTTTCCACAATAAAAGTATCCACTGGACACTTGCCACAATACACTACAGGCATGCCACCTCTACGACAACAGTTTTGTCTAAATATCTTCCAGATGCATCAAAACAAACTATCAATATTGTACAGTATGATATTTTTCTAAAGCAGCTACAGCCTGAGTAGAAAAGCCTGTCCCCTGCCAGCAGCTGCAGAGTGGGACCCTTGCTCTTTGTACAGGAGCAGTGGTCTCTCTGCAGAGGTTCAACCTATAACTCAGTAAATCGGCAAAGCTCACGCTCCTTGCTGATTACACTGGTCTACAAATTCTGGGAGTATTTTTGCCTACAAGGGAGGGAGGTGTCTGATGATTGTAGGCGGATCCGTGCTGCTCAGCAGGGGATCGTAAACATAGATCCCCGCTGAGCAGGAAGGTGACAGCTCCCTCTCCGCTCTGTGTGTGGAGAGGGAGATGTCAGAGCCCCGCTGCTCTCTATGGGGGAACCGGATGAGAGCGGACCGCCTGTCCGCTCTCATCCGATCCGATCCCCTGGACGGATGGAAAATAGGGTTTCCATCCGTCCGTATTTCATGGACAGGATCGGATGTGGATGGCAGCGTGTGTCAGCGGACATGTCACCGCTGACAACCGCTGCCCCATAGGGATGCATGGGGGATCCGATCAGATCCGCCTAAAAAAACTGACAGGCGGATCTGATCGGATCGCTCGTGTAAAGGGGCCTTACTGTAATTTGCTTTTGTAAAATTGTTCTTTTATTGCAAGGTACATTTGTCTTGGTCAAATTTAGGCATCATACAGTAACATCTGGTGGCTTGTGAAAGTGTCATTGCCTAACATTTAAAAGGAACAATTGTGTGATATTTTCCCTCAGAAGCCTAGATGCCTTAAAACTGTGTAAAAAACGCAGATAACTTCTGCTACATTTATGGCGAGGTTACATTTGCATCTCAAAAGTGCAATATGAAGGCAGTGGCATACCACCTACATTTTGGATGCAAAGAAGAGGATCAAGACAATAGTTGGGCCCCTCATATTGCAACTTATCTGCGTTGTTTGCTAAACAAGAAAAAGTTCATGCCTTTCGCAGTCCCTAAGGTATGGAAGGGGCATGAAAATATTACATGAAAAACCAATAAATGGAAAATTATGTTATTGGTATTCATTAAAACACTACATACATTTATAATGATTGATGTGGCACCATTCTCATTGCTATATCACATTTTGCAGAAAAGTTATGGAACATAATCGCACATCCTCCCCGTAATTTTGAATTATTTTGATGCAATTTTGACCTGAAGCTGTATCTTGGAAACTGGAGCCAATGAATACTCAGGACTGAATTTCCCTTTATTAGTGACCCAATTCTGGTAAAATTTAGCTACTTTCATTTCCCTGTAGAGTGTTAGAGATTTAGCTCTTGTTTAACCACTTGCAGACCCCCACGCATTGTACGTCACTGATACTTCCAGGTTTAGGGCGCACCCCCCGCCCCCGTCAGCACCAGCTGTGATTGTACACAGTGGGAGCCTGTTAGCAAGTTTCGACCAATGATTCAAACCCGGGACCTGCTGATCAGCTGTGAACAATCACAGCCCAGAGCTCTGTGTGGACAATCAACACAGAGCTCTATACAGAAAGAACAATCTCTCTGTTTCTATTAGTAAAAGCAGCATACTCTATACACATATTACACATAGTTAGTCACACATTTAAACCCTTGATTGCCCTAGATTATAACTTCTTCCCAGCCAGTATCATTAGTACAGTGACCGTGTATAATATCACTGATCAATGTATTAATGTCATTGGTAATCTCAGTGGCAGTTAGTCAGTTCCCCCAGCCTCAGTTTCAGAATTCGTACCGTACTATCGCAGTCCCATTATAAGTCGCTGATCACCGCCATTAGTAATATAAAAATAAAAAATTTATTATTTATACCATATTTTATAGGCACTACAACTTTCATGCAAACCAATCCATATACATTTAATGTGATTTTTTTTTTATCAAAAATGCGTTGCATGACCGCGCAATTATCAGTTGAAGTAGTGCAGTGCTGAATAGAAAAAATGGCCTGGTCATGAAGGAGGTACAATCTTCCGGAGGTCAAAAAAAAAACGTGAATATCTTCCTAAATACATAGAACACAACTGGACATTAACATTTATGAGTAATAACACTACAGAATTTTGATCTGTGGAATATCAGATTGTCGAAAGGGATCAGGAAGGATTTTTTCCCCCTGTTGGAGCAAATTAGACCATTCTTTATAAGGGTTTTTTTCATCCTTAGGATCACCTGTGGGTTCTGTTTATTGAGGTTTTCTGATATTGGTTGAACTCAATGGACTGATGTCTTTTTTCAACCTATGTCACTATATGTTAAACTGTCCTTATTGAAGATTTCCCCTCTATTCATGTTCTGGCGGCGACTCCAAATTTTGAACAACTAGAGAGACTTTAGGGACACAAACAGCAATAACAAAAAAGTGGTTCTAACCCCTCATAACTTTTTACAAATATAAAAGAAAAGTTTTGCTTTTAGTTCTTTTTGATTTATTTTTTCCAATTTTATCTTTTTTTTTTTATTTAAAAAGAAAAAAAAATTGAAGGAAACAAAAAAAAAACAAAAAAAACAAAACATACAGTTTAGAGTAAAATCTACTGAACAAAAGGTAATAATAACAACATGTCCAAACAGTAAGCACATAAATGCAAAACCTAATTAGTTTAACTCTGATCAACATAGTTTAGAAAAAAAAAAGAAAAAAAAGAAAAAAAAAAAGGGGGGTGGGTGTTGCTTAGGTGCTGAGAATAGAAAACCTGAAGACAGGGTAATTCACTTTAATTATTAATAAGGCCCACATCAATTAGATCCCTTCCCTTCTCTAAATAGATAAACATATTCCATGAGGACCAGGTTTATATATATATATATATATATATATATATATATATATATATATATATATATATATACACACACACACATATACACACACACAGTGCCTTGCGAAAGTATTTGGCCCCCTTGAACTTTGCGACCTTTTGCCACATTTCAGGCTTCAAACATAAAGATATAAAACTGTAATTTTTAGGAAGAATCAACAAGTGGGACACAATCATGAAGTGGAACAAAATGTATTGGATATTTCAAAAACTTTGTTAACAAATAAATAACTGAAAAATTGGGCGTGCAAAATTATTCAGCCCCTTTACTTTCAGTGCAGCAAACTCTCTCCAGAAGTTCAGTGAGGATCTCTGAATGATCCAATGTGGACCTAAATGACTAATGATGATAAATAGAATCCACCTGTGTGTAATCAAGTCTCCGTATAAATGCAACTGCACTGTGATAGGCTTAGAGGTCCGTTTAAAGCGCAGAGAGCATCATGAAGAACAAGGAACACACCAGGCAGGTCCGAGATACTGTTGTGGAGAAGTTTAAAGCCGGATTTGAATACAAAAAGATTTCCCAAGCTTTAAACATCCCAAGGAGCACTGTGCAAGCGATAATATTGAAATGGAAGGAGTATCAGACCACTGCAAATCTACGAAGACCTGGCCGTCCCTCTAAACTTTCAGCTCATACAAGGAGAAGACTGATCAGAGATGCAGCCAAGAAGCCCATGATCACTCTGGATGAACTGCAGAGATCTACAGCTGAGGTGGGAGACTCTGTCCATAGGACAACAATCAGTCGTATACTGCACAAATCTGGCCTTTATGGAAGAGTGGCAAGAAGAAAGCCATTTCCTAAAGATATCCATAAAAAGTGTAGTTTAAAGTTTGCCACAAGCCACCTGGATGACACACCAAACATGTGGAAGAAGGTGCTCTGGTCAGATGAAACCAAAATCTAACTTTTTGGCAACAATGCAAAACGTTATGTTTAGCGTAAAAGCAACACAGCTCATCACCCTGAACACACCATCCCCACTGTCAAACATGGTGGTGGCAGCATCATGGTTTGGGCCTGCTTTTCTTCAGCAGGGACAGGGAAGATGGTTAAAATTGATGAGAAGATGGATGGAGCCAAATACCGGACCATTCTGGAAGAAAACCTGATGGAGTCTGCAAAAGACCTGAGACTGGGATGGAGCTTTGTCTTCCAACAAGACAATGATCCAAAACATAAAGCACAATCTGCAATGGAATGGTTCACAAATAAACATATCCAGGTGTAAGAATGGCCAAGTCAAAGTCCAGACCTGAATCCAATCGAGAATCTGTGGAAAGAACTGAAAACTGCTGTTCACAAACGCTCTCCATCCAACCTCACTGAGCTCGAGCTGTTTTGCAAGGAGGAATGGGCAAAAATTTCAGTCTCTCGATGTGCAAAACTGATAGAGACATACCCCAAGCGACTTACAGCTGTAATCGCAGCAAAAGGTGGCGCTACAAAGTATTAACTTAAGGGGGCTGAATAATTTTGCACGCCCAATTTTTTAGTTTTTTATTTGTTAACAAAGTTTGAAATATCCAATAAATTTCGTTCCACTTCATGATTGTGTCCCACTTGTTGTAGATTCTTCACAAAAAAATTACAGTTTTATATCTTTATGTTTGAAGCCTGAAATGTGGCAAAAGGTCGCAAAGTTCAAGGGGGCCGAATACTTTCGCAAGGCACTATATATATATATATATATATATATATATATATATAGTTTTTGCCGGGCTGTCAAGACCAAGTCTTCCATCCAGTTCAACCTTCCTAAGCCACGGTCCTACTGAAGGGGACTGTGCCTGTTTCCAAGTAAGAGAGATACAGGATTTGGCTGCATTCAATAGGTGACAAAGTGAAAACTAGGCATTAAAAGGGATCAGGCGTCCAGGTAATCAATGGTCATAAAACACACAAAAGGAGTCTGGACAAACTGATGCCAATTAACTGCAGGTGATGCCACATCAAAAGTAGATAAAAATATATCAGCGCAAGTATATACCCCCTCAGTAGGTAGGATAATATTATCCTTCAATTTAAAGTGCTAATGCATCACAGTACCTCATAATTCTTTTTTCAATACTCATATGCAAAAACAGTGCATACAGAAAATATTGCGTGCTGAGGTCTGTGTAGCTCTCACAGAAAAAAAATCTAGGAGAAAACATTTTTTTATCTAAAAACTTTTGCCAGGATCAAAGATCCCAGCAAGGAAATAGGTCCTTACTCCTGACTAGGCAGAAATAAACTGAGTGGCTATAGCAGAGAGAGGGAGTATACCCACTGGGACTGCCCACAATTGTAGCCAGAATTCTTTTCTGCCTAGTGTCCTACTCCTATAGGGGGCAGGATAAACCAATGGTTATGAATATCAGGAGCTGTGTCCTTCAATGAACGAAAGAGAAATTCATCTTAAGATAAGATGGAGAACCATAGATCTCAAATTCATGGAGTAAATAAGGGAAAGATACTCTCGGATTAGTCAAAGAGAACACATCAGCCTAAGCCGAGACCTTATGCTGAATTTCTTCAACCAACAATCCCTGTATGCCGAGGTTTGAACGGACTTTACAGAGAAAGGGTTCCATAGAAAAAACAAAGAGAAGGGGGTGACAATGGGCACCCTTGCCTAGTACCATTAGTAACCATAAAGAAGGGGGACAGGACACCATTCACTTAGATGCTTGAAATCCATTCAAGCATAGTATCTCCCAGACCTACATGTCGCAAAACAGCGAACATATATTGCCAGTTGACCCGGTCAAAGGCTTTCTCTGCTTCTGTTCCCAAGAACACACTTGGAGTCTTAGATGAGTTTGCCACATGGATCAGATTTAGGACTTTAATGGTATTATTCCGTGCTTCCCGCGTTGGATCAAACCCCACTTGATCCAGATGGATCAAAGAAGGCAAATATTGCTGCAGTCATGTTGCAAGAATCTTAGTAAAAAGTTTAGTTTAAGTCTACATTTAATAGAGAAATTGGTCTATAACTACCACATTGCGTAGGATCTTTACCTTCCTTACGTATAAGGGCTTTCAAAGTTTCTATATGAAAAGGGGTCAATTCACTAAGGCCATTAACCATCTGGACAAGGTAAGGTCCCAAACTAGGCAAAAGAAGTTTGTAATATTGAATTGTGAAACCATATGGTTCAGGGGCTTTGCCCCTCTTAACCAAGTTCACCGCAGCCTGTAGTTCCTCTAGCCAGATTGGGGCTTCCAGTTCTTTCCGTATCGAAGACGCAAGACAAGGCATCCCAGAGGTTACCAATTAGTCATCTATTGTAGACTGAGCAGGGGTGGTTAAGTGCAGAGTATAAAGAGAGAAGTAATAGTCACTAAACATCTGAACTATTTGTTAAGGTAGAGTCATTTTCTTCCTGCCAGCTCCTAAAATCAGTGGAATATAAGTTGCCATTTGTTTACCCTGCAGTGCACGAGCAAGAAGTCTGACACATTTATTGCCAAACTCATAGACCTGCTTCCTCCCCACCTGTAATGCCCTTTTGGCCTTATATAGGAGCAAGTCAGAGACCTGCCTACGAGAACTCAAAAGGTCTCGTTCCACATCCGCTGGGGGTGGGGGGGTATGTTTATGGAGTGCTTCCAAACGATGCATCTCCTCTAAAAGTTTCCTGAAGAAATGCTATATCAACACCTGAGCGTTTCAAATCATGGAGTAATATATGCAGTTTTTAAGGCATATTAAGGTCCTTCACATTAAGGGACATTATACACAAGGTATTCATCCCTTATGTCTAGCACCCAAGCATGACACAAAAAAAAAGGGAAGAAGAAAAACCAAACTTTAGTCAATCAAGGAGAGCGCAACCAATGTTGCGACCTCCTCGAGGGCTACAAAAGCAAAATTTCTTACGCACTCCACTAATAGACACCCGGCTGAGTGCAGACCTAATAGGGTCATAGAACACATCCCGGGCCAACTCCATCAGCCCATGTATAAAACAAATCTATAAAACAGCAGCAATGTCTGAACTTATGGAAGAGGAAGAAAAAAAAAACCCCAACCAACAATGTCAAAGTTCAAACAGATAACATGTAAAGTATAACAAATATTGACAATCTAAGGCCATAACCCTGTGTGCTATCCATACCATATTATGAACACGGGACTGCTTATTTGTGCTACAAGACCATTACCCTGAGAATCCTATTCTATCTTAGGGGATGGGGGTATTCCCCATCAGGGTCGCACAGTGGAAGCCTTCAAAAAAAAGACAGGGAATTCCCCCCTTTTCCAGCTGTAACAGCCCCTCTCTACTTCGCCCAACAACCCCCTCAGGCTTCAGGAGCACCTCTACTTCTGCACGAATCCCACCTTCACCAGTTAATACCTACCCACCTAAAATAGTCCACCTAGGGGTCAACCCCAAAGTCCTATACAAATCCCCCCTTCCTCCTTCCCCCTCCCAAATGTACTATTACCCCAGATCACGCCAAACACACCCCAAATAATCTGCTAATACAGACACACGTATATCCTAGTGCATACAACCCTTTAATATATAAAAAAAGGTGATCTAAATCTAAAGTGCTTATGTTCCCTCTCCCAAGATCCCTGCACCATGCTCTTTATCTAAACAAGTGGACTTACCGTCACTGCGTTTTTTTATCAAGGCATATGTGATACATTTTTTGGGGACTATGTGCATTTAATATTATTTATTACCACTTATTTTTCAGTCTAATAATATTTGCAAGTATCACTACTTTGCACACGTATTACCAGCACCATAATTTCAGTTTTATATATTATTCCTTTCACCATGTATTAAATTTCTCATCTCTCTGCACCAGGCACTTTTGGCCATTTTAGCACTAGACACTTTTTAGACATTTTTTCTATCTGATTTTACACTACCTTCAAGCACTTTACTTTAGCACTGGTGCATGTATTTTGGTTTTTATCCATTAACATATCCGTATACTTTGTATATCTTGTATGAAATGGTTTACATTTGATTTGTCTACACTACGTATATCTGACCTATATAAGTATATGTTTTGTTCTTCTTTCTGATTTACTATACCACCTTTCCAAGGCTGCCACCCACTGTTCCAAAGCCGTGATTTGGTTTTCATTAACCGTGAGACAGTCCGACAGTTCCCGCACCTCTGTCTGGACCGATTGAAGCTCTCTATGGTGGGCTTCCTCTACCCTACAAATGAGAGCCTCTATATCTTCCCTCGTCGGGAGCGCTTGTATGAGAGCACGTAGATCCCCCTCACTCGATCGGGGCGATGAGCAGCCAGTCTGCAAAACGGAGGATTGCTTCTCCACTGCAAATGTCCGCCGGACTTCCAAAGCACTGTCCGAGCCAACTGAGGAGGTAGGGGAGTCCGGGGTTCCTTTTAGCAATGTAACCCATTTGCTTGGTCCTGTGTGTTCTCCATTTCAATCCCAGCACTGTGCTTGTGTGCACTCAGGAAATAATGCTGGATCTCGGTCCACTACTTTTGGGTGTCTTGCGAAATATTTCGTGGATGACATGCCACTGTTAACAAGTAGTGTGTTCGGTCAAAGACTGCTGGAGGGCCGGGAGCTCAGGTGCTGTGCGTCTTCACTCAGCCATGTCCAGACCACACCCCTTTTATTATTTTTTATCATGCATTACAGACACCTTCTTGGTGGCAATTGGTCATGCTTTTCAGTATAATGGCCCTTCCTTAGAAATTTATTACATAATATTTTACTGCTGCAATTTAAATGTTATATAATGAGGATTCTAGTTTGAAACTTACCATTGCCTGTACCAAGAAGAATTGCATAAATATGCTGACGGGCCGTTTTAAAAATCAGAGCTTGTCCAGGTATTTGTGGGTCATTCTCATCTTCCAGGGTATTACTACAATCACTCTCACCAAGGCACAGAACATTGCAAATCATGGTGTTTTCCCCTTTGTAGTGTTCGTCCATAGCAATCTACATTAACAGAGAGAAAAAAAAAGTTATACTAGGAAATACCAGGTAGTCCTCTAAGTGTCACTTCTGTCTGCTGCCTTGTTCCTCTGCTTCTGACAAGCATAGAGTCCCTTCTGACAATTTTTCCTGACACCAAGAGAAAAATGGTGACTGGGGAGGGATATCCAGCACACAACCTGCGATTGACAACCTCAGCTCCTTTCCTGTGTGCATGGGAGTGTGTACCTTCCCCCCAATCAACTCTCCTTAACTAAGCTCTGCAGAGTGTAACTTTAGTTCCCCATCCCCTGCTTTCTTGAAGCTCATACAAGCTGTAAAAAGTATGAAATTTGAATGGCTGTGGAGCAGAAAGGAATGCAGATAAACAGGTACAACATATGTAGGAGAATTTTTTTAATTTCTGTGTATGTCTTGAGACCTGTCTCTGTGTATGTCTTGAGACCTGTCACTTGGTTGCGTATATGTAAGGGTTTACAACCACTTTTTAATTCACACTCCCCTAGCCCCTATATTGGCCACAAATCATGATTAGCAAACTTTCCAGTCAATAAGAAAAAGAGGGAAGTAGTGAGTCAAAATGAGTCTACAAAAGTCCTGTTTAAAGTGGAACTTTACCCATAACAATGTGATAAAAAATAATGTTCTTTAGCAAGGAACATACATTCCACATTCATAATTATGCTACCAAAATTAGTGTGTGCTGTAAATTGCCTCCAGAATTGCTCCTGTTTCTTCTTGCCAGAGGCTGCCATTTTGCTGAAGTCCAAAGCCCCAGCAGTAAATCAGAGTGGAACTAAACCCACTGATTTTAACGGTGTCAAAAAACAGTTACATTCCTGGAATGCCAGAACTGGTAACTGTCCCATTTGCTTGTCTCAGAGCAAGTGCAGAGCAGGGTGAGACAGTGTATTACTGGATTTTAACCACTTGCCGCCAAATCACATAACTGGTATGTCATTTGACTTCAAGTGTTTGTACTATTTATTTAGAGCCGACGGTTGGCTCTCTTGTAACAACCACCGGAGCGGCTACCCAGTCGCTCTGTTATTACAAGCAGCGGGAGGGAACGCACCTCCCCCCTCCCGCAGCCCACTGGGAGACCCAAGCTACTAGCCAGGACTTACCCTGGCTAGTCAGACACCCGAGGACAGCTGGGATCGGCTTTGATCGGTTTGCCACTATGGTAACCCGGAAGCGATGACATGACATCACTTCCGGTTTACCGGCATCTTAAAGGATAAGTCCACCCTAAAACTAAAATCCCTGCATCTATACATATCCGCAATCTAACTATAACCTATTTAGCCCTATAAAGAAGAAATCATTATACTTATCTTTTTTGAAGCCGATCTGACCCGACCCCACCCTGAGCTGTCAGCCGCGACTTCGCCATGGAGGTGGGTGCAGAGGAAACAGCTGACAACGGAAGCCCCATAATAACTATATGGGTGACGTCACTTCCCATTCATTTCACAGCCGTTGTCGGCCGTGTCCTCTACAGAGCTTCTTCCACTAGAGACCGGGTCACATCGGCTTAAAAAAAAAAAGTATGTATTTGTATACGGATTTCTTCTTTGCAGGGCTAGATAGGTTAGTGTTAGATCGTGGAGATCTATATATGCAAGGATTCTAGTTTTAGGGTGGACTTATCCTTTAACGGTGCCTTTTAAAAAAAATTAAAAGTATTTAAAAATGCCGATCCTGGCGTTATGAATGCTTTTCAAGTCTTCTAGACCCCAGATCCCTACATAAAGGGTACCTTTCACGTGCCTATTGCGGTCACATTCCTTATTACAGCACAAAAAGTGCTAAAAAAACGGTGTGGTGTAAAAATAAAAAAAAATTAATAATTAAAAAACTATTTTAAGATGCCCGCCCGCCCCACATGCCTACAAAAAAACAAGCAAAAATTGCGCTAAATTGTAATAGCAAAAAATAGTCCTATTTCAGACTAAGGGTCCTTTCACACGGTCCGCATCCGCCGATGGACTCTGTTTTGCTCAGCGGGGATCGATCCGCTGATCCCCGCTGAGCAGGCGGATGGCAGCTCCATCTCCGCTCGGTGTGTGGAGATGGAGCTGTCAGATCCCCGCTGTCCTTTATGGGGAGAACGGATGAGAACGGACCTCCTGTCCATTTTCATCCGATCCCATCCAATCCGCTAGACGGATGGAAAATAGGCTTTCCATCCGTCCGGATTTCATGGACAGGATCGGATCGGATTGGATAGCAGCGGGTGTCAGCGGACGTGTCTCCGCTGACATCCACTGCCCCATAGGGATGCATGGAGGATCCGATCAGGTCCGCCTAAAAAAATTGACAGGCGGATCGGATTGGATCATTCGTGCGAAAGGACCCTTAGCTTCTCTGAAAGGAAAAATAAACAAAATGCAATAAGCCGTATGAATTAACAGTCCCGAGCAGCTGACAAAAAATCCTATTGGTAACAGATGAACAAATTAATCATACATAAAGCAGCGCTCAGATATACACCATTACAACAAGGTAAATTCGGATAGAACATAAAAAATATATAAAAGTTTTTAAAAAAAATCTATAAAAAAAAAATATAGTCAAGTTTTCACAAAATAAACAGCAGCACAAAAAAAAAACATAAAACAATCTAAAGAGCACTTTCAACAGCTCTAGTAGGCTGTACATTATTTTTATTTTATTTGGTGTTATTTAAGGCTTAGTGAATTGACCCCAAAGTCAGTTATACTTTAATCCTTTGCATTTATGAAGAAAACTTCTGTTTTTCTGTGAAGAAAGCACAGATACAGCACAGAACAACCTGTGATTACTGTGTCTACATTGTCAGCAAAATATGCATTTTAAAACTGTATGCTAAAACACTTTATAATCAGCTTATTTCATGAAATGTAAGCTCCTGGGGGTGACAGAATTTTTGTCCCAGATTAGTTGCTGACAGATTCTGAAACTTGTCTTCTTTTCAAATGATAGAAGTATTATGTATGACACATTAAAAACACCCAAGGTCATTATGACATATTCATGGAACAAAATACTTCACGTCCCTTCTAAATGCCCTAAGGCCGTCTCCTTTTTTATCATTTTATCTCATTTAAAGTCTAAGAGCAAACCCAAAAATGTAATATATTGCAGCTTACCACTCCTTAGGCCCCTTTAACAAGGGACGTATCAGCTCGGCGGACTCCGCTAGCTTAGCGGGGATCGCTCCGTTGATCCCCGCTGAGCAGGCGGACGACAGGTCTGTCTCTGCTCACTGTGCAGAGATGGACTTGTCAGAGTTCCGCTCTCCTCTATGGGGAGATTGGATGAAAATGGACAGCATGCCCGTTTTCACCCGATCCTATCTGATCCGACCCGCTGGATAGATGGCGAACGTATCGCCATTAGTCTGTTTTAAGCGGATTTTGTAAGATCGGATGACAGACAGGTGTCAGCGGACACATCCCACTGATATCCGTCTCTTCATAGAGGGGAATAGGTGGCCTGATCAGGTCTGCCTGAGAAACAGACTGGCAGACCTGATCGGTCCGATCGTGTGAAAGGAGACTTAAGCCTCGTACACAGGCAACGATTATCGGCCGACCGATCGGCCGACTTTTGTCCAGTGTTGTTGTGTTGGTTGAAATGTGCTCTAGACTGCACACGAATTTTCTCGGCCAACAAAAATCTACTTCAGAAGTGATGTCATGTGATGGTTTACTTTCCGTGTGTTTTTTCTTCTCTGAGCATGCCCAGTCTTGCTCATCAGATTTTTGTCTGCCGAAATCTGTACTGACTGACGGAAAATCGGCCGTTGTGGTGACGGCCAACAAAAATTTTATAGCCTGCACACCAGATTTTTTTCGGCCGAAAAGTCGGAGTCGGTTGTCGGCAGCATCATACTAACAAGCCGAAAAACGGCCGATCGGACGTTGGCCGAAAATTCACGGCCGATAATCGTTGCGTGTGTACGAGGCATTACAGTGCCTTGCGAAAGTATTCGGCCCCCTTGAACTTTGCGACCTTTTGCCACATTCCTTGAACTTTGCAACCTTTTGCCACATTTCAGGCTTTAAACATATAGATATAAAACTGTAATTTTTTGTGAAGAATCAACAAGTGGGACACAATCATGAAGTGGATCGAAATTTATTGGATATTTCAAACTTTGTGAACAAATAAAAAACTGAAAAATTGGGCATGCAAAATTATTCAGCCCCCTTAAGTTAATACTTTGTAGAGCCACATTTTGCTGCGATTACAGCTGTAAGTCGCTTGGGGTATGTCTCTATCAGTTTTGCACATCGAAAGACTGAAATTTTTGCCCATTCCTCCTTGCAAAACAGCTCGAGCTCAGTGAGGTTGGATGGAGAGCGTTTGTGAACAGCAGTTTTCAGTTCTTTCCACAGATTCTCGATTGGATTCAGGTCTGGACTTCGCCATTCTAACACCTGGATATGTTTATTTGTGAACCATTCCATTGTAGATTTTGCTTTATGTTTTGGATCATTGTCTTGCTGGAAGACAAATCTTCGTCCCAGTCTCAGGTCTTTTGCAGACTCCATCAGGTTTTCTTCCAGAATGGTCCTGTATTTGGCTCCATCCATCTTCCCATCAATTTTAACCATCTTCCTGTCCCTGCTGTCACCACCATGTTTGACAGTGGGGATGGTGTGTTCAGGGTGATGAGCTGTGTTGCTTTTACGCCAAACATAACGCTTTGCATTGTTGCCAAAAAGTTCGATTTTGGTTTCATCTTACCAGAGCACCTTCTTCCACATGTTTGGTGTGTCTCCCATGTGGCTTGTGGCAAACTTTAAACGACACTTTTTATGGATATCTTTAAGAAATGGCTTTCTTCTTGCCACTCTTCCATAAATGCCAGATTTGTGCAGTATACGACTGATTGTTATCCTATGGACAGAGTCTCCCACCTCAGCTGTAGATCTCTGCAGTTCATCCAGAGTGATCATGGGCCTCTTGGCTGCATCTCTGATCAGTCTTCTCCTTGTATGAGCTGAAAGTTTAGAGGGACGTCCAGGTCTTCGTAGATTTGCAGTGGTCTGATACTCCTTCCATTTCAATATTATCGCTTGCACAGTGTTCCTTGGGATGTTTAAAGCTTGGGAAATCTTTTTGTATCCAAATCCGGCTTTAAACTTCTCCACAATAGTATCTCGGACCTGCCTGGTGTGTTCCTTGTTCTTCATGATACTCTCTGCGCTTTAAACGGACCTCTGAGACTATCACAGTGCAGGTGCATTTATACGGAGACTTGATTACACACAGGTGGATTCTATTTATCATCATTAGTCATTTAGGTCAACATTGGATCATTCAGAGATCCTCACTGAACTTCTGGAGAGAGTTTGCTGCACTGAAAGTAAAGGGGCTGAATAATTTTTCAGTTTTTTATTTGTTAACAAAGTTTGAAATATCCAATAAATTTCGTTCCACTTCATGATTTTGTCCCACTTGTTGATTCTTCACAAAAAATTACAGTTTATATCTTTATGTTTGAAGCCTGAAATGTGGCAAAAGGTCGCAAAGTTCAAGGGGGCCGAATACTTTCGCAAGGCACTGTAGATGCGGTAGTTGCCTTAATTTTTCTTTTTTTCAGGCTAAATACAGTTTCTGTAAGTATAAAAGAATACTTGTTGATCTGGTGAGAAATTCAGTGTCCTTGTAACTTCCTGTGCACTGAATTCAAAGCTCAAGCAATGTTATTAGAAGCTCAAGCAATCTTATTAGTCTTCCAAACTATCTCTCTGCCAATTTTAGAACACTTTCCTATGTTACAGAAATGAGGAGAGGTAGAGGTGTTTGTAGTCATAATCAGCAGATCTGCCTAGGGTGACAACGCTGCTCTTCCATAGATAAAGGCCAGAGAGTAAGAGTTGCCATCCTAGGACAGGAAGTGCGTTTCTGCCTGGATTACCAAGTGAAAAAAGCCTGAAAAACAAAAACTACTGCATCACATCTGTACACTGAAAGTGGGTCTTTTTCTGTAGTGATGTAAGGGAATAATGTAGTGAAAATACCTAAAGTGTATACATTTTATTCTATATTATGTCAGATTTAAAGTGGTTGTAAACGTTTGAATACTTACCTGCTCTGTGCAATGATTTTTCACGGAGCAGCCCAATCCTCTTCTTCTGTGGTCCCCTGCCGGCACTCCAGGCCCCTCCTCTGCATTGGGTGCCCCCACGGAAAGTTACTTTCCATGGGGGCACCCATGTGGGCTCGGTCCCGAGTCCCCGGCCCCCACGTTACAGCTTTTGATTAAGAGCAGCGGGAGCCAATGGAGAGCTATCAATCTTTCCAATGAGGAGAGCAACAACAGGCTCAGGTAAGAAAAAGGGGGGAACGCATAGAATGTATTTAGGTTAAAAAAACCTTAAGGGCTCTTTCACACGGTCCGCCTCCGTAGGCGGATCCATGCTGCTCAGCGGAGTCGGCGGATGACAGCTCCGTCTCCGCTTGAAGTGCGGAGAGGGAGGTGTCACAGCCCCCGCTGCTCTCTATGGGGAATCGGATGAGAGCGGACCGCCTGTCCACTCTCATCCGATCTGATCCCCAGGACGGATGGAAAATAGGGTTTCTATCTGTCCGGATTTCACGGACAGGATCGGATGCGGATGGCAGCGGGTGTCAGCGGACATGTCACGGCTGACATCCGCTGCTCCATAGGGCTGAATGGGGCATCCGATCAGATCCAATAATATATAAAAATAATCAGCGCAAGCCCTAACTAAACAATACAAGTAATGTGCACAAAGCTGCAAGCAATCAGTGCCAAACACAAACACCAAAGATAACTGAATAAATAATATTGCTGCGCTAAGTGAATAAATCAATCGCTGTGTAATAAATTATTGCTGTGTAATAAATAATAATGTGACCAAATCTTCTCCAAAATAGAGGTATCTACGGTGTAGACGATTGGCTCCACCCCGCTGACGAAGTCTATGACGCAACGCGTACGGGGGAGGAGCCTGCATGTCATCACGCTGATTCCCGGAGGTAGCAGGAAGTGTTGAGATACTCAGAAAGCTTGCACTGCTTAAGTGCTTTACCATGTAAGTGCGATTTCATCTTATGTAAATAAATAGCCTTTATTAAGACTAAGAGCACTAGATCTCCTTCTTATTTTTTTCACCGGATGCCATATAGGTCTTGAGAGATTATCTGGAAGCGGTGACAGGAGGGCTTACCAGGCGACTGTGATTTACCCAATGCATATTTGACTCTCAGGAGTCTGTCTTTGAGGTGAGCTGCTAACCTTACATTTGACACTTGGATCACTTGGAGTGAAGCATGCAGCACTTTTGATCACACTCACAGATGAAGATTTCAGTTATTATTTTGTCACTTTATTTACACTGTGTATTGGGACTTTTTATTATCACGGTTTACTTTTTGATTCATTATTGATATTATACCTCTATTTACATTATTATTTATTACACAGCGATAATTTATTACACAGAGATTGATTTATTCTTTTAGCGCAGCAATATTATTTATTCAGTCATCCGATCAGATCCGCCTAAAAAACTGACAGGCGGATCTGATCGGACCGCCCGTGTGAAAGAGCCCTAAGGCTTTACAACCACTTTAGTTGACACTAAAATTTGATTCTAGTACAAAGCATTGCCAAAGTATCTTGGGGTTGGGCTTTAGTCTCAGTTCACACTGTAACATTACATGGAATTACAATCGGATTCATGTGAATGGCTGAAATCACGCCACATCCGCATGAAAAAGGTTCAGGCAGCTTTTTTTTGTTCGCACTTGAACCAGATCGCATGGGTGTTCATAACCATAAGATTCGGTTCAGGCAAATGCACTGCATTTTTCGAGCAGCTTTTGAGGTGTTGTTAACTTTTACATGTCACCCGTAGTGGATCGCAAACGCACAGGAAGCATTGCATCAGTGTGAACTGGATCTTAAAAAGGTACAGTAAACAAAACTTGTACTCATTTATGGGCCTGCTTATAAGTCAATTAACCACTTGCCAACTGCACCACGTACATATACTGTGGGGCAGCAGCTCTTCTGTGCAAAATCACACACAGGTACGTCCTTTAGTGTCGCCGGCGACCTTCTCCTGCTGTGATTGGACACAGCGGGAGCCAATCGCTGGGTCCAGTGGACCTTATGTCTGCCGGGACCCGCCGATTGTTCCCATAAGAGGCAGAACGGCGGTCTGCCTAAGTAAACAAGGCAGATCGCCAATCTGTGACAAGGGAAGATGGAGAACCTGTGTTTCTGCTAAGCAGAACACAGATCTCGGTCTTCCCACAGTTAAAGCACCCCCCACACTGTTAGGAAGGGACACATTTAAGCCTGTGATCGCCCCTGATGTTAACCCCTTCCATACCAATGTCATCAGTACAGTGACAGTGCATATTTTTTAGCACTGATCACTGTATTGGTGTCACTGGTTTCCCATAAAGTGTCAAAAGTATCACTTAGTGTTCGATATTGCCCGCTAGAAGTCGCTGATCACCACCATTACTAGCAAAATATATAAATAAAAATTCCATAAAAATATCCCATAGTTTGTAGACACAATAACTTTTGCGCAAACCAATCAATATACACCTATTGGGATTTTTCAAAAACATGTAGCAGAATATATAGTGGCCTAAATTTTTGAAGAAATTTGATTTTTTTTCAATTTTTTATTGGATATGTTTTATAGCAGAAAGTAAAAAAACTGAATTTTTGTAAAATCTTACCTGTAAAATTCCTTTCTCTGAGTCCTCCGACAGTCGCCGCCCCTTCATATTCGTCACCAATGGGTTATTGACCTTTGCTCCGTAGGAGTGGCTAGACAACAGAATATGTTAATATCAAAGCTTTTAGCATACCCCACCCCCAGGGGGTGGTCCCCTCAGTCAATACCCTCCTGCTTCCTGCATTCCAACTTCAGTTTCAGTAGCATAGCAGTAGAGTACATAAACAAAACCCCAAAAGAGGGGCGGGGGCGGCGACTGTCGGAGGACTCAGAGAAAGGAATTTTACAGGTAAGATTTTACAAAAATTCAGTTTTCTATTACGTCCTCCGACAGTCGCCGCCCCTTCATATTCGTCACCAATGGGACGTCCCAAAGCAGTGTAGACATGAGGGGTATGAAAAAAAGCAGCCGCGCCTAAGGCAACGCAATACCCACATCAGAGAAAGGAACCTTACCAAAGGAAGGAAACCAACTGGGCAACATGAAAAAAACTTGCTCAACAGGAGCAACAACCCAGGAAAGAACAAGTAACCCAGGGGTAAAAATACCCCAACAGCCAAGGACCCAAACCAGGGACCCTAAGGCACTGCCGCACTAAGAACTTTGCGGTCAAAGGAAGCATCTGCCGATGCCTGAACATCCACCTTGTAGAATTTTGAAAAGGTGTAAACGGACGACCAAGTCGCCGCCTTACACACCTGGGCCACAGAAGCCCGATGATGACAGGCCCAAGACGTACTCGGAGATCTTGTAGAGTGCGCCTTCACAGGCATGGGGGGAACTTTCCCCTTCAAAGCATAGGCCTGCTCAATGGTCTGTCTGATCCATTTGGCGATGGTAGAAGCCGACACCGCCATGCCCTTCCGAGGTCCCTCTGGAAGGACAAATAGAGAATCCGTCTTGCGAAAGGATTCAGTCGATAACAGGTAAACCCTGATCGCCCGAACAACATCCAAGGAATGCAAGCCACTTCCTTTGGATGTTTAGGCTTTGCGCAAAGCGAAGGCAGAACAATGTCCTCATTGAGGTGAAATTCCGAGATCCTCTTCGGAAGGAAAGACGGGTTAGGACGCAAGACCACCTTATCCAAATGAACCACTAAATACGGAGATCTGCAGGACAAGGCAGCCAGCTCCGACACCCTACGAGCCAAGGTGATTGCCACCAAAAAGGCGACCTTCTTGGACAACATGGACAACGAGATCTCCCTGATTTTTTCAAAGAGAGCATGTTGCAACACGGACAGAACAAGATTCAAGTCCCATGGAGGCAAAGGCTCCCTCCTAGGAGGGACCAGATGCCGCACCCCTTGAACAAAAGTGCCATCTAAAGAATTAGACGCCACAGGGCGCTGAAAGAGAACGGCCAGAGCAGAAATCTGACCCTTAATCGTGACCAACGCCAAACGCTGGTCCACGCCCGTTTGAAGAAATGCCAACACCCTTGATACCGAGTATGAACGAGGGGAAAACCCCCTGGACTCACACCAGGCAAAATAGGCCTTCCAAGTACGGTAGTAAACCTTCCCCGAAGAGGACTTTCTAGCCTTAATCAAGGTGTGAATGACCTCAGGGGATAGACCCCTATCCTTCAGGATCTGGGTTTCAACAGCCAGGCCGTCAAAGCCAGCGACTGTAAAGCAGGATGAAATATCGGCCCTTGAGACAGGACATCGTCTCGAAGAGGCAGACGCCACGGAGCGTCGACCGCCAGATTCACGAGGTCTGCGTACCAAGACCGGCGAGGCCAGTCCGGTGCCACCAGAATCACCGTTTTCGGTTCCGAGGTCAACCTCCGAAGGAACCTGGACAGCAGCTGAATCGGTGGAAAGGCATACATCAGACGATACTGATGCCAGGGCGCCACCAACGCGTCTGAGGCGTCTGCCCGAGGATCGCACGTTCTTGCCACGAACCTTTCCACCTTGTTGTTCAGACGAGACACGAACAGGTCCACATCTGGGGACCCCCACTTCTCGCACAACATCCGAAAGACATCCGGGTGAAGGGACCATTCTCCCTGGTCCAGGGTCTGGCGGCTCAGATAATCCGCCTGCCAGTTTTCCACCCCCGGAATGTGAACAGCAGATATCGCCGGGACGTGCGTCTCGGCCCAAGACAGAATGTCGGCTACTTCCCGAGCCGCTCGGGCAATCCTGGTGCCCCCTTGGTGGTTGATGTAGGCCACCGCTGTGGCATTGTCCGTCTCTACCCGAACCGGACGGCCCTGCAGCCTGTCCGACCAACGCCGAAGGCAGAGATTTATTGCTCGCAACTCCAGAATGTTGATCGGAAGGGAGGACTCCTCCAACGACCAAGTTCCCTGGGCAGACAGAACGCCCAGAACACCACCCCAGCCCGACAGGCTGGCATCCGTGGTGATCACAGTCCACGAGCAAGGGCGAAAGGACTTGCCCCCCGACACCGCCGGGGACTGGAGCCACCACAGAAGGTCCCTTCTGGTGCGATGACTCAACGAAATCTGGAGATCCAGAGATTGCGGTCGTCCGTCCCACCTGGCCAGAATCTCCCTTTGGAGACCCCGCGTGTGAAACTGGGCAAAGGGTATCACCTCGAAAGCCGAGACCATCAGTCCCAGACACCTCATGCACGTCCGGAGGGACGAGCACTGAACGTCCCTGAATACCATCCGCTGACACCCGATTTTCCTCCTGTCAGTTCTGTTCCGTTTTTACGAACGGAACAGAACCCTATTTTTTCTTCCGTGTAAAAAACGGAAAGGAAGGAAAATCGGATGTCAGCGGTGTCATCCGCTGACATCCGCAGTGCCATAGACATACATTATGTCCGCATATCATCCGCAAACGGATGGGATGATATGCAGGCACACGGAGCGGATGACAGAAATGTCATCCGCTCCGTGGAAAAAAAAAAAAAAATGCAGCGGACCTTTCACACGGAGCGGCCGTGTGAAAGGAGCCTGAGGGACCCGACTTCTTCTTGAAGCTTTCGGAGCTTGTCTTCCGGCAGGAAGACCTTCGCCTGAACAGAGTCCAGGATCATTCCCAGGTAAGGGAGACGAACCGACGGACACAGCGTCGACTTTGGAAAATTTATCGTCCAACCGAACTCTTGCAGAGTCTGCATCGTGACGGACAGGTCGTTCACCAGGCCCTGTCTGGTCGCAGACCGAACCAGAATGTCGTCCAGATACCCCAGGATCGAGATGCCCTGGGCTCTCAACATAGCCAGAACCGGCGCAAGCACCTTGGTGAAAACCCGCGGAGCCGAGGCGAGACCAAAGGGCAACGCCACGAATTGGTAGTGATCCTCCGCAATGGCGAATCGAAGGTACTGCTGGTGACCCTTGAAAATGGGAATGTGAAGGTACGCATCCTTCAAGTCGATTTCCCCCGGAACCAGGGCAGCCACCACCGAGCGCAGGGATTCCATGCGGAACTTGCGAACCCGCACAAAGCGGTTCAGAGCTTTCAAGTCCAGGATCGGACGTACCTTGCCCTCCTTTCTGGGCACAGTGAACAGATTTGAATAGAACCCCCGAAATCTGTCCCGACGAGGCACCGGAATCACCACTCCCTGCCCCTGCAGGTCCCGCACCGCCAGGTGCAGATCCCGCAAGCGCTCCGGAGACAGCTGAAGATTTGAGGGAAAAAATCTGCCCGCCGGCCGAGAGAGAAACTCGATCTTGTATCCAGATCGAACGATTTCCTGAACCCACCTGTCCCGAACGCGGGCCAGCCAGGGTTGAAGAAAACCGAGCAAACGTCCCCCCACCCCAGAACTGGGTGAGGGCGCCCCTTCAGGCCGCATTGTTATGGGCAGCGGACCCGGACTGGCCGGACTTCTGCTTACCTGCCCACGGCTTCTTCTGGGAGCCTTGTCCCTTGAAGGGCTTACCCTTATATTGCGACCGAAAGGCACGAAAGGACCCCTGAGAGGGCCTAAATGAAACATTCTTCTTACCGCGAACAAACTTAGACTTGTGAGACTGGGGCAAAAGAGTACTCTTACCCTCAGAAACACCCTTGATCAGAGTATCCAAGGATTCGCCAAAAAGGTGAGAGCCCGCGTAAGGCAAATTAGCCAAAGTCTTGCGAGAAGATTGGTCAACAGACCAACATTTCAGCCAGATCAGGCGGCGGTTCAACACCGCCACACTCTGCAGACGCGCAGCCAAAGGAACCATATCTAGGTCCGCATCACACAAATACATGACACCCTGATGAATCTGATCCACCATAGCCAACGTCGACGGCGAAGCAGAGTCAGCCACCAGAGCATGCCTGAGCACCTGCGTCCAATCGGCAATAGCCTGGGCTGCCATAATGGAAGCAAAAATAGGCTTCAGCATAGAGCCCGCAACCGTATAAGAGTGACGGGCCAGAGACTCCAATCTCCTGTCCGTAGGGTCCCGGAACACCGGGGTATCCTCAGCAGGAATCGCAGTGGATTTATTCAAAATCGCCACCGCGTGATCCACCTGAGGCGGCACACACCAACGCTCATCAGCAGCCGGTGTAAAAGGATAACGCAGCTTGAACCTACTCGGCACAGCAAAAGGTTTCTTTATGTTGCGCCATTGCTCCTCAACAGCGCGCTGAAATTCCGTAGAGCAAGGAAAAACCTGCGACATTTTGAGTCTTCTCTGTGTCCCATAAGAGGACATCAAAGCAGGAGGACATGGTTCATCCTCCAAATGCAGCGTTTGATAGAAGCAACCAACTCATCCATGATTGCAAGCTCTTTGGACGAGCCAGGGGGAGAATTATCAACCCCTTCCACCTCAGCCTCCCCTTCAGACCCTGCCAGGTCTAAAGAAGAACGAGACCCTGAGAAGGGCACACCAGCCATAGCATCCCCATCGCCCTCTGAATCAGAGGAAATGGACACCCTGGGCCTTTTCGTGGAACGATCAGCCACCAGCATCTGCACCTGAGCAGCAAGGTTAGCCACAATAGCAGCCAGATCAGCCCCCTCAGGGGAAGCAGCAGCAGCCCCCTGGCCCCCAACCAAGGAGGGAGGAAACTTGCTTTCCTGAGAATCCATGCCCCAGTAACTTAGGAAAAAAAGAAGTACTGCCCCTTTAAGGCCGCGGCGATCGCCCACCGCACTCACAGAAACACACTGACCCACCGGGCTATGAATACAAAGGCAAGGAATACAGGAATGGAAGGTAAAACCTGGAGAGGTCACACAGGCTGCTGCTTCATCGATCGCTGTCCTCAGAGCAAAAGGAAGTGATGCGAGACTGACCGCCCTCATAAAGCCTATGTAAGGCTACACAAACATGGCCGCCGGCCGAGGCTATAGAGGCAGAAAACACTGACATGTGGCCCGCGCGATCGCCGCCAAAATGGCAGCGTTTGGCGTCAAGACGGCGCTCTCACCACACAGGGTCGGTCACCACAAAATTGTCACAAAAAAATGGCGGACCGCAGTAGCGGTCGCCGCACAGTATGCCCACAACATGTCTTACACAAGCATGTCCTTCACAGCACACAGCATGTCACACAGCCTGTTACACAGAGCAGAGCAGGAGAGCCCCCCCCTTGCAGCCCACAGAGAGCAGCTATACTGACAGGGAGCTCAGCATTATGCACAGACATGCAGGGTCCCACAGTCCCAGACTGACACCCAAGACAGACAGGTCCCCACACAGAAATACACTTACCATCCGGATGGCGTGGGGAGCCTGCACAAGCGATCAAACCGCTGCACCAAGGACAGGGAGAGTCGCAGCCAGGACGCAGTGGAATTGCGGTGCGAAACCGCATGGCGTCCAGTGAGGTAGCCACCTCACCGCAGCATCCCTGCAGCGGACAGGGATGGGTCGTTCATATTTGCCAGGGAAACCTAGCTGAACGCTCGATGGCAGGCTGGGAAGCCACTGGCCCTGAACCCCGGATAACCAGGGAGGCCAGCCCGAGACCCAGCACCGCACGACCATCCTCATCAGAAGACCTGACTAGAGCTGAAAATAAACAGCTAAGTAAAGAAAGAGAAAAAAACTCCAAATAAAATCAAAAAGAGAAAAGAAGCTGAGGCTGAAAAGCCCCAGCACAGAAAACGTCTAACCTACTCCTGAGCTAGACAAATGAAACTGAGGTTGGAATGCAGGAAGCAGGATGGTATTGACTGAGGGGACCACCCCCTGGGGGTGGGGTATGCTAAAAGCTTTGATATTAACATATTCTGTTGTCTAGCCACTCCTACGGAAGAAAAAGGTCAATAACCCATTGGTGACGAATATGAAGGGGCGGCGACTGTCGGAGGACGTAAGAGAAATATTGATTTTTTTTCCCCCCAAATTGACGGCCGCTTTTTTTGTTTATAGCACAAAAAATAAAACCCTGCTCTATTTCTAGGAAAAAAAGGACATCAATTTTATTTCTGTACAACGTTGCACGACTGTGCAAATGTCAGGTAAAGTAATGCAGTGCCATGTAAACCTTCCGGAGCTGGAGAGTAACTCCACTTTAGTAGAGAAAAGAACAATCCCCTCCAAGTGATCTATGTACATTGCAAAGATTTAAACAAACTTTGTTGCAGATTCCCACCTGTTTCTGCTCAGAAAAAAACCCCAACTATTGTGCGCAGAGTGAATCTGAATGGGAGCGAGTTATTCATATTATTCAGCTGATGCACTTGCAGTTTTAGGCTTCTTTCACACGGCCGATCCGTGTGAAAGCTCCGCTGTGGGACTTTTTTTTTTTTTTCACGGAGCCCGCATATCATCCCATCCGTTTGCGGATGATATGCGGACATAATGTAAGTATATGGCATTGCGGATGTCAGCGGATGACACCGCTGACATCCGATTTTCCTTCCTTTCCATTTTTTACACGGATGAAAAAATAGGGTTCTGTTCCGTTCCAAAAAACTGAAAGGAGGAAAATCGGATGTCAGCGGATGGTATTCCGCTGACATCCGCAATGCCATAGACTTACATTATGTCCGCAAATCATCCGCAAAAAAATAGGATGATTTGCGGACACACGGAGCGGCAGTGTGAAAGAGCCCTTATAATGAGGAAAGTTGCAGGGTCTGAATCCCTTTATAATCAACCCTTTGGGAGTATCTCTCAAAAAAAAAAGGATTTTTTTGTTGCAGAGGATACATAAAATCTGACTTGTATCTTAGTGCGGACTTCAGGGAAAATTAAAAAGCCAATCACACAAGCAGAAAATATCATTTCTTGGGAAGATCTGCATATCAGCTGTGTACGGAAGACCTCCAGATTGCCGTATTGCATAAAATTTTACCAAAAATGACAGCGCTTCACACTGAAATAACAGTTATAATAGGGTGTGCAGTAATTGTATAGATTTTTTTTTTTTTGCTATATTGTTTCTTCACGAACGTGGAGTTGCCCTTTTAAATATAACCAGCTGCCCTGCATTATTCTCAGCCATTTTCCTCAGTCCGCCCACACCTCAAGTGGAATATACACTACTTTAACAAAAGAACTGCCTGCCTTTACACGCACATGAACTTTAATGGCATCCCAGTCTTAGTCCGTAGGGTTCAATATTGAGTTGCCCCCCCCTTTGCAGCTATAACAGCTTCAACTCTTCTGGGAAGGCTGTCCACAAGGTTTAGGAATGTGTCTATGGGAATGTTTGACCATTCTTCCAGAAGCACATTTGTGAGGTCAGGCACAAGTGTTGGACAAGAAGGTCTGGCTGGCAGTTTCCACTCTAATTCATCCCAAAGGTCTTCTAATCGGGTTGAGATCAGGACTCTGTGCAGGCCAGTCAAGTTCCTCCACACCAAACTCGCTCATCCATATAGACCTTGTCCAGACCTCAACCCAATAGAACACCTTTGGGATATATAAGAGCGGAGACTGCAAATCAGGCAGCCGATATAGCTGCAAAGGGTGGGCCAACTCAGTATTGAACCAGACCAAGACTGGGATCATGTGCATGTAAAAGTAGGAGTCCCAATACTTTTGGTAATATAGTGTAGGAAGATCAGGTCTATGACCGATGACGAGAATGTACAGTATGAGTCAGACCCTACATACCCATATCCTTGTTCATATTTATGCTTCCGTGGGCTACCATTATTCTTATTTATTGTTCACTGCAAACATAGTAAATTACACAATGGGGTTGATTTACTAAAACTTGAGAGTGCAAAATCTGGTGCATTTGTGCAAGGTAGCCAATCAGCTTCTAACTTCAGCTTGTTCAAATAAAGTGATACTAAACACACAGTTTAATTTTTATTGTCTCTTCTATTTCTGTATGTGGATGAGAACACTGTAATTATTTTAATTAAAAAAAAGGTTAAATAACTTATTCCTAATCAATAGACAGCTGTCACATGACCATGTCTGCAGGGAAACATAAGCAGGAGGAGCTTCTAGTCTTCTGCTGCTTATCACATGTACAAAATAAAAAAAAAAAAAAAAACAGCCTGTGGTATACAGAGTAAAAATAAAATATTATAAAAAAAACTGTTTTAAATCGTCATGATTTATATAATTTTTGGGCAAAAACATGGTGTGAGCAGATTTCTGTCAGTCACAGGTTGTGTCGCACCCCTCCTGCCTGTGTCTTGGAATTAGAGGGAGGTGAAGCCTCCACCAATCCACATGTATACTGCATCCAGAAAGTATTCACAGCGCTTCACTTTTTCCACATTTTGCTATGTTACAGCCTTATTTCAAAATGGATTAAATGCATTATTTTACACAATATTCTACAAACAATACCCCATAATGAGAACGAGAAAGAGGTTTGTTTCAAATCTTTGCAAATGTATTTAAAATAAAAAACGAAAAAAATGACATGTACATAAGTATTCACAGCCTTCCCTCAATACTTTTTCGAAGCACCTTTGGCACCAATTGCAGCCTCAAGTCTTTTTGAGTAAGATGCTAAAAGCTTGGTACGGCTATTTTTGGGCAGTTTCTCCCATTCTTCTTTGCAGGACCTCTCAGGCTCCATCAGGTTGGATGGGGAACGTCGGTGCACAGCCATTTTCAGATCTCTCCAGAGTTGTTCAATCGGGTTCAAGTCTGGGCTCTGGCTGGGCCACTCAAGGACATTCACAGAGATGTCCCATAGCCACTCCTTTGTTGTCTTGGCTGTGTGCTTAGGGTTGTTGTCCTGTTGGAAGATGAACATTCGCCCCCAGTTTGAGGTCCAGAGCGCTCTGGAGCAGGTTTTCATTAAGGATGTCTCTGTACATTGCTGCATTAATCTTTCCTTTGATCCTGACTAGTCTCCCAGCTCCTGCTGCTGAAAAATATCCCCACAGCATGATGCTGCCACCACCATGCTTCACTGTAGGGATGGTATTGCCCAGGTGATGAGCGGTGCCTGGTTTCCTCTAGACATGACACTCGCCATTCAGGCAAAAGAGTTATATTTTTATTTCTTCAGACCAGAGAATTTTGTTTCTTATGGCCCGAGAGTCCTTCAGATGCCTTTTCGCAAACTCCAGACGGGCTGTCATGTGCCTTTTACTGTGGAATGGCTTCCGTCTGGCTGCTCTCTCATATAGGCCTGATTGGTGGAGTGTTGCAGAGATGGTTGTTCTTCTGGAGAGTTCTCCTCTCTCCAAAGAGAAACACTGGAGCTCTGTCAGAGTGACCATCGGGTTCTTGGTCTTCTCCCTGACTAAGGCCCTTCTCCCCTGATTGCTCAGTTTGGCCAGGCAGCCCACTCTAGGAAGAGTACTGGTGGTACCAAACTTCTTCCATTTATGGATGATAGAGGCCACTGTGCTCATTGGGATCTTCAATGCTGCAGACACTTTTCTGTACCCTTCCCCAGATCTGTGCCTTGATACAATCCTGTCTCGGAGGTCTACAGACAATTCCTTGGACTTCATGGCTTGGTTTGTGTTCTGACATACACTGTTAACTGTGGGACCTTATTTAGACAGGTGGATGCTTTCCGAACCATGTCCAATGGACTGGATTTACCACAGGTGGACCCCAATCAAGTTGTAGAAACATCTCAAGGATAATCAGTGGAAACAGGATGAACCTGAGCTCAATTTTGAGTGATATGGCAAAGGCTGTAAATACTCATGTACAGTATATGTGATTTTTTTTTCATTTTTTTAAATTTGCAAAGATTTTAAACAAACTTGTTTCACAATGTCATTGTTTGTGGAATTTTAAGTAAAATAATGAATTTAATCAATTTTGAAATAAAGCTGTAACATAAAATGTGGGAAAAAGTCAAGCGCTGTGAATACTTACTTGATGCAATGTAATATCCCACCCCCATTGTGTTTAGCTGGTTAGTAGACATGGAGGAGGAGGGAGAGAATGGGCTGTCATATACCACTGTGTATACACCCACATGTGTGGCTCTATATTCACATGGGCTACTCAGATGTGAGGGATGAAATGCTCAGTATAGAAACTCACTGAAAACTGAGCATGTGCAGAGCTGCCAACACTGCTCTGCAAAATCCCTAGCTGAATTGGGGACATGGACAGAAGGTGGAGATAGAGAACTGCAGGACTAATCAGGTTTTTTGCAGAATACAGAAAAGGAATTATGTAGTAACTGCATGAACCGCATATAATTCTCAATTTATTGATAGCCTTTTATGATGTGGGTTTAGTGACACTTTAAGCGTTGACAAAAAACCTGGAATCCGCACGAGATTTTGCACTCTCAAGTTTTAGTAAATCAATTCAAATACATGCTTAGGAATTCCATTGTAATAAACCATCCACATTCTCCATCTTGGGCATGCAAAGTAGCACTTGCTCATTAATGTGAGAAAGCTTGCTGTTTGACATTTAGACTCGGTCCACACTAGCGCAACTTGTCAGACGACTTGTCAGCCTGACAAGTCACACTCCCTCGCGGTCCATTGACCGCTACAGGACCCGTTCTAATAGGAGCGACACAAGTCGCTCCGACTTAGAAAAAGGGTCCTGTACTACTTCGGGGCGACCTCAGAGCGACTTGCATAGACTTCCATTATGTGAAGTCCATGCAAGTCGCATCGAAGTCGTGGTGCATGGCAATGCACAAGTCGCCCCCGAAGTAGTACAGAGTCGTGTCGCCTAAGTGTGAACCGACTCTTATACCTCACCTCTGGTGTGAGTTTATTATTATATATCTAGCTCCATCTCTCAGTATACATCAAAAATTATATCAGTCTACTTATTAATAGACTGACTCCAATATGAAAATTTATATTGTATCAGGTCACTGATTGTTAGCCATCCCAAACATGTATTTTGGACATTTTCAAATAATTTATTTTTATCTGCAAGCGGGTAATGCAGATATAACTGATCGCTTTACAAACCCTCTAGCCTCTTCTACTGTTAAACTTTCAAAAAAAAAATCTATTTGTAAAAGAAGTATTTTTTATGGTAAGAGATTGAAATAAATTTACACATCTTATACTTGAACATCACATAAAAAGTATAAAATGTAAATAGGATCTTTCACACAATTACAACTTGCCAAAACAGTCTTTGCCGAATACAAGATGTGTTTCCCTTGGAGATTAGGAAAAAAGTGCAGACATCAAATTAACTAAAGGCAAGTCTGATTTATTCTGCAACATAAACTGTGTAAGATATTCTTTGTAAAGGCACTTCATATTAAACAAGAAAGGTAAAATAACTATAAAAGGTGCAAAGTCAAGCATATTCAGTGAATGAGCGCAAAAAGCAATGATGATGTGCAAACAACAGTCCCCCATAGGCACCATAGAGATCTCAACATTCATCAGCCTGAACAAGGATAGACGACTGCTTACCGACCTCTGCGGGTACTTCTTGTGAATACTTTGCTATTTGATCGATGAAATAAGAATGTCTGTGTATTTCATATGAAATATCTGTAATTGTAAATTCTATCATAAAACGGTTTTATATGCTTGTTTAATAACGAATAGTACTACATGGGGAAAAAATAATTATTTGATCCCCTGCAGATTTTGTGAGTTTTCCAACTTACAAAGAAATGAAGGGTCTATAATTTTTATCATAAGTTTATTTTAAATGATAGAGACAGAATATCAACCAAAATCCAGAAAAAAACATGATACAAATGTTATAAATTGAGTTGCAGTTCAGTGACTAAAACTAGTATTTGATCCCCTACCAACCAACAATAATTCTTGCTCCCACAGACTGGCTACAGTATGGGCTCATGTGGTACACAGAGTAGTCCTGTCAACTTAAAAAGGTGCTCATAACGACAACTCGTTATGGGTATAAAAGACATCATGGGCAAGATCAAAGAGCTGTCAAAGGACGTCAGGGACAAGATTGTAGACCTGCACAAGGCTGGAATGGGGTACAAGACCATTAGCAAGAAGCTTGGTGAGAAGGAGACGACTGTTGTAGTGATTTTTCGCAAATGGAAGAAATACAAAATACCCATCAATCGCCCTTGGTCTGGAGCTCTATGCAAGATTTCCCCTCATGGGGTAGGGATGATTATGAGAAAAGTGAGGGATAAGCCCAGAACTACATAGGAGGAGCTTGTGAATGATTTCAAGGCAGTTGGGACCACAGTCACCAAACAAACCATTGGTAACACAATCCTGCACTGCCCACAAGGTCCCCCTCCTCAAGAAGGCACATATACATGCCCTGTTTGCCAATGAACACCTAAATGATTCAGAGAAGGATTGGGAGAAATCAGACCAAAATTTAGCTCTTTGGCATTAACTCGACATGCAGTATATGGAGGAAGAAATAAATGATGACTATGACCCTAAGAACACCATCCCAACAGTAAAGCACAGAGGTGGAAACATGCTTTAGGGATGTTTCTCTGCTAAGGGTACAGGCCGACTTTGCCGCATTGAGTGGCCAATGGACGTGGCCATGTATTGTAAAATCTTGGATGATAACCTTCCCTCAGCGAGAACACTAAAGTTGGGTCGTGGAAGGGCCTTCCAGCATAACAATGATCTAAAACATAATGCCAAGGCAACAAAGGAGTGGCTCAAGTAGAAGCACATTAAGGTCATGGAGTGGCCTTGCCAGTCTCCAGACCCTAATCCTCTAAAAACTTTATGGAGGGAGCTGAAACTTCGAGTTGCCAAACGACAGCCAAGAAACCTTAAGAATTTAGAGAAGATCTGTAAAGAAGAGTGGACCAAAATCCCTCCTGAGATGTGTGCAAACCTGGTCACTAACTACAAGAAACTTCTTACCAACAAGGGTTTCTCCACCAAGTACTAAGTCATGTTTTGCTTGAGGATCAAATACTTATTTTACTCACTGAACTGCAACTCAATTTATAGCATTTATATTGTGTTTTTTTCTAAATTTTTGGTTTATATTCTGTCTCTATCATTTAAAATACACCTATGATAAAAATTGCAGACCCTTTATTTCTTTGTAAGTGGGCAAACTTACAAAATCTGCAGGAGATCAAATAATTATTTTCCCCACAGTATGTGCATTTTTAACTACTACTGTAGCTGCTCAGACACAAAAAAATGAATTCTACCTTGCTACAATATACTAGGCCTGAAAAGGAAATAACAGTTTTTTAATCACTAAAACCTGAAAAGACTTTGGGGTTGATTTACTAAAACTGGAGAGTGCAAAATTTGGTGCAACTGTGCATGGTAACCAATCAGCTTCTAACTTCAGCTTGTTCAATTACGCTTTAACAAAAAAAAAAAAACTGGAAGCTCATTGGTTTCTATGCGGAGCTGCACCAGATTTTGCACTCTCCAGTTTTGGTAAATCACCCCCTTTGTCACCTCACCTAAGGAACACAAAGCGAGAGTGTCCTTGTAAAGGCTTTCCTCCTCGACCCCCACGTGAGTCACAGCATCATGACCAGTGTTAATTTCGTTGACTAAAACCGACTAAAACGTTTTCGTCGACTAAATGAACACAATTTTAGTCGACTAAAATACGACTAAAACTAAAACAATTCAGATGACTAAAATACGACTAAAACTAAAATGGCATTTTAGTCAAAAGACTATAACTAAAACTAAATCGAAATTTGCTGCCATAATTAACACTGGTGGATGCTCAAAGCTTAATACCATAAATAATAACATATTCGATTTTTCACTCCAGGACCAGCAGTAGTATATAATGAGTTTGGAAATTGTAGAGAAATGCTTAAATAATGCATTACAAATTACAATTGAACTACACCCATTTGATTATAGATGAGTAAAATGAGTTATAGTCGACTAAAATGTACTGGAGTTTTAGTCGACTAAATACGACTAAAACTAAAAACACGTGCAGAAGACTAAAATGGGACTAAAACTAAAATGCCATTTTAGTCCTAAGACTAAGACTAAAACTAAATTGAAATTTGCTGCCAAAATTAACACTGATCATGACAAGCTGTGATTTGTGAATGGCAAAGAGAGGGACGAAGATATGATACCTGGAACTGGTGTCTGTCATTGACTCTTTTCAAATATGGTGGGGAGCCGGTGACACAGCTTCCCACAGCAACTCAATACATCCAGTTGGCTGGATCTAACCGGTTGTTCATTTAAGACACTAGGACACAGTGTTACACTAGCTTTGATCCAGCCACAGTTTCAGGCTCCCTAGATTATTCGGATAATCTCTGCAATCTCTGCCCAGCATTTTCTACAAATTTCAAGCACGTTGGGAATTTTGTACTGGGCGCTCCTAACCACAAACCTAGAAGTTGTTTATCAGTTGAGTGATTGCTTTATTGTGATCAGAGAGGCAGCAACCTCCAGTACTGGATCCATACCTCTACTGTAAACTAAATACGGCTCGGAAAAGGTATTTAATCTATTATTCACTTTAAAGCGGTTCTAAAGGCTGAATTTTTCTTTTTTTTTCTCATGCATTTTATGCATGAAAGTAAAAAACCTTCAGTGTACAGCTCCCCCTAATACTCACCTGAGCCCAATGTCGATCCAGCGATGTTTATGAAAGCAGAAGCTCTCCCGGGTCTCTGCCTTCTCATTGGCTGAGAAATGGCTCCTGCTGCTGTCAATAACAGCCAGTGAGAAGGGAGCAGGGGCAGGGCCAAGTCACGCTCTGTGTGTCTCTTAGACACACAGACAGCTCAAGAGCAAACACGCACGAGTTCCCCCACAGTAAGCGGCTTGCTATGGGGGGGGGGGGGGTCAGGAGCTTCAGTGGGGAACCCTAGAAGAGGAGGATGAGGGTTTTTCTGTGCAAAACTATTGCACTGAGCAGGTAAGTTTGACATGTTTGGTATTTTTTTTTTTTAACCTTTACAAACCCTAAAATGAACCCCTACTCACAATGGTCCAGCGCTATCACACACATCAAACAAGAGTTTGGTAATAGCAGCCTCCCTTAATTTCTTAGGACAGTGTCCCTTTTAAGTACCTGCAGATAAGGCGATGTTGTTCATCAAAAACGATCAATCCCCTATAGGAGTCTATGTAAATTCAACACACATACAAATAGAGCATAACATGATATAAAACATAGCAATCATCTATCATTTTTCACTGTTCTAAGGGCTTAAAAATAGAAATGGAAATTATTTATTTTTTCCCCCCAACTTGGAAGATTAAAGATTGCATGTTGCCTTTGCTTATACCACCAACACTGTCCAATTCAATGTATGAAACAAATATGTTGAAGAATATGTAAACTCGACGTTTCATATTCCTGCTATGTGCCTGTTGTACCATGTACTTGTATGAAAAGTAGCCTGTTCTCTTTGTATTGCTCCCTTTATGTAAAATCCCTGGTGTTCCTGCCAGTCCCTCTGTTTCCTATTAAAAACTGACCCCACTAAGCAGGAGAGCACAGAGTGGTCAGTTTTCTAGCTGCGCTGGGAACTCAGTCTGCTCTCTTCCAATGACTTCGGTCTCTTCAGACTTGTCCTGACATGACCCCCCTCCCCATGCAGCCTTTCACTGGGAGGATCAGTGTGCCACTGTTTCTCCTCCCTTAACTCCTATATAGCTAAGAACAGAGAGAATGTGATCACTTATAAAGAAAAGGTATTTATAATTTTTTTAATCTATACACAAATATTTTGCCCTTTAATTTCTATTTTATACTAAGTCCCCGTTCACACTAAGGCGACCTGTGAGGCGACCTGGTTGCCTCACAGGTCGCCTTCCATAGGGAAGCTGCGGACCCGTTCTAATAGGAGCGACACAAGTCGCTCCGACTTAGAAAAAGGGTCCGGAGCTTCTTTGGGGCGACCCGGAGCGACCGTCATAGACTTCAAGTTATGAAGTCCGTGCCGGCCGCTCCGAGGTCGCGGCGCGCTGCTCGCACCGCGACTTTGGAGGTCGCCCCCCCCAAGTCGGATCGCCCCAGTGTGAATGGGGCCTGAAAGAGTTGTTTTACAAGGTGAGGGGTTACAATCAAAGTGAAAAATATTACCCTTGTATTTGTACTTCCCCTATAGTACATTTATTTGTTCTACCGCCTATTTTCTTTTTCTTCTTCTATGTAATTATTTTATAAAAAAAAAAATGAAAACCTCCAATAAAAATATATATTTTTTAAAAATCACAAGTACCAAGGAACACCTATCTAATCTCTATGGGTACACTTACATGAATATACAGTATTCAGCTAAAGAACCAAGGGATAAACAGAGCTGCCATGTTTTGTAATCATTTGATTTTAAATTGAATCCAAATCAATTATCCAATCCGTGTTTTAGGAGTTATGATGTAAAGTGGATTATTAACATAAAAATGTATTTGCTTTTAAAAAGGGTTTTACAAGAACCATCTACTTGTGAAGCCGTGTCCTTTGTCCAATGAAGAAGCCTCTGTAGTCCACGTTACAGAATACCCAGCTTTGCTCCTATTAAATCCAATAAAGTTTCACAGTCTATAAACATGAAGGGACCTACATGAGTGCACTGCCTCCCCAGAGTAATGGGAATTCCAACTCAGTGTGTGGGTGTTATATGGAATCTGATTCACAAAAGCATTGTCACAAAAGGTCAAATTATTGATTTGCTGCTTTTTTTGCCTTCATGTGGGATTTCATCTACCTTTAACCACCAGTACCTGTTAATCTGTTAAACTGTCATACCTGTAAAGACTTGAAAGACATTTGCAACACGCTTCACCACCTGTCAGATATGACTGACTAGGGGAAGTAAGGGAGTTTCCTCAACCTTTACTTATACATGTCTGTGAATTGGGAACAATCAATCTTCAGCAATCAAACAGCAATTATTCTTAACTGTTTAACTTCTGCTCAGCTACCGAAAGTCTTACTGAGTTTTCTGAGAAAGAACTTTTTTGCTTAATCCAGTATAATCATGAATTGTTTAAATCAGTTGTCTTTGGAGAGAGGCACTTCACCAAAAAAAGTAAAGAAAAAAGGTTCAAGTCACTACACAATCAGCTAGTGTATCTAAACCCAAAACCAATAAGGCTGCATTCACATGTCAGCGCATTGATCGCAGGCAGAATCGCCGCGATTCCGCCCGCGATCCGGAAATCATTGCAAATCGCGGGACGCATGTGCGTTGCCTGTGATTTGCAATAGCACCCCAAACGCTGTGCGATGTTGCTGTGATTTCCGCCTGCCGAATCGCGGTAACATCGCGCAAAAAAAAAAAACGCCGGACGCATTACGCCCAAAAAAGTACAAGAGCTTCTTTGGAGCGTAATGCGTCCCGCGATTTTTTTTTGTGCGATGTTACCGCGATTCGGCAGGCGGAAATCGTGGCAACATCGCACAGCGTTTGGGGTGCTATTGCAAATCATGGGCAACGCACATGCGTCCTGCGATTTGCAATGATTTCCGGATCGCGGGCGGAATCACGGCGATTCTGCCCGCGATCAATACGCTGACATGTGAATGAAGCCTGAAGGAATTTGTTGCAGCTCACTAGTACTCTGTGTAGTGACTCCATTTATTTTCTTTTTTCAAGCTCTTTTTGCTTTGCTTTTCACCTTGCAATCCTGAAAATAATGCAAATTCTGTCCCTGGGTGGCTATGTCACTACTCCTCTACCACCCTCTATGGAGGGAGCCATGGTTGTCACCCTAGGCTGATCTCCAGGTATGGACTACAAACATGTTCATATCTCTTTGGCCCCATTCACACAGGCTTTCCAATCAGGTCCGCCTGTGAGATTTTCAGGCGGACCTGATCGGATCCTCCATGTACTTCTATGGAGCAGCAGATGTCAGCGGTGCCATCTCCGCTGACACCCGCTGCTATCCGATGTGGCCCGTGAAATCTGGACAGATGGAAAACATATTTTCCAACTGTCTGGAGGATCGGATCAGATAGGATCGGATGAAAACTGACAGGCAGGCCGTTTTCATCCGATCTCCCATAAAGTAGAGCTAGGATCTGACAGGTCTGTCTCTGCAAAGTAAGCGGAGACAGAACTGTCATCCGTCTGCTTAGCGGGGATCGGCGGATGGATCCCCGCTAAGCAAAACGGAGTCCGCCAGGGGGAAAGCCGTGTGAAGGGACCCTTTATCCCTTTATCTCCATTACATAGGGGGCAGGGCAGCTGGTAGTTTACAGAAGACAATCAGGAAGGAAGGTTTTATTTGGTGAAGCTCACAGGAAGTAATAAAGACACTGCATTTCTGGAAAGATCAACAGGTATTCAGGTAAAAATGTGCTTAGCTTGAAAAAAAAAAAAAAGAAACAAATGCAGACTGTAAACTGCAATATATTACATTTTCTCTCTTGGGTTCGGTTATCCAGTAAAGTAATATTGAACTCTATTTTTTAACCCCTTGGAGCCAGACGTAAGCAAATATGCGGCCTCTCGGCAGGTGGGCCTTTTCATATTTGCTTGAATTTGTGCAAATAGAGCCATGCGCTCCCAACACAGTTAATGGCGGCTAACGGAAAGTTATTGGCAGTCACATGATCATAAACCCCGCCCCCTGGTATTCTAAACCTCTTAACCACTTGCCGACCGCCGCAGGTACATATACTGCGGCGGTCAGCCCCCCGGCCAGGCAAAGTGACGTATCGGTACGTCACTACTTCCCGCTGCTCTGGCGCGCGTGTGTGCGCTCCCGCCGATGGCTCGATTGGGTTCAGAACCGATCAGTCATCAGGTCCAGGCCAATGATTTTTGGCATGGACCTGTTGATCGGTCCTGCCCAATCAGATTACATGCTGAGCCTGTGTAATGTAAACACAGGCTCAGAAAAGACTGCTCTCCCCTCCCATGAACCTTTATGGAATCATCTCGAGAGGAGAGCACATCTAACTAAGTACTGTACCAAGCACACTCACATACACTTAGATAGGCAAATTTAACGCCCGATCGCCCCCCCCCCAGTTAACCCCTACACCCCCTGTCACAACACACACACTGTATACAGCATATAGTATTTTTCTATATACCTGTATAAGTGTGATTTGTGACCAGGTGTAGCGCTTGCGGCCCCTCCCATTTTCACTTAAAATACCCGCCACCCCCCCCCCACCAATAAAGATTTAACCCCCTGATCCCCCCAGTTAACCCCTTCCCCCCTGTCACATTGCACACTAATACAAACGTAATATATTGTTTTTCTGTATTTTGTATTAGTGCGATTGTGACTTGAGTTAGCGCTAATGACTTAGTTTCTGTCCCAAGTAGGTTAAGGGTCTCCGCCACCCCCCCCCCATAAAGATTTAACCCCCTGATCACCCCTACACCCCCTGTCACAACATATATATACAGCATTTTCTATATACCCGCATAAGTGTGATTTGTGACCAGGTGTAGCGCTTGCGGCCCCCCTTTTACATTTAAAATACCGCCACCCCCTCCCAATAAAGATTTAACCCCCTGATCCCCCCTGATCACCCCCAGTTAACCCCTTCCCCCGTCACATTGCACACTAATAAACAAGTAATATAGTGTTTTTTACTGTATTTTCTATTAGTGTGTTTGTAACCTGAATTAGCGCTAGCAACTTAGTTTCTGTCCCAAGTAGGTTTAGGGTCCCCGCCACCCCCCCATAAAGATTTAACCCCCTGATCACCCCTACACCCCCTGTCACAACACACACTGTATACAGTATACAGCATTTTCTATATACCCGTATAAGTGTGACTTGTGACGAGGTTTAGCGATTGCCGCCGTTCCTTTTATACTTAGGATACCCGTCACCCCCTCCCAATAAAGATTTAACCCCCTGATCCCCCCCGTTCACATCCAGTTAACCCCTTCCCCCCTGTCACATTGCACACTAATACACACGCAATATAGTGTTTTACTGTATTTTGTATTAGTGTGATTGTGACTTGAGTTAGCGCTAGCGAGTTAGTTTCTGTCCCAAAGGAGGTTCAGGGTCCCCGCCACCCCCCCAATAAATATTTAACCCCTGATCCCCCCGATCACCCCCAGTTAACCCCTTCATTGTCCTGTCACAGTGTCACTTTTATAGTGTACAGTTTTTTTTCTGATCATTATTATTAGTGACACAGGTGACATTAGGTAGTGTTAGTGTCAGTCTAAAATAGCGCAGATCCCCGGCGCATAGTTATAAATAACCCCTTGATTACCACACACACACACACACACACACTTCCATTACTAGTATAGTGTTTGAACAGATCAATATCTGATCAGATCAGAACTATACTAGTGTTAGGGTTCCCAAAATGCGGTGTTTGCACGATCAGCACTGATTCCTGCCAGCACCTGCGTTTAACCTCTCTGCTCAGCCCACCCCACCCAGGCAAGTGTAGTAATCAATAGATTACTGTCACTTACAAAAAAACACAACAACACACAAAACCGCTGTGTTAGCAGAGTCAGGCCTGATCCCTGCTAGCATTAGCAGTTTTTTTTGGTAGCGCTTGAAATAGTCCTTGACAACCAGGTGCTTTTATTACCTAGTAGTCACACTACTGTACCGGTAAATTTAGTCCAAAATGTCCAAACGTTGGTACAGTAGTGCAGAGGCTTATAGTATACTGACCATGTCAGATGAGAGCGATGGGGAAGCCTCGCTGGCAGAATCAGGGTCAGTATACAAACCTGATGATGGCAGCGGCTCCCTGACAGATAGCTCCGACGACGGATGGGTCCCTGTTAGACCCAGGCGTACCCGACCCCATTCTGGAGTTGTTGAGATGCAGGAATCACAGGGTGCTCGTATGGAGCAGAGTGTCGGTACTACGGCCGCTCATCCTTTTGGTGGCCTGGCAAGCACCAGCGGCCTAGTACACCCTGGACCTAGTAACACTTGGTGACGTGGCGAGTCCCATAAGTGCAGTTGAAGCTGGTGCGGTGGCAGGCCCGTGAAGACAGGCCCGTAAAACCCATAGTGCCCTCCCTGATGCGCTGGCATATCCCAATTGGCAACCCACTGATTCTACAGTGCCAGTACTTCCCCATTCACTGCCCAACCTGGAATCCACGTGGAGACAGCTGGTTTTACGCCCCTGAACTTTTTTGAGCTGTTCTTCACGAAAGATCTTTACGGATCAATCAAATTTATACGCACAACAATTTATCGCCGCCAACCCAAATTCGCCCCTTGCCAGACCATTCGGCTGGAAACCTATAACGGTTCCCAATTTTAAAATCTTTCTGGGCCTTTCCCTGAACATGGGCATAACCAAACAGAGTGAATTGCGGCTATATTGGTCCACTAGCCCACTTCACCATATGCGCATGTACTCTGCCTCCATGTCCAGGGCGAGATACGAGCAAATTCTGCGATTTTTGCATTTCAGCGACAATGAAATCTGTCGTCCTCAGTGAGACCCTGCATATGATCGGCTCCACAAAATTCGGCCCCTCATTAACAACTTCAATCAGCGGTTTGCAGCCTTGTTTACCCCCGAACAAGTTGTCTGCGTTGACGAGTCCCTGATTAAATTTACTGGCCGCCTTGCTATGAAACAGTACCTCCCCAGCAAGCGTGCCAAGTACAGGGTCAAGCTGTATAAACTGTGTGACAGGGCCACAGGCTATACAGTTAGTTTCCGGGTCTATGAGGGAAAAGATAGCACTGTGGAGCCCCCCAACTGCCCAGACTACATAGGGAGCAGCGGCAAGATAGTTTGGGACTGGGTGTCACCCTTATCCGGAAAGAGGTACCATTTGTACGTGGACAACTACACGAGCTTGCCACAATGTAGTCATCTTTCTGCATTACAAATTGGCGCATGTGGCACCGTGCGACCTAATCGCCGGGGCCCCCCCAACGACTTGTAAATTCCCGTCTTAGTCGGGGGGCGAGAGCCTGCTTGAAAAAGGACAAATTGCTTGCAGTGAAGTGGAGGGATTCGTTCTGTCCTCCATTCACGCAGACACGACGATCCAAATCCCTACGGCAACTGGCGTTATGGAGAAACCCCTCTGTGTCCACGAATATAACCTTAATATGGGAGGGGTGGACCTTAACGACCAGCTTTTGGCGCCGTAATTAGTTGCCCGTAAAGCCAGACGCTGGTACAAAAAAGTGTCTGTTTATTTATTCCAATTGGCTATGCTGAACGCCTTTGTCCTATTGAGGGCGTCAGGACGAACTGGATGCTTCTGGGAATTCCAGGAAGCGATCATCCTTGCCTACCTGTACCCAGGAGGTATGCCTGCCCAACTTCCCCTTCCAGATGCAGTGAGCCGGCTGCATTAGAGACATTTTCCACATGTCCTGCCGAGTGCCCCTACCCAAAGATGACCCCAAAGAAGATGTCGTGTCTGTAGCAGGCGCGGATTTAGGCGTGACACCCGCTATTATTGTCCCAGATGTCCTGACCAACCTGGTCTCTGCACCGGGGAATGTTTCGAGCGCTACCATACACTAGTGGAGTTTTAGTGTAGGGTACAGCACGACACAGTGTAGGGCACACAAACACAGGGTCTCGAAAGATGTTCGATGTCTATCGACATTTTGAGAGACCCAAGCTGGAAAATCGCAGTCCACAGAAAAAACAGTTCGAAAAAAAAAAAATCCAAAAACAGTTGTCGTGTCAGTCATTTTATATGTTCTTCTACTCTTCCTACTGTACTTTTACTGTACTTTGTTTGTTTTTCATTCTTTTGTTAACCTGTTTCTCTTGCAGGTACTCGTCGGCTGCCACATTGATTTTATATATTCTGACACAAACAGTGTTTGCGAACAGCATATATGGATACCTTTGTTGGCAGCAGCTGTGGTGATTTTCTGATTTCAGCACTGCAGTTAAAATACCTTTTAGGTATACGTAGAATATTGTCATGTATACCCATCATTAAATTCAGTGGGTGGTTGTTTGAGCGGTTAATGATGAGTAATACTACACAATATTCCTGTGCTGATTTCTGTTAGGTTCTCTTTTTTTTTTCATTCAGCCCACAGGCTGCATGAAAAAAAAAAAAAAAAAAAACCTACACTATATGCCAAACAAGGACCAGCAATGTACTGGTACGTTGCTGGATTTATAGTGGTTATACCAGGATGATGCCTGCAGATTTAGGCATCATCTTGGTATCGTTTTTTACAGCCAGTGGTCGGCTTACATGTAAAAGCAATCCTAGCGGATAATTGGCCGCTAGACTGCTTTTACATGCAGTGGGAGGGGACTCCCCCCTCCCCCACCGCCGCCTTCCCCTGGTTTTTCTCGGGCTCTCCTGTCCCACCGGTTAACCCGAGAGTGCAGCCGGTGGTTCAATTATCTAACTATAGAGCTAATTGGAGATGAGAATGGCTCCAATCATCTCTATGGCCTAAGATACCGGAAGCTACGAGCATTTCGACTTCTGTTTCGCCAGAAATAAACAGCGCCATTGGGAAATTGGGAAAATATTTTATCACACCAATTTTGGTGTGGTCAGATGCGTTAAGGTCAGAGGAGAGATCTAGAGTCTAAAAGACCCCAATTTAAAAAAATAAATAAATAAAATAAAAAAAAAAAAGAGTACCTGTCACTACAGATTGCTAAAAAAAATGATTAAAAAAAAAAAAAAAAATGAAAGGAAAGGTGTCAAAATAACATAAAAAAGCAAAATAAAAAAAATAAAAAAATCAAGCCCCCCCTGTCCCCCCGTGCTTGCGCGCAATGGCGCACGCAGGCGTTGGTCTAGTGTCATATGTAAACCGCAATTGCAGCATGCATGTGAGGTATCGCCATGAACGCCAGGTCGAGTGCAGTAATTCTTGCAGTAGACCTCCACTAAGTCTAAAGTGGTAACCTGTAAAGACTTTTAAAGGCTTTTAAAAATGTACGTAGTTTGTTGCCGCTGCACAGGCGTGCGCAATTTTTAAAGCATGTCAGGTTTAGTATCTATGTACTCGGCATAATATCATCTTTTAAATTTTACCAAACAATTTGGAATTATATCGTGTATTTGTGCAATAAAATTAAAAAAAAAATTTGCAACATCCACCATTTTGTTCTATAGGGCCTCTGCTTCAAAGAAATATATAATGTTTGGGGGTTTAAAGTAATTTTCTAGTTAAAAAAAATATATTTTTTCATGTAAACAAAAAGTCACAGAAAAGGCTTGGTTTTCAAGTGGTTAGAAGAGTGGGTGATGTGTGGCTAAGATTGAGCATAAAATGCCGGGACAGTTCAAACAATCCCCAAATGATCCCTTTTTGAAAAGTAGACACCCAAAGCTATTTGGGTGTCATATTGAGTCCATGGAGTATTTTATATTTTGCCCTAAGTTTCGGAAAGATGACAATTTGTTTTTTTTACAGAAAGTTGTCACTAAACTATATATTGCTCACGAATGCCATGGGTAAATGTGAAATGACACCCCAAAATACATTCTGTTGCTTCTCCTGAGTACAGGGATACCACATGTGTGAGACTTTTTGGGAGCCTAACTGTGTACGGGACCCCGAAAACTAATCCCCATCTTCAAGTTTTCTAATGGCGTAAATTGCTTATTTTACCTCTGCACTACCTGTCACAGTCTCAGAGGCCCTGAAATTTCAAGATAGCACAAAACCCCTCCAAATGACCCCATTTTGCAAAGTAGACACTCCAAGCTATTAGCTGAGAGGCATGAGGAGTCCATGGAATAGTCTATATTAGGGATGCACCGAAATTTTCGGCTACCGAAATTATCGGCCGAAAATGAGCCTATCTCATTTTGGCCGATAATGGGTTAACATTGCCGAAAATAATGGCCGCCGTGGGGAAGGAGAAGGGCGCAGCGCAGGGCAGGTTTTAAAAGTCCTGCCTCTGGCCGGCCGTCCGCCTCTCAATGACGTCCCTACTACGATCTGTGCATTAATGAAGTGACATACCAGGCGGGGGGGCGGGGCGAGCAGCCGCTATAGATAGAACTATGTGATCCTTCCCTGTCAGCTCAGCGCGACTATGTGTGAATGAGAAGTGACCTGACAACAGGCGGGGGGGGGGGGGGGCGGCCGCTATTAGCTGTAACTATGTGAGAGCTTCACTTCACTGTCAGGCATGTATCTCCGCTGACAGTGAAGTGAAGCTCTCACATAGTTACAGCTAATAGCGGCCGCTCCCCCCCCGCAAAACTTTGTGACAAAAAGAGATCTGCAAAACACTCAACACGCCTCTCTGCAAATAGCTTAGGGTGTCTACTTTCCGAAAAGGGGTCATTTGGGGAGAGTTTGTGCTGTCTTGGCATTTCATGGCCTCCGAAACTGTGATAGGTAGTCAGGAGTGAAATCAACAATTAACGCCCTTGGAAAGCCTGAAAGTGGGGATTGGTTTTGGGGTCCTGTACTCGGCTAGACTGCAAAAAAGTCTCACACATGGGGTATCCCTGTACTCAGTAGAAGCAGCAGAATGTATTTTGGGGTGTTATTCCACATATACCCATGGCAGGTGTGAGCAATTTATCATTTAGTGACAATTTTGTGTTAAAAAATAAAAAATAAGAAAAAAAATTAATTTTCCCGAAACTTGTGGCAAACGCAAAATATAAAATATTCCATGGACTCACCATGCCTCTCAGCAAATAGCTTGGGGTGTCTACTTTCCAAAATGGGGTCATTTGGGGGGGGTTTTGTGCTATCTTGAAATTTCAGGGCTTCCGAAACTGTGATGGGTAGTGAGGAGTAAAATCAAAAATTCACGCCATTAGAAAACCTGAAGATGATGATTGATTTTCTGACCAATTAAGATGAGCTTACTTAAAACCGACATGTAGCTAAAATTTAAAACAGCAAATCAATACAAGGGACATATCTTACAGTCAGTAGGATGTGTCCCTTGCGCTGATTCCTCTTCCCCCCACCCCACTACTTTTTGCTTGTACCATTGAACACATTTTGCTTGATAAGTACAGAAAATATATGTCTTAATTCATTCTTCAGCGCAAGAGTAACAATTTGTAATCCAATCTGGATGAAATGACAAGCCGGAATCGAGCGTGGATTGAGGCTAGCACAAAGACATGTATAAAGTCAGCTGGATGCATACATGCTGTTAGAACACACTAGCCTCAATAACCCTGAAGAAGGTGGAGTCCTTTCCCCTGAAACACGTTGGCTGCATGTGTGTTCTTAACAAATAAAAGTATTACAAGGAAAAAGAAACTTGTACTAGGCACCCCTAAACACATTCTATGTTATGGAGAAAATAGGAAGAGCAAGGTATTGTAGTCTCTTCCTAGGGTGACAAGGCTGTTTCGCCATAGTACAGCCAGTAATTGTTGTCACCCTAGAACAGGAAGTATGTTACTGATAAGATCATCAGATGATGGAAATAGAAGACTAATGGGTCATAAACACTATAAGATTTTCTGAAGACTTTTTCCTTTAGACTTACCAAAACCATATAATATGAGGTCAAACCTAAACACTTTCAATTTGTATGCAATCTGGCAGGCCCTTGCACTACATAGAAAAGGTATTTCTGAAGGAAATCTAACCACAAAAGTTGGATAGTGTGTATCCAGCTTAATGCAGCCAGCACATCTAAAGATTGGTAAGCTGCCATATATTAAATTTGTGTTCTTGAGTTTAAAAAAAAAATTGATATAATATAACTAAGTACCTGAACAATTTCCTGATCCTGGCACACAGTTGTTTCTTTTTTGTATGTGTTGTCATGAAGGGAAGACTCCTGGAAAACCCAAGGGGATGTTTGCTCTGGCAGAATATAAGATCGTATTCCTTTCTGCAGCAATTCCATATCAAATCTCGGTGGTAACATTTTCCATACCTCTTCAAGGCCATGTGGTTTGTGCTGTATACTTGAAATAAAAGAAGAAACAGCCCTAATAACAAAAGCCCTCCTATTACCTTCTTTAGTCTGGGAGTGATAGGAGGCTGCGCATTTCTTCTGCAAACCATCCACAGAGTTCTCTGGAACTACGTCATTGCCAAGCAGACATGCCAGAAGAGGTAGATCTGAAATACGGATTCTAAGCTCTTCACACACATCTTTCCTTGAATACATCAGTGTGACAAGACTGTCTAAGCGAAGTTTGTTGATGGAAAAATATGGGGCAGTGTTAAAGATTATATAGTCACTATCTTCCCCTAAAATTCCAAGACAGTTGTGCTGTAAAGCATATGCAGCTGTTTCATAGTCACCTTCAACTTGTGTGCAGATGACTTTCTGGTTTAGCGCCTTCAAAGCAAACCGTGTAAAAGTAGCTATTCCAGAAGGAATAAAAAACATATTCCTGCCAGGCTGCTGCCTGTTGGCTTTTAAAAACCGGAAGATTTTCTCTATTTCAATGTTGTCCCGCAGCCGTCGCTTAGTCCATTCTGCCCTCTTCTTTTGCTCGATGACACCGTCAAAGAAAAATACAAGTTTAATACCAGCCTTCTCAAATGTTGCAATAAAGTGTTCCAAGCTGGAGAGATATTCCTTCCACTGGCCTCCATGTATCCAATCATTTGGCGTGTACCAAGTGCGCAAGCAGCCCATCGCATCCACAACAATGGTAGGAGTCGATTCTGGATTAGAAGATTTGTGCCTGTTAGCCATTGACTGTAAGCTGACCATACTGCAGGCTCTGGGACAGGAATTCTGCACAAAGCTCTGTAGCCCTTTGATGCCCATTTTTGCTACAACACTTAAACAGGACGCAGCCTATTGTTAAAAAAAAAAGAAAAAAAAAAAAAGACACACTTTACAAAAGTTGAAATTTGACTGTTAAAAAGTTGTCAGAACCAAAAACATGTAAACCACAACCATGCTTTTAGGTCTACATGTCCCCTAGACGTGGCAGCAGAAAAACACTGAGCGTGGCAAAAACACATGTAAACACAGTACTGCATTTAGCACTTGGACGTTTTTTTAATTGACCAGAGTAATTACCATTGAAATGAATAGACACCCAAGCGCTAAATGCAGCTAGCGCTTAGGGGCGTTTACATGCGTATTTGCCGTGTTTGATGTTTTTTGAACCATTCTGTGTTCAGAATAGGGATGTTGAACTGCCCCTAAACTCTGCTGCTCCTAAACTCTGGTAAAAGCCTATGTGTGTGAATGGACACAGGTAACAGGGTGTTACCTGAGTTGAATTCAAGAGCTTGGCAAAAAAAAAAATCACCAAAAGATCCTAAATTTATGTTTAGGAGCAGCAGTAAACATGAGGCTTTAAGCCTCATACACATGATGAGAAGATCGGACGAATGATCGAAAAATCATACAACAGAATAGAACTTCAGAAGTGATTTAATGTATTGAAATGTATTCTGTTGTTTCCAAACATGCGTGGTCTTGCTCTTTCGATTTTTTTCAGATCAATACTGTACTGATTAAATGAAAATAGTACGGTCCAGTATCGCAGGAAAAACATTTTGTGCTTGTCCTTTGGGAAAATTTCGGATGAACTGTCGTGATGGGCTCTTGAAAGCCATGTATTAATGATCAGATTATCGTAGGATTGCTTCAAAAGTTGTATTTTTCATCTGATTTTCTGATCGTATGTACTAGGCAGAGCTTAACTGAAGCTGCATTGCCATCGTTTTTTTGGGGGACTGTGGGGCCCTTGATTAAAACACTCAAGCATTACCATCTATAGGCAGTTAAATCCCAAATGTCACATAAACATTTGTCCACCACCTCTCATGGTTGTCATTTATGTAAACTGACCCTTTTGAGCTCAGTTTACTAATTCCCACCCGTAGCTTGTGAGGGGCTTTGCAGGGTTTGAATCAGCCTATCAAGAACCCAATGACTGCCTCAATGTCAACATGACTTTAGCCCCCCTTAATAACATTTCTTACCAAAGTATTTCATGTATTAAAATTATCTATTTAAGCCAGTTCTATTTCATTTATTTTCTTACCTGCATTAGAAAAATAATAGTTGATTGATTACTATTGCAAATAGGTACCATCCATTAAGTTCATTCTTACACACAAGGCACAGTAGCATGTTCTTATATTATAAATTTAGAAATTCAAATAATTGGAAGCTTTGAGAAAGCATTATTTTAATTTTTTTCACAAAAAGTGAATAAAGGCAAATCCTGGAAATTACGTATTTATGTTCTGGTGGATTAGCTTTGAATTTTTAAAGGTCTTCATGCACAACTACGTGACTTGTTTGCTAATTAGTATATGCATAAATTAAATGGCTTGTTAAAAAAGCAGTGTGAGGCATATTGCCAAGCTCTTGTAATTGTGACAAAACCCTGAGATTTCAAGGTTAGCACATTTATATAAAAGAAAATTGGTGAATGGGCAATTATAGTAATAGCACATAAATATGAAAAAATTATGCAACTTCCCTACAAATCAGAACTGTGCAGAAGGGAATCTGACCTTTTTTTTTCTAGAGGAGAACGAAGGACAATTTTTTGCACATATTACCTGCAGCTTCCCCCTTTTTAAACGCAGGATATATAGCTAAAATTATTGTTACTGCAAATTTTAGAAATCTACTCATTGTGACATACAGGAAAAAATGGGATTTTTGACCTACCAGAGAAATCCATTTCTCTGATGTTAATTAACGTACACATCTATTATCCTTGACCATTGGGTTATACTGCCCCCTAAAGAGTAGGACACTAGGCAGAAAAAACTACTGGCTACACCCATGGGCAGTCCCAGGGGGTATACTCCCTCTCCCTGCTTTAGCCACTCAGTTTTGCTACAAGCAGTGTCAGGAGAATTATAACTCCACAGAGGGGTGGGTGCTGTGTCCGTCAATGAACATCAGAGAAATGGATTTTATGTAAGTCAAAAATCCCATTTTCTCCTTCATTCATTGACGGGCACAGCTCGTCATTCTTGACTATTGGGACGTCCCAAAGTAGTGTTAAACATGAGGGGCGCAAAACAACAAAAAATTCCCAAGGCTAAATATTAGCCAACCAGGCAACAGGGGCTTAATCAAAACTGGAGCCCACCCGAAGGAAACAATACACCCTCAAAGAGGATCAGGTACACATAAACGGCAGCCTGCAAAACCTTGCGGCCAAAGGAAGCATCCGCAGATGACAACACATCAACTTTATAAAACTTTGTAAAAGTGTGCACTGATGACCAGACCGCCTTGCAAACCTGTGTCACTGACGCTTGATGATGGAAGGCCCAGGAGACACTAAGCACTCTAGTAGAGTGCTCCTTGACAGGGAAAGGAGGAACCTAGCCCCCGATGGAATAGGCCTGAACCCCCGTCTGTCTAATCCATCTGGAAATGGTTGCAGAGGAAGCGGACAACCCTTTGCAAGGTCCATCCGTGAGCACAATTAGAGAGTCTGACTTACTGAAAGACTCCGTAGCTGCCAGGTACACCCTAATTGCCCGAACCACATCCAAGGCATGCAATGCAATTTCCTTTGAATGTTTAGGCCTGGGACACAGGGAAGGGAACACAATGTCTTCATTTAAATGAAAGTAAGAGACCACCTTAGGAAGGAATGACGGACAGGGGCAAAGCACCACCTTATCCTAGTGAATCACCAGATAAAGGTAAACGGCGGGGTAACACCGCCAGTTCTGACACCCTGCGTGCAGAGGTGATAGCCAACAAAAAGGCCACCTTCTGGGACAGCGTAAGCAGGGGAATCTCCTGAATATTTTCAAAGGGAGGCTTCTGTAGAGCTGAAACCACCAAATTAGGATCCCAAGGCAGCAACGGAGCCTGCAATGGAGGAACCAAATGTCGGACACCCTGAAGAAAAGTATGCACCAGGGCCAAAGGTCGTTGGAAAAAGACCGCCAAGGCCGATACCTGGCCCTTGATGGTATTACAGGCCAATTTCTTTTCAACCCCCCCTTGAAGGAAGGTTAAGATCCAAGCCACCTGAGAAGGAGCGAGGATGAACCAACAGACTCACACCACGCAATGTACGTCTTCCACATACGATGGTAGATCTTCCTAGAAGTAGATTTCCTAGCTTTTAACAGCGTAGAAATCACTGACTCAGACAAACCTCTATCCTTCTGCATCTGGCGTTTAACAGCCAAGCCATCAAAGCCAGCGACTGTAAAGCAGGTTGGAAGATAGGTCCTTTGGACAGCAGACCCTCCCTAAGAGAAAGTTTCCAAGGAACGTCGGTGACCAGCCGCACTAGAACGGCGTACCATGCCTGGCCAGGCCAGTCCCGAGCCACTAAGATGACCAGAATCCCTTCTGCCTCGATCCTGCATAGAAGTCTTGGCAGAGCTGGTCTTGGCTTGAGAGCAGGAAAGGCGTAAATCAGATGATACTGACCCCATGGGGCTACCAGTTCGTCTGTGGCATCTGCCAGAGGATCCCTTGACAGAGCCACAAACCTCTGCACCTTTCTGTTGAGCCGAGATGCCAACAGATCCACCTTGGGGGTGTCCCACCGGAGACACAGCTGATGAAAACACCTCCAGATGAAGTTACCACTCCCCTTGGTCCAATGCCTACCGACTGAGGTAATCCGCCTGCCAATTTTCCACCCTGGGAATGTGCAAGGTGGAGAGGGCTGGAACAAACCGTTCTGCCCACCTTAGAATGCTGGCTACCTCCAGAGCTGTTAGGGCACTTCTTGTGCCCCCTTGGTGATTGACATAAGTCACAGCCATGGCATTGTCCAAATGAATGCTCCCAGGGCATCCCTGAAGACGATCCAACCAATGATCCAGACACTGTCTGATCGTTCGGAGTTCCAGGACATTGTTTGCTAGTCTGGACTCTTCCAGCATCCAGATCCCCTGAGCAGAATGCTTGCCGAGGGCGACTCCCCAGATGGACAGGCTGGCATCCATGGTGACCACTGTCCAATACAAGGGGAGGAAGGATTTTCCCAGCTGACGTGCCGGAGAGCAAAGCCACCGTATCAGGGACTCCTTTGTTCCCTGACTCAGCCAGATCTGATTGTCCAGAGACTGCGGAGTCTTGTCCCATTTGGTCAGAATCTCCCTTTGCAGGGACCTCATATGGAACTGCGCAAACGAAGGTAGACACTATCTGGCCCAGCACCTGCATGCAAGTCCGGAGGGATGACCATTTGTTGGACAGCAGGAGGCGAATTTCAGCCTGCAATTTCTGGAGTCTGTCCAGAGGAAGGAGCACTCTGGCTACGGCCGAGTCCAGAGTCAGGCCCAAATAGTCCAGCTTTGTGGACGGAACCACATACTTCTGAAAATTCAGAATCCAGCTGAACTCCCGCAGAGTTTGTATTATGATCTCCAGATTCTCCACCAGAGCAGATGGAGATTCCGCTCGCAGAAGAAGATCGCCCAAGTAGCCCAGTACCGCGATCCCCCGTTGGCATAGCAAAGCTAGCACCAGAGCCAACACTTTTGTGAAGACCTGAGGAGCAGAGACGAGACCAAAAGGGTAACGCCACAAATTGATAATGCTTCTCTACCACAGCAAAGCAAAGAAAATGCTGGTGACTGGCACATATTGGAATGTGAAGGTCAAAATCCTTGATGTTGATAGAGGCGAGAAAATCCCCCTGATGCAGGGATGCCACCACCGTTCAAATGGACTCCATTCTGAACCTGAGGTCCAGAATTGGACGCACTCTGCCTTCCTTCCTGGGGAATATGAACAAGTTTGGGTAAAAACCCTGAAAACATTCCGAAGTTGAAACCGGGTTAATCACCCCTTGAAGGAACAGGTCTGGTACTGCCCCAAACGGAGCCTGTAACCGGTCTGCTGACAGGCGCAGGTTGGAAGGAAAAAAACTTGCCGGGAGAGAAGAACAAAACTCGATCTTGTAACCGGACCAAATAACTTTGTGGACCCACTTGTCTAGCACCAGGGAAGTGCACGGGTCCGAAAACCAGTGAAGACGCCCACCCCCCCCCCCCCCCCCCCAACCCTGATACGAGTGAGGGTGCACTTTCGTGCTGAAGGAGCCTTGTCCGTGGGTCTGGAGAATCCTGCTCACGGCTTGCCAGACCAGGTTCGTTTGGAGGCCCTGCTAGGCTTCGAGCCCTTGTCAGTCGACCACGAGGAACAGAAAAACTTCTTATGAGTCGAGAAGGAAGGTCCACGTTTACAACAAGGTTCCTTACACTTAGTAGCCTGTGGAAGAAAGGTACTCTTCCCCCCTGTGAGACCTTTAATGATGTTATCAAGGGTAGCTCTAAACAGAAGATCTCCTTGAAAGGGAAGATCAGTCAAGGCTTTATTAGAAGTCTGGTCCACAGACTAGCATTTAAGCCAAAAGACATGCCAGAGGACCACTGCCAAAACAGAGAGGCAAGCCATCAGGGGAGCCGCATCCAAGGAGGCATCACAGATAAACTGCAACCCCTGGACCAGCTCAGCAAAGGCAGGAGGGAGTGAGGTCATGGCATAGGTGCTTAGCCCACTCGGTCAGAGTTTACGACACTATGGATCCTCATTGCTGAACCCGCTAATGTGTACATAATGCGGGTCACAGCCTCCGCCTTCTGGTCAGCCGGGACTTGTTTGTCCCCACTCTTTAGTGACAATTCTGTCAAAATAGGCGGGGAAAGGAAACATCTTCGCCGCTTTGGATGGCTTGTGAGTGCCAAAGGGTACCTGCGCCCACAGGGTTTTAATGTCATGGCTCGCAATTTACAAGGGCAAACCACAAGAAAATGACCGCCGGACTACACAAACATGGCCCCTGTGTATAGAAATACATAGGCTACAGCAACATGGCGGCACCATGAGGCATACAGGGACCCAGAATGGGGGGGGACCAGACCTCAGGACAGATCAACGCAGGAGGGGGGGCCTTGGCAGGAGCCCCCAACAAGTACAACCCCCCTGCGCAATTGATCGTCCGGCCGCTGACGCCCCCCCTTTCCCCAATTGCCATTAGCGCCCTGCCCCCACCCCAGGAAGGTGGCCAGACCACCCAAAAAAATACATCCCCAGCGTATGTGGAAGGGGGGGCAGGATGAAGGACTTGACAAGGGGGGGAGCTTGTGGGAAGGAGGGGAACCTGGGGTCTGACTGTCCCAAGGAGGGGCCCACGTCCACCCCAAAACCCTATAGGGGTAGAGGAGGGGTAGCTATTCACCATACCAGGAACCAGGTGGGCACCGCTCAAGACATATCCTCCTCTCCATCAAAATCGGGGCTGTCAGCTTTGAGGCCTGCTCGTGCTCGATGGCCAGACTGGGGTGGCCACTGGATCTAGATTATCCAGCCCGTCACCCAGTCCGGCAGTTGATAGTAGATCTCACTGGAAAAATGCAGGAGGGAACAATTTTCTATATAAAAAATGTTGCCAGGACCAAAGATTCCAGCAAGGAGCTAGGTCCTTATTCCTGACTTTGCAGGAAAAAAAACTGAGTGACCATAGCAGGGAAAGAGTATACTCCCTGGGACTGACCATGGGTGTAGCCAGAAGTTTTTTCTGCCTAGTGCCCTACTCCTGTAGGGGGCAGTATAACCCAATGGTCAAGAATGACAGGAGCTATGTCTGTCAATGAGCAAAGAGAAATATATGTTTAAAAAATATTTTTAAATGCTGGACTAATGCAATAACTTATCCTTAAATCAAACAGCTCATAACACCACATTCCAGTTACATAGTTAGATAACTAGACAAAGGGGATTTCAAAGGGGTCAACAGATCTACATCTAAAAGACATAAATGAAGAAAACATATCTAAAATACAATTTTTTATTTTTACAATTTCATATAAAACTAAACATTTCATTAAATACATACAGTTGTGCTCAAAAGTTTGCATACCCTGGCAGAAATCGTGAAATTTTGGCATTGATATTGAAAATATATCCGATCATGCCAACAATCTTTTATTTAAAGCCTCGTACACATTATACAACTTTTGTTGTTAGATTTCCTTTAGATTTACCTTCAACTATGTAGTGTAGGGGCCTGCCTGATTGCATACAAATTGAAAGTGTTTAGATTTGACCTCATAATATATGGTTTTGGTATATCTAAAGGAAAAAATCTAAAGACAATTGTATAGTGTGTATAGCCCATAAAAATAGGGATCATATGAAGCCATTTATTATCACATAGTTATTTGGCTTCTTTTTTAAATCATAATGATACCAGAAATCACCCAAATGGCCCTGATCAAAAGTTTACATACCTTGGAATATTTGGCCTTGGTTCAGACAAACAAGGTGACACACACACACAGGGTAATATGGCAATTAAAGCTTAATTTACATCTGTGGCTTTTTAAATTGCAATTAGTGTCTTTGTATAGTCAATGTGTTTGTTAGCTTTCACGTGGATGCACTGAGCAGGCCAGATACTGAGCCATGGGGAGCAGAAAATACCTGTCTAAACACCTGCGTATCAAGGTAATGGAACGTTATAAAGATTGAAAAGAATATAAAAAAAGATATCCAAAGCCTTGAATATGCCAGTCAACAGTGGCGACTGGTGCGTTGGGGGTGCCGCCCCCCATCCATGCATCCAGCCCCCTAATCTACATGCGGGGCGCTGGACGCATGGAGTTCAATGGGGTTTTTTTTTTTTTTTTAATCACCTGATTAGAGCCAGAGGCTCTAATAGGCTTCAGAAAAGGGTGGACCTGGGCGCTGCGCCCTAGCCCACCCATTTGCGTGACAATAGCGAATGAAAATTCGCTATTGTCACACGGATCCTCCTCCTGGCCAATCAGGAAGCGGGTCCAAGACCCGTTTCCTGATTGGCCGAAAGGCGAACCTATGCCATTGGCCGAGGAGGCGGGAGGACTCGAGGAGATGTGGGGGACTGAGGAGAAGCCGCTGCTGCAGGTAAGTGCACTGATCTCTCTGCATTGAAGGGGGCACAGCACGCTGGTCACTCTGCATTGAAGGGAACACGGCACGCTGGTCACTCTGCATTGAAGGGAACATGGCACGCTGGTCACTCTGCATTGAAGGGAACACGGCACGCTGGTCACTCTGCATTGAAGGGAACACGGCACGCTGGTCACTCTGCAATGAAGGGAACACGGCACGCTGGTCACTCTGCAATGAAGGGAACACGGCACAATGGTCACTCTGCATTGAAGGGAACACGGCACAATGGTCACTCTGCATTGAAGGGGGCACACAATACCTTGATTACTGAAGGCCCCTTTCACACTTTTGTGACCTCAAAGTCACGCAATTTTTTACAGCGTTTTTTGCCACAAAGCAATGCCTATTACATTTTTCTGTTTGCGCCCCCCCCCCCCCCCCCGAAAATTTTGAGCATCAGCTGCCACTGCCAGTCAATACTGTTCAATCACTTCTTAGAAAGTGGAGAATTCTGGGACCTCTTGATACCAAGCCAAGGTCAGATAGACCAAGAAAGATTGCAGCCAGAACTGCAAGATGAATTGTTTGGGATACAAAGAAAATCCCAGAGGTAACCTCAGGAAAAATACAGGCTGCTCTGGAAAAAAAGTAGTTGTTTCAAAGAGCACAATACGACAATACTTTAAGAAAAATTAGCTGCATGGTTGAGTTGCCACAAAGAAGCCTTTACTACGCTAAAGGCCCAAAATAGCCCGGTTACATGCCCGACAACACCTTGACATGCCTCACAGCTTCTCGCACACTGTAATCTGCAGTGACAAGAACAAAATAAAGGTTTATGGTCACAACCATAATTGCTATATTGGGAGGGGGTCAACAAGGCTTATAGCAACAAGAATACAATCCCCACTGTAAAGCATGGTGGTGGCTCACTTATGTTTTTAGGGGGTGTGAGCTCTAAAGGCACAGGGAATCTTGTGAAAATTGATGGCAATATGAATGCAGAAAATACTGGCAGACAATTTGCATTCTTCTGCATGAAAGCTGTGCATATGATGCTCTTGGACTTTCCAGCACGGCAATGACCCTAAGCCCAAGGCCAAGTTGACCCTCCAGAGGTTACAGCAAAAAAAGGTAAAGGTTCTGGAGTGGCCATCACAGTCTCCTGACCTTAATATCATCAGCCACTCTGGGGAGATCTCAAACGTGCGATTCGTGGACGCCAAAGACTTTGTGTGACCTGGAGGCATTTTACCAAGACGAATAGGCAGCTATACCACCTGAAAGAATTCAGGGCCTCATAGATAACTATTACAAAAGATTCCACGCTGTCTTTGATCCTAAAATGGGCAATCCACAGTATAGGTAAGGGTATGCAGACTTTTGAACGGAATAATTTCATTTACTTGTTGCCATGTTTTGTTTTATGATTGTGCCATTCTATAACCTACAGTTACCGAATTCGAATCCCATTGGAAAAAAAAGAAATGTATTTTGCCTGCTCTCTCGTGTTTTTATCAAAAAATGGTACATACTGTACATTACCAATTCTCCAAGGGTAAGCAAACTTTTGAGCACACCTGTAAAAGTAAGAGGGATCTCATACTTTACTGAGTAGTACCAATAGGAGCATGTGTCCTTTACCAAGCAGCAATGGATATATACCTGAATATACAGTATAAGCTCATTACATGGGTGAACAAGCGTTGTCTTGCAGAACACATCAATAATTGATAGTGAGCAGCAAAATGTTACACATTTCTCAGACACTCATCTGCTTCTTCACACAGTATGGAACAGAATTATCTGCATTTTAAAATTATACATATGAGGACAACATAGCGGAAACAACAAACAGAGCACACCATGCCTTTGCAAACCAGACCCAATCAAAAGACCAATACTGTGCATGGGGTATATTATTGATACTTAGTGGGGGATCTGCCTATAAACGCGCATATAAATATCTTTTAGGCCCCTTTCACACTTGTGCAACTTGTCCTGCGATTTGGGACTGCAAAGTAGCATGATAAGTCGTACTCCATAATTTCCAAAGATTACCGTTCATATCTGTACGACTTCAAGTCACAATGACTTCAAAGTAGTCCCTGCACTACTTTGGGCAGATTTTAATGCGTTTTGAAGTCCAAAGACATAGGTATTGCTTCAAGTCCAGTCAAAATTGTGGCAAAATCGCGGCGGCAAAATCGCACGACTTTTAGGTCGCACAAGTGTGAAAGGGGCCTTAGAGAGAAATTCCAAAAGTGGGCCAATTTCTTTCTTTACAAAAAACTTGTATGTTGAAGATCTGTTCCCAATAGGGGTCATACTATACGAAATGCACAAATTCAATGGAGGCAGATATCTGATCCTAGCAAAACTTACCCCCATCCCTGTGAAATGCTGGACCAAGAAAAAAAGTGCTTTTAAATTATTTTTATAAAAATTGTTTGGCTGATTAAGCCTTCGTTCACATTGACTGCTACTTTGAAATTGTGCGACTTCATCTGAAATCGCACGATTTCAAAGCCACATGTCAGTGCAACTTTGGGTGTGACTTGGAAGACATCTGTGCAGCTTCATGCACAGATGTCTATGCAAGTTGCACTCGAAATCGCCAAAAGTAGTGCAGGAACTAATCGGTGCGGCACCACAAAGCCAGGGTCGCACCGATTTGAATACTGTGACCACCCATTGTTCTCTATGGGGAGGCGGATTTAAATGGATAGGAGTCTGTTTACACCTGCCTGCATCTGATCCGGGCCACCAAAAACAGAAGGATGGGGATCTGTTCCCAATCCATATAGCAGATTGGATCAGATGACAGCCAGATGGAAATGGACAGGTGGTTTGTTTTCATCTGAACACCCTATAGAGAACAATGGGCTAAGTTTGTGTCAACCCTGCATAAGTAGAGTGGACATGGACCTGTCATCCGCGTCCTCAGCAGGATCAGCAGAAAGGGCCCCCGCTGAGCAGGTGGATCCATTTGATGGAGTCCGCTCTGCGTGAAAGATGCCTTAACCTGGCATGCTGTTCAACAAATGTTGTAGTGAAGCTTTCTGTTATTCCCCAGTGGACTGCTGTGTAAGCAGAAAACAATAGCTTATCTTTTCCAACCTTGATGATACCCCAACCCACCCTCCAACACCAATCCACTATTAATTTACACAGCTGCAGGGGTTTGGATAGTTTGTGGTGTTCAGAGGCAGTTATACATCACCTCTGGAAGCAGCAACACTCGGTGTATACAAACTGGCTGATTAACTTTTGCAAAAACTCAGAGACTGCACACACAGTGACTGTGTCCAGAGTCATGCCTTGTACACACGCAACGATTATCGGCCGACCGATCGGCCGACTTTTGTCCAGTGTTGTTGTGTTGGTTGAAATGTGCTCTAGACTGCACACAAATTTTCTCGGCCAACAAAAATCTACTTCAGAAGTGATGTCATGTGATGGTTTACTTTCCGTGTGTTTTTTCATCTCTGAGCATGCCCAGTCTTGCTCATCAGATTATTGTCTGCCGAAATCTGTACTGACTGACGGAAAATCGGCCGTTGTGGTGACGGCCAACAAAAATTTTATAGCCTGCACACCAGATTTTTTTCGGCCGAAAAGTCGGAGTCGGTTGTCGGAAGCATCATACTAACAAGCCGACAATCGGCCGATCGGACGTTGGCCGAAAATTCACGGCCAACTATCGACGCGTGTGTACGGGGCATTAGTCTGAGGCTCTGTTTGCACGTAACTGCTCAGATGAGTGGTTACATATCCACTGACCCCAAAGCCGCTCTCCTTGTTTTTAAGCTCCACCGTGAAGTACACATTCGAAAACAACACCAGGTACAATAAAACAGCGAGCACAAAATGAAGCACACAAAAAAAAATGCAGAGGGTATACACATGGTCCTCCTCTGAAGAGAAGGGACCCTGATCCCCTGGAGTTTAAGACTCCTGATGTACTCATGATCCACAAGGCCAAAACGAGGCATGTCCCATTCTTCACAGGACCTGTTGAAGCAAGCTTCACCCAAGTACTAGGTGGGGCTCTCCTGAAGGGAGACTCCATAGGAGCTGGAGAACCTGTTGTTCCCTCCACCGCAAGACTTTCAGAGCAAGCCCTTCTAATCCGGGAGAAACCTCGGAGCTCCACAGTGTGTTGCTTGTCAAATATATTGTGAACATAAAAAAAAAGTGAAACAGCACACAAAAAAATGTGCACAAAGGGTACAGTAACTCTGAAGAGGAAGGGCCTCTAACCTTAAACCCCCTGTGGTGCAATGCTTCTGACAGGGGCAAAATACTCTATGGTTTACCTAGGCTGGGGGGACCAGCTAATGCTAGTCTACTAATTACTTGGTGAGGGGCTCTCAAAAAAGAGACCCCTCTGGTTGATGAAATGTAAAAGACCCAAAGGCCGCAGAACCTCCACCCAACATCAGGGCAGACCCGAAAACCTGCACCCTTTGTCTCTGCTCATAAATAATATTTAAAAAAACACATGCAGTGCAAGTGCCTGTGAATATAAAGTAAAAAAATAAAAGAGTGCAAAGCAAATAGCAAGGCAGGCCTTCGTAAAAATTTCCCTTTGACTAGCCAAAAGGCCTGCCTATAAAAAGCACTTAGTGATGTGTTCTAGTGCCAGTGAATGAAACAATGGTGTACCATTTCCAAACTGTCCTTTTTTACAGCCCCAGGAAGCACATCACCTGAAGCTCCTTGTGCCTTTGGCCAGACAAATGCAGCCCATTCTTACAAGAAAGACATTAGCACTTAGGGAGAGTCCTACCGTTATACCGTGTTCCAAGCCAGATTCAACCCAGGAGGAAAAGGATCCTTCTCACTGTGCCCAACTTATTACATTGGAAAAATACTAGCTGGTGCCCACTCAAATGGCACCAACTTATTTCCTCCCAAAAACTGATAACAGATACAGTACAACACTTGATCTTAGCCAAAACGCCCAAGAAACAATTTGTGAGTAGACTACCCTACTCTATCCAAGATTGGGCTTTAAATATACTTTAACATCTGTATGATCATCCAGTACTGAGACCATGGGATAGATACGCATGTTCCTACTTGCTGCGTGTGCATGTTTATAATTATAAAAAAAGTGTGCAAACAGGTGGGCAGAAAAGACACTGTTACTAAAACTGGGAAGTGCAAAATCTGGTGCAGCTGTGCATGGTAGCCAATCAGCTTCCAACTTCCGCTTGTTCAATTAAAGCGGAGTTCCGGCCACAAAAAAAAAAATTCAATGAACATACCCCCGGGACAGTCAGGGCTAGTACATTCCACAATGGCTAGCCTCTGATCTGTCCCGGTTCGCACTTACCTTCTAGAAGAAATACTCACTTTTAAAATTTCTTTTCCAGCGCTGCCATCTCAGGTGTGGGCAGCTTGAAGCCAGCGCGATCCTCTTCTGCGTCCTCTTCGGTCCCACGATGCACTGCGCCAGCCCCGCCGTCACTTATGGGACCGCAGCGTCATCCCTGCACAGCTTCTGGGCATGCCCAAAAGCTGTTTAGCAAGGTATGACGCGCCTGAACCGGAACTGACGTCGGGACCGGTGCAGGCGCATTGATTCCTGGGAGCGATGATGTTCAGCTCCCAGGAATCATTGCAAAGCGGAAGTGACGGCGCGCCCGAGGGAGGAAGTGGAAGAAAGGGGAGTATATTTTTCTGCAATTACAAGGTAAGTAAAAAAAAAAAAAATTGTAACTTCCCATTTCTTTTTCAGGTGACAAATAGGAAGCGGATGGCCCAAAATCGACTATGTCTATTTTGTGGCCGGAACTCCGCTTTAAGCTTTGACAAAAAAAGCGGATTGGTTTCTTTGCAGAGCTGCACCAAAGTTTGCCTTCTTCATCTCTAATAAATCAACCCCACAATTTTGCCTTGTTCAAGATGTACACTGAGCTGTGCCCGTCCAGCTCAGTGTACAATATGGGCATTAGCCAGGAGGATTGAACTCATGGGCAAGGCCTGATCAATCAAACCTGCCATAGATTGGAACCCAGAAAGAGATCAGCTAAGGATGTCAGTGGCCAGTGAGGGAACTCCTGGGCACCACATTGCTGCTGGAGTGGAGGTGAGGGCACCAGTTTCCATTAATTCCCAGACAAAAAAAAAATTCAGTTATTGATGGTGAACTTCAGTCAAACATCTACATAGACAGATGAAATATCCGTTAGATCCTGTTTTGATGAGCTTCGGGTCCCTGTCAATCATATCAGTCTGAGATGCTTCTGAGATCATTCAGAATTCACTGACCTGCAATCCCTCCGTTTATTCTGCTTCATGCCAAATCTGCATTCCCATAAACCTCAATTAACCACTAAACCTTCAGAAGATTTACCCCCCTTCATGACCAGGCCATTTTTACAATACGGCACTGCATTACTTAAACTAACAATTGCGCAGTTATGAAATGCTCTTACCCAAATTAAATTTATGTAATTTCTTCCCACAAATAGAGCTTTCTTTTGGTGGTATTTGATCACCACTGCGTTTATTTTTTGCGCTATAATTAAAAAAGAGAGACAATTTTGAAAAACAAAATATATATTTTTTACTCTCTGCTATAAAACATATCCAATAAAAAAAAAAAATGGTCAGAATAATATTTCTTCATAATTGCTACATATTTTTGGTAATAAATTCCCAATAAGCGTATTTTGATTGGTTTGCGCAACTATGGTAAATATACTGGAATTTTTTATACCAGCAATAGCGGCGATCAGCGGGACTGCTATATTGCGGCGGACAATCAGTCACTAACTGACACTTTTGACACTGCGAGAACCAGTGACACTAATACAGTGATCAGTGCTAAAAATATACACTGTCACTATAATAATGACACTGGCTGGGAAGGGGTTAAACATCTAGAATGATCAAAAGGTTAACTGTGTGCCTAGCCAGTGTTTTAGTCTACTGTAAGTGCTGCTTTGCAGGGACACAAAATCTATCCCTTCCCCCGTCAGAATGGAACTCTGCCTTATTTACACAGGCAGAGCTCCGTTCTGAGACTTTGCCCGACGATTAGCGGGTGCCAGTGGCGGCATACATCGCATGACCGACATTCGCAGATCTGCTTCTGCTGTGAGTAATCACAGCAAAAGTGGCCCGCCTGCGATGCGTGTGCCCGCTAGGCAGAAGTGCAGAATAACATCTATATACGTGATTCTGCACAGGAGGGCTGTCTTGTAGCAGAATGCCTGCTATGGGGAGGTCCGGAAGTGGTTAAAGTGGACAAATGTCCAACACAGGCCCTCATTCAGCGGTTTTATTTCCAAAGGAGCGGTACCTCTGTCGTTCCGGTCCTGAGATTTACACAGCAGTGCTAGGCCAATGACACCACCAGTTATAGACTGTGGTAGGGATTTATTGGTTTCCTCTCTCCACCCCCAGCTGATTGTGCAGTAAAGGAGCAGCAAGAGACTAATGCAGTCATCCCTCTACTTACTCCGCTCTTTACACCTATCAGCTTGCTACTTTCCAGTACATTTACATGCAATGCCAACTGATTGGCTCCCAGTTTAACTCTCTCCAGCCGGCAGGAGCAGGCTCCTTGAAAGTAGGTAATGCTAAAGGCATTACATGGGCTTCTCAGTCAGGAGATCACTGATTGGCTGTTACAATAATCATGTGGTGGAATGTCTGCCAGACTGCCTCCTGACTGTACAATCACTGTGCTGGGGGCGTCGAGTGCAGTGTTAATTTTGGCAGCAAATTTCAATTTAGTTTTAGTTTTAGTCTTAGGACTAAAATGGCATTTTAGTTTTAGTCCTATTTTAGTCTTTTGCAAGTGTTTTAGTTTTAGTCGTATTTAGTCGACTAAAACTCCTGTATATTTTAGTCGACTAAAACGCCCTACATTTTAGTCGACTAAAACTCATTTTAGTCATCTATAATCAAATGGGTGTAGTTCAATTGTAATTTGTAATGCATTATTTAAGCATTTCTCTACAATTTCCAAACTCATTATATACTACTGCTGGTCCTGGAGTGAAAAATCGAATATGTTATTATTTATGCTTTGAGCATGCACCAGTGTTAATTTTTGGCAGCAAATTTCGAATTAGTTTTAGTTATAGTCTTTTGACTAAAATGCCATTTTAGTTTTAGTCGTATTTTAGTCTTAAGACTAAAATGCCATTTTAGTTTTAGTCGTATTTTAGTCATCTGAATTGTGTTAGTCGACGAAAACGTTTTAGTCGGTTTTAGTCGACGAAATTAACACTGGTCGAGTGAGCACGCTCCAAACAAAGAACAATGGCACATATGTGACAGCTCCGCCTTAAATCCCACCGACACTTCTAGGCCTCGTTCACACGGGACATAAAAATACATATGTGTGCAGGGTCTACAGGCGTGGCCAAAAGTTTTAAGAATGACACAAATTGTAAAATTTTCACAAAGTCTGCAGCCTCAGTTTTTATGACGGCGATTTATATATACTCCAGAATGTTATGAAGAGTAACCAGATGAATTGCAATAAATTGCAAAGTTCCTCCTTGCCATGAAAATGAACTTAATCCCATAAAAATAATTTCCACTGCATTTTTGAAGAAAGCTTCAGGGCGCCCAAGAAAGTCCAGCAAGCGCCAGGACCGTCCCCTACATTTGATTCAGCTTTGGGATCGGGGCACCACCAGTGCAGAGCTTTCTCAGGAATGGCAGCAGGCAGGTGTGAGTGCATCTACATGCATGGTGAGGTGAAGACTTTTGGAGGATGGCCTGGTGTCAAGAAGGGCAGCAAAGAAGCCCCTTCTCTAGGAAAAACATCAGGGACAGATTGATCTTCTGGAAAACATACAGGGATTGCACTGCTGAGGACTGGGGTAAAGTAATTTCTCTGATAAATTTCCTTTCTGATTGTTTGGGCCATTTGGAAAAAAAACGTGTCCGGAGAAGATAAGGTGGGCGCTACCATCAGTCCTGTGTCATGCCAACAGGTAAAGCAGTAGTATACTCCGCTTTTAAATTTTTACCTACAGGTAAGCCTATAATCAGGCTTACCTGTAGGTAAAATTAATATCTCCTAAACCTGCTCGGTTTAGGAGATATTCACCCTGCATGCAGCCACTGACACCAGCAGCACATGCGCTCTGAAGGTCTGGCGTAACTCCTTGCTGGCTCCTTGCCGAAAAGAGAACATCTGCACGCATGCGTGGGAGTGACCTCATTGCGGCTCCCGCCACTCACAGCACTGGAGCCGCCGAACCCGGAAGAGACGCCGAGGGAATGTGTCAGCTCCCTCAGCGGTGTCCAGGCGACCATGTGGGGGCTTCGTTCTAAGGTATTTCATAATGTGCTAGTACTAGCACATCATGCCATTGTCCTGCAGGTTTTTGGGGTTTTTTTTACACAGGGGATACAACCGCTTTAAGCATCCTGAGACCATTCATGTGTGGGGTTGCTTCTCAGCCAAGGGAGTGGGCTCACTCACAATTTTGCCTAACACAGCCATGAATAAAGAGTAAAAAAACATCCTCCGAGAGTAACTTCTCCCAACCATCCAAGAACAGTTTGGTGATGAGGAAAAATTCCTTTTCCAGCATGATGGAGCACCTTGCCATAAGGCAAAAGAGATAACTTGGTGAACAAAACATTGAAATGTTGAGTCCATAACAAGGAAATTCCCCAGACCTTAATCCCATTGAGAACTGGTGGTCAATCTTCAAGAAGCAGGTGAACAGAAAAACCCACAAATTCTGACAAACTCCAAGCATTGATTGTGCAAGAATGAGCTGCCATCGGTCAGAATGTGGCCCAGAAGTTGATTGACAGCATGCCAGGGCGAATTGAGGTCTTGAAAAAGAAAAGTCAATACTGCAAGTATTGACCTAACGTATTTAATGTACAGTGCCTTGAAAAAGTATTCATATCCATTGAAATTTTCCACATTTATTCATGTCACAACCAAAAACGTAAATGTATTTTATTGGGGAGTTATGTAATACAAAAACACAAAGTGGCACTTAATTGTGAAGTGAAAGGAAAATGATAAATGGTTTTTCTAATTTTTTTACAAATAAATATGTGAAAAGTGTGGAGTTTATTTGTATTCAGCCCCCTGAGTCAATACTTTGTAGAACCACCTTCCGCTGCAATTACACCTGCAAGTCTTTTTGGGTATGTCTCTACCAGCTTTGCACATCAAGAGAGTAACATTTTTGCCCATTCTTCTTCGCAAAATAGCTCAAGTTGTCAGATTGGATGGAGAGCGTCTGTGAACAGCAATTTTCAAGTCTTGCCACACATTCTCAAATGGATTTTGGTCTGGACTTTGACTGGGCCATTCTAACACATGAATATGATTTGATCTAAACCATTACATTGTAGCTCTGGCTGTATGTTTAGGGTCGCTGTCCTGCTGGAAGGTGAACCTTTGCCCCAGTCTCAATTTTTTTCCAGACTCTAACAGGTTTCCTTCTAAGATTGCCCTAAATTTGGCTCCATCCATTGTCACATCAACTCTGACCAGCTTCCCTGTCCCTGCTGAAGAAAAGCATCCTCACAACACGATGTTGCCACCACCATGTTTCACGGTGGGGATGGTGTGCAGTGTTATTTTTCTGCCACACATAGCGTTTTGCTTTTAGGCCAAAAAGTTCAATTTTGGTCTCATCTGACCAGAGCACCTTCTTCCATGTTTGCTGTGTCCTCCACATGGCTTCTTCTAAACTGCAAACAAAACTTCTTATGTCTTTCTTTCAACAATGGCTTTCTTCTTGCCACTCTTCCATAAAGGGCAGATTTTTGGAGTGCACGACTAATAGTTGTCCTCTGGACAGAGTCTCCCACCTGAGCTGTGGATCACTGCAGCTCCTACAGAGTTACCATGGGCGTCTTGGCTGCTTCTCTGAATAATGCTCTCCATGCCCGGCCTGTCAATTTAGGTTAGTGATTGCGAGCCTTGGCATCCCAGATGTTTTGGAACTACATTTCCCATGATGCTCAACTACACTGCAGAGTACATGAGCATCATTGGAAATAGAGTTTCAAAACATCTGGGGTGCCAAGGTCCACCATCACTGGTTTAGGTGGACAGCCATGTCTTGGTAGGTTTGCAGTTTGCCATACTCTTTCCATTTTTGGATGATGGATTAAACAGTGCTCCATGAGATGTTCAAAGCTTGGGATGTTTTTGTATAACCTAACCCTGCTCTAAACTTCTCCACAACTTTATCCCTGACTGGTTTGTTCCTTGGCCTTCATGATGCTGTTTTTTCACTACGGTTCTCTAACAAACCTTTGAATGCTTCACAGAACAGCTGTATTTATACTAGTGATCGACCGATATAGTTTTTTTTAATGCTGATACTGATATTTTGGTCATCAGATATCGGTATTGGCTAATATTTTCGGACATGAAATTTTTTTTTTTTTCTAAAGGTACTCCTTGTGGAGGGATCTGTGGGTCTAAAAGACCCCAAACCCCTCCTCGGCACTGAAAAGCATTCAAAACGCAAAGTTTGGCTGTTTTAAATGCTGTCAGTTTTTTTAATTCGGCACCGAGTACCCGAAAGTGATGTCATGACTTCCGGGTTTTTTACGTGGAGATCAGTGCATGCGCACTTGCGGCAGGGCTACCGGCTTTCACAGGGACACATCTTCATGCTACACCGGGTCTTCTATTCGGCGGCGGTGGAGGTAGGATGCCCGGGTCTCCCGGTGGGACGGGAGACCCGGGAAAGCTGTGGAAGGCGGGGGGGGGGGGCGTCCCCTCCCGCTCCTTGTAATGACAGCCGAGCAGCTTCTCAACCGCATCGGTTGTCATTACAAATCAGCCGACCGTTGGCTATGGACACCGGTACAAGGGTGATGCCTCTAGCTGCAGGCATCACCCCAGGACATGCACTTTCCTGAAATATCGGCAATATCGGTAACCTCAGGGGCCGATTACGATATATCGGGGAAAGTGCATTTTGGCCCCCGATATAGCGGTGTTGCCGATAATCGGTCGATCTCTAATTTATACCGAGACTAAATTACACGCAGGTGGACTCTTTTTTTCTAATTAGGTGACTTCTGAAGGCAATTGGTTCCACTAGATTTTAGTTAGGGGTATCAGAGTAAGGGGGGCTGAATACATATGCATGCCACACTTTCCACATATTTATTTGTAAAACATTTTGAAAACCATTTATCATTTTTCTTCCACTTCACAATTATGTGCCACTTTTTGTTGGTCTATCACATAAAATCCCAATAAAATACATTTACGTGGAACATTTCAAGAAGTATGAATACTTTTTCAAGGCACTGTAATCGTCAATAAAAATCTTTGCCACTTATGAAATGCTTGTAATCATACTTCAGTATACCATAGTAACATCTGACAAAAAGAAATGTAAAAAATAATATTTCTTACATTCTCAAACTATTGGCCACGGCTGTAGTTCCCGGAGGGTATGTCCATGCAGCCAAATTAAACTGAATCAGGACATTCATAGCAGAGATGCAGCCGTATTCGCACTAGGGTTGCCTCCTCATCCCTTTAAGCCAGGACACATTAATTACATACCGTATATACTCGAGTATAAGCCGAGTTTTTCAGCACATTTTTTTGTGCTGAAAACGTCCCCCTCGGCTTATACTCGAGTCAAGGAAAAAAAAAAAAATTCCCTGTCCGCTCCGACGGGCTTAAGCTTTAAAAATGGCGCCGCCCGTCGCATACATGTCACCGCGCACGCGCCGCCGCTCGTGTAATTTCGGCTATTCGCCGCTCGGGAGAGGCCGGGAATAGCCAAAAGTATACGAGCGGCGGCGGCGCGTGCGCAATGACGTGTCGGCGCCGGGCGGCGCCATTTTTAAAATGAAGGCGCCTCTGGAACAGGTAAGTGAAACAGCTTCACTACCTGCCATTATGCAGGACTGCGGGCACACTACAAGGCATGCAGTGCTGCGGGCATGGTCCACCTGTACCATGCCCACAGCACTGCATCTCCTGTAGTATGCCCACAACCCCGGATCCTCTTGTACCATGCCAGTACCCTGCATTCTCCTGCACCATGCCAGTACCCTGCATTCTCCTGTACCATGCCAGTCACCCTGCATTCTCCTGCACCATGCCAGTCACCCTGCATTCTCCTGCACCATGCCAGTCACCTGCATTCTCTTGTACCATGCCAGTACCCTGCATTCTCCTGCACCATGCCAGTACCCTGCATTCTCCTGCACCATGCCAGTCACCCTGCATTCTCCTGTACCATACCAGTCACCCTGCATTCTCCTGCACCATGCCAGTCACCCTGCATTCTCCTGTACCATGCCAGTACCCTGCATACTCCTGCACCATGCCAGTACCCTGCATTCTCCTGCACCATGCCAGTACCCTGCATTCTCCTGTACCATGCCAGTCACCCTGCATTCTCCTGCACCATGCCAGTCACCCTGCATTCTCCTGCACCATGCCAGTCACCCTGCATTCTCCTGTACCATGCCAGTACCGTGCATTCTCCTGCACCATGCCAGTACCGTGCATTCTCCTGCACCATGCCAGTACCCTGCATTCTCCTGCACCATGCCAGTCACCCTGCATTCTCCTGCACCATGCCAGTCACCCTGCATTCTCCTGTACCATGCCAGTACCCTGCATTCTCCTGCACCATGCCAGTACCCTGCATTCTCCTGCACCATGCCAGTCACCCTGCATTCTCCTGTACCATGCCCGCCGCCCTGCATTCTCACCCTAGGCTTATACTCGAGTCAATGATTTTTCCCATCTTTTTGTGGTAAAAGTAGGGGCCTCGGCTTATACTCGGGTCGGCTTAAACTCGAGTATATACGGTAGGTTCTGTGGCCGATTAAGGTGGTAATTAAAGAGGTGTTTAAGCTGTGTTAAACAAAATTTAAACGTCAGCAGCTACAAATACTGTGGCTGCTGACTTTTAATATATAGACACTTACCTGTCCAGGGAGTCCGCAATGTCAGCACCCCAGCCGATTTTAGGATTGGCTGCCGTCACCATAAGGGAAACCGGCAATGAAGTCTTTTGGCATGCGTGAAGCGCACTGTGCATTCTCATTGGCTCGGGGGCGGGGGAAGGAGAAAATTGCAAAATGTTGTACTGGAAGGGGGGGGGAGCATATGAGCAGAAGTTCCACATTTGGGTGGAACTCCGCTTTAACCACTTCTGTAGCGGAAGGATTTGCCCCCTTCATGACCAGGCCATTTTTTGTGATTCGACACTGCGTTACTTTAACTGACAATTGTGTGTCCCTTCCACGCTGTACCCAAATAAAATTGATGTCCTTTTTTCCCACAAACAGAGCTTTCTTTTGGTGGTATTTGATCACCTGTGCGGTTTTTATTTTTTCCGCTATAAACAAAAAAAAAGCCGTTGGGTATTGTCTTCCTATCCGTAGGAATAGCTAGGTATATAGACTTAGTCCAAAGACAAAAGGCATTAGCATATACACACCCATGGGGGCTGTCCCATCCGGTCAATACCCCCCCTGCATCACCACTCCCAACTCAGTTTTAATCTGCCTAGCGTCAGGAATAGTCAGTGCGAGGTGGGGATCCCCAGACGTGGATCTGTTCGCATCTCGGCTAAATCGAAAGGTGGAAAGATTCGTGGCAAGAACGCGCGATCCGTTGGCGGATGCCTCGGATGCGTTGGTGGCCCCTTGGCATCAGTATCGTCTGATGTACACCTTTCATCCGATTCAGTTACTATCCTGGTTCCTACGCAGATTGGTCTCGGAACCGCACATGGTGATTCTGGTGGCGCCGGACTGGCCTCGCCGGTCCTGGTACGCCGACGTTGTTCACCTGGCAGTGGCGCCTCCATGGCGTCTGCCTCTGCGGGAAGAGCTCCTGTCTCAAGGTCCGATCTTCCATCCTGCTTTACAGTCGCTGGCTTTAACGGCCTGACTGTTGAGACCCATGTCTTGAAGGACAAAGGTCTATCCCCTGAGGTTATCCCTACCCTAATCAAGGCTAGGAAATCCTCCTCTGGTAAGATCTATTACCGTACCTGGAAGGCCTATTTCACCTGGTGTGAGTCCAGGGGGTTCTCCCCTCATTCTTACTCGGTGTCAAGAATCTTGGCTTTCCTCCAGTCTGGAGTGGATCAGCGCCTGGCGCTGGCCATGATAAAGGGCCAGGTGTCTGCACTGGCTGTCCTTTTCCAACGCCCTGTGGCGTCTCATTCCTTGGTGCGCACCTTCATTCAAGGTGTGCGACATTTGGCTCCTCCTAGGAAGGAGCCTTTACCTCCATGGGACTTGAACTTGGTTCTGTCCGCGTTACAGCGTGCTCCCTTTGAAAACATCAGGGAGATATCGTTGCCTCTGATGTCGAAAAAGGTTGCTTTTCTGGTGGAGATCACTTCGGCTCGCAGAGTGTCTTACTCACAGGGATAAGGTGGTTTTGCGACCACCCCCATCCTTCCTTTCCAAGGTGATCTCTAAATATCACCTTAATGAGGACATTGTCCTGCCTTCGCTTTGTACGAAGCCTAAACATCCAAAGGAGATTGCCTTGCATTCCTTGGATGTTGTCAGGGCGATCAGGGTTTACCTGTCGTCTACGGCAGTGTTTCTCAACCTTTTTCCAGTTGTGGCACCCTTAACAATTCTGCACAATCTCGAGGCACCCCAATTTAAAATGTAAAAAAAAATCCATAAATGAATAGTTTTACATAACGCAGCAACATCAATACACATGGGCCATCCAACCTTAGAAGTGATTTATTCCTCCACTATTGCAAACTGGTACAGAATAGTATTCTAGGGTTTCTCTTCTCCCTTAGTTTCTCTTCCTCTATTTGCTAATGTGACCCCAGTGCTGATGGAGAAGGGATGAGGAGGAGTACATAAGGATGCTGTGCAAGCACCTGTCATTCTCCTTATCAACCAGTGATGTCACTGGTAGTAAGGGTGCCAGTGGCTTGACCCGCACATTGCCCAGGGTTGTCAGGGTGCCAGTGGCTTAACTTCCGAACAAAAATTAAGAAAATTAAAAACCTGTGGCAAATTGTTGCCAATTTGCCAAGGCACCCCTGAAGAACCCAGGAGGCACACCAAGGTGCCATGGCACCCTGGTTGAAAAAGGCTGGTCTACGGAATCCTTTCGGAAGACGGATTCCCTATTTGTCCTTCCTGAGGGACCTCGGAAGGGCATGGCTGCGTCCGCAGCAACTATTGCCAAATGGATCAGACAGACCATTGAGCAGGCTTATGCCTTGAAGGAATGGGTTCCGCCCTTCCTTGTTAAGGCGCACTCTACCAGGTCTTTGAGTGCTTCTTGGGCCTATTGGCATCGGGCCTCGGTGGCTCAGGTGTGCAAGGCGGCGACTTGGTCGTCGGTGCACACTTTTTCCAAGTTCTACAAAGTAGACGTTCTGGCATCAGCTGATGCTTCTTTTGGCCGCAAAGTTCTCAGTGCGGCAGTGCCATGATGGACCCTTGGATTTTTTCTCTGGGTCCCTGGCTGTTGGTATTTGCTTTCCTGGGCTGTTGCTCCTGTTGAGCATTGTTTTTTCTGTTGCCCAGTTGGTTCTCTTACGGTGCGTGTAAGATTCCTTTCTCTGATGTGGGTACTGCGTTGCCTTTTCTACGGTTGCGTCTCCCACCCCTCATGTCTATACTGCTTTGGGACATCCCAATAGTGATGACTTAGAGGAGGCGGCGACTGTCGGAGGATGTAAGAGAAAACTGAATTTTTGTCAGGGTGCCAGTGGCTTAACTTCCGAACAAAAATTAAGAAAATTAAAAACCTGTGGCAAATTGTTGCCAATTTGCCAAGGCACCCCTGAAGAACCCAGGAGGCACCCCCGCCCCTCTTTTGGGGTTCTTATTACCTACTGCTATGCTACCAAACTGAGTTGGGAGTGGTGATGCAGGGGGGGTATTGACCGGATGGGACAGCCCCCATGGGTGTGTATATGCTAATGCCTTTTGTCTTTGGACTAAGTCTATATGCCTAGCTGCTCCTGCGGATGGGAAGACAATACCCAACAGTGAGGACTTAGAGGAGGCGGCGACTGTCGGAGGACTCAGAGAAAGGAATTTTACAGGTAAGATTTTACAAAAATTCATTTTTTTCACTTCCTGCTATATAACATCCCCCCCCCCCCCAAAAAAAAAATTAAAAATCAGGCCAATTTGTATTCTGCTAAATATTTTTGGTACAAAATCCCAATAAGCGCATTTTGATTGGTTTGCGCAAAAGTTATCGCGTCTAAAAACTAGGGGAAAGATTTGTCATTTTTATTTATTCATTGTTACTAGTAATGGCGGCGATCAGCGATTTTTAGCGGGACTGCGACATTGCGGCAGACAGATTGGACCCCAGACATTTGTGGGGGTACCAGTGATATTATTACAGTAATCAGTGCTAAAAATATGCACAGTTACTGTACTAATGACACTGGCAGGGAAGGGGTTAACCCAGGGGCGATAAAAGGGTTAGGTGTGAGCCTAGGGGAGTGTTTTCTAACTGTGTTGGGAGGGGCTTGTGAAAGGTACACAGAGACCTGTGATCCTATATTGAAGGATCACAGGCGCTCTGTAATCATTCCAGAGAAAACAATGGTCTGCTGTGTTTACAACAGCTGACCGTCGTTCTCTCTCTCAGCAGGGAACGATTGTGGGCGTCCATCGCTAGCGCCGGATCGGCTTCCCCGCCCCTGGAGGTACGGTGGTTTGCAAACCCGAGCCAGCCTGGCGCAGTATATCTGTGGTGGGCGGACGGCAAGTGGGTAAACTCACTTAGTGCCTTATGTGCATTATATTAGCCTCAGAACGTGTGTAATTAATGTGTCCTGGATTAAAGGTATGAGGTGACAACCCTAGTCTGCGCACATTGTGCGATTTTACCACATGTATGCATGCAAATTCACTTAAACGCACCGAAGCGTGTGTAAACACATCGAAACGCAACAGACGGAAATGTGTCTAAACGGATGCGTTTTGCTGCGGCGCACGGCGACTGTGAACCAGGCCATATCCATACGGGTGGCTTTATGTACTGCTGTACAGAGGACTGCAAGAAGCTGATACAAAGGACTTCCACTAATGACGTCTTCATAAGCAACACTAACATCCTCAGTACAGCAGTAATGATAATAAACTATGTACACCACACTGCTACGTCCTACTGTCCCTGCAGCACACACATACCCTCTATAGTTAGGAAGTGAAGCTCCTCACCGCCTGCACTTCGAAGACTACAACTCCCAGGATACACCAGGCGGCGGACAGTCCAAGCACTACCGCGGCTCCACGCTGCTCTTACTGCGCATGCGCGCTCTCAGCGTAAGAAGTAACCTGTACCTGTGTGTGTCTACCTGATCCTCGCTTCTCACACACTGAGCGCTCCGTACTTCCGCTTCCGGCCTACCTGATCACGTGCTCTGCTCAGAGCGTCTAGTGGAGCAGCTCCCGTTGTGTTTAGGAGGGATAGAGTTTTGTGTGTGTGCTGTATCAGTATCAGTGATGTGTGGATGGTGAAGAATGGAGGCTTCCGCTAAAATGTGGTTAGAGTAGAGTTGTCACCTCATCCCTTTAAACCAGGACACAGGTTCTGGGGCTGATTAAGGTGGTAATTAAACTCACGTATTGCATTATATCAGCCTCAGAACCTGTGTAATGAATATGTGTCCTGGTTTACATCGATGAGGTGGCAACCATAGGTCAGAGGGAACCTTCACCTATTTAGGGTTTGTGTAAACATTGGTTTGTGGCTGCACACCGCCCAGGTCAGTGTATTCCGATCAGCCGCGGACTGGACTTGCGAAACGGCACTGTGTTACTTTACCACTTCAATATTGGGCACTTTTACCCCCCTCCTGCCCAAGCCAATTTTCAGCGCTGTCGCACTTTGAATGACAATTGCGCAGTCATGCAAAGTTGTACCCGAATTACATTGTTAGCATTTTTGTCACACAAATAGAGCTTTCTTTTGGTGGTATTTAAGCACCTCTGTGTTTTTTATTTTTGCTAAATAAACGAAAAAAAAAAAAGACTAAAAATGTTGAAAAAAAAGGTTTTGATAGTTTGTTAAACTTTGCCCAGTGCTGATGAGGCTGCACTGATGGGCACTGGTGAGGAGGCACTAGTGGGTATTGACAAGGAGGCACCGAAAGGCTGCACTGATGAGGCACTGATGAGGAGGCAATGATTGGCAGCACTGGTGAGCACACGTTGGCAGCACTTGTTGGCTGCTGTGATAATCAGTGTCCTGATTATCAGTGTACATGTTCCTTTTAGAGTAGCCGATTATCGGAGTGCCAATAACCAGCTTCTATTTACATCCATGATTAGCAGTGTCTTCCTTACACTGTGATCAGAGCGTGCCGTCCGCCCCCCAGTAGCAGGCGCGGTCACGGGGAGAAGGACATCATATGATGGCCTCCCAGAACTAGCTGTTCACGCTGTAGCCGTCATTCGGCTATAGCGCGGTCAGCAAGTGGTTAACTGACAATTGCGCAGTCATGCAACGCTGTACTCAACTAAAAGTTGTGATTTTTTCCCCACAAATAGAGCTTTCTTTTGGTGGTATTTGGTCCCTAGTAGGGCTGGGCGATATGGCTGAAAACTGTATCACGATATCAGTGTTTCATATCGGTCGATATCGATATATATTGATATTTTTTATTACCCATTTAAAATAAGGACCCTAGGGTGAGAATGCAGGGTGGCGGGCATGGTGCAGGAGAATGCAAGGTACTGGCATGGTGCAGGAGAATGCAGGGTACTGGCATGGTGCAGGAGAATGCAAGGTACTGGCATGGTGCAGGAGAATGCAGGGTACTGGCATGGTGCAGGAGAATGCAGGGTGGCTGGCATGGTGCAGGAGAATGCAGGGTGGCTGGCATGGTGCAGGAGAATGCAGGGTGACTGGCATGGTGCAGGAGAATGCAGGGTGACTGGCATGGTGCAGGAGAATGCAGGGTACTGGCATGGTGCAGGAGAATGCAGGGTGACTGGCATGGTGCAGGAGAATGCAGGGTGACTGGCATGGTGCAGGAGAATGCAGGGTGGCTGGCATGGTGCAGGAGAATGCAGGGTACTGGCATGGTACAAGAGGATCCGGGGTTGTGGGCATACTACAGGAGATGCAGTGCTGTGGGCATGGTACATGTAGACCATGCCCGCAGCACTGCATCCCTTGTAGTGTGCCCGCAGCCCTGCATAACGGCAGGTAGTGAAGCTGTTTCACTTACCTGTTCCAGAGGCGCCTTCGTTTTAAAAATGGCGCCGCCCGGCGCCGATACGTCATTGCGCACCCGCCGCCACCGCTCGTGTAATTTCGGCTATTCCCGGCCTCTCCCGAGCGGCGGCGGCGCGTGCGCAATGACGTGTTGGCGCCGGGCGGCGCCATTTTTCAAAGTTTAAACCCGTCGGAGCGGACTTTTCGATTTATCGTTCAAGTTTTCATATTGCTATCGAGCACGGGACTATCGCGATACCTATCGGTATCGTTTTATCGCCCAGCCCTAGTCCCTAGCCACAGATACATGTGGACAGTGTCAGCCTGTCGTTGATTTGTACAGGCTTTTTGTCTTGTACTCAACACAAAAATAGGCTCATCTGGAAGGTGAAACGTGTGAACGAGGAGTGGCTTCTGGAGGAGACAAGCAGAAGCCATCTTCGTTTGTAATGTGACTGGGCTGACCATTCCTGTGCAACTTCTCCCATCAGTTTTCTTCAGTTGGCTAGGCAAACCAGTACCTGAGAGCATTGTAGTCACCAGGTAGCTTTGTGTTAGCACTTGGAGCTGTGCTCTCTTTTCTCTTGGGGTCACAGGCTGATCTGGGTGGTGTACAGCCATTAACAGCTGTGTGGATGAGCCCTAAATTAACTTCAGGCCCTTTCACACGGGCGCTCCGTATGTCCACAAATCATCCTATTTTTTTTGCGGATGATTTACGGACATAATGTAAGTCAATGGCGTTGCGGATGTCAGCGGATGACCATCCACTGACATCCGATTTTCGTCCTTTCAGTTCTGTTCCGTTTTTTGGAACGGAACAGAACCCTATTTTTTTTCTCCGTTCAAAAACGGAAAGGAAGCAAAATCGGATGTCAGCGGTGTCATCCGCTGACATCCGCAATGCCCATAGACTTACATTATGTCCGTATATCATCCGCAAACGGATGGGATGATATGCGGGCATATGGAGCGGATGACACAAGTGTCATCCGCTCCGTGAAAAAAAAAGTGCCGGAGCGGATCGCAATGCGGTCTGCTTCGTGTGAAAGAGCCCTTCCTCTCACACAATCACAGATAGTTTATATAAAGCAGTGATGAGCTCAGGTGTGTTTAGACATGAATTCGAAGCCACCTGAGCTATCCTGCTCAGGACGCTGTCAAAGTGACAGCCAATTATAGGTGGGCAGAGGCATCCCACATGCTCATGTATACACACCCCTTTCAGATGTGCAGCTGCAGGGCGGAGAATGTCTCCATTGCTGAAGGCTGTCAGCTTTGACAGCTTTCCAGGCGGAAAAGCTCAGATGGCTTCAGACTTGTGTCTGAACTTGCCTGAGTTCATCCCTAATCTAATGCTGGCCATACACTAGCCAAGAAATAGTTCAAAAATCTGTCATTTGGTTTGTTTGTTTTTCGTCCAGTTAACCACTTGCCGACTGCCTAAAGCAGATCTACGTCGGCAGTCAGCCCCTCACAGGCAAAGCGACATAGGTCTACGTCGCTAGCCTGTGAGGGTCTAGGGAGCGAGCGTGTGCCACCGGAGGGGGTGCGTGACCACGCGTGTGACCGGCGGACCCGATGTCCGCCGGTCACTCTGCGATCGTCGGGGGAGAGGGAGAAAGTCAGACGGCTTGTGTAAACAAGCTGCCTGTCATTCTCCCCTGTGTATGAAGGATGATCATACGGTTCTACTATGTAGAACCGTTGATCACTGTTCATACATCTGAAGCCACAGCCAATCACAGTAGAAAGCACGCCCCTAGGGACACACATAGCCCCTCCCTTTAAAAAAAAGTTAACCCCTTCACCGCCAGTGTATTTTTACAGTAACAGTGCATATGTATAGCACTGATTACTGTAGAAATGTCACTAGTAACCCCAAAAATGTCAGTCAAGGGTCCGATCTGTCCGCCGCAATGTCGCAGTACCGCAAAAAAAATCGCAGATCGCCGCCATTACGCGTTAAAAAAAAAACAACAAAAATGACAAAAATCTTTCCCTTTGTTAGTAAACGCGATAACTTTTGCGCAAACCAATCAAAATACGCTTTTTGCAATTTTTTTTTTTACCAAACATAGGTAGCATAAAACAAATTGGCTGAAAATGTTAAAAAATTTAGATTTTTACATTTTTTTGGGGGGGAATTTCATATAAAAAAATGTGAAAAATATTGCTATTTTTGCAAAATTTACGCTCTTTTTTTGTTTATAGCGCATGATCAAAAAATCGCACAGGTGATCAAATACCACCAAAAGAAAGCTCTGTTTGTGGGAAAAAAAGGACACCAAATTAGTTTAGGTACAGCGTCGCACGACCGCGCAATTGTCCGTTAAAGTCACGCAGTGCCGAATCGCAAAATACCCCCTGGTCAGGAAGGGGGTAAAATCTTCCGGGGCTTAAGTGGTTAATGGGCACAAATAAAAAAGTTTTAACTTTTCAGAGCTGAAAAATCGAAGGTTTGGAATATTTTGCCGAATGAACGATAAATTCAAATGTTAATGTGTTTTTCACCCAAACTGTTTGCACTAGGCATATGTGAAAAAAAGAGCGAAAAATTGATTCATTTATGTCCATTGAACATTTTATCAATCAATATTCGGTCATTACATGATGGTAAAATCGTCTGCCCTCACGGATGAGTGTTCTTTATAAGAAAACGAGTTTGAAGATTTTTCGGCTAGTGTATGGCCAGCATTATAATGGAACTAACCCCATCAATTTAACGGTTTCAAAAAACAGTTATATTCCTGCCACATGTTGGGAATGTAACTGTCACGTTTGCTTGTGCTTTCAAACAAACTGTCAAACTATCAGATGGCTGGTGTCATAACTGATCACATGTGTAGCATCATGGCAGTCGTAGATCAAACAGGGACCCAGATGGCAGCTTCCTCACTTCGTGCCTAGGATGATGTAGGGGTTGGATACCCGCTGTCTCCTGGGATGTCCATGTAACACATCTCTGAAGCCAGCCTTTTCGTGAGGGACCGTGTATTGTGCATTGTTGATCCTAGCAGAGATCTGTGGCATGTCTGCGAATGCATTGGATCTTGTGGCATGAAACACAAGAAGCAGGAGCCGTCTTCCCAAACAGGAGTTTCAAGGTGGCAGCACAAATGTCAAGCGGCTCAAGGAGAGCTTCAGCTGCAAGGAAGACAATGCTGGGCTCCATGGACTAGTAAATATGCTAGCAGCAAGATCCTGCATAAAAAGTTGTTTGTACATTTACATACGTACATCATAAATGTACCCTATTGACCACTACCACTGCTGAGGGCTGACATGTAAATATAAACAGTGTATGCCACCACCACCACTAATTACACACTATTGATGTTGACATGGCAGCCCTGTTTGAGCCAGTCATGTGGTGCATGCGCAAAATTACCTAGATAACTGAATAAATAAATGTTGAGGCCATTCTGAGCTTGTGCCTGCCACATAACTTATTCAGGGATGAAATGTCAACATCAATAGTGTGTAATTAGCGGTGGCAGCAAAACTGATTACACATTGTGAATATACATGTGTCAGCCCAAAACAGCAGCGTTTGCCAATAGAGTCCTTATGGGACTAGGACTAATGTGTCTTAATTGTGAGCCAAGCGTTTGGCTCGTGGTGGCAGTGTGGCACCATTATAAATCCAAATGTGTTGCGCTTTCCAACAAATAAAATGCAAATACATAAATAAATCTAAAAATAAATCAAGTGAAAAATACAACATATATACAGTAAACATACATATGTGTTCGAACTGCAAATCAATAAAGAATACATATAGGGCTCAAACAATCAATCAAGGTAAGTCCTACATAATCAAAAAAGTCCATAAAAAAATGTAATGTGCCGATAAATTCCAGTGATCCAGCAAAGTAAAAAACAGTCTTCACCCAGGTGTGCACCGCCACACACAAGCTGTTTACCAAATTATAAAGCCCCGTACACACGCGTCGAAAATTGGCAGGGAATTTTCGGCCAACGTCCGATCTGCCGATTTTCGGCTTGTTAGTATGATGCTTCCGACAACCAACTCCGAATTTTCGGCCGAAAAAAATCTGGTGTGCAGACTATAAAATTTTTGTTGGCCGTCAACACAACGTCTGATTTTCGTGCAGTCAGTACAGATTTCGACAGGGAAAAATCTAATGAGCAAGTCTGGGCATGCTCAGTGAAGAAAAAACACAAAGAAAACAAACCAACACATGACATCACTTCTGAAGTAGAATTTTGTTGGCCGAGAAAATTAGTGTGCAGTCTAGGCACATTCCAACCAACAAAACACAACTTGGACAAAAGTCGGACGATCGGTCGGCCGATAATCGTTGCGTGTGTACGAGGCTGAAGACCTCAAAGAAGGAGGTTTGGCTGCGCTTTGGGAGAGATCCCACAGGGATGCATAGATGATGACCCCTGCTATCAATTGGAACTCATACCGCCAGCCGTAACAATCCACATGGTATATAAAGCTCAATAATGCCCAAGAGGAAGAAAGTATCTCATAGTGTAGTAGTTAGTAAAATCCAGTGTTTATTAAGGTTAAAACTATTTATAAGCAGAAAAACACATAAAATACAAGTATTCCTGATTTATGCGGGCGTGATGACGTCACCCCTGTAGCTGCGCTGATGCATTTTGTCCTATAGGACCTCATCACTGGGGCACCATTGACTTGGACAGGCGAGTTTGATGGGCAGTGCCCGCTGTCAGCTTAACATGCTGCATTAAATTTGCTGCAGCTGTGGAATGCGAACAGCCCCTTCTGGCTGTATTGTTGGCTTCAGGTGGATGGGAAATCTGTCACCTAACTTCCTATTTTTTTTCCTCCCTGCAGCCTGTGTAAAAGAGTCCTAACAAAGATGGAATTCAGTTCTATGTACAGTATTTTACAAAAGTGAGTACACCCCTCACATTTTTGTAAATATTTTATTATATCTTTTCATGTGACAACACTGAAGAAATTACACTTTGCTACAATGTAAAGTAGTGAGTGTACAGCTTGTATAACAGTGTAAATTTTCTGTCCCCTCAAAATAACTCAACACACAGCCATTAATGTCTAAACAGCTGGCAACAAAAGTGAGTACACCCCTAAGTTAAAATATCCAAATTGGGCCCAAAGTGTCAGTATTTTGTGTGGCCAGTGGCCACCATTATTTTCCAGCACTGCCTTAACCCTCTTGGGCATTGAGTTCACCAGAGCTTCACAGGTTGCCACTGGAGTCCTCTTCCACTCCTCCATGACGACTTCACGAAGCTGATGGATGTTAGAGACCTTGCGTTCCTCCTCCTTCCGTTTGAGGATGCCCCACAGATGCTCAATAGGGTTTACGTCTGGAGACATGCTTGGCCAGTCCATCACTCTTCTTCTTTAGCAAGGCAGTGGCCATCTTGGAGATGTGCTTGGGGTCAGTATCATGTTGGAATACTGCCCTGCGCCCCAGTCTCCGAAGAGAGGGGATCATGCCATGTTTCAGTATGTCACAGTACATGTTGGCATTCATTGTTCCCTCAATGAACTGTAGCTCCCGAGTGCCGGCAGCACTCATGCAGCCCCAGACCATGACACTCCCACCACCATGCTTGACTGTAGGCAAGACACACTTGTCTTTGTACTCCTCACCTGGTTGCTGCCACACATGCTTGACACCATCTGAACCAAATAGGTTTATCTTGGTCTCCTCAGACCACAGGACATAGTTCCAGTAATCCATGTCCTTAGTCTACATGTCTTCAGCAAACTGCGGGCTTCCATTTGTATCATCTTTAGAGGAGGCTTCCTTCTGGGATAACAGCCATGCAGACCAATTTGATGCAGTGTGCGGCGTATGGTCTGCGCACTGACAGGCTGACCCCCCCACCCCTTCAAACTCTGCAGCAATGCTGGCAGTACTCATACGTCTATTTTCCAAAGACAACCTCTGGATATGACGCTGAGCACGTGCACTCAACTTCTTTGGTTGAGCATGGCGAGGCCTGTTCTGAGTGGAACCTATCCTGTTAAACTGCTGTATGGTCTTGGCCACCGTGCTGCAGCTCAGTTTCAGGGTGTTGGCAATCTTCCTATAGCCTAGGCCATCTTTATGTAGAGCAACAATTCTTTTTTTCAAATCCTCAGAGAGTTCTCTGCCATGAAGTGCCATGTTGAACTTCCAGTGACCAGTATGAGAGAGTGAGAGCTATAGAACCAAATGTATCACACCTGCTACCCATTCACACCTGAGACCTTGTAACACTAATGAGTCACATGACACCAGGGAGGGAAAATGGCTAATTGGGCCCAATTTGGACATTTTCACTTAGGGTTGTACTCACTTTTGTTGCCAGCAGTTTAGACATTAATAGCTGTGTGTTGAGTTATTTTGAGGGGACAGCAAATTTACACTGTTATACAAGCTATGCACTCACTACATTGTAGCAAAGTGTCATTTCTTCAGTGTTGTCACATGAAAATATATAATAAAATATTTACAAAAATGTGAGGGGTGTACTCACTTTTGTGAGATACTGTAGGTATGGTGAAGTTCCTCTTTAGCCTTTTGAGTTAACAAAAAATAAAAAAAAATAATATTTGCGCTTGGTAATAAAATTGAATGGAGGAAGCCAGCACCAATAAGTAAGATCATAAACCCACAGTAATACAGTAAACAACAGGGTGCAGTGCCAATAAAAATTATGTTCAGTCCAATAAAGGAATGTCTGTAAGTAAATGTAACAGGAAAGACGATCCCCACACCAAATGCCGTGAATCTTGAAAGCACAAGTCACCACTGTGTCAGGAGAGAAGATCCTGCTTACCAGAAAGCAATGACCCTCAAATTATAGAGTGGTCAAAACAAGTGTGTGGAAAGCCCATAAACTCAATCTGCAACTGGACCAGATTTGCACTGTGTCATCAGAACACCAACAATCGGTTCACCTCTTCTTCAAGACTAGGCTATTCCCAAACAACAGGCAATCAAACCCACCTCAGAATCAAGAAGTGCTCACATAGTGTAAGTAGCGTGCTTGCGTCATGTCATGTGCGTCTTACGCGTTTCAGTATTTAGACACTCTCAGAACAGGAACGGGCTATGACACGGAAGGAGGGAGGGGGCGGTGTTAAAAAATCGACTCTCCTGGAGTAGTCACATTTTTCTAGCATTTTTTATAGACACAGGACAAGTGAATGAAAAGTAATTTATGGGAACATAAAACCTTACAAGTAAGCATTTAAAATAATTGCACACTGCTGGCTAAAAATGCCCAGTTTTTAGGCAAACAGCAATTTTTCTTGGTTTCTATTATAAAATTTAGCAAATTAGTAATTTTTCTTCTTCACTGATTTGCACTGATGTGGCTGAACTGATAGGCACTGTTTAGGCAGCATTATTGGGCACTGATAGGTGGCACTGATAGGCGGCACTGAGGAGGAGGCACTGATAGGTGGGACTGGTGAGGCTGCACTGATGGGATTTCACTGATAATCGGGGAACTTATGATGAGTGCCCTTTTTATTAGTGTAAACGATGTGCTGACAGGCCTGGCAGTTAACAACTCTCCTTTCCTCCCACAGGCACAGAGTGTGAAGAAAGCACTGCCGAAAATCAGCAAGTCTGTTTACATGTGATCAGCTGCGATTGGACACAGCTGATCCCATGGTGAAGGTCTGCTGTGATTGGCCATAGGAGGCACGCAGGGGACAGGGTTCTGGGAGGACGTCTATTGATGCCCTCCCAGAATTGGGCGGGCCGTGCTATAGCATGGTCGGCAAATGGTTAAAGTAGTAGTTAAACCAAATCCACAACACTTTTCCTTGAAAAGTGTGTCATTTTGTGTAAATTTCCCCTCACTTCTTGCCCCATTGGCACATTAGGAAGGACAAGGAAATCTCTCCAATAGTTAGGTGGAGTTCTCCATTAGACATTTGCTATTACAAGTTCATTGGAAGACTTTAATTCTATTCCTCTTCCAGTGACAACCCAAACGTCTGCTAGGGAGGGTGAATCTCCCCTGCTGGAACAGACTGAAAAAAACCCTGAAAGGGTAGATAAGCCCTGAACTCTTAAAAAATAGTTTAAACTATATGAATTTAAGCTGACCCTTTTTGGCATGTTGAGTTATATTTGTCCTAACCCCTGTAACTGTTTCTGGACAGCATATGCATGTGAATATGGAGAAATCTGAAAATAAAGGCACGTGGAAAAAAATGAGTTCATATGCTGTAGTGGGTCTTAAGGCTTTGTTCACATATGCTGGAGCGAATCAGGTCAGAATTTTTTTTTTAAACCCAATGTTTTTTTAAAATTTATTTTACAAAGTGACTATATATTCAAAAAAGCATTTAGGGCAATACAAAGCACATATTGTATACAAAAGTCATGTAGTGGACAGTCACATCATACATAACAGATATAAAACATTTATTTCCTTTTTTTAAATAAAAATACAGAGATACATAACATAGAATTAGAGTAACCAGCACTTGTAAAACATTTAATGCCAGGAAATATACCCTTTCTGTTATTGAATGCAAAGAAAATGAGCACCAAACAGAACCCTGTGAGTTTTGGGTTAGAGTCATAGAAGTCTATCCATTACTAACTGCAGTGGGGCAAGACTAGGATTGTCCAACCAATTCTGCCAAATGAGGTTAAACCTTGGCGTAGCATTTGTGTGGCAATAAACCAGTTGCTCCCTGAGTAAGAGGTAGTTGACATAAGCTATCCACTGTTGTTTGGTAGGCACGGTGGATGCTATCAAGTGTGGGGCGATAAGCTTTCTAAGTACAAAAGGCCTAGTAATCGTAATTTAGGTACCCTTTGGATACATTTCAGCATCAATTGCACCTAGCAGGCACATCAGTGGAGATGAAGGTATGGGAACTTGAGCTAGATCAGAAATAAGTTGCAAAACTTCAGCCCAGTAGCGTTTAAGTTTTGGGCAGTGCCAGATCATATGTATAAAATCACCCTGATGCATTTTATACTTCGGACATAGGGGGGAATCTCTCCTGCCCTATGTGTACAGTCTATCAGTCGTCTGTTAAGCTCTATGAAGAATAAACAGTTGCCAGAGCTTATGGGAGGCTGATATAGTTACGGTAGGAATCAATTCTAAGGCCATATCCCATTTGTCACCATCAATATCTCCAATATCCGTAACCCAATGAGCCCTGGATTTCAGTGAAGCATGATCTTGGATGGAAGATAATAATACAGAGTACACATGCGATATCAGGCCTTTCCAAGCAGCAGCTTTGAGGACTTGCATCAGTATGGGAGAAGTAGATACAGTTAAAGTGTTTGCTTTTGAATCTGGATTGCATGTCGGAGTTGAAGATATTGATAGAACTGTTTAGAAGATAAGGACAGGTCCGAATTTTTGCCTGAATTTTGCACCTGAATCAGAACCAAAGACACAACTCTCTGGTAATTAGATCATTTGGTCCCAACTTTAATCCCCCATCTTCTTAAAAGATTGGTTTTCACAAAACATCCACGACCTGGACAAATTTATATATTCCTCCCTTTTATGAAACACGGCTCCAAATCACCAATGGAGATCCCGAGAACAAAGCAAAATGCATATAATTGTGCAATACGTTTTATTAAAACTTCTTGTTACCAAGCTTAGCAGTAGATAACTGTTGGCGCTATATAAATCCTGTATAATAATAATTATAATAAAAAGACTCACATTTTAATGCACCTCCAAACGGCACCCACTACAATCGTTTAGTGAACACTGGCGTCCTTTTTCAGGATCGGCGTGCATGTCATCTGCGTTCCACCGAAACCGGAAGTATCACCACTTCAGACCTCAATGCATTTCAACACGGCACTGAATATTGTTCATTAAACGATTGTAGTGGGTGCCGCTTGGAGGCACATTGAAATGTGAGTCTTTTTTATCTACGGCTAAGCTTGGTAACAAGAAGTTTTAATAAATGTATTTCACGATTATATGCTTTATGCTTTGTTCTGGGGATCTCTATGGGCAATTTGGAGCCTGATTTCATAAAAAGGAGGAATATGTAAATTTGTCAAGGTCCTAGATGTTTTGTGAAAACCGATCTTTTCAGAAGATGGGGGATTAAAGTTGAGACCAAACAATCTAATTAAAAGCAGAGAGGGTCCTGGTGGCCCAAATCTATCTGGTGAGTGGCCCCCTAATAATCGGGTAGAGGAACACCACTAAGGAACATGTACACATGAAAATGTATCGGTATTATAAGTAGCGCCTCAAATTAAATTTATCACATATTTACTTTGGGGTTTTCCCCAAATTGATGGCAGCTACATTATAATATAAACACATAGTAGGCGCCATTTTTTTCTGCACATATTCATTTACATTTTTATAATGTTCCATATACAACCAGCTCTTTGCGGACAACCATAATGCTGATGTGGCCTACCATAAAATTGAGTTTGACACCCGTGCAATCATCTGTGTGGGTGCACAGCCCCGATAGTGTGAGTTTGGGGACACACATCCACATGAATGTCATATTGGGAGCAGTGTCTGTGCAGTCACTGCCTCCCATTTGACATCAATAGGACTGCTTGTACTGGGATGCACGGAACACCTGTGCTGGTAAATATGGCCCTGGTATGGGATATACGTTGATACACCTCCTGTGAATGAGGCCTTTAAAGAGGCACTGTAACTTTGCCCAGAGTTTCTTTCTGAGTTAATGAATGGCATTTATATTTTTCTATGCTATGGGAATCAACAATAAGAAAAATCCCAAGCAGGACCATGCAGGTGCAAATGCATCCATGCTATGGCAAAGATGGCTGCCACGGACAGCTGTAGTGCAGCCTGTGTATGTATGTACCTGCAAACACAGGCAGTCAGCTCAGTGACGCAGAGCCTGTCAAGAGGGCAGGCTCAGCATCACTGAGTAATGGTCTCTGCCTGACCGCTGCACCTGTCACACAGGCAGGTGCAATGGCCGGAAGCGCTGTGCTCAGTGACCATGAGCCTGCTTTGTTTACAGGGTCTGCATTACTTAAGAGTCTCAGCCCCTGTGCCTGCCTGTGTAACTCAGTAAAGATGAGCCCAAGATTCTGAGTGCCGTTTAACCACTTCTGGACCGGAAGGTTTTTCCCCTTAATGACCAGGCCATTTTTTGTGATACAGCACTGCGTTTCACAAAAAAAAACTGCATTTTAACTGACAATTGCGTCGTTGTGCGACGCTGTACTAAAATAAATTTGATGTTTCCCACAAATAGAGCTTCCTTTTGGTGGTATTTGATCACCTCTGCGGTTTTTATTTTTTGTACAATAAAAAAGAGCAACAATTTTGAAAAAAATATATATATTTTTTACTTTCTGCTTTAAAACACAGCCAATAAAAAAATGTAAATATTCTATTTTTTTCATCAATTTAGGCCAATATGTATTCTGCTACATATTTTTGGTAAAAAAAATTCCCAATAAGTGTATATTGATAGGTTTGCGCAAAAGTTATATTGTCTACATACGATATTTTTATGGAATTTTTTATTTATTTATTTTTTTACTAGCAATGGCAGCAATCAGTGATTTTTTGCAGGACTACGACATTGTGGCAGACAAATCTCACTTTTTGGGTTAAAGTGACACCAATACAGTGATCAGTGCTAAAAAAAATGCACTAATGACACTGACAGGGAAAGGGGTTACCATCAGGGGTGATCAAGGGGTTAAATGTGTCCCTAGGGGGTGCTTACTAACTGTAAGGGGGTTGCACTGATTGGGAGAAGACAGAGATTGGTGTTTCTGCCCTTGCAGAATGGCGATCTGCCTTGTTTACATAGGCAGACCGCCATTCTGCTTCTCCTGGGGATGATCGCGGGTGGCCGGTGGACCTTGGGTCTGCCAGACCCGCTCATTGACATTCCCTCTAGCCAATCACGGCGCGATTGCGCCTCTGGTGGCACGATGTTGTGGCTATTGAAGGAAACGACGTACAGGTACGTAGTTTTGCGCAATAGAGCCACACTGCGCAGTAAATACACAGCGGGTGGTAGGCAAGTAGTTATAGCAGTTGCCTCAATTGGCCTCATTGGAAGCAAGGCCCTTTATTTCTTGCCACTGCCACCTTCGTAATTTCTAGTTGCAGCAGATTACTCTGGGAAAACCACTTTCCAAATTCAATCTGCAGGACCTGGCTGTAATTTTCAAAGCTTGCAATTCATAAAATAAAAGATGGTGAGGGGTGCTTTTTTTTTCTGTTCCTTACATGCAAGTGTCATTAGCCTCATCAACATCTTCCCTTTGGGTGCCAGTAGGTTTTGTCTTAGGACTAAGTTGCAGATGTTGTCTCATTTGGCCTTTCACCATTTGGATCTTTCAAAGCAAACCTGATGTTCCTGGAAGGGTTGAAGGTGCTCAACTCCTTTTAGGCGGACTTAGCACCAGCTTAGGAAAAGGAACAGGAGGTTGGTTTTCTTCAGTGATTAGATGTTTTGTGGGAGAGAATCAACAAGTTCAATATTATTACTTTGAAATGCCAATATAATGCAGTAAATAGAAGATTTAAACCTTGCAAACAATTACTAAATCATGACTGGGTCTATCTAATCAATTTTTTAACATTGCGGAGAAGGCAGCAGGAGGAATTCGACTCATTGGGGTTGATTTACTAAAACTAGAGAGTGCAAAATCTGGTGCAGCTCTGCATAGAAACCAATCATCTTTCATTTTTTTGAGCTGCACCACATTTTGCACTCTCCAGTTTTAATAAATAAACTCCATTGGCTCATGTGACAGCAGGATTCTCTTGCATTGAGTCCTCAAGACAGAGATTTCAAAAGCTACTTTACCACGTTTCAAGTGTAAGTTCACCTTTACAGGAAATCTTTAAGGTGACCTTACACTGGACTCCATTGCCCCTTGTCCCGCTGTACCAGAGTCCAGCGATCCCATGCTTCACTGGCCCGGGATTTGAAATCTCTACGGCTTAACCCCCTATCCCTACCTCTTAGCGTGTACAAACAAGAGGCATTCTAATTGGTCAGCACTGTCACATGGACAGCACTGACTGATCAGCGCTGCAAGGAGAGGAGAAGAGTTTCAAATCCCCAAACTGGTGTGAAGCAGCCAGTGTCTGACAGCGGGCGATCTCGGGACTCTGATACAGCGGGACCGGAGGGGAGGGGGTCCAGTGTGAGGTCACCTTACAGATTTTCTGTAAAAGTGAACTTACCATTTAGAAAGGAACTTGATTAGTGTATTCAATAGTGAATTTAGCTGTGCCATGTACCCATCCCTGAATGATAAGATAAAAACGCATACTAGTGCAGCACTGTCTTCCTTGCACCCAAAACTTCCTCAGCATTTTTCTTCCATACTATCATGTTGGATTTGGGAGCCGGCTGTCACTTTCCTGCCCCCTGATGACACTTTGTAGACTGACTGTCCATCTGGGTTGTGTTACCTGGCACCCTAATAACCACACCACCAGTGTTGGGGGTAACTAGTTACAAAGTAACTGATTACAGTAACTACATTTCTCTTTTTGGTAACAAAGTAATGTAACTAGTTACAATACTAATATTGGTAGCTACACTACTTTACTAGGCTATAGGAAGTAACTACACTACTTTACTAGGCTATAGGAAGTAACTACACTACTTTACTAGGCTATAGGAGGTAACTACACTACTTTACTAGGCTATAGGAAGTAACTACACTACTTTACTAGGCTATAGGAACGCGCTTTCCTGCGTTCCCCAAGCCGTGCGATACAATCGTTATTTTGAAGAATAGAGAGGGATGACGTTTTTGACTTTTTGTTGCACTTTATGTTTTATTCTGTTTTTTCAGGTTTTGTTCTCATGTTTCCCAAAGCCTGTGTTTATACAATAAACTCTATGCAGAAAGAGTGTCATGTATCTTCTTCTACACGGTCAATTAAGAAAGAGGAGAGTAAAGTAATAAGTAGTGAAGTTACTTTTCAAATGCAGTAACTAGTAAAGTAATCTCGTTACAATTTACAGAAGTAACTAGTTACATTTTTTGAGTAACTACCCCAACACTGCACACCACTGCTTATGAGCTCTGGATTGCTGGAGTCTGTCTTGAAGTCTCCTGGGATATGTGACCCAAATATCCCAAGAGATTTTGGGCAGCTGTAGGTTATGTCATTCTTGTCTAGGCATGAAATACAGAAGTGGATAGATAACCACATCAAAAAATTAAAAAAAAAAATCTGCAAGTATAACAGTTGAGGGATAAAGAATAAGATTTTGGAAAAGTCGAAAAGAGGGTCAAGGTCCACCATAATGAAGAACTGCCAGGAGTATGTAAAGATAAATTCTTTTGAATAGACTATCTTTTAAGGGTTCTCATGTATCCAAGTATAGCTTACGGTACTAAGTCAAATTCAGCTGGACTTGTAAAATGTTGAAGACATTTCAACACTCTCAGATTAAGAAGTATAAATTGGAAAGGAAAAGGGGTGGGATGAGGGAGAAACATGAGGAGGAAGGTAATAAAAAATATAGGGCTTAAAGTGAGAGGGAGAAGAAGACACCCACCATAGGCTTGGAATGCAAAGTATTTATTTATTTTATTTATTTCAGGTATTTATATAGCGCTGTCAATTTACGCAGCACTTTACATATACATTGCACATTCACATCAGTCCCTGCCCTCAAGGAGCTTACAATCTAAGGTCCCTAACTCACATTCACAGTAGGGCCATTTTTTTACAGGATCCAATTAACCTACCAGCATGTCTTTGGAGTGTGGGAGGAAACCGGAGTACCCGGAGGAAACCCACGCAGGCACAGGGAGAACATGCAAACTCCAGGCAGGGAGTGTCGTGGTTGGGATTCAAACCAGCGACCCTCTTGCTGCTAGGTGAAAGTGCTAACCACTACACCGCAAAGTAGAGCCAAGTATCATAGGTAACTGAGGCTAGAAAGCTTTACATCTATCTATTTTAAAGTATAACCAAAGGCAATTGTTTTCTCATTTTGGATAGAGTGGAGAGGGATTAGAAGGCTTGTCAGTTTTTATTGCTGTCTGTGTCCCTTTAAGGGAGATTCACCCTCTCTATTTGTCCTGTTTACCATTATAACTGAAAGTGAAAGTAAAAGAAAATACCAAATTTTGGATTTTCCCTAGAAAAGTAATAAAAGGGAAATCTTCCAATGGGGACGCTAGTTCTGGTGACCTGGTGGTCCCCAAGGAATTCACTTATATTTCAGGGATTTTCCCTCACTTCCTGTTTCGCTATGGGACAGGAAGTGAAGGGAAACCTCCGCAACTGGACACAGATTGAAAGAGGCGAAAAAGAATCTGACAGGGGTTATAACTAGTGTTGAGCGAACACGGACTGTATTATTCGTGTTCGTACCGAATAATTGGATTTTTTGTACCCGAACACGGACACGGACACTTTACTGTATGTTCGGGTAAAAATCCGTGTTCGGTCGTTTTATTTCCGGGTTTTGCATGCTTTGGCGCTCTTTTCATGGCGGGCTTTCAACAGCCAATCAACAATCGTTTAACTGGTGTGCCTTAAGCCATCCCAGCCATGCCTGCAAATGTCTCAGTAGCTGTGATTGGCCGTCTGAAGCATGTGACCAAGTCTTTATAAGTTCGAGGCAGCCGCAGCGGCGTCATTATGCTGCTTAGATTCAGGGACAGAGCACACATCAACGTGCTGGCTGCTGATTAGGGAAAGATAGGCAGGAAAAAACCATTTGTGTCCGGATAGAATTGAGGGACAGGTCGGAGTGTTTAGGCAGGGCGAGTTGTAGGCATTTTAGGGATAGAGTCTGCTGAATTATAGGGTCAGTGTCTTCTACAAACTACAATCGATATTGCTGTGTGGGGGGTGGGGTCTGCACTCAATCCTGATCTACGATCTCTTCTCAATCCTGTTAGGGACAGAGTCTGCTGAATTTTAGGGAAACTGTGTTCTACAAACTACAATCGATATTGCTGTGTGGTGTGGGATTGGAGATAGGCAGGTGTCAGTGATCCACATCCATTTTTCTGTGTGTGAGCTGCAGTGAACACAATCTTTTTGGGCTGCAGTGAACACAATCTTTTTGGGCTGCAGTGAACACAATCTTTTTGGGCTGCAGTGAACACAATCTTTTTGGGCTGCAGTGAACACAATCTTTTTGGGGTGCAGTGAACAAAATCTTTTTGGGGTGCAGTGAACACAATCCTTTTTGGTGTGCAGTGAACACAATCTTTGTGGGGTGCAGTGAACAAAATCCTTTGTGGGGTGCAGTGAACACAATCTTTTTGGGGTGCAGTGAACAAAATCCTTTTTGGGGTGCAGTGAACAACATCCTTTTTGGGGTGCAGTGAACACAATCTTTTTGGGGTGCAGTGAACAAAATCCTTTGTGGGGTGCAGTGAACACAATCTTTTTGGGGTGCAGTGAACACAATCTTTTTGGGGTGGAGTGAACAACATCCTTTTTGGGGTGCAGTGAACAAAATCCTTTTTGGGGTGCAGTGAACAAAATCATTTTTGGGGTGCAGTGAACACAATCTTTTTGGGGTGCAGTGAACACAATCTTTGTGGGGTGCAGTGAACACAATCTTTTTGGGGTGGAGTGAACAACATCCTTTTTGGGGTGCAGTGAACAACATCCTTTTTGGGGTGCAGTGAACACAATCTTTTTGGGGTGCAGTGAACACAATCTTTGTGGGGTACAGTGAACAGAATCTTTGTGGGGTGCAGTGAACACAATCTTTGGGGGGTACAGTGAACACAATCTTTGTGAGGTGCAGTGAACACAATCTTTGTGGGGTGCAGTGAACACAATCATTGTGGGGTGCAGTGAACTCAATCTTTGTGGGGTACAGTGAACACAATCTCATACTTCTGAAGGTTTGAGGGTGCTGCCTGTTCCATACTCCCCCTACTCCTCATCTAGCCTTTTAGGGGTACAAACAATAGTAATTGGGGCCTAGTGTGGTTGTGTACGTGTGATATACATACACTTTTTTGGGATCATATTTTCTATTCCGCTATTTAATCAAAAACCTTTGGGGATCAGTTAAATTGGGGGATAGTCTGTGTTGGTACGTGTGAGAGAGATCCACCTTTCCAAGTTGTTGGGGTTCATCTCATACTTCTGAAGGTTTGAGGGTGCTGCCTGTTCCATACTCCCCCTACTCCTAGCCTTTTAGGGGTACAAACAATAGTAATTGGGGCCTAGTGTGGTTGTGTACGTGTGATATACATACACTTTTTTGGGATCATATTTTCTATTCCGCTATTTAATCAAAAACCTTTGGGGATCAGTTAAATTGGGGGATAGTCTGTGTTGGTACGTGTGAGAGAGATCCACCTTTCCAAGTTGTTGGGGTTCATCTCATACTTCTGAAGGTTTGAGGGTGCTGCCTGTTCCATACTCCCCCCTACTCCTAGCCTTTTAGGGGTACAAACAATAGTAATTGGGGCCTAGTGTGGTTGTGTACGTGTGATATACATACACTTTTTTGGGATCATATTTTCTATTCCGCTATTTAATCAAAAACCTTTGGGGATCAGTTAAATTGGGGGATAGTCTGTGTTGGTACGTGTGAGAGAGATCCACCTTTCCAAGTTGTTGGGGTTCATCTCATACTTCTGAAGGTTTGAGGGTGCTGCCTGTTCCATACTCCCCCTACTCCTAGCCTTTTAGGGGTACAAACAATAGTAATTGGGGCCTAGTGTGGTTGTGTACGTGTGATATACATACACTTTTTTGGGATCATATTTTCTATTCCGCTATTTAATCAAAAACCTTTGGGGATCAGTTAAATTGGGGGATAGTCTGTGTTGGTACGTGTGAGAGAGATCCACCTTTCCAAGTTGTTGGGGTTCATCTCATACTTCTGAAGGTTTGAGGGTGCTGCCTGTTCCATACTCCCCCTACTCCTAGCCTTTTAGGGGTACAAACAATAGTAATTGGGGCCTAGTGTGGTTGTGTACGTGTGATATACATACACTTTTTTGGGATCATATTTTCTATTCCGCTATTTAATCAAAAACCTTTGGGGATCAGTTAAATTGGGGGATAGTCTGTGTTGGTACGTGTGAGAGAGATCCACCTTTCCAAGTTGTTGGGGTTCATCTCATACTTCTGAAGGTTTGAGGGTGCTGCCTGTTCCATACTCCCCCTACTCCTAGCCTTTTAGGGGTACAAACAATAGTAATTGGGGCCTAGTGTGGTTGTGTACGTGTGATATACATACACTTTTTTGGGATCATATTTTCTATTCCGCTATTTAATCAAAAACCTTTGGGGATCAGTTAAATTGGGGGATAGTCTGTATTGGTACGTGTGAGAGAGATCCACCTTTCCAAGTTGTTGGGGTTCATCTCATACTTCTGAAGGTTTGAGGGTGCTGCCTGTTCCATACTCCCCCTACTCCTAGCCTTTTAGGGGTACAAACAATAGTAATTGGGGCCTAGTGTGGTTGTGTACGTGTGATATACATACACTTTTTTGGGATCATATTTTCTATTCCGCTATTTAATCAAAAACCTTTGGGGATCAGTTAAATTGGGGGATAGTCTGTGTTGGTACGTGTGAGAGAGATCCACCTTTCCAAGTTGTTGGGGTTCATCTCATACTTCTGAAGGTTTGAGGGTGCTGCCTGTTCCATACTCCCCCTACTCCTAGCCTTTTAGGGGTACAAACAATAGTAATTGGGGCCTAGTGTGGTTGTGTACGTGTGATATACATACACTTTTTTTGGATCATATTTTCTATTCCGCTATTTAATCAAAAACCTTTGGGGATCAGTTAAATTGGGGGATAGTCTGTGTCGGTACGTGTGAGAGAGATCCACCTTTCCAAGTTGTTGGGGTTCATCTCATACTTCTGAAGGTTTGAGGGTGCTGCCTGTTCCATACCCCCCCTACTCCTCATCTAGCCTTTTAGGGGTACAAACAATAGTAATTGGGGCCTAGTGTGGTTGTGTACGTGCGAGATACATACACTTTTTTTGATCATATTTCCTATTCCGCTATTCAATAAAAACCTTTGAGGATCAATTGAATTGCGGGATAGTCTGTGTCGGTACGTGTGAGAGAGATCCACCTTTCCAAGTTGTTGGGGTTCATCTCATACTTCTGAAGGTTTGAGGGTGCTGCCTGTTCCATACTCCCCCTACTCCTCATCTAGCCTTTTAGGGGTACAAACAATAGTAATTGGGGCCCAGTGTGGTTGTGTACGTGTGATATACATACACTTTTTTTGGATCATATTTTCTATTCCGCTATTTAATTTAACTGGGCCTCCATGCGAGACCTGTGTGCCTTGTTGCGCTGTTTTGAGTACTCCACCAACATGGCCAGTGGCAATGACGCCGTTCTCAGCTTAACTATCCCACTTCTATGCCTCCTTGAAAAAACAATTCGGGCGATGATGGAAGAGGATGTGGCACAGGATGAGGAGGAGGAGGAGGATGAAGAGGTAACATTTCCAAGGCTTTCAGGGCAGTCATTCGCAAGGGGCTCCGAGGGTGGGTTCCTGCACACGCAAACGCCAGGGACGCAATTGTCCAGCAGGGGCACAGTTCTGGAGGATGAGGAGGATGAGGAGGAGGAGGAGCTGGAGGAGGAGATGGAACCATGTTCACAGCAGGGTGGCACCCAGGCCAGCTCATGGCCATCACTGGTGCGTGGCTGGGGGGATACAGAGGACACGGACGATACACCTCCCACAGAGGACAGCCTTTCGTTGCCTCTGGGCAGCCTGGCACACATGAGCGATTACATGCTGCAGTGTCTCCACAACGACCGCCGAGTTGCCCACATTCTAACTTGTGCTGATTACTGGGTGGCCACGCTGCTGGATCCCCGTTACAAGGACAACGTACCGTCCTTAATTCACTCACTGGAGCGCGATCGCAAGATGCGCGAGTACAAGCGCACGCTGGTAGACGCCATGCTGCTGGCATTCCCATCTGACAGCGGGGCCACAGTGGAAGCACAAGGCAGAGGAGGAGGAGGAGGAGGTCGCCAACGCAACCAGGGCACCGCCAGCACCTCAGAAGGCAGGGTTAGCATGGCCGAAATGTGGAAAAGCTTTGTCAGCACGCCACAACAAACAGCAGCACCAGCAGCTCAGATGGAACGTCTTAGCAGGAGGCAGCATTTTACCAACATGGTGGAGCAGTATGTGTGCACACGCCTACATGTAGTGAATGACGGGTCTGCCCCCTTCAACTTCTGGGTCTCCAAATTGGGCACATGGCTTGAGCTTGCCCTTTACGCCTTGGAGGTGCTGGCGTGCCCTGCAGCCAGTGTATTATCTGAACGGGTATTTAGCACGGCTGGGGGCGTTATAACAGACAAGCGCAGCCGCCTGTCCAGAGACAATGTGGACAAGCTCACGTTCATTAAAATGAACCAGGCATGGATCCCACGGGACTTTTCCGTACCTTATGCAGAATAGCAATGGATACCGACCTTACCCACCCATTGTTCCATTTTTGCTCTTTCTCACTCTTTTGGGGTGTACCCTCATTTAAAATTTTTGAAAAGAAGCAGTGTTGGCTACCTCGTCCTCCTCCTCAGGGCCAGATTAATGTAGGGGCTATTGGAGCTGCAGCTCCAGGCCCCTACCTTTTATATAGGCCCCGGGTTGGCCATATTCACTGTTACCGCTCTTCTGTCACTTGTAAACACAGAAGTCTGGCTTCTATGCTCGCTTCCCCAGGCAGCACCCTCAGAACCTCCCCACACAGCGTGAAGGCCGGACAAGGAGGGACAGTTGGCGATGCATGGATGTGTTTATGGGCTTCAGAGACAGCATCCCATGTTGAATTAGGCATGCATGGCTGCACCCTTCCTCCTCTGGGTGCATGGCAAGGCACGGCCCTTAAGGCCCTTCAAAATCCTCAGCACCAAGCCCATGATGCTGTTAATCCGGCCCTGGTCCTCCTCCACCGCCGCTTCCACCTACACCGCCCATAGGTGTGCGCAGCCTATTGCATTAAGGTGTGCACCCGAAAGTTGAAATACACATGCATGTGTTTGCCAGCAGGGAGAGTAATGTATCGGGGCCATGTACCTGTAGGCAAGGAGAAATAGAGCAGAGCAGGTCCCAGGGAGATCTTTCCCATCTCCTCACTGGCAATGCTATGTGCCCTAGGTGATTAGGGTGTGCCCAGGCACACCCAGCACACCCTGTGCGCACGCCTATGTCACCGCTAGGCTTGTGACGGTATCAGATTTTCATGCTGCGATTAATTGATTAAGGTTTTGCCACGGTATACGGTATTATCACGGTATTCTATTATTAAATTTAAATTATTAAATTTCCACCTCACTTCAATTTCATTGCTGAATTTAGGGGCTTTGGTTCACTTATGCACATTATTATATAGTCAGTCAGTACAGACTCTGTGAACCAGGCCTAAAATAGGTCATCAAGCAGTGTCTGGCCTAACTGGTGATAACTGGTTCTGGCGCTCGGCTCCGATCCGATGGCCTGGTCATTAAGAGGGCAAATCCTTGTGGTCAAGAAGTGGTTAAACCTGAAGGAGGTGTTGTTTATAAATTACTTTACTATTGCTTTAGGCCTGGTTCACATGTATGCGGGTTGGTGGTTCACATTTGCACAGGCATAGCAGCCCATTGATTTGAATGGGCTGCTATGCCCTCATTTTCCGCAGAAAAAAGGTGCATGCAGCATTTTTTTAAAATTCAGTGGCCTTGAAATCCATCCTGCTTTTGCACCATGCGACTAACCTGCAGTTCCTGCTCTGGCAAGCTTTCTGCATTTTTTGTATACGTGGGCACGGCATTTAAAAATAAACAGTTTGCGTGTGCAGCAACGGCAGGTAAGTCGCATGGTGCAAAAGAAGGATGGATTTCATGGCCACTGCATTTTTTTAAATTCTGCATGCACCTTTTTTCAGCTGAAAACGCAGGCATAGCAGCTCAAGCCCATTCACATCAATGGGCTGCTATGCCTGTGCAAATGTGGGCCCCCAACCCGCATACATGTGAACCAGGCCTAAAGCAATAGTAAAGTCATTAATTGGTTAAACCTGCAGGAGGACCGGTGTTTTTATCTATTAATGACTTTACTATTGCTTTAGGCCTGGTTCACATGTATGCGGGTTGGGGGCCCACATTTGCACAGGCATAGCAGCCCATTGATGTGAATGGGCTTGAGCTGCTATGCCTGCGTTTTCAGCTGAAAAAAGGTGCATGCAGAATTTAAAAAAATGCAGTGGCCATGAAATCCATCCTTCTTTTGCACCATGCGACTTACCTGCCGTTGCTGCACACGCAAACTGTTTATTTTTAAATGCCGTGCCCACGTATACAAAAAATGCAGAAAGCTTGCCAGAGCAGGAACTGCAGGTTAGTCGCATGGTGCAAAAGCAGGATGGATTTCAAGGCCACTGAATTTTAAAAAAATGCTGCATGCACCTTTTTTCTGCGGAAAATGAGGGCATAGCAGCCCGTTCAAATCAATGGGCTGCTATGCCTGTGCAAATGTGGGCCGCCAACCCGCATACATGTGAACCGCCAACCCGCATACATGTGAACCACCAACCCGCATACATGTGAACCAGGCCTAAAGCAATAGTAAAGTCATTAATAGATAAAAACACCGGTCCTCCTGCAGGTTTAACCACTTCTGGATCGCAAGGATTTGCCCCTTTAAAGACCAGGCCATCGGATCAGAGCGCCAGGACCAGTCATCACCAGGTAGGCCAGACACTGCTTGATGGCTATATAATAATGTAATGTGGGCTGCTAGGCGTGTGTGTGTGTATATATATATTTATTAGAGCTGCACGATTCTGGCCAAAATGAGAATCACGATTTTTTAGCTTGGAATAAAGATCACGATTCTCTCACGATTCTCTGTGTAACAAAAAAAAAAAAAATTGGGATAACTTTACTGTTACGTTTTTTTTTTTTTTTTTATTCATTAAAGTCTAATCATTGCGTTTGAAAGACTGCTGCGCAAATACAGTGTGACATAAAATATTACAACAATCGCCATTTTATTCTGTAGGGTCTCTGCTAAAAAAATATATAAAATGTTTGGGGGTTCTAAGTACTTTTCTAGCAAAAAAAAAACTGATTTTAACTTGCAAGCAGCAAGTGTCAGAAAAAGATCCAGTCTTTAAGAGGTTAAACTTCCTTTCTCCCTGGCAGAGGGAAGGAAAAGATACAAATGTAATCATTTTTGTTTATAGTTAGGAGACTTAATGCTGAAAGGTGTTAGCTGAGTGAGTGAATGAGTCATCCAGCTCACTGAAATGTATCAATTCACAAGTCAGGCAGACTTGACAGAGAAACTCGGTATTTTAAAAATGCCACAATAACAATACCGTGGCTATGCAATACCGCGATATATCGAATTACCGAAAACCGGCATATGTCTAGTCACCGCCACATCCACCACCACCTCAACCTCCCTCCTACTCCATATGGGCCTCGTCCTTCAGAGATGAAGAAGAACATTGTTTTATTTTTCTGTTTTTTTTTGTTGTTTTAAGTTATTTCCCTATCCACATTTGTTTGCAGAGCACTTGCCATGCTCTTAATTACGTTTTGCTGCCATTTGCAGCACTCTAGCCCTTTCCTTTGGTGTTTTAGAGCCATTTTAGTGCCTTAAAGTTCGGGTCCCCATTGACTTCAATGGGGTTCGGTGTCCGGGAAAAGTTCGGTAAAAGTCCGGGACACGGACCCGGACTTTTTTTTAAAGTTCGGCCGAACCCGTCGAACACGGACATCTAGGTGTTCGCTCAACCCTAGTTATAACCCTTCCTTACTATATCCAAAATGAAAAAAAAAAAAGTTTGCCCATAGTTCTACTTTAAGGCCCCCTTCACAAGGGGCGGATCCATTTTGACGAACTCCGCTTTGCTCAGCCGGGGGATCGCCCACTGAGCAGACGGATGACAGGTACGTATCTGCTCACTGTGAACAGAGAGACCTGTCAGAGTCCTGCTCTCCTCTATGGGGAGATCGGATAAAAATGGACACCCTGTCCGTTTCCATCCGATTCGACCTATTGGACGGATGGCAAAAATATTGCCATCCGTCTGTTTTCAGCTGATATTGCCAGATCAGATGCCAGGCGGGTGTCAGCGGACACCCGCTTCCCCATAGAGGAGAATGGGTGGCCCGATCGGGTCCACCTGAAAAACAGACAGGCAGACCCAATCGGTCCGATCGTGTGAAAGGGGCCTTAGTCAGAGTCCTGAGACTGTATCCTTCTCATATCTTGAGGCTCCGTTCACATGTAGGCGTTTTGGGGCGTTTTTGGGGAGTTTTTCTGCTCTAGGATCAGCTCTCAAAACGCCCAACAAGACAAATCCTATTCATTTCAATGGCCCCTGTTCACATCTGAGCGTTTTGACGCTGTAAGCAAAACGCCCAACGCTCAAAAAAGTACATGAGCTTCTTTTTGGGCAGATTACAGGCGTTTTCCATTGGTTTCTATTCAATCTAAAAACGCCTGCACAAAAAAACGCCTGTAAAAACGCCTGTAAATCGCTGTAAAAATCGCGGTAAAATCGCGGTAAAAACGCTCAGGTGTGAATGTAGCCTGAATTGCAAAGATGCAAGTTTCTATGTACAATGTTTCTAATTTGTGGATATATTCCACTCATTTTGTAGCAGTTCATGAAACAGAAATGGTTTTCTGGTTTAAAGTCGTATAAATCCCAGGATCTGCATGAGAAACAGGATCTTGCCACAAAGCTTTACCAAGCGGAAGCATTGATTTTGAAGTGACGGAACATTAACTGTGGCACCATTTGTGTCAGTGTTTGAACTTTCTGCTTCCTGTGCCAGTATGTTTATTATCTTCCTGTGTTTCTCGCCTTTTCCTGCAACCATACATTTGTCACAGTGTATAGCTGAACCAAAGGGATACGAGCAGAAGCTTCATGAAAGTCAAGCCATTGGATATAGAGAACAATAAATAAAAATGCCAGGTTGGTATTAAGAGTGTTGTCAGTAAGAAGAGTGTCCAGACTCTTCTTTGTTTTCTTCTACATGGATCACCAGAGGAGACATTTTACGCTGATCAAAAGAAATATATGTATTCCTGCGCTTATGGTGTGTAATATATGGGTAATATATGCTGGTAATGGGTTGCCGCTCTAATAAAGTGCTGTGCCTTGAATTATAAATGAACTTGTGTGGAGCGCTACCCAAAATTGGGGAACCTACCCCCTTTTAGACTTCGTGATTAGTGTGTAAACCAAGTAATTCTTAGTAATCAACAATACATAAATAAATAATACATAAAGGCATCAATATAATCTTCATAGAAAAGTCTGTGATATTAAATCTTCATGGTTGGGAAATAAAGTTATCCATCATGCAAAAGTGCCAAAGTGCTGTAGATTCAAATAAAGTGCAGTTTGTTCTCACCTTCAGTGTGCCCACCCTCTCACCAGCTGATATGGACCCCCAATGATAGTAGTCAAATGCACTTTATAAGTATCCTGGGTATGCTGATCCTTGTTGTCCTCCTCACTGGCTTGGCTCATCAGTGTTCAGGGAAGTAAAGTGCTCGTGGAAGTAAAGTGCTCGTGGAAGTAAAGTGCTCGTGCGATGCAGCACTGGTACTGCATCAGAAGAGTACCAATGATTACAGATCTTACTATGCACATTGTGTACAGGTTGATGTGCATTTAAAGTAGATGTAAAATGTAACTGAATGACATTTAGTTTCATAAAGCACTGATATGTTAACAATTGCCATTTTTTAATAAAATACCTATTTTCACTTTTCTTTCATCCTTTGTTTCATCCCAGGGCTTCTGATCTCCTGCGACCCCGTTACATCCACTTTCTGTGCAAGCATGTTCTCCAGCAATGGCTGCATGGCAATTCTTAAATTGAGTTTTAAAGGCAGAAGGTTTTTTATTTTAATGCATTCTATGCATTAACCACTTAAGCCCCGGAGGATTTTCCTGCTAAAAGACCAGGGGGTATTTTGCGATTCGGCACTGCGTGACTTTAACGGACAATTGCGCGGTCGTGCGACGCTGTACCTAAACGAATTTGACGTCCTTTTTTTCCCACAAACAGAGCTTTCTTTTGGTGGTATTTGATCACCTGTGCGATTTTTTGATCACGCGCTATAAACAAAAAAAGAGCGACAATTTTGCAAAAATAGCAATATTTTTCACATTTTTTTATATGAAATTCCCCCCAAAAAAAATGTAAAAATCTAAATTTTTTAACATTTTTGGCCAATTTGTTTTATCCTACCTATGTTTGGTAAAAAAAAATCGCAAAAAGCGTATTTTGATTGGTTTGCGCAAAAGTTATCGCGTTTACTAACTAAGGGAAAGATTTTTGTCATTTTTGTTGCTTTTTTTTTTAACGCGTAATGGCGGCGATCTGCGATTTTTTTTGCGGTACTGCGACATTGCGGCGGACAGATCGGACCCTTGACTGACATTTTTGACACTTTTGGGGTTACCAGTGACATTTCTACAGTAATCAGTGCTATACATATGCACTGTTACTGTAAAAATACACTGGCAGTGAAGGGGTTAACTTTATTTGGGAGGGAGGGGCTGTGTGTGTCCCTAGGGGCGTGATTCTTACTGTGATTGGCTGTGGCTCTAGCTGTAAGGACACTGATCAACGGATCTACATACTAGATCCATGTAATCAGTGTCTTTACAGCGAGGAGAATGACAGGCAGCTTGTTTACACAAGCTGCCTGACATTCTCCCTCTTCCCCCGACGATCGCCGAGTGGCCGGCGGACATCGGGTCCGCTGGTCACACGCGCGGGGGGGTGCATGACCGCGCGGGAGCAGGAGCGCGCCTCCGCGGGCGCGCGCTCGCTCCCCAGACCCTCCCAGGCTAGTGACGTTAATTAACGTCACTCTGCCTGGCAGGGGCTGACCGCCGCAGTAAATCTACTTGCGGCGGTCAGCAAGCAGTTAAGATAAAAAAAGCTTCTGTGTGCAACAGCCCCCCTAATACTTACCTGAGCCCCATCTCAATCCAGAAATGTGCACGAGTGCCTCAGCCATCTGGAACTTTCTCTCCTGATTAACTGAGACACAGCAGTGGCACCATTGGCTCCGGCTGCTGTTAATCAAAGTCAGTTAGCCAATGAGGAAAAAGAGGGGGTGGAGCTGAACTGCGGCTCAATGTCTGAATGGACACAAAGAGCTGTGGCAAGCAAGCTGCTTGCTGTGGGGGCACTCGACAGGAGGGAGGGGCCAGGAGCACAGAAGAGGGACCCGAGAAAAGGAGGATCCAGGCTGCTCTGTGCAAAACCAATGCACAGAGCGGGTAAGTAAACCATGTTTGTTATTTTTAAAGAAAAAATAAGCAAGACTTTAGTATAACATTAGGGGGATTTCCTGGTGGTTACAATGGTGGACCATACTTGCTTAATGTATCAACAGCCACTTTTGAGTTGATTTACTTAAGACAAATAAGCTGTGTACTATGCAAGAAAGTTTGCTAAAGAGCTTAGTGAAATCGCTAAAGGCCCGTACACACGATCCGAAAATCGGATGAAAAATAACGCTTGTGAAAAGATCGGACGATAATCTGATCGTTAGTACACAGCTTACGAGAGGCGATCACGACAGTTCGCCCGATATTATCCGGTCGTGCAGACATAAACATTTTGATCGTATTATAACACATCGTACGATAATCGTATTATCAGTATGTTGTTTGTCCGAAAAAAATGGTGAGCAGTAGACAGCGCATGAGCAGTAGAGAGCAGTAGACATCATTTCCCCTCACACACTACAACGTGGTTACGCATACCGGAAGCTTTTGAATCATCGTCCGAGAAAATTCGTATCGTAAGTAACCTCTCCCATTTGCAAATATAATTGAGAGTTCCTAGCAACCAAACAAAAACGGACGGAGCGTCGTCCGATTTTTGGATCGTGTGTACTGGGCATAAGGCTCCGTTCACATGTAGGTGTTTTGGGGCGTTTTTGGGGAGTTTTTCTGCTCTATGATCAGCTCTCAAAACGCCCAACAAGACAAATCCTATTCATTTCAATGGCCCCTGTTCACATCTGAGCGTTTTGACACTGTGAGCAAAACGCCCAACGCTCAAAAAAGTACATGAGCTTCTTTTTGGGCAGATTACAGGCGTTTTCCATTGGTCTCTATTCAATCTAAAAACGCCTGCACAAAAAATGCCTGTAAAAACGCCCATAAAATCGCCTGAAAAAACGCCCATAAAAACGCCTGTAATAGCAACGCCAAGATGTGAACGTAGCCTAAAGTTTAAAGCGGAACTGCACATGCACCCAAGACCAACGGGTGAGCATGGCCCTGGACCCCTAGACAGGTAAGTGTCCATTTATTAAAAGTCATCTGCTACAGAATTTGTGGCTGATAACTTTTAATTTTTTTATAATACAGGGCGAAGAACTAATTTAACTTTACAAAAAATATCCAATAAAAAACTTTAAAAAAAACACAATTTTTGCTTGCACATGATTGGATGATGGAAGTCAGCAGAGTTCCACTTCAGCTCTTCTAAGCTCTGGCGCAAATTCCCTTGCAAAGTAAACAGTCTATTTGTCTTTAGTAAATCAACTCCATAATCTCCATTGGAAGCCCACAAGACAGAATGAAAATACAGAAGTAAAACTGGGGGAGCGGGGCAGAGCATTGTTACCCTGCAACTGAAGGTTGTACTTTCCTGCCATGAAGGTACTAAATAAGTAGCGAGTGGATTTAAACATACGTAGTTTAACTGCATCAAAGAATGCCCATCTTTGCTTCTGAGACACACTGACTCTCTAAGATGCTCTTTTTATACCCAGCTATGTTATTATTATTTCAGGTTCTTATATAGCGCTGTCAATTTACGCAGCGCTTTACAAATACATTGCACATTCACATCAGTCCCTGCCCTCAAGGAGCTTACAATCTAAGGTCCCTAACTCACATTCATACATACATAGTAGGGCCCATTTTATACAGGATCTAATTAACCTACCAGCATGTCTTTGGAGTTTGGGAGGAAACCGGAGTACCCGGAGGAAACCCACGCAGGCACAGGGAGAACATATAAACTCCAGGCAGGTAGTGTCATGGTTGGGATTTGAATCAGCGACCCTCTTGCTGCTAGGCGAAAGTGCTAACCACTACACCACTGTGCCGCCCAATTGTTACGACCTGTTGCCAATTAAAGTGGAATCTCCTGTTTAAGTTTAGGTTTAAGTTATGTGCCCCAGTGTATGTGCTTTATAAAAAATATGCAGCTTTATACCTTATTTTAGAGCGCCTCTCGCCGCTCACGTGACCGCCCACCGCTCTTCTCCTGATCAAAGAACTACAGTGGGAGGGGCTGAAAATCCCTCGCTGACGTCAGGCGGGAGGAGAGGAGGAGATCGGCGGGCGGTGACGTGAGCGCCCGAACACTAACAGGAAATTAAGTCAACGCTTCTGAAATCCTTTTATGGTGCCCAGGCATGGTAGCTTCTTCCTGTATGTAGCAGTGACATCACCAGGTTTCAAATGGCGAGTTTTTACGAAACGACACATAATTATTAAAAATAATAACAATTGCGTTTGCTTTTCTAATGGAAGAGACCTGTTGGATAGTTTTTATTACTTTCCTGATGTTCAGCTTTAGGCTAACATTAAGAGTATTTTCATTAAAGGCGAATGATCACATAACAAATACATTGTAAAGTTACAGAAATTTTAAAGTGATGTGCCTACAAATTGGCCTCGTATAAAAGCACAGGCATGTTTCTGCAGCATCCAAACAAAAATAAAAAATTGCTAGTCACGGCTGAGTTAGTGGATAATTGTTAAATCCTCTTAAACTTGCGCAAAGCAGACTTTTCTGGCTCAGGACCAATGTCTCGTGTGGCAGGTCACATTCTTTGGGATTGGTTGTAAAGGTTCCTGTTAAAGTATGTAACATACAATGCAGCCATCTGCCACTTGTAAACTACGCAGCGGCCAGGGCTTGGTTCTCTGATGTTGAAAAACAGGGGGTTTCACATTCATATTCAGACCCTGTTTCCTCTTGCTTTTCAATAACAGCCTGCTATTGAAGACTTCAGAACACATTTTATAAACGTATCTCCATCAAACTAGTTCAAAAATGCTGTTGTTTATACCTTTTATAAACACTTCTTTTTAAATAAAATATTTAATAAAATTATAAATTAAAAAAAAAAAAACATTTGCAATGGCTTTACAATTATAGTACAAATAAATGAAGTATAAAATGTTAAGATTGCCCAGTGTGTCCCATGCACTAAAAAAAAATACAAATAGGTATGCTGGTACCATTGTTGAACCCATTCTTAGAATATCATTGCAACCAGACATAACATGCGATCCACTAAAGGGTGCTGTAAGATGTAAACTCCTATTTAAGGGAATGAGACAGAAAGACTAACGCTATGGGACGAGTTGGGGATGAGACAATAAAGTACACTTAGCATTCCTTTTAAATGCAATGATCGAACAAGTTCTTGTTGCAGTTACACCGTTTAGTTGTTCTGGCCCACAACATTCAAAAAACAAAAGGGTGTTGTAGATATTTAGAAGAGCGAGGTAATGGAAAACATTGTTTTAGAGCAAGCCTTACAATAGTTTCCTGACTCTGCAGAACATACATTTAAATTATTTTTTTAAATCTCTCTTATAGGAGCATTTGATTATTGGAAGGGTTTGAAAAGCTTTTTATAGTATTTAATTCATTGTAATAAATACCTGTAATAAAAAAAAAAATCTTCTAATTTTTCATATAGCAACCAACATTTTCCTCAGTGTTATTTCCTTCTTTTATTTGCTAATTTGAATAAAATTTCAACAAATGTGAATAGAAGCTGACATTTTTATTTTTTTATACCTGTTTTAAAAGTTCATATTTTAGGACATTTAATGGTCTTTAGTGGTCTCCTTTAAAAAAAAATAAAATAAAATAAAAAGTTAACAAAACAAACAACTTTCCAATTTCTGTGTATCTATCTATCTATCTATCTATCTATCTATCTATCTATCTATCTATCTATCTATCTATCTATCTATCTATCTATCTATCTATCTATCTATCTATCTATCTATCTATCTACAGATCTATATATATGTAGATCTGTATATATATATATAGATCTATATATATATATATATATATATATATATATATATATATATATATATATATACATAAATAGATCTAAATAAAATAAAATAAAAAGTTAACAAAACAAACAACTTTCCAATTTCTGTGTATCTATCTACGTATGTATGTATGTATGTATGTATCTATCTACGTATCTATCTATCTATCTATCTATCTATCTATCTATCTATCTATCTATCTATCTATCTATCTATCTACAGATCTATATATATGTAGATCTGTATATATATATATATATATATATATATATATATATATATATATACATACATAAATAGATCTATATATATATATATATCTATATATATATATATATATATATATATATATATATATATATATATATATATAGATCTAAATAAAATAAAATAAAAAGTTAACAAAACAAACAACTTTCCAATTTCTGTGTATCTATCTACGTATGTATGTATGTATGTATGTATGTATGTATGTATGTATCTATCTATCTATCTATCTATCTATCTATCTATCTATCTATCTATCTATCTATCTATCTATCTATCTATCTATCTATCTATCTACAGATCTATATATATGTAGATCTGTATATATATATATATATATATATATATATATATATATATATATCTATATATAGACCTAAATATATATATATACATATATATCTATATATAGACCTAAATATATATATATATATATATATATATATATATATATATATATATATAGATATATATATCTATATATAGACCTAAATATATATATATAGATCTAAATATATATATATATATATATATATATATATATATAAAAATATATATGTATATATATAAATAGTTAGATAGATTGGAAAGTTTTTGTATTGTTAACCTTTTTTTTTTTTTTTTTTTATTTTTTTTTTTAGAAGACCACTATAGATGCACAAAATGCATTAAAATATATATATATATATATATATATATATATATATATATATATATATATATTTATTTATTTATTTATTTTTTTTTTTTGTTGTTATTAATACTTTATTTTGTGGCAATCCCTATTTTCTCTAAGACATTATATGCATCCACAGCTTAAAAAAAAAAAAAAAAGATAACAAAACAAGGGACTGTTTATTTATTATTTCTCTTAACAAAAAACCTACTGACTGGTTGCAGGAATTACTTGCTTTTTTTTTTTTTTTTACATAGTTTATCTTTTTATTAGAGTCCTTTCAGTCAAGACATGCTTTATTGCAAGCACTGTTTCCTAGCAGCCAAATGAAGCAGACCCATTCACCTCACAATGGAGGAGGGCAGGGGAAAAGAGCTGGGTTTGTTTAAACTACTTCTGTCTTTATTCACAGCCTGATGTCCTTCTGCATTGTGCCGGCCACAATAGCAGTCAAAGAAGCCATTGTCAAGGAAAAACAAATCAAAATGGGGAATGATGGGTGATATGCATAAAAGGTCCATGGCGCAGTTTTTGGCAGCTACGTCTTAGAATTGCGCTTTGGCGCTTACGGAGCTTTCCTTTTAACGCACCTGATGAGGTGAATTTCTACTCGTGCCTTTTGCGTTCTTGGGAAACAGAAGCATAATAGCACAAGAGCATAAAAGATTAATAGAAAGGAGATCTGATGCAGATATTTAAGCACAAGCTGAGATTATTGGACCAATGGAAGGTTGGATAAATATTTGTAAGCTTGAGTAGAAATGAGAGGGGGGAAATGAGCAGAATTTAAAGTGGAGCGTGTGAGTGTGACAGGTGGAAAAAAGAAACAGATGAGGCATTTTGGAGGATTTGGGGATAGGGAGATAAAAAGATAAAGAGGCAGAGATACTGCTATTTGGAGGACTTTGAGGATTATGCTCAGATGTTATTGTCATAGGAGAACACAAATTAAACAGAGTAGAGCTCTAAGGAGTCCAAGTCAGATTAATATATTTAGTGACTCGAGCTGCACAAAGACTTTCCATTGTAGACACGTCTGAATAGCTGTGAATAGTTTGGAACATATGCAGCCTGTCACTGCAGGTGCCCACATCTGTTCTTCTCAGGCAGATGCTCATGAAAAAGGGAAGAGGCTTTCCAATGCTCTGGAACACGCCCTGCAGCCCTCCTCCCCCACCCCACCCCCCTTTTATTTCATCCCAGCATTGATTTAGGGTGGAGGTGGTGGATGGAAATTGTCAATGCTCTCTATCCTTAACAGACAGAGGCCAATAACAAAACCACCCTGATCATCAAGGCAGTGACCTCTACTAGGATCTGCAAGTTACAAATTCACCCTACGCAGACAAAGAATGAGGGGAAGGGGCACTTTGCAAGAGCTTGCCATAGGAATGTTGATTCTTGGGAGTCATTCTGATTCCTGTGTACACAGGGTTTCCCACATATAAAAATTTCATGCAGCACTTAGCTCAAGTGGTGGTGCCATTAGAGGTCTACCGAAGTGTGCCAAGCTGTGATCTTATGCTACAGATAAATACATAAACTATACATTTGTATGCAGGGTGCCAGTAGTAATCACCAAGGGATTTTATGTGTTGTTTCTGTGATAAAGGGTATTCCATTAAGATTATTTTACTAAAATATTTGTATGCTGTATGTAAACATTTGGTCTTTTATATCCACTTAAGTCTCCGTGCACATTAGGTTGCTCCGACTTAGGGGGCGACCTGTGAAGTCGCGTGCAGCGCGACTTCGGCGCGACTTGCACGGACTTCACATAATGGAAGTCAATGCAAGTCGCCTCCAAGTCGCCCCGAAGTAGTACAGGACCCTTTTTCTAAGTTGGAGCGACTATTAGAACCAGTCCTGTACTACACTATGGGAGCGACGGTGCATGACTTGTCAGGCTGACCAAGTCACCTGACAAGTCGTACCAGTGTGAATGGACACTTATTGCCGGTTCACATATGTGCGGCTGCGGCGATCGCATATAATATCGGAGCGCACTGCTCCTTCATTATATGCGATCGGGTGTGCGGTGCGAATTCAGCCATACACTTTGTATGTCTAAATTCGCGCTGCACCCGCAGTAAAGTCGCACATGACCCTTTTTTTGAGCCGCATCAGGATCGGATCGCACAGTGGTTCACACTTGTGCGATCCGATCCTGTGCGAACTGTAAGATCGCACTGCGATTTGCAATCAAACTGGGGGTTTCGTTAAGATTACATTGACACCCCCAGCGTATCGCATATGGCAGTGTGAACTGCCAAGGGTGTGTTTGCGATGCGGGAACAGGCTGCGAATTTGCAGCCTTCCCGCATCGCATAAGTGTGAACCGAGCCTTAAAGGATTGTAAACGCAGAAGGTTGTTTTTTTTTATCTTAATGCATTTTATGCATTTAGATAAAAAAAAAAAAACCTTCTGTGTACAGCAGCCCCCCTCAGCCCCCAATACGTACCTGAGCCTGTTTCGAGTGTCTAAGCTGCCTGGGACTCCCCTCCTCATTGGCTGAGACAGCAATGCGGCACGATTGACTCCTGTACCTGTCAATCAAAATTATTCAGCCAATCAGGAGAGAGAGAGGGGGCAGGGCCGGGTCGCGGCTCTGTGTCTGAATGGACACAGGGAGCTTTAGCTCGGCTCGGGTGCCCCCATAGCAAGTTGCTTGATGTGGGGGCACTCAACAGGAGGGAGGGGCCAGGGCACCGAAAAGGGACCCAAGAAGAGGAGGTTCTAGACTTCTCTGTTCAAAACCAACTGCACAGAGGAGGTAAGTATAACATGTTTGTTCTTTAAAAAAAACAAAAGAAAACAAGAATTTACAATCATTTTAAGCTACGGAAAGGTTTTTACCCCTTTCATGACCAGGCCATTGTTTACTATTCAGCACTGCACTACTTTAACTGGTAATTGTGTGGTCATCCAGTGCTGTACCCAAACAAAATCAATCATTTTTTTTTCACACAAATAGAGATTTTTTTTAGTGGTATGTGATCACCACTGGGTGTTGTATTTTTTGTGATATAAACGAAAAAAAAAGACTGAAAATGTATAAAAAAGAAAAACAATATTTTTTACTTTTTGCTATAAAACACATCTAATAAAAACATTTAAAAAATCAAATTTCTTCATACATTTTAACCAAACTGTATTATGTTACATGTCTTTGGTAAACAAAATCCCAATAGGTGTATATTGATTGGTTTGCGTGAAAGTTATAGCATCTACAAACTATGGTATATATACTGGAATTTTCTTTTTTATGTACTAATAATGGTGGTGATCAGCGACATATAATGGGACTGCCATAGTACAAAAGGCAATCTGACACTAACTGACTTGGGTGGGGGTGGGTTACTCTCTGTTACTGAAATCACCAATGACATTAATACAGTGCTCAGTGATAATAATATACACTGTCACTGTAGTAATGACACAGGATGGGGAGGGTTACCATCTAGGAAGATCAAGGGGTGAAATGTGTGCGTAACAATGTGTACTGTGTGGAAAGTGTGCTGCTTTTACTAAGGCATCTTTCACACGGCAGCTCCGTATGTCCGTATATCACCCCATCCGTTTGCGGGTGATATACGGACATAATGCTTGTCAATGGGATTGCGGATGTCAGTGGATGACCATCCGCTGACATCCGATTTTCGTCCTTTCAGTTCTGTTCCGTTTTTTGGAATGGAACAGAACCCTATTTTTCCTCCGTTAAAAAAATGGAACTGATGCAATATCAGATGTCAGTGGTGTCATCCGCTGACATCCGCAATCCCCATAGACTAACATTATGTCCGTATATCATCCGCAAACGGATGGGATGATATGCGGACATACGGAGCGGATGACACAAGTGTCATCCGTGTCAGTGAAAAAAAAAAAAGTGCCGCAGCGGAGATAAAAAACTGAGCGGCCGTGTGAAAGAGCCCTAATAGATCTCTTTGTTTCTCATCCCTGCTTTGCAGGGATGAGAAACAGAGAGATCGTTCCCTCTCTGTATGTATATTGACAAATATAATTTAATACAACATTAAAACCCACTAAAACACTATCAAAGGGGGACAATTCTTTGTCTTAAAAGAGAGTCTTAAAAATTAAATTCAAATCCCCCAAAAATCCTATTCATTTAAAATCATAGGAAAAACGGGGCTTTAAATTACAGCTCTCACAAAAAAATATATCAACCGATTGTCGAAATTTGTTTATTACAACATTAAAAAATGCCTAAAAAGCAAAAGGGGAAAATTCCTCAAGTTTAAAAAAATCTGCACATATGTGAAATACATTTAGTTAAGCTCCGTACACATGGGCCAAATGCCAGGCGACATCGTACCGTTCAATAAAAACTGTCCGACATTTGGCCCGTCTGTAAGGCAGCCGGTCAGACAGAAGCCGCCGTTTGGCCAGATTCTGTCGGACAAGCATGCTGGAAAACCAGTATCTGACCAGCTCCCGATCAGTGCTGCCTGTCTGCCAATGGCGTAGATCGCTGATCGGACCGTTCTGGCTGGGGGGGCATCTCCCTGTCAGAACACAACAGCTCAGGGTGGGAGATCGCTGTACTAAGGTTGGATCATTAGTACAGCGGCTCCAAATGGAGCTGACAGTTTTTTTCTGTTCAACCCACTGTGTACCAGGCTTTAGCTACCTTCAATATATATATTTTTAAAATACATCTGCCTGTCCCAGTTTGTTAGCATGCACAGGTCTACACGTTTCATGGCAAAATGCTGCTTCTTCAGGATCCCCAATAGTGTCCATGTGGATCATACCAGCTGGTGGTAAACACAATCCTGCAATATATGTTTAATTAAAGTGTAATCATCGTCCCCTGGTTAGACATACAGCACAGCTAGAAAAACCGATAATCTGTTCCTATGTGATGGGGGCGTACATATTGTACCTCACTGATCTCCGGTAAATACTGTGACAAGTTCATACAGCATGTAAACCAAGCTGTAGTGCCATTAGAGGTCTACTGAAGTGCGCTAAGTTCTGATCCTATACTAAAAATACATAAACTAAAAATTTGTATCCAAAGGGCCTGTAGTAATCGTCAATTTTATGTTTTACTAAATCATTTATGTACATGCTATTTGTAAAACAAATACTCTCTTACATATTCTACCTAATGATTTCAAAGTTGCTTAACTGCTTGGTAAAGTAGACCTTCTGGCTGTTAAAGTAGAGGCAAGACACCGAAATAATTAAGGGTAACACAATCAGTGCAACGTTAAAAAAGAGGCCCCTACCTCTCCCCCCATTTGAGGAGATGGCGGCCCTTGGCAGGAAAAAAGGGGAATTTTTAATTGCCAACAGGTTGTATAATATATAATAATTATTAATGATACAATGTTCCACAAAGACATAAAAAAAATCAATTTATTAATCCATCAAATGTTAAAAATAGCTTACACAAACCATCACATCATGTACATGGATCCTGAAGAAGCCCCCAAATCAGGCTAAACACATTAATCCAGATCCTTTTGCACCTGTATCTGCATTTGCTTATCCCATTAATTTGGGTTGACTATATACAGTATCTCACAAAAGTAAGTACACCCCTCACATTTTTGTAAAGATTTTATTATATCTTTTTCATGTGACAACACTGAAGAAATGACACATTGCTACAATGTAAAGTAGTGGATGTACAGCTGGTATAACAGCGTCAATTTGCTGTCCAGTCAAAATAACTCAACACACAGCCATTAATGTCGAAACCCCTGGCAACAAAAGTGAGTACACCCCTAAGTAAAAATGTCAAAATTTAGTCCAAAGTGTCAATATTTTGTGTGGCCACCATTATTTTTACCAGCACTGCCTTAACCCTCTTGGGCATGGAGTTCACCAGAGCTTTACAGGTTGCCACTGGAGTCCTCTTACACCTTGCGCTCCTCCACCTTCCTTTTGAAGATGCCCCACAGATGCTCAATAGGGTTTAGGTCTGGAGATATGCTTGGCCAGTTTATCACCTTTACCCAGCTTCTTTAGCAAGGCAGTGGTTGTCTTGGAGGTGTGCTTGGGGTCGTTATCATGTTGGAATACTAACCTGGGGCCCAGTCTCCAAAGGGAGGGGATCATGCTCTGCTTCAGTATGTCACAGTACATGTTGACATTCATGGTTCCCTCAATGAACTGTAGCTCCCCAATACCGGTAGCACTCATGCAGCCCCAGACCATGACACTCCCACCACCATGCTTGACTGTAGGCAACAAGACACACTTGTCTTTGTACTCCTCTCCTGGTTGCGGCCACACACGCTTGACACTACCTGAATCAAATAAGTTTATCTTGGTCTCATCAGACCACAGGACATGGTTCCAGTAATCCATATTCTTAGTCTGCTTGTCTTCAGCAAACTGTTTGCACGATTTCTTGTGCATCATCTTTAGAAGAGACTTCCTTCTGGGACGACAGCCATGCAGACTAATTTGATGCAGTGTGTGGCGTATGGTCTAAGCACTGACAGACTGACCCCCCCACCAGTTTAACCTCTGCATCAATGCTGGCAGCAATCATAAATCTATTTCCCACAGATAACCTCTGGATTTGACGCTGAGCACATGCACTCAACTTTTTAGGTCGAACCTGTCCTGTTAAACCACTGTATGGTCTTGGCCACAGTGCTGCAGCTCAGTTTCAGGGTCTTGGCAATCTTCTTATAGCCTAGGCCATCTTTATGTAGAGCAACAATTCTTTTTTTCAGATCCTCACAGAGTTCTTTGCCATGAGGTGCCATGTTGAACTTCCAATGACCAGTATGAGAGAGTGAGAGCGATAACACCAAATTTAACACACCTGCTCACCATTTATACCTGAGAACTTGTAATACTAACGAGTCACATGACACCAGGGAGGGAAAACAGCTAAATGGGCCCTTTTTGGACATTTTCACGTAGGGGGTGTACTCACTTTTGTTGCCAGTGTGTGTTGAGTTATTTGGAGGGGACAGCAAATTTACACTGTTATACAAGCTGTACACCCACTACTTTACATTGTAGCAAAGTGTCATTTCTTCAGTGTTGTCACATGAAAAGATATAATATAAAATGTACAAAAATGTGAGGGGTGTACTCACTTTTGTGAGATACTGTTTGTTTCTGGCTATGTCACTGCTATATTGATCATTTATATGATTTTTAACATTTGATGGATTTTTAAATTGATTCTGTTTTTATGTATTTGTGGAACATTGTATCATTAATAATTATTATACAACCTGTTGGGTACCTAAAGATCCCCCTTTTTTCAAGCCATCTCCTCCAATTGGGGGAGAGGTGGCACAGATGGGGGCCTCTTTTTTAACTTAGCTCTGTTTGGGGATAGTGCCACGGTGCATTTTTCAATACAGAGTCTCCCCCTAAATATTCACAATCAGTGCAACCTCTACTCAAATAATAAATCAATATGTGACAACAACTCAACCAAATAACAATAAAGATTCAAATAAATTCCAATAAAATAAATGCTTAATCCTAGAGGCAGCCGAACTGCCACTCACACTTTTTATAGTTTCCACAACTTAAGCTGGATACACACTATCCAACTTTTGTGGTTAGATTTCCTTCAGATTTACCTTTTCTATGTAGTGCAAGGGCCTGCCAGATTGCATACAAATTGAAAGTGTTTCGGTTTGACCTCATATTATATGGTTTTGGTAAGTTTAAAGGAAAAAGTCTTCAGAAAATCTTATAGTGTGTATGTCCCATTCGGCTGGCCATACATGTCCAACTTTTGTTGTACAATTTTCTGTCAGATCTACCACAAACCACATAATGTTAGGTCAAAGCTAAACAACACATTCACTTGTATCCAATTAGGCAGGCCTTTGTACTACATATTTGAATATAAATTTCAAGAAAATTGGACAGAAAATTACACAAGCGGGCGGATCTCCAGACTCGATTCCCCGACGATTGGGGAAGAGCGGTGGCGATCGCCGCTGCTCCTCCCCTGGCCCAACTCCCGCTGTGACTGAAAACAGCGGGAGCGAGCCTCCGGCGGCGCGCGAGCGCCGCCCACAAGGGGAGGAGTCCAGCCTAAGTGACAAACAGTGACAGATTGCAGGGTTCAGCTTAGCTGAACATGCGATCTGTCCCTGTGTCACTCAGTCACCTCCCCCCACACACGTCAGTAAGCACCAGGCATACATTAACCCCTCCCTCTCCAATAAAATTAACCCCATCCCTGCCAGTGTCATTTTGACAGTAACAGTGCATATGTATAGCACTGATTACTGTAGTAATGTCACTGGTACCCCCAAAAGTGTCAAAAATGTCAAGGGTCCGATCTGTCCGCAGCAATGTTGCAGTCCCGCAAAAAAAATCGCAGATCGCCGCCATTATTAGTTAAAAAAAAAACACCAAAAATGACAGAAATCTTTCCCTTAGTTAGTAAACGCAATAACTTTTGCGCAAACCAATCAAAATACGCTTATTGTTTTTTTTTTTACCAAACATAGGTAGCAGAAAACAAATTGGCCAAAAATTTAAAAAAATTTAGATTTTTACATTTTTTTGGGGGGGAATTTCCTATAAAAAAATTTGAAAAATATTGTTATTTTTTCAAAATTTACGCTATATTTAAAAAAATAGCACAAAAAGTAAAAATCGCACAGGTGATCAAATACCACCAAAAGAAAGCTCTGTTTGTGGAAAAAAAAGGACGTAAATTTTGTTTGAGTATGGCGTCGCACGACCGCGCAATTGTCAGTTAAATTCGCACAGTGCAGAATCGCAAAAAGTGGCCTGGACGTAAGACAGCAAAATCCTTCGGTGGTAAAGTGGTTAATGTCAGTCATCTCTGACTCCGCCTACACCATATTATTGCACAAACAAAAAAATACACATTTGATGTTCAATAAAGATTTCTAGGGAGCTGTAAAACAGTTTTTTTGATATTTATAATTTAATTTAAATTGCTTTTTTTTTTAATCCTGTGACTGGCACAGCACCAATCAGGGCTGGCTAGACACAGACTCACACTGTAGAGAAAATACATCAGCAAAGTAAAGAAGCCCCTCCGAAAGATCTTTCCCTACAGATGTCGAAGAACAGGGAAAGATCACATGACCACACAACAGCGCTTCAAAAATAAGGTGCTTAGAGGATTTATAAAAACTTACAAGTGGCATGATATACATTATGTGAATGAATTATAGCAATTAACATTTCTCTGTTTAGCATTGTTTTAAAACTGTCAATATTATTTTATTTGATTAGTTAGCTTTAGCCCAGAATTCCAGTTGAACACTGTATAGAAGTATGTGGAAGTGCTCGGTTTGTGTTCAACAAATTTAATATCTATTTCCCAGTGGACACCATCCCTGATCAGGTACTAATAATGTAGCACTGTCCCCGTAGAGCAATGGTTCTCAAATCCGGGCCTCAGGACCCACTAACAGGCCAGATTTTAATTATTACCTTGGGGAGATGCAGACTAGAGTACTGAAATCACTGAGCAGCAAATTATATCACCTGTGATGTATTTCAGTTATCTTGCATACCTGGCCTGTTAGTGGGTCCTGAGGACCGCAGTTGACAACCACTGCCATAGAGCTTGCTGTGTGATGACTTGTTGGCTCTCCTCTGATTACCTGCACACTCACTTAGGGTTAGTTCACACATTCATCCTTACTTCCAATGGCTCGTCACTCAATAAACAGTCCAGGGTTTTTTTTTTTTTTTGGTATTTATTGTGGATTTGGATGGGTATAGTGGGATACTTCAACTGGAACTATTTACAGTTGATAAGGACAACTCTCACCGGGTTACTTGTGGAAGCAGTCACACTGCTTTGACCATACTGCCATGTGTATTTAAGGGGTTAAGTCTCCTTGCTCTTTCTCCAGCAATAGACTTGATGAACTACATTATCTTCAAGATTAAATCTCTAGCATCCCTATTACTGACACCCGTCCATCTGCTGACTCTTCTAGCTGAAGGGAGGGCCCCCTTCAGGACAGGCCCCATGACACAGATCTGTACTCACTGTCAATTGTCTCCCTTCCAATCAGCTCTGTAGGACCTCCGGGTTCAGTTCCTCTCTAACTCTTAGGCCCTCAGGTCAACCACCTGGGGCCGCATGGAAACTTCTACAGAGGAGGAGGCAGCCACCCCTTCCCTCCGGAACTCCGCTCTCCAGCTGAAGGACCCCAAGCACATGCGCTCTTGGCATTTATACAGTATCCCAGCATGCTCCGAGCCACTTTTCTCTGCAAATCACCAGGGCTGTATTAAATGCCTATGCACTCATTTGTCAGGTTTCCTCTCACTGTCCAATATGCCTCCCTATTGGACCAGTGTGAAACACTTGAGACAAACTGAGCTGCACCTGAGTACAATGAGCAGACCTCACTAGCAGATCCTGATGTCTGGTAGGCAGAGAACAATATAGATTTATCTGCAGTCCTTCTGGTAAGCAGAAAGGATCCAAAACTATACTCTCTTTCTCTAGCACCTACCTAGGAGGGTGCTACAAATAATATAGAAAACCTTTCACTGCCCAACCCCAGCAGGACAGGAAAGGAAATTGGGACTTTATATGTGCCACTGGGAAATCACATATTAACCACTTCAGCTCTGGAAGGTTTACCCGCCTTCATGACCAGGCCATTTTTTGCGATATGGCACTTTGTTACTTTAACTGGCAATTGGGCGGTTGTGCAACGCTGTACATAAAATGCATGTCCTTTTTTCCCACAAATAGAGCTTTCTTTTGGTGCTATTTGATCACCTCTGCGGTTTTTATTTTTTGCGCTATAAGCAAAAAAAGACTGGCAATTTTGAAAAAAAGATATATTTTTTTTACTTTCTGTTATAAAACACATAAAATAAAAAATGTAAAAAATCTAATTTCTTTCTCAATTTAGGCCAGTATGTATTTTGCTACATGTTTTTGGTAAAAAAGAAAATCCCAATAAGTGTATATTGATTGGTTTGTGCAAAAGTTAGTGTCTACAAACTATGGGATATTTTTATGGAATTTTTATTTTTTTAATTTTTTTTACTAGTAAGCGACTTATGGCAGGGACTTTGATATTGCGGCGGACAAATCGGACTCCAAGTGACACTTTTGACACTTTTTTAGGGACGAGTGACACCAATACAGTGATCAGTGCTAAAAAATCTGCACTTTCACTGTACTAGTGACACTGGCAGGGGAGGAGTTAACATCAGGTGCGATCAAAGGGTTAAATGTGTCCCTAGGGAGTCCTTTCTAACTGGGGGGTGCTTTAACCGTGGGAAGACAGAGATCCATATTCCTGCTTAGCAGAAACACAGTATCTCTATCTTCCCTTGTCACAGAACGACGATCTGCCTTGTTTACATAGGCAGACCGCCATTCTGTCTCTCTCGGGAACGATCGGCGGGTCCCAGCGGACACCTAATCACAGTGGAAGCGGGTCGCCGGCGGCGCGTGTGCGCACCTGTATGTGATTTCGCACAGAAGAGCCGCCGCCCCGCAGTATATGTACGTGGGGTGGCTGGCAAGTGGTTAAAGTTAATGTCAATAATGTTTTACTATATCATATAATAAAGTGATACAAAAATGAAGAACATGGTTAAAAATACAGAGTTCGCGTATATAACGAATATGCTGATATTTGGCGTTTAGAACCGATGCACTTCACAAAAGACTTGCTTCTTCAGGAGCCATGCCTTTTATATATACAGTACACAGAATAGAACAGTCTATATGAGTGAACAAAACATAAACAAGACACATTAGAAATACCCATACAAACATAAATATAATATAAACAAAAACACTATTAGAAATCTCACCACAAAAAAAAAGGGGGGGGGGGTAGTAAAGAGAAAAAGCAAAAAAAAAAGCCAAAATCCCTTTTTTTGTTTCCTCTTTACACCTTATCTCTGTTTATCTCCAGTCACTTCACTGGGTATATGTAAGAGTTTACAATCACTTTAAATTTGTTGAACACAAATCAAGCACTTCCACGTACTTCTATACAATGTTCTGATAATACAACTTTATAGTAAGCTCTATTAAGACTCCATTCACACAATAAGCTTGACTTTGGAGTGCGACTTTGATGCAACCTTGACGCAAATTTGCATGGGTATGACTTGGATGGCTTTGACCAAAGATAATGGACAACTGTTGCAGGTAAAATATTTAAGTACGACTTTCATGCAATCTTTAAAGGGATAACATTGAAACATATGGCCCTCAAGTTGCATGAAAGTCAGACCAAAGTAGTGCATAACCTACTTTGAAGTCGCACATATACAGAGTTGTATAAAGTACTCGAAACCCATACTTGAGTAAAAGTACAAGTGCTCGATCAAAAAGTGACTTGAGTAGAAGTGGAAGTGCTCAATCAAAAAGTGACTTGAGTAGAAGTACTAAAGTATTCAACATTTTTTGTACTTAAGTATTGCAAGTAGTTTTTTTTTTAATTTTGCTACTCAAGTACTGAAAGTAAAAGTACTGTGTTATGTAGTTATTAAAGAAAGAAGTCAAACGTTTGAACATCATATTTTTTTTATTATTTCAAATGCAGCTTTTATTTATGCATACAGTCGCATTTATTTTCGTATGCGCTGATAATACACGTTTTGTGCTTCATGAAACCTGCCATTTACTGTTCTGCAGTGGTAATTTTTATAATAGTAACGAGTAACTATGCAGCACAAAAAAAAATATTGGAGTAGAAGTATTGAAATCATTGAAAAAATGTAGTGACATAAAAGTGGAAGTAGGAGAAAAAAATTCTACTCTAGGAAAGTACAGATACCGCCTTTTGGTACTTAAGTACAGTAGTGAAGTAGTTCTACTTAGTTACTATACATCTCTGCACATATATAAATGGTCATCATTGAAAAACATGGGGTACGACTTTTCATGCTTTGATGTCCAAAGTCGCATGATAAGTCGTACAAATGTGAATCACTTAATGTGAACAGTGTTTTTTTTTTAGCACTGAAAGAAATGTAGACATACAGTATGTTAAAATATGCTAAACCCCGACTCCAGTCAACTGGTTTTCTTATAGTTATGAATGGAGGAAGCTCAAGCGTTGGACTATCTGCCAGGTATTTATTGTTCATGACCTTGCTTGAGACATTTTTCATTGCTTTCTGCATGGTCTCCTGGATAAGAAGTGAGGTTAGATCTTCCTGGTTGGGGCACAGGGAGCAGATCTGTGTGGCATGCAGTTTAACCTCTTAAACTGGAATCCTGGGCTAAAGCTAACTAATCTTAAAACTGCTTCCACCCTCCTCCCAACACCTATACTATCTAAGGCACAAATAAAATCCAAAAAATCCTGCACTAAAAATTGAGTGACTAAGTGAATAATGTGAATATGAAAATGGTGAAAGCAGCTGGAAACACTTGATTATAATAAATCAAACAATATAAAACACAAAATAGTGCAGCGCTATCAAAAATATGGTGCAAACCATACAAGTGTAAAATCACCAATAAAGTATTAAATGAATAACACTAAGTGATAAAGTGAACAAAAAAGTCCATAAATTAAAAATCGTGACTCCAAATCAAAAAGGTCCCGCAAAGGTGATGTCAGAGCGGAAGGCTTGAATCCCAAAGAAGAGACAGGAATACACCCGTGGTATATATATCAAAGTGGCCGCTTACCAGAGGTTAAGGCCTCCAACCTAATGGAATGGCCATACACACTTTAGATATCAATCCAGATGAATCGTATCCTTCATGGACCAGGGAAACCAGATATATTCCACTATACCATGTATAAACTCCAGACGTGATGTCATGGGTGTATAGGGAGAAATAAAGTACACATAGCGTAATCCCATTATGGTTACACACAAGGATTTAATAAGATTGCACTTACAATGGAAGTCTTGCAAGAAGGCACATCAAAGACACAGAACAGAAACTGCGGCGTCCCGCGTGTGTGGAAGAGCCAGCGTCTAGGAGGCGACAGTCGTACGTCCGGTACCGCCCGACCGGTTTCGTCATATGTGACGTCGTCCGAGGCGTGGTTGACGAAACGTATGACGAAACCGGTCGGGCGGTACAGAACGTACGACTGTCACGCCCCATAGACGCCGGCTCTTCCACACTATCTAAGGCAGACCATAGATTATGCAATTTTCTTTCAACCAGGGACTGCAGGAAAGAAATTTGCTCAATTTCCCAATGAACATAGTCAGTGTTGATGTGGGAATCCCTTCCACTGAGCTATTGGGCTTTCATGCCGGAGGGGAGCATGGAGCCAGAAAGCAGGAAAGCAAAATGATTACTGCTAGTGGCTATAGCTGCTGACAATAATTGCATGCTAAAAATCTGACATGCTAGTTGTACCCAAGGTAGTCGGCTCAACTTTGATACAATCAGCCTGTCCATAGATGGATCAAATCTCGGCCGAATCTTGCTGAACTGGATGAGATTCGATGCATATATAGCCAGCTTAACCTGTGAAAAAAAGATCTGTATATTTACCTATTTGCAGCCCAGTCTGTGTTGGTCACCTTAACCCCCCTGTGTCAGCCAGCGCTGGACAATGGCTGGAATTGTGGTGATGTCACCCATAGGCTTACTATGTACAATCCGTTGTCCAGGATCCCACAGGGCTCTGAGGAAGAGGCTGGGCCTCGAAACGCGTCAGCCGTCAACTCATCAGTTATGAACGATTGTATGGACTACACCCGGACGTTTGAGCAATTGAGCTTGATATGATTTATTTTATCTACGTCTGTGAGTAGCCATTTTTTAATGTTACTTTAATAAAGCCTTCTATTGAGGATAATGCGCTAGGTCGGTGCGCCCTTTTTTGTTTCTTTGCTTTTGGATACACTTCCCAGACTTCATTCTGGCCTGACCTATTGGTGTGATCTCTGCCTGGCTAGTTACAAACCTTTAGTTTCATAGTTACATACATAGTTACATAGTTAGTCAGTTTGAAAAAAGACACAAGTCCATCCGGTTCAACCATTAAAAAAAAGAAAAACAGTATTGAAAACCCTACCATACAATCCCATATACACAATCCTATACCCGCTGTTGATCCAGAGGAAGGCGAAAAGCATGATCCAGCAAAGCATGATCCAATTTGCTACAGCAGGGGAAAAAAATTCCTTCCTGATCCCCCGAGAGGCAATCAGATATTCCCTGGATCAACTTTACCTAAAAAAAAACAGTTAGTACCCATTTATATTATGTACACCTAGAAAAGAATCCAGGCCTTTTTTAAAGCAATCTAGTGAGCTAGCCAGAACCACCTCTGGAGGGAGTCTATTCCACATTTTCACAGCTCTTATGGTGAAGAAACCTTTCTGTATTTGGAGACGAAATCTGTTTTCCTCTAGATGTAAAGAGTGTCCCCTTGTCCTCTGTGTTGACCTTAAAGTGAACAACTCAAACCCAAGTTCACTATATGGACCCCTTATGTATTTATACATGTCGATCATATCCACCCTTAATCTCCTCTTCTCAAGAGAGAATAAATTCAGTTCCTCTAATCTTTTCTCATAGCTGAGGTCCTCCATGCCTCTTATCAGTTTGGTTGCCCTTCTCTGCACTTTCTCCAGTTCCCCGATATCCTTTTTAAGAACTGGTGCCCAAAACTGAACTGCATATTCCAGATGAGGTCTTACTAATGATTTGTACAGGAACAAAATTACATCTCTATCTCTGGAGTCCATGCCTCTGTTAATACAAGAAAGGACTTTGCTTGCTTTGGAAACAGCAGCTTCCCATTGCATGCTATTATTAAGCTTATGATCTACCAGAACACTCAGATCCTTCTTCGCTATGGATTCACCCAGTTCTACTCCACCTAGTATGTATGATGCATGCATATTATTGGCCCCCAAGTGCATAACTTTACATTTATCAACATTAAACCTCATTTACCACATAGTTGCCCAATGAAACAGTGCATTGAGGTCAGCTTGTAAGTTGGAGACATCCTGTAAAGAAGTTATTCCACTGCAAAGCTTTGCTTGAGCCTGTGTAGCTGCTGGTCATTTTAGGTGCTGCACTGTGGGAGTGCTTGTGGGAGTGCTTGCCACATAAGTTCCAACCCCACCAACATGGACTCTGGTGAAGACCAGGTACTCACAGAGGTGACAACTTTGGTGAAGACCATGTACTGCCAGAGGCTACAGCTTGGTGAGGACCAGGTAGTCCCAGAGGCTACAACTTTGGTGAATACTAGGTACTCTTCAACTTGTCAGGAGCCTATAACCATCCAGGTGATTGCCCTTAGCATCTTTTATCATGCTACTTAGGCTCTCTAGTGGCCCATGTCTTGGAACACTGCCATGATGTTACTCCATGGCCCCTGGGGATATTTAACATTTCTGGGAGTGTGAATACCTATCAACCCTGCTGCACATGGTTTCTCCCACCAGCTGATACATTGCAACAGGAAAAATGTACTGTCAGGAGAAACCACTGCATTTGGTGAGGAAAACATGTGGTATTCAACCTATTGGTTTAGTTGAAGCAGCCAGGGAGAGGCATTGTGGTGGTGTCTCAAGACAAAGACTGCCATAAAGGTAATTCCAATGCTTCTTCTTTTTACAGGTATGTCTATTCACTGTTTTGACCCTGTAGTTAAAGGGTCACTTTAAAACTTTATATTATACTTTAAAACTTTATATTATAATTATTATTGTAGAATTACAATAATACAATATAATACTTATCATTGTAATTATACACATCTAAGAGAAGAAGTAATTTCTACAGAGAGATCATATAAAATATGAAAATGACATTAAAATATGTTAAGTCATCATTAAATAATAAATCAAATACAGTATGTTCTCACTGGAAATATGCTATAAATTCCCTTTAATTTCCAAAGCCAGCTTTTAGCTGTTTGTAACACATTCTGGAGATAAAGCTACATGCAATGTCATTATGAGTTTGCTGTTTTTTAAAAGAGAAGCACCAGGCAGTTTTCTCAACTCTTTACCCCAGGACAATCCAGGGGAATTTTGTTATTATCGTCATCATCATTATCAATAAAGAATAAATAAATTGCAACATACTTTATTTAAATGAAAACCAGAAGCAAAGAGGAAACCTTAGGAAAGATAAAATTATTCAAATATGTTTTTCTGCTGTGATACACTTTAGCAACTGATTTGTTTATTAGAATAAAAGCAGAACTATGGGAAAAATAAAAAATGGCACATGCTGCAGTTTGTCAACATCATTAACACAGCTGGTTAATGCTAGTGACAAGCTGTATCATATACAGTATGTCATTTTTTTCCCCCGAAATTCCACTTTAATTTCTGGCCTAATGGTTGCACATTTCCTGATATTTCTTCATATTCTGGGAAGTACATATTTTCGTAAACAAGTCCGTACTGCAATGTTAAGATTGCGCAGAAACCTAATTGTGTAAATACCACAGAAGTTATCATATTTCCAGTTATGAAACTATTACCCTATACTGCGCTACTTCTACAGGAAATGTGATTCCAAACATTATCCCAAAAAATGTAATTGAGACTTTATGGAAATAATTTATCAGGTCACATAGTGGTACACATTCTGTTAATGGCAGTAGAATATCAAAGTGTTGCTGGTCTCATTAAAGAGAGACAATTTTTTTTTTTTTGGATGGAGTTAAGAAAAGTTAACATTTCTAGTATGTTTTTATTTCTGTATGTGACCCCCCAATGGGGAGATTTTCCTTCACTTCTTGTTCCTGTGATACCTGTACAAGAAATTAGGCTTGTGCGAAGAGCCAAGTAATCAATAAGGAAACCTAGGGCCCAGTGGATGTCTAGGGACCTAGTTTAAACTTAATCATGGGGATAACACCATTAGTCAAAGCTGTGCATCTGCCTTTCACTTGAAAATGGAGGATGCACTTGTGGGCAGTTGGTGTCCAATGGTGAGGGTCTATACCCATAAACACAATACAGATGGGGAAACTTCTCAAAGCCAACTGCAAATCTTAAGATCGTGAATCAAATGGATGGGGAGCAAAGTTTCTGCCTTGCCAAGGACCTTGTTTGACCTTAGTCCATTTTTGATCACGAGGACAGGAAAGCAGGGACAGCAATAAAAATATTGCCAGAGGTTCTAATCCTTCTTCATGCTGCTGAAAAAGTTTTTTTGTTTTTGCCTCTGTTCCTGTTGGAAAGATTTCCACTACACGTTCCACTAAAGACGTTGTATTCCCCAGTAGGGACGTGGATGGCAAAAAAACTCATATCAAGGTTCTATCCATTCCCTGCTCAATGCAAGACAAAACAAGAAGTTTTGTCTAGAGTTTAGATGTAACCAATGCTGAGCACTTGCAGCCATTACAACATTTTCAACTCAACATCTTTTTTTTAAACGAGGACAGTGAAAGGATTGTTCCTTCTCTTTTGGCTGTAAAGAGATTAATGCTCCTAAAAGCTGTTGTAAACCCAAAACCTCAAAACACCATTCTTTTGCACAGTTTAGTAGATATTGTTGTTAGAACCTAATTCACATTGTGAATACCTCTCAAAAAGTCATCCTCATTTGGTTTTATCCCTCAGAAATCTGCCGATCTGTGGGTATAGCATAGCACCAAAGCTTGAGGGGTGGAGACCTAACATCACACTATTCCCCTTCCACCTATACACAGAGTATTCAGAGTATTCTCAGCTGTCTCTCATTCTCTCTCTTTATTCTCTGTTGTATCTCTTTCTGTTTTCTCTCTTTCTCTGATGGCTCTCTCTGATGTCTCTCTCTGATAGGTCTCTTTCTCTGATGGCTCTCTCTGATGGCTCTCTCTGATGGCTCTCTCTGTTCTCTCTCTCTCTCTGATGCAGTGTTAATTTAGTCGACTAAAACCGACTAAAACGTTTTCGTCGACTAAATTAACACAATGTTAGTCGACTAAAATACGACTAAAACTAAAACAATTCAGATGACTAAAATACGACTAAAACTAAAATGGCATTTTAGTCATAAGACTATAACTAAAAGTAAATAAAAAATTTACATCATCAAAAAGAACACTCCTCTGCTGGCCATTTCTATATCAGCAACACAATTCCATCCAGAGCATGTAATAATAGCACATTAAAGTTTAAACATGTATTGCACCACCGCAAAGGCTTTTCTTATATTTTTCCCTAATATTTAATGTTGCTAATATATTCAGGTAATATGTGCAATGACATTACAGCCAATGGAGTTTACAGCAGTGTTAATTTCGTCAACGAAAATGTTTTCGTCACCGCTTTTGTCACCGGCATTTTTCAACTGATGAAAACGAGAGGCATAGTATAGCACATTTTTGTCAAATGACGACAACTATGATGAAAATCAAATCCGTTTTCGTTAACGAACAACAACTAAACGAGAATGTGAGGCAGGGATGTTTACCCAACTTCCAGTTTTCAAGGAGCTCCGCCTGTGTGGCGTCTGGCGTGGCGTGCCCCGTGACGTCCGATGTGAGGAGTGGACTACTACAAGAGAGTCGACTTGAGACCAGTCACCTGACCTCACCATAGCACTGCAGCTGCAGCACTACAGCCAGACGCGCCAGGCCCGACTCATCACACGGCACTGGCACCCGGCCACCACCACATCCAGAGCAGAGCACCCACTGTGAGTTAACAGCCAGGCCAACTATTACTGCCTCCCTGAGTCCCTCCAGACCACTCACCAGTCACCACTGGCATCCGATTCCGCCATCCATCCAGGGCTGTGTGCGTGCATATAGGCCGCTGAGGCCCACCCGGCCCATCCTGTTCAACAACTTCAGTTCAGAGTCAGACCAGAGACCACCCTTAAACCTGAGACCCCCATCCAGCACTCTGAGCAGCACTGTGTGCACTCACTGCACTGACTGCAGGCAGCAGCATTACAGGCCTCCTCTCTGACCTGACCATGACCATTTCGATGACTAAAATGAGTTTTAGTCGACTAAAATGTAGGACGTTTTAGTCGACTAAAATGTACTGGAGTTTTAGTCGACTAAAATGTAGGACGTTTTAGTCGACTAAATACGACTAAAACTGAAACACTTGCAGAAGACTAAAATGGGACTAAAACTAAAATGCCATTTTAGTCCTAAGACTAAGACTAAAACTAAATTGAAATTTGCTGCCAAAATTAACTCTGCTCTGATGTTTCTCTCTCTCTCTGATGTCTCTCTCTCTCGCTTTCTTATTTCATATGGAAATCCAATCACTAAAATCTCATGTATAAGTAATTTCATTTTTAGCCTCTTCAATACAGGGCACTTTTACCCCCTTCCTCCCCAGACCAATTTTCAGCTTTCAGCACTCTCACGCTTTGAATGACAATTACTCATACAACACTGTACCCAAACAAAATTTTTATCATTTTTTTCACGCAAATAGAGTTTTCTTTTGGTGGTATTTATTCATCACTGTTTTTTTTTTTTTTTTTGCGATACATGTTAAAAAAGTGCAAAAATTCTATTTTAAAAACACTTTTTTTTAGTTTCTGTTATAAAATTTTGCAAAGAAGTAATTTTTGTTCATAAATTTGGGCCAAAAATTTTACTGCTACATATCTTTGCTAAAAATAACCCAAATTAGTGGATATTATTTAGTCTGTGTGAAAGTTATAGATTCTACAAGCTATCGTGCAAATCATTAAAAATTGATCACACCCGATGTACTGACGACCCCATCTCATGGTCTATAGGGTGACCAGACGGCCCCGGTCGAGGACACTTAGCCCAGAGCCAGTCTGTTCCCTGTTTTGTCTCCAGATTGCAGGGGTGGCGCTAGGTGCAGGGCCAATTCTGGGCGGGTGCTAAGACAAAAGTGGCGGTCCGCCCCAGTTGCCACACACTGGGGATTGTCAGGCCGGCCTCGCCCACTGTGTCAACTTTAATTTGAATCGCCAGGTGCCCGCAGTTACACATTGTCCCATCTCCAGGTTTAGCTCCTTTGATAGACAGCACAGTTGTCCAGTAGCAGGACTTGTGCTGTCTCTCATAGGTAGGAGCTGATCCAGGAGGCGGGACTTGTATCACATCGGGTGCCCGGCGATTCAAATTAAAGCTGATACAGCTGGCAACGCCAGCCTGTGTGATGATGCGGCCGACTCTCCTCTTCCTCTCTTCTCTCTGATCCCCTTCACTGGTGAGGCTGCATTGGATGGGCCCTGGTCAGGCTGCATTGGATTGGCACTGATCAGGCTGCATAGATGTGCACTGATGAGGCTGCATAGATGGGCACTGTTGAGACTGCATTGCTGGGCACTGGTCAGGGCGCATTGCTGGGCACTAGTGAGGCTGCATTGCTGGGCATTGGTCAGGATGCATAGATAGGCATTTGTGGTGCTGCATTGCTGGGCACTGGTGAGGCTGCATTGCTGGGCACTGGTCAGGCTGCATTGCTGGGCACTGGTGAGGCTGCATTGAATGGGCATCGGTGAGGCTACATTGCTGGGCACTGGTCAGGCTGCATTGCTGGGCACTGGTCAGGCTGCATTGCTGGGCACTGGTCAGGCTGCATAGATGGGCCCTGTGTGGCTGCATTGCTGGGCACTGATGAGGCTGCATTGCTGGGCACTGGTCAGGCTGCATTGCTGGGCACTGATGAGGCTGCATTGGATGCGCACTGGTGAGGCTGCATTGCTGGGCACTGTTTTTTTTTTGAAAATTTGTTTTTATTGAATTTTTGCACAAAAAAACAGACAAGACAATGCCACGCAGGGCAACAGGTATAAACAGTGACAACAGGTCAAACCCCTCCCATACCACCCCCCCCCCCCACTCCAGGCTCCATCCAGCACGTCCAGTGGAAAAACAAAGCATCCATCAGTAATAAAGATACCCCTCAAGACTGCTCCAATTATCCAGTAGTAAGGTCATAGAACATATAGATTAGTCCAGCACAGAGCCCACTAGCAGCAACCCCATGGCTTAGTCAAAAAAAAATAGAGAGACTTCTATACATGCAGTAAGAGCACAATGAACAGGAAAATATCACCGACCGGCATGTCCATCCCCCTCCCCCCCCAGACAATCCCGAACAATAGCACACAGAACACTAAAGCTGATCAACGGAGGTCGAGGCCGGAGAGTCTATCCATGTTTTCCATACTTTATCAAACTTGCGGGGGCATCCCCTACTGAGATACGTGGCCTTATAGAGCGGAGTCACTTTATTAACCAAGCCTTTCCAGAAAAGGATCGTGGGAGCCAAGGGACTCTTCCAGTGTAAGAGCAGAGCCTTGCGCGCATAGAAAAGCAGTAAGCTGACCAGAGTACGAACGGCCCTCGCAGGGGCCAAGCCATCCACCAACCCCAAGAGGCAAACCTCCACGGAGCTAGGGACCGGAATCTTAACCACCTCCACAATACAAGCTAAGACGGATGCCCAATAGTCCTTGACCACCGGGCACCCCCAGAAGATGTGACTGAAGTCCGCCGGTGAATGGGAACAACGCCAGCACTCCGCCGAAGCTGTCTGATAAATACGTGCCAGCCTCGCCGGCGTGTAATAAATCCGATGCAGAAATTTAAAGTGAATCAGACGGTCCCTTGCAGAGACCAGGTAGGCGAAGGGTGAACTCCACATATCATCCCAGTCATCACCATCCAGGTCAGGCACCTCCTCCACCCAGCGTTCCCGACACCTACGTACAGCAGGTGGAGTGATAGCGAACAATTCCCTGTACAATTCTGAGAGAGGCTTCCGCATATCCGCCGCTTGTATCGCCGTTTCAAGAGCTGAAGCTTTAATCACAACCCGAGAGGAACCGAATTGTGCCACAAACGCATGGCGAAGTTGAAGATAGCGAAAAAAATACCCATTTGGAAGATCATAACGCGCCTTCAGGGCATCAAAGGTGCACAGCTCCCCACCAGAGACAATATCCCCCAGCAACTTCACCCCCTTAACGGCCCAGATGGTAGGATCAGGGATCGAGGCAAAATGAGGAAACTTGGGGTTCCACCACAATGGGGAGGCCGGGGAAACACCAGTGACTCCTGGTTCCACCAGCACCTGCATCTGTTCCCAGGCTTTGATGGTAGAACGCATCGTTCCTGTCAGCTTAAATGTAGCCCTGGACCCTCGATGCAGTAAAAGGCGAAGACTCTCGTAGGAGCCCAAAACAGCCGTCTCCAGCACCGTGGCGGAGTCCCCATCGTCCCCTGCAAGCCAGCGTCGCGCCACCACCCCCTGCCCAGCCAGGAAATATTTATAAAGATCAGGTAAAGCCAATCCCCCCTGACCCCAGGGCTCCTGCAACACCTGCAGACCAATTCTAGGAGGAGAGGTACCCCAAATAAAGGAACCTATCAGGCCATGAACGCGGCGGAAGAAAGAACGCGGGACCCACACCGGGGAATTTCTAAGGAAATACAGAAAGACAGGGAGAAGTTTCATTTTCACCTAGTTAATGCGCCCCAGAACCGACAAAGGTAAGTGGCGCCACACCTCCGCCCTGCGTTTAAAGACCTCCAGCAGTGGGTTAAGATTCAGAGTAAGATAATCCGCCACCCTCGCCGACACCCTGACTCCCAGGTAGGTGAACTCCGTCACCCATTTCAATGGTAGCGCCCCATCAGCTGCAGCAATGGCACCAGGATCAATAGGGAGCATAGTGGATTTATCCCAATTTACCCTTAGGCCGGAAAACTTTGCAAAAGTGTCCAGGATATTGAATACCGCCCGCAGGGAAGCATTGGGATCCTTCAAAAATAAGAGCATATCATCCGCATAAAGTGCCAGGCACTCCTTAATGGAGCCCACTTCCAGAGCCCCCACCTCCGGAGATGCACGCAATGCAATAGCCAAGGGTTCAATCATCAGAGAGAACAAAAAGGGCGAAAGAGGGCAGCCCTGCCTAGTCCCCCTACCCACTGCAAAAAAGGGAGACAGGGAGGATCCAATCTTCAACGCCATACGCGGGGAGGAGTACAAGAGGGAAATCCACTTGCAAAATTTAGGACCAAACCCCATGCGCCTCAGCACCACCCCCATGTACCCCCAATCCACCGTGTCGAAGGCCTTGGCAATGTCCAAGGACACCACCACCCTAGTGCCAACCGAGGCATGGGACACCTGCAAATGAGTAAACAGACGTCGAAGGTTGGTGTCCGTGGACTTGCCCGGCATAAACCCGGTCTGATCAATGTCCACCAGGGAAGGCAAGACCACCGCCAGCCTAGTAGCCAAGACCTTCGTGAGTATCTTGAGATCCACATTGAGTAAGGCAATGGGGCGGTAGGAGGAACACAGGGTGTTATCCTTCCCCGGCTTGGGCAGGAGAACAACATACGCCTCAAGCATGGAACCCGGCAGGGCCCCCTGATCGAAACACGCAGCATACAATGCCTGGAGCCTGGGAGCCAGGGAGTCTGAGTACTGCCGATACCATTCCACCGGGAACCCATCAGGGCCCGGCGATTTATTGGAGGGAAAGGATGAGATGGCTCTCTCTATTTCCTTCAACGTGATGTCATTGTCCAGCCACGCACTGTCCTCACCCTCCAAGACCGGAACCGGCAAGCCAGATAAAAGGCGCTCCAACTCCTCCAGGTCATATGCAGGCAGGGGGGAATAGGTGTCAGAGTAGTAATCCATAAAGACCCGGGAGATCTCCCCCGGGTCCCTAACCAGTTCCCCTGAACTAGACTTGATGCACGGAACACTTACCGAAGCCCTCTGATCTGCCACCAAAAAGGCCAAAAGCTTACCATTCTTGTCTCCCTTCTCAAAAAGTGACTCCGCTCTATGTTTAAGGTTGGCATGCGCAAAATCAGTATCCAACAAAGCCAAACGCCTCCTGGCCTCCTCCAGGGCCGCATAGGCCGCCGGTCCCGGAGTGGCCGAGTATTCATCTTCCAACCTACGGACCTCCAGCAGAACAGCTTCTCTGTCAGCATTAGCCTCCCTACGAGATGCCTTAATCGCAGAGATGTAATGACCCCTCATAACCGCTTTGAAAGCATCCCACAGGACTACCCCTGCCGTGGACGAGGCATTATCTTCCCAATATGTAGGCATCAGGGGCTCTACCTGCTGCATCACCTTGTCAGTTTGCAGCCAACCCGGCGAAAGGCGCCATGCATCCCTAGTTCTACCCGCTCACACCCGCAGAGTCAGCAGCAGTGGGTTGTGATCAGAGAGGCCACCCGCCAAATATGTAGCATCCTGGACCAAAGCAAGACAAGGCCCATTAGCAAAAGCCAGATCTATCCTGGACGCCGTTCTGTGCACCCCAGACCAACAGGAGTAGCCACGTACCCCAGGGTTTTTCCAGCGCCACAGCTCTGTAAGCTGAGCCGCGGAAGACCAGGACACCAGTTCAGGAGACGACAGTCTACCCGGGTTAGAGGAGTCCAGCCCGCCGTCCAGAACAGCATTGAAATCCCCCGCCATAATTAGAGGAAGGTGCATATAAGGGGCCAAGGTCACCAGGAGATCCACCAGAATCTGAGAGTGGAACGGGGGAGGTAAGTAGACACTCACCAGTACCACCTGCCGGTGAAAAATCTCCAGGAGAACAATAACATACCGTCCGCCAGGATCCGTAATTACCTTTTGAATCGAGCAGGGTGCATTTCTACCCAGCAAAATAGACACCCCACGGGCATACGTGGAGTAAGTGGCATTGAAGATCCTCTGAATCCAAGGCCTCTCCAAGGCAAGCACCCTGCTCCCATCCAAATGCATCTCCTGGAGGAGGATAACATGCGGTTGAACAGATTTAATATACCTAAAAATGGCTGTGCGTTTCACCTTGTCATTGAGACCCCGCACATTCCATGACATGATTTTAAATAGCTCAGCCATAGAACAGCAGAGGGACACATAGCAGGAGGGAGCCGGAGGACCAAGCACAGCCCGAGGACCAACCCGATCCCCCAACTCCATCCAGACATTCAGCAATACAGACACATAAGTAAAAAAGAACAGTGACCACCGGATGGAGCCTGGAGCCAAAAACAAAAAAACATCCCTGCTGTGGTACCCAAACCTGGAACAAAAAAAAGTGCAACAGGGTACCCAGCCTAATCCCAAAACCCAGCAAAAATTTTAAAGGCATGGCTGCAACATAAAAACCGCAGCCGGCGTTACTCGTGTCCACCAAAGGCAGCCCCAAAAAAAAGGGGGGGCCGTTAGATAGTCATTCCTCAAAAAAGGAAAAAAACCTAAAGGGAGGAAAAATAGAGTCAAAACAAAAAAGAAAAAATTGTTAGTTCAACAACGTGTAGCACACAGAGCTCCAATGACCTGTGGACCATTCCACAGCCCCAGGAATAGAAGCATGGATCCAGCCCAGGGCAACCCAGGAAACTTCAGGGCAGGATCAGCAATACAGGAACCATAGATGTCCCCCCATCAGCAATTGAGGAGGCAGACCGTGCGTAGACAGGAGCTGGAAATAGGGAGTACAGTGCAGCAGGGCCCCAAGAGCCCCACATCATCCAAGAGAGTAGGTGCAACAGAGGAAATTAAATGGATTCCAACCAGTCAGCAGCCTCCCCCGCCGAATTGAAGAAAAGGACAGATCCCTTGTAATCCACACGCAAGCGGCTCGGGTACATCATGCCATATTTCAGGCCCTTGGTTCTCAGGAGTTTGCGCACTTCAGTAAAGTATCTGCGTTTCTTCTGCGTTTCCACAGAGAAGTCAGGAAATAACATTATCTTGCTGTTCTCAAACTGCAATTCCTCCTGCTTCCTGGCCTCAGAGAGGATACGATCCCTGTCACGGAAGTTCAAAAAGCGGACCAGAAACGGGCGCGGGGGGGGCCCCGGGTGGCCGAGGTCCCGTGGGAACCCTATGGGCCCTTTCCACCACATATGTCGGGGGAGGGGGAGGCAATTTGAGTAGATCACAAAAGAACTTCTCAGCAAACAATGTAGAATTCGATCCCTCAGCCTTCTCTGGCAGGCCGACCACCCTGATATTGTTGCGACGCTGTCGGTTCTCAGCATCCTCCATCTTGTCCGCCAAAGCATTCACCTGGGCCTGCATGGCAATGATTTGTGCCGAATGGGAAGCGGTAACATCCTCCACCTCAAACACCCGGCCCTCAGTCTCAGTCAGGCGCCCCCTGATTTTATCCAGATCATGGCGGATTAGGGTACATTCAGAGGCCAGGTGGTCAATCCGGAGCATCAGGGCAGTTTTTGAGGCGTCTATAGCAGCCAGTATGGGAGCAGTAATATCCCCCCCTCCATGCGACCCCCCAGTCTGACCAGCGGTCCCCGGCAGAGACCCCTCGGTACCTGAGTCCATAGGCTGTGCCAGAGGAGGGTCCCCGGCCCCCGCAGACATCTTTCCCGACTTCAAGAAGGCCTGGGCGCCTGTGGCTGCAGAGGAAGAAGATGAGGCCTGGACCTGCAAGATGGCGGCGGCCGCTTTCGCGCCTCGCGGCGGGACCGCTCGTTTAGGTCGCGGGGTCGGTGCTGAAACCCGGGATTTTCTTCCCGGCATCCGTGCCCCACCTGTGCCCGATGCGGAGGAGGGCAAAACCGCCGCGATCCGAGGCACAGGGGCCGTGGATGGAGCCGGATAAGGTCAGGATGGTGGAGAGCTCTGCTAACACACGTCCGGCGCCGTCTACATCCCGGCCACGCCCCCTGCTGGGCACTGTTGAGGCTGCATTGGATGGACACTGGTGAGGCCACATTACTGGAAACTGTTTAGGCTGTGTTGCTGGGCACTGGTGAGGCCGCATTGCTTGGCACTGGTCAGGCTGCATTGTGGGGCACTGGTCAGGCTGCATAGATGATAACTGGTGAGGCTGCATTGGATGGGCACCGGTGATGCTGGAGTGCTGGGCACTAGTGAGACTGCATTGGATGGGCATTTATGAGACTGAAATGCTGGGCTCTAGTCAGGCTGACTTGCTGGGCAGTGGTGAGGCTGCATTGGATGGGCACTGGTAAGGCTGCATTGCTGGGCACTGGTCAGGCTGTATAGATGGGCACTGGTGAGGCTGCATTGGATGGGCACTGGTGAGGCTGCAGAGATGGGCACTGGGGAGGCTGCATAGATGGGCACTGGTGAGGCTGCATAGATGGGTACTGGTGAGACTGCATTGGATGGGCACTAGTGAGGCTGCATTGGATGGGCACTGGTCAGGCTGCATTGGTGGGCATTGATTGGGCTGCATTGTTGGGCTCTGGTGGGGCTTTATTGCTGGGCATTGGTGAGGCTGCATTGCTGGGCACTGATCAGGCTGCATTGGATGGGCACTGGTGAGGCTGCATTGCTGGGCACTGGTGAGGCTGCATTGGCTGGGCACTGGTGACACTTCATTAGATGGGCACTGGTGAGGCTGCATTGCTGGGCACTGGTCAGGCTGCATTGCTGGGCAAGGGTGAAATTGCATAGATGGGCACTGGGGAGGTTGCATTGATGGGCACTGGGGAGGTTGCATTGATGGGCACTGGGGAGGCTGTATAGATGGGCATTGGTGAGACTGCATTGCTGGGCACTAGTGAATCTGCATAGATGGGCACAGCTGAGCCCTGCATTCCTTATGTAGCACAATGCTGAGCTCTGCATTCTTTATGTAGCACAATGCTGAGCTCTGCATTCTTTATGTAGTGCACTCTTGAGGCCTGCATTCTTTATGTAGCATGCTCCTGAGTGCTACTTAGACCTGCATTCTTTATATAGCATGCTCCTTAGCTAGCTCTGCATTCTTTATGTAACGCACTCCTGCACTCTGCACTCTGTAAGTAGCGCACTCCTGAACTCTGCACTCTGTTTTTTCTCTATCTTATTTCCATAACATTTGGTAGTCACATCTCAAAAAATTCTAAGAAGTATTTTTTTTTTATCTCATGGATGAAATGTGAGAAATAAAGTATATATCATACAATCATTCCATAAACACATACCACATACACTGCATATATATAATTTAAGGAAAATATGATTACCATTACAATAGTTTATCATTTGCAAATAAAAAAAAAATACGTCCCTGGATTTAATTTTAAAAATCTGGTCCCCCCACCCAATGACCCCTTTTTTGAAGGGAGAAAATGTTCCCTATGCGCCGGTAGGGAAGTGGTTAATAAATGTTATTTGTAATACATTAAAAATGGAGCTTTCTTTAAAATAATAGTTGCTGAACCTACAGTACCAAAAAGTCCTTTTTTGGGAACTTTCTTTTGTAGAGTGCCAACACCCTGTCCCTGTCTCCCAAATGTGTTTCTGCATTGTCCTGCATTCTCACCCTGTCCTATGGGTTTCTGATAAAAAGTGCCTGTTTTAACACGCATTATGCAGGCATGGCCCAAAAAGACTGAAATGCAACAAAAGATGAAAGGACCAAAAGGTGAAATGCCAGTTGTTTCGGATAGACAGTGCTTTAGCAACCTATATCATTCAGGCATGGTTAATCCCCACTTTATACACTATATCCGCTTTATTTTCCAAAGCTGGTCAAGTAGACCGCTAGAAGGTTGATGCCTTAACATGAGTTATGTATTCTGATTAAATTTAGGAAACGGAGAGGGTGCATAGAAATCAGACTTACTTTATGATCTGTCTATTCAACCTGGAAGACTGGGATTTTTTACGCTCCACACAGGCATACAGAAGGAAAGCTGTCTTATCTCTCCCTAACCAGAAGGAACAAATTGAAAGTTGCCTCAGATTTTCTTACCTTCGGAAAAGGTCCAGACTATAAGTGCCGATTTAAAGATTGAACTAAAGGGGGAAGGGAATTGGCGCTGCCGGAGACAGGTTAAGTATATGTAAATGCAAAAATTGTATATATACTTAATGTGGTACAAATGTAAGAATATACAGTTATCCTGTAGTACACCACTATCAGTTGTGTGCATTAATAAATAAATAATCACTCTCTAAAACACGTATATATCATATGCATAAATAATACATCATTTCATAGAGAAATAAAGTGACTGGGTGACGTGATCTAGGCTCCGATATGTTGGCCTAGTAAGGTGACTGAGTGATAAATAAATATATCTTAGACCAATTTTGATATAACCTTCAGTTATATTTAAGGGAGGCTGCAGCCTATTCTGTTTCCCCTTCTATCCATAGCGTGGGAATTTTCTTAATTCATATAAATGCTGATTTGCAAGGCAATGCTTAGGCTGGCCATACATTGGATTAATTTGTCTTGTTCCTTATGAACTGGCTGAAATTCGAGCCATGGGGGGCCCTGACAGCACCCTCCTGCCTGACATCCCTCATCTGAAAATCTAAAGATCCAGGTGGAAAATCAGTTGAAATTGTCATAATGTCGAGACTTGGGGGTATCTGTTGGCACCTTCCTGCCCAATATCCTTCAATATAAAAATCTAAGGAGTCAGGTGGAAAATTGTGAGCCCAACAGCGGCTACATCCAATCAGTGTAGCCAGTGATGCGTTATTCTGACAGCTGCGGGTGCCAGCTGTCAAATATAATAACTGTCAGGAGAGATTTGTCATCAAGGCTCTTTAACGTGGATGAGGGAATTGATAGGTTTCTCTTGTTCAGCATGTGGGGCAGGATAAGAGAAATCATCTTACAATGTTTGGTCAGCTTCATGTTCTCCATGCATGGTCAAACTGAATAATTTTAAATAATTTGAATCATGTAACAGATCAACCCCATGTGTGGAGAAAACTTTATTTGTCTCCACTGATGGGAAAAATCATTCCTCCCATGTGTGTAACAGTATAAAATACCACTGCAATCTCTGGAATGGGAACTAATGAGATGGCAGTTCATTTAGTCCGAAGGAAAGCTAGAATTATTATTTTATGACTTATCATATTGTTTACTATAGTATTATTGTCCAAATTTAAAAATAATATGTGCTTTTATCCAGCATCTGGCACGATGAGCGTACATACATACAAAATCTTTTATCTTCTATCTATCTATATATATATATATATATATATATATATATATACAATATCTCACAAAAAAGAGTACACCCCTCACATTTTTGTAAATATTTTATTATATCTTTTCATGTGACAACACTGAAGAAATGACACTTTGCTACAATGTAAAGTAGAGAGTGTACAGCTGGTATAACAGTGTAAATGTTCTGTCCTCTCAAAATAACTCAACACACAGCCATTAATGTGTAAACTGCTGGCAACAAAAGTGAGTACACAATTTCTCTCTACTGTTTAATACAGGGATGTGGTGTATGCTTGCTAGGTCTATTGGCAATTTAGGCTTGGCGTTCTCTCTATATAAAAAGTGAGTACACCCTTAAGTGAATATGTCCAAATTGGGCCCAATCAGCCATTTTCCCTCCCGGTGTCATGTGACTCATTAGTGTTACAAGGTCTCAGGTGTGAATGGGAAGCAGGTGCGTTAAATTTGAAATTATCGCTCTCACTGTCTCATACTGGTCACTGAAAGTTCAACATGGCACCTCATGGCAAAGAACCCTCTGAGGATCTGAAAATAATTGTTGCCATACATAAAGATGGCGTAGGCTATAAGAAGATTGCCAAGACCCAAAAACTGGGCTGCAGAACAATGGCCAAGACCATACAGCGGTTTAACAGGACAGGTTCCACTCATAACAGGCCTCGCCATGCTCGACCAAAGAAGTTGGGTGCACAAGCTCAGCGTCATATCCAGAGGTTGCCTTTGGGAAATAGACGTATGAGTGCTGCCAGCATTGCTGCAGAGGTTGAAGGGGTAGGGGGTCAACCTGTCAGTGCTCAGACCATACGCCGCACACTGCATCAAATTGGTCTGCATGGCTGTCATCCCAGAAGGAAGCCTCTTTTAAAGATGATGCATAAGAAAGCCTGCAAACAGTTTGCTGAAGACAAGCAGACTAAGGACATGGATTATTGGAACCATGTCCTGTGGTCTGATGAGACCAAGATAAACTTATTTGGTTCAGATGGTGTCAAGTGTGTGTGGCGGCAACCAGGTGAGGAGTACAAAGACAAGTGTGTCTTGCCTACAGTCAAGTATGATGGTAGGAGTGTCATGGTCTGAGGCTGCGCGATGCTGCTGGCACTGGGGAGCTACAGTTCAATGAGAGAACCATGAATGCCACCATGAACTGTGACATACTGAAGCAGAGCATGATCCCTTCCCTTTGGAGACTGGGCCACAGGGCAGTATTCCAACATGATAACAAGCCCAAACACACCTCCAAGGCAACCACTGCTTTGCTAAAGAAGCTGAGGTTAAAGGTGATGGACTGACCAAGCATGTCTCCGGACCTAAACCCTATTGAGCATCTGTGGGGCATCCTCAAACATAAGGTGGAGGAGCCAGTGCTGTATCTAGGCCTAGGCCGACAAGGCCCAGGCCTAGGGCGGCACTTTGCGGGGGGGCGGCAAAAAAGCCGCCCCCCCCTGCACGGAACCCCCCCAACCCGTCCTCCCGAGTCCCGGCTGGGTACCGGCAACGTTCTGTATCCTTCCGCCCTCCGCCGCCCACCGCACACAAGCAGTCCCAGGCGGCCGGCGGCTTGAAGAAGAAAACAGACTTGTCACTTGCGGCTTGCCTTTCACTTCAGCTGCTGAAGGGCGGCGACGGCGGCGTACTTTGCCAGGGGGGAGGGACAGTGCCACCCCCATAGATGCTGCCGGTAACTTCACCTAATTTAGGTGGTGGGGCGGAGCCTAATTCTCCGCCCACCCTCCTCAGCGCGGCCGCCATCCCTGCACATCCCTGCCCTGGGCTGCCCTGCACACAGTTTTGGACGAGAGGAGAGAGACAGCAGGGGATGGAGTCCACAGAGCAGAGGGGAACCCGGGAACCCCCAGGCCAGAACAGCAGGAGCCAGGAGCGGAGCAGGTACTGTAAAATTAACTTAACTGTGCTGCAGCTGTGCACTGACTGCAGTACATTTTAACAGAATGTGAACTGTTTAATGAAGTTGCATTGTGATTTCATCAAGTGTTTCATGCATGCTGAAATCAATGAAAAATCATTAAACAGTTTACATTCTGTGAAAGTTCATGTACTGTAAAAAAAAAAAAAAAAAAAAAAAATGTACTGCAAAGTATGCTCTAACTATTACTACGCTGTTCTAGGGATTTTTTGCAGCCCCCCCTGACCTGTCCCATGCTGCCTCCCACCGCCACAGGCTCCACATTACTCAAAATAACTGGATCTGATAAGATGCATAAATATGAGATAAATAAAATCACATAAAATCACATCCATAAGAGTCCATAAAGTCCATTAATAAAGTGCATAGAGCATTTCAAGGTGCATTCATGACTCATGAGGAGTCCTAAGTGCAATCATGCAGGATTAATGGTGTGAATTATAGGACTACCCTTGCTTGCCACCACCTGTCATGGCACTGAAGGTGGTGGCAAGCAAGGGTAGTCCTATAATTCACACCATTGATCCTGCATGATTGCACTTTGGACTCCTCATGAATGCACCTTGAAATGCTCTATGCACTTTATTAATGGACTTTATGGACTCTTATGGATGGGATTTTATTTGTCTCATATTTATGCATCTTATCAGATCCAGTTATTTTGAGTAATCACATTGTATTGGCACTTGGCAGTGTGTTATAGTGGGAGGTCATCACCATCCGTGCGCTATTGAAATTCCAGTTAAAGAGCCAGTTCTTTTTTGGTGAATTTTATTGTACATACAGGAATGGGCGTGGTTTACAGACGACAGGGTGGGTCTTAAACAGGAAGGGGTGTGGCCTTGACAGGAAGGGGTGGATCATAGTTAAATTAGGGGGTGCACGAGATTAGTCAGGCCTAGGGCAGCACAAAACCTAAATACACCACTGGGAGGAGCGCAAGGTCTCTAACATCCACCAGCTCCGTGATGTTGTCATGGAGGTGTGGAAGAGGATTCCAGTGGCAACCTGAGAAGCTCTGGTGAACTCCGTGCCCAAGAGGGTTAAGGCAGTGCTGGAAAATAATGGTGGCCACACAAAATATTGACACTTTGGACCCAATTTAGACATGTTCACTTAGGAGTGTTCTCACTTTTGTTGCCAGCAGTTTTGACATTAATGGCTGTGCGTTGAGTTATTTTGAGGGCACAAAAAATGTACACTGTTATCACTGCTTTATCTTGGCCAAGGCCGACAAGGCCCAGGCCCAGGGAGGGGGGGCAGCAAAAAAGCCACCCCCCACACTAAAAAAATAGCCTCCTCCCGGCTCCCACACAAAGGTAAGGGGGAGGGGTCAGGGTCCTAGAGGCAAATTGGTCTGGCGCCCCCATAAAGTGGCTGGTGGCCGGTGACTGGCCTGACGTTCAGACAGACCAGCGGCCACCAATACTAGTAAGGCACTGGCAGCAGGTCTTAGCAGCCTAAAGCTCCACCTACTCTCCTCTGCGCCATCCTTGGAAGAAAGTTATGATATGTAATGTAACTTCCTCCCAGGGCTTTCTGCGTCAGTAGCGTGGAGAAGAGAGGAGGAAAGCCCCCAGGTATGGCAGCAGAGGGTTTTTATCTTTGCATTCTCACTGACAACTCTGAAGAGGGCATTTAGGTGGTTTCCTTCCTGCTGGATAACTTTGAAAAGATATATAAAGTTATTGCAGGATTATTTCCTTGTAAGTTATACTTTGAGGGCTAATGAATCTTACCTGTTGTTAGAGTTAAATCTTGAGAGCTCCGGTGTTGATGTAATAAAAATACTGGGCTTTTGTAGTCTTCTGAAAGAGAAGTATAGCTGGAATGTATACTTTTTTGCTCATGGTTTTTGCAACCTGCTGATTTGTCTTAGGTCTTTCTCTATAGGATCAGCTTTTTGCCAGTTAATCCTGTTTTATTTAGCAAAATGTATTGTAATTAAACATACACATGTGAAATATCTTTCAGTCTGACATATTTTGGAATCATTTTTTGCCTGATTGAGTCCGTATTCTTTGACTATGAAACTGGTTTGTGAATGTCACATGACCACCATCAAATGGAACATTAGTTGGGCCGGTCTCCAAGCCCGGTGTTGATCCTGGGATATGTGGCCAAGAGCGGTACCTGTGTGGTCAGATCAGCATTGTATGTCCAATAATCCACAGATATGGATTTAGCCCAACCATATCTGCTGGCCCAATGTGAAGTCATTTTGGGTGTACTTTAGCAGGAGAATATTAGCACTTCCACCACTGGAAGTGCCTCTGTCATCACTTAGCACTGGCATTTATTCTGTTATCAGTTTAAGATGTTTCTGTGATCGTTCAGAATTCATTGACATGTGCACTTGACCTCCTTCTGACCTGCACTTTTGCATTCCAATAGACTCAAATTGAAATGGTATACAAAACAACAAAATATACAAGTAGGCACTTGGTATCCACTTTTAATGTACAGAGAGGAAGTGGTGGAGCTCTAAGAGGAAAAGGTGGAGCCTAAAGAGGACAGAGTATGGTTTACAGCTGATGGGGCAGGGCTTAACCAGGAAGGGGCGTGACCTTGGCAGGAAGGGGTGGACCATATTTAAATTGGGGGTGCATGAGTTTAGTCAGGCCTAGGGCAGCACAAAACCTAAATACACCACTGACTGTTATACAAGCTGTACAATCACCACTTTACATTGTAGCAAAGTGTAATTTCTTCAGTGTTGTCACATAAATAGATATATTAAAATATTTACAAAAATGTGAGGGGTGTACTCACTTTTGTGAGATACTGTATATACAGTATATATATATATATATATATATATATATATATATATATGGATCCTTGTTGTAAATTCTGCCACAGAACATTAGGCAGTAGTGCATTTAACAGCTGCAGCACGGTAAAAATGTAGATTGGCAGGCCTCTAAACAAAGTAAAAGTGCACACCTAGGACATAGTATAAAAGCTTGGCCTTTTAATGAAACATGCTGCACAAAGCAAACAAACCATAAATCATATTTTTAAAGTTGTTGGGGATCATCCCTCGTTGTCTACAGTTTTCCTAAAGTAGAAGAAAAGCCTAAGTCTAATTATTTTTGAAAATGTTCCCAATAGGAACACGTCTAAAGGGATGCAGACCCAGCAGCTTTTCTCATTAGTGCCCTGTAACTGCCACAGCTGACAGAAAATTATGATACCACTCCCATTTGACCCACTCAGCATAGAGGCACAGAGGATAAAACAATGATTTCTTCAGAATAACAAAAGGTAGGAATCTGCAACAAAGCTTGTTAAAATCCTTGCAATGTACAGAGATGACCCAGAGGGGAATTTTTTTTTTTTTTTTCTCAACAAAGTGGAGTTACGCTTTAAGCACACAGCCTGTGAATAATAGCATCAGCTCTGTTCCTGTGCGCTGTGTGTAGGGGGGATGTGTCCCTTCCCTCCAATCAGCTCTCAGAGCTCTCCTCACTGAGCTCTGCAGAGTGTAACTTGAGTTCTCCATCCCCTTTTTCTGACAGCTCAGACAAGCTGTATAAATTCTGCATTTTGAATGGCTGTAGAGAAGAGATAGCTGCAGGTATAGCTATGTGGGATGATTTGTTTCATCTCTATGTATCACCTGAGGATAGTCACTACACTGTGTACATGGAATGGTGTACTTCCCTATGTCAGTGAGCAGCCGCTGCAGAGGAGAGGAGGGAGCGCAGACAACAGCTGGACAATGGGAACCTGTAGCTGATGTCATGGCTCCTGGAATTTCCAACTGTTGTTAAATGCTCCCTGAGCTGGAGCTGCAGGATCATGTGACCAAACAGGCACAGATTAAACACATCCCGCCCGCCCTATAGGTGTTTGACGTCGGGAATGTGGTTGTATTATCCTGACCGGACATCATATGACGGCGATCGGTAATGCGAGGTGTCAGTCTGACTCCCTGCATCTCCGATCTCGGAGGCTCTTTACCATGTGACCAGCTGTGTCCAATCACGGCTGGTCACATAGTAAACAGGAAGAGCCGTTGATTGGCTTTCCTCAGTATGTGCCTGACAGGCACGAGTAAAGAAGCGCTGATCGGCGGCTCCTCTGACAGGCGGGGGGGGGGGGGTCGGCACTGTTAATCAGATCATTGATTACCAGTGCAGACCCTCGGAGGGGGGGGGGGGTGCCACTAGAATCACCAGGGATGCCCACCCATGACCCCAGGGATGCCCACTCATGACCCCAGGGATGCCCACTATGGCCACCAGGGATGGCAATCAGGGCTCAGGGAGCCCCCCATTGCCCTCCCCATCAGTGCTGCCCGCCAGTGCCCTCCCTATCAGTGCTGCCCACCAGTGCCCATCATTGCCATCTATCAGTGTCGCCCACCAGTGCCCATTATTGCTCACCAGTGCCGCCTATCAGTGCCCATTAGTGCCCATCAGTGCCGCCCGTCAGTGCCGATCAGTGCCGCCTATCAGTGCCCATTAGTGCCCACCAGTGCCACCTATCAGTGCCCATCAGTGCCACCTACCAGTTCTCATCAGTGCCACCTATCAGTGCCCATCAATGCCGCCTATCAGTGCCCAGCAGTGCCGCCTATCAGTGCCCACCAATGCTGCATATCAGTGCTACCTATCAGTGCCACATATCAGTGCCTATCAGTGCCCCCTATCAGTGCTACCTATCAGTGCCACCCCATCAGTGCCACCCCATCTGTGCCTCCTCATCAGTGCCTGTCAGTGCAGTCTCATCAGTGCTCATCAATGCAGGAAAAAACGTATTTATTTACAAAATTGTATAACATAAACAAAAAAAATTTTTTTTTTTCCAAACTTTTTGGTCTTTTTTTATTTGTTTAGCAAAAAGGAAAAAACCTGGCGGTGATCAAATACCCCCAAAAGAAAGCTCTATTTGTGGGGGGAAAATGACATAAATTTGGTGTAGGTACAGTGTTGCATGACCGCGCAATTGTCATTCAAATTGCAACAGCGCTAAAAGGGGAAAATTGGCCTGGGCAGGAAGGGGGTGAAAGTGCCCTGTATTGAAGTGGTTAAAAATTGGTAGGTACACCGGGATTGGCCCTATTGTCCCTAATTCCAGGCTCTTTTAAATCAATCAAAAAAGATATACTCCGGCATTTCCTAGCGGCGACTAGAATAGTGGTCCCTAGACACTGGAGGACTTCGAACATGCCTTCCCTGATTGAATTGGCCTTAGAGGTGGATAAGATTAGAGACCTGGAATGTCTGTTGGCTCAGGAGGGTGGTGGGATGGAGCAATTCTCTGCCTCCTGGTCTTCATGGTCTGGGTTAACTTAAGACATTCAGACAAATTTAAATCTTGGGCCGAGGGACCTCTTGCCCCCAATGCCAGTGGGTCGTAGCGGAGAGTGAGTACCCACCTCTCTCCTTTCTGCTCTCCTTGCTATCTTTCGCTTCTTTCTCTCCTCCTTTCTATAATAATGATTACAAAGACCATAGGCCACATTTGTAAGGGACTAGGAAAGTTAACTCTTATCATTCAATACACAAGTTTCCGACTGCAGCAAATAAACCCCGAGTACGGCCCATTCAATTATTGGTAACTAGACTTCTACAGTATCAAATTCTATCTGCAGGGGTCTCCGTATAACCCGAAAGATGAAACAATGCTCCTTGACTGGCTTTGTCAAGGCTGTAAAGCCCACATGTTGTCTCTTAAAGGTGAAATGTTTGGTACACATTGGACCAGAACAAGACGACTGATCCTCTTTTGCAGTATCTCTTTTTTAGCATCTTTTCACCAATTTGTACAATGTATGATTGTTATGTTTGACTTACCTTTAATAAAATAAGATTGAAAAAAAAAAATGTTTGACTTACCTTTAACCTCCCTGGCGGTATGATTCTTTTGGATTTTAGGTGCTGAAAGCGGTACCATTATTCTGCATGTAATTCTTGTGAATGAGCAGCCCAAACCAACTGTATACATTTATTATGTCTCTATCTCTCTCTCTCTCTCTCTCTCTCTATATATATATATATATATATATATATATACATATATATATATATATATATATATATATATATATATATATATAATGTATACAGTTGGTTTGGGCTGCTCATTCACAAGAATTATGTATATATATATGTGTGTATATATATATATACGTATATATATATATGTGTATGTATATACTGTATATATATATATATATATATATATATATATACATAAAAAGTACAGTAAAACTGCAGAAAAGGGCACTGGGGGGCAATGTAATGTGAATTTATTTTATTTTGAATGGTATCAGTGTGTTTGGTGTGTTTTACATTTGAATTTGCCGCCGGTTCCACCCCCCTGCGAACGTCACGTTGCTGGAGACGGAAGCCGGGGCTCGCAGACGATCGGGAGGAAGCTCCGCCGCGGCATACCGCCCGCATTCTTCGCTGGATCCCGGAGAAAAGGTAAGTAAAACCTCTACCAGGATCCAGCGATCTTCCTAGCGCTACCCCGAGTGTGGCTCGGGGTTACCGCTTTTGGCTCTAAAATCTAACCCCGAGTCACGCTCGGGAATACCGCTAGGAAGGTTAATAAAATAAGATTGAAAAAAAAAATGTTTGACTTACCTTTAATAAAATAAGATTGAAAAAAAAAATGTTTGACTTACCTTTAATAAAATAAGATTGAAAAAAAAAAAATTGGTAGGTATACATATCTTTCTTACACAGGTTAGGCAGGATAGGGGGAGGGGTGAGGGAACATTTTTAAGAATAGTTAGACTAAAGCCGGCCATGGACAGATGTAAATTTAGCCTGTTCAGATTGAACTGTTCAATTTACAATCCATCTATGGGTGGCTGGTTGTACTGAAGATGATCCATCAGTCAACTTCAGTACAACCAACCTGTTGAGTTCTTTTTTTTTTTTTGCTCGATCACTGTTGACGGCTATAGCTGGGCAGCAGTGATCATCGTGATCTGTCAGTGGGGGTCTTCCCAACACACAGTAGCGCTGCAGGAGGGTTAATCCATCAATATTAACTGTGTTGATGGGGGAATCAAGAATTGCTTAATGCATGGCATGCCTAAGGCCCCTTTCACACAGGCGGACCGTTCAGATCCGCCTGTCCATTTTTTTTGCGGATCTGAGCGGTCCCCCCATGCATTCCTATGGGGCATCGGATGTCAGCGGAGACATGTCCGCTGACATCCGACCCGATCCGATCCGTCAAATCTGGATGGATGGAAACCCTATTTTCCATCCGTCCAGCGGATCGGATCGGATGGGATCGGGTGAGAACGGACTGACGGTCCGTTGACATCCGATTTCCCCCATAGAGATGCATGGGGAACTGACAGCTGTGTCTCCGCACACAGCACGGAGACACAGCTGTCCTCCTGCTGCTCAGCGGGGGATCGGCGGCTTGGACCCCCCGCTGAGAAAAACGGACTCCGTCCAACGGACGGAGTGTGTGAAAGGAGCCTTAGGCTTTTTTTCACTTTAAGCTAATTTATTTCTGAGAACCTATTGCAAAGTTTTGTTACCTGGTGATCCTGCTAATGAAGGCATTTCCTGTTTCAGACGGACAAAGCTAAGCAGCTACCTTGAAACTAGCAGCCCTGCCCTGCGCACTCCTTTAGAAGGTTATTGGGCTCTCTATCAGGTCTGTAGGAGACATGTGGTGACCCGATAGACCTTCCAAAAGCCAACTGAAATTGTGCATAAGGCAATCTGACAATTGGGTGTTCTCTGAGCTCATCTACACTATATTACCAGACAGGGGCGGACTGACCATTCGGGGATTAGGGCACTGCCCGAGGGCCCAGGGTCAGTAGGGGGCCCCATGAGAGGCTACACACTACAGAAAGAAGCCAGGAACTTCCATGGAGACTATGCTGTGGTAGATATTTAAATGCCCACTCTATGTGGCTGAGCTGCAATTTGTAGGTGGGGCTTTGTGTGGCTTGAGTGTGGACACAGGGGGCCCCATGATCTCTGATTGCCCGGGGGCCCCGTGAGTTGTCAGTCCACCCCTGTTACCAGAAGTATTGGGACACCTGTCTTTACAGAACTTTAATGGCATTCCAGTCTTGGTCCATAGGGTTCAGTACTGAGTTGGCCCACTCTTTGCAACTTTAACAGCTTCAACTCTTCTGAGAAGGCTGTCCACAAGGTTTAGGAGTGTGTCTATAGGCATGTTTGACCATTCTTCCAGAAGCACCTTTGTGAGGTCAGGCTCTGATGTTGGAGGAGAAGGCCTGGCTCACAGTCTCCGCTCTAATTCATCCCTAAGATGTTCTATCGCAGGGGTGTCCAAACTATGGCCCTCCGGCTGTTAGGGAACTACAATTCCCATGAGGCATTGTAAATCTCTGACATTCACAGACATAACTAGGCATGATGGGAATTGTAGTTCCTGAACAGCTGGAGGGCCATAGTTTGGACACTACTGTATGGGTTGAGGTCAGGACTCTGTGCAGGCCAGTCAAGTTCCTCCAAGTTGGCCCCTTAGTTCCAGTGAAGGGAACCCTTATGGCGTCAGCATACCAAGACATTTTGGACAATTTCATGCTCCCAACTTTGTAGGAACAGTTTGGGGATGGCCCCTTCCTGTTCCAACTTGACTGCGCACCAGTGCACAAAGCAAGGTCCATAAAGACATGGATGATGGGGTGGAGGAACTTGACTGGCCTACACAGAGTCCTGACCTCAACTCAATAGAATACCTTTGGGATGAATTATAGCAGAGACTATAAGCCAGGCTTTCTCATCCACATCAGTGCCTGACTGCACAAATGCGCTTCTGGAAGAAAGGGCAAACATTCCCATAGACACAATCCTAAGGCTAAATTCACACCTGAGCATAGCGTTTTTCGCGCGTTTTTTACCGCGATTTTACCGCGATTTTTGCGGCGTTTTTTACCGCGATTTTACCGCGATTTTTACCGCGATTTTTGTGCAGGCGTTTTTAGATTCAATAGAGATCAATGGAAAACGCCTGTAATCTGCCCAAAAAGAAGCTCATGTACTTTTTTGAGCGTTGGGCGTTTTGTATACAGCATCAAAACGCTCAGATGTGAACAGGGGCCATTGAAATGAATAGGATTTGTCTTGTTGGGCGTTTTGAGAGCTGATCCTAGAGCAGAAAAACGCCCCAAAAACGCCCCAAAACGCCTACATGTGAACGGAGCCTAAACCTTGTGGACAGCCTTCCCAGAAGAGTTGAAGCTGTTATTTATTTATTTATTTATTTCAGGTTCTTATATAGCGCTGTCAATTTACGCAGCGCTTTACATATACATTGCACATTCACAGCAGTCCTTGCCCTCAAGGAGCTTACAATCTAAGGTCCCTTATGCCCCGTACACACGTGCAGATCGTCGGCCGAACGATCGGCCGTCTTTTGTCCCCGGGCTGTCGTGTCTGTTGAAAAGTGCAAAAGATTGCACAAGAATTTTGTCCGCCGACTACAGCCGACCGCAGAAGTGATGTCATGTGATGGTTAACTTTCCCTGTGTTTTTTCTTTTCTGAGCATGCCCAGTCTTGCAAATCTGCTGTCTGTCGGCCGAATTCTGTACTGACTGGCGAACAATCGGCCGCTCTAGTGTCGGCATACAAAAATTTTAATGCTTGCACGACAGATTCTTTTCGGCCGAAAGTGCGCTGTCGGCTGTCGGAAGCATCATACTAACAAGCCTACAATCGGCCGATCGGTCGTCGGCCGAAGCTTTTCGGCCGACAATCTGCACGTGTGTACGAGGCATAACTCACATTCATACATACATAGTAGGGCCAATTTTATACAGGATCCAATTAACCTACCAGCATGTCTTTGGAGTAGCTGCAAAGGGTGGGCCAACTCAATATTGAACCCTACGGACTAAGACTGGGATGCCATTAAAGTTCATGTGCGTGTAAAGGCAGGCGCCTCATTATTTATGGTAATGTAGTGTATATCCGTACTATCAAATCACGCATTTTTAAAAAAAAAACAGTAAGCTGTGGGCCAGGTCATTTCTACATCACAGCACATACAAAGTGGTGGGATGCTGATGACGTCAGTGTCTTTTTATGGACACATGTTCATATTTAGCTAATGACTTTGACTGAATATGGGAATTTATGTATGTAGTTGGCTTTGATCCCTAAAATTCAGACTCGATTCACGCTGTTCATTCGGAAAATGCTGACATTATCACACCGTCAGCAGGCCATCCGGCCATGGGAGGGGTTGGCTTGTAAATTAAACACACCTGCCATCTAATCTCTTTGCACAGCCTGATATTGTTTCCATTGCGGAATGTACATTTCCAAAATCTTAGCTTCTCTTTAAATATGGCATACAGGAATATCAAAATATTAACACATTGGGCTTATTCATTAATGCTGTGCAAAGAGCAACTGTAACACAGGCAGTACTACAGAATTCAGCAGCCAATCGGATCAGAGAAATATAAATCTGGTTGGTGCTATGGGTGAGTGCAGTCTGGCATACACAGGTTGATTTTTACCGGAAAAATTGTACAAAAAATCTCATCAGTACATTCGGTAATGCCATCAGAGACTTGACTAAGATCATTCGAAAGTACTTAGTTTGTTTTTAACATTCAGTTTTGGAATTAAATACATTTTTTGAGCAAAAGTCACATTATTATTATTATTTCAGGTACTTATAAAGCGCTGTCAATCTACGCAGCGCTTTACATATACATTGCACATTCACATCAGTCCCTGCCCTCAAGGAGCTTACAATCTAATCACTGCTCATTCCAGAAAATAATTCTAACCTGCTTCTTCGATTATTTTCACCGATTTGATCTCATTAAAGCGGAGTTCCGGGCACAAAAACGATATTTTTTTTTTGTGCCCCTCCGCTAGGTATGCCTCACCTGAAAAGGAATTGGATAGTTATTTTTTTTTTTTTGTTTACTTACCTTGCAATTGAAGATCGAAGATACTCACCTCAGAGTACTTCCTCCCTCGGAGCCGCGGCTCACCCCGTCACTTCCTGCCTCGCTATGATTCCTGGGAGCTGAACGTCACAGCTCCCAGGAATCAATGCGACGGCACCGGCCCCGCTCGTCATTTCCGGGCGACGCCGCATTCCCCTGCTAAACAGCTTCTGGGCATGCCCAGAAGCTGTGGAGGAATGCGGCGCCGCACCGGAAGTGACGAGAGGGGCCGGTGCGTCGCATTCTGGGACAAGAAGACGCGGAAGAAGACACAGAAGAGGACCGCGCCGGCTTCAGCTGCCCACAAGAGAGATGGAAACGCTGTGGAAGAAATTTTATAAGTAAGTATTTCTTCTAAAAGGTAAGTGCGAACCGGGACAGATCAGAGGCTAGCCATTGTGGAATGTGCTAGCCCTGACTGTCCCGGGGGTATGTTTATTAAAAAATGACATCTGTGCCCGGAACTCCGCTTTAACTATTCAAAAATCAAATGGATGTTCCAAAAGCAAATTTTTGTTTTAGCAAAATTCAAATAGCATATGCCCAGCTTTACCAAATGAATTAAAGTAGTTGTAAACTCTAACATATACCCAGTGAAGGGACTGGCCTCAGGTGATAAACAGAGATTAAACAAATCCTCCTACATACGTTGCACCTATTTATCTGCAGCCGTCTTTCCAATACAGCCATTTAAAGTGCAGAACTTACACGGAATCTCTCAACTCTAAAAAGAAGGGGATGGAGAGCTGAAGTTACATAAGTGAGGAGAGCTCTGAGAGATGATTGGATATAATGGACACACCCCCTTTCACACAGCACACAGAGCTGAGGCTGTCAATCAGCTGGAAGTCCCTCCCCTGTCACCATTTTTCTTTTGGTGTCAGAAAAACTTATTAGAAGCGTATTATGCTGATAGTAGAGGAACGAGGCAGCAGACAGAAATGACACTTTAGGCCCGTACACACGTACCAATTGTCGGCCGTAAATATTCGGCCGCCGTCCGATTGGCCGATTGACGGCTTGTTAGTATGATGCTTCCGACAACCGACTGCGACTTTTCGGCCGAACAGAATCGGGTGTGCAGCCTTTAAAATTTTTGTTGGCCAACACCAGAACGGCCGATTGTTCGTCAGTCAGTACAGATTTCGGCCGGCAAACAGCAGATGAGCAAGACTAGGCATGCTCAGAGAAGAAAAAACACACGGAAAGTTAACTATCACATGGCATCACTTCTGCAGTCGGCTGTTGTTGGCCGACAAAATTCGTGTGCAGTCTTTAGCACTTTTCAACCGACAGGACAGCACCGGACAAAAGACGGCCGATCGTTCGGCCGACATTCGGTACGTGTGTACGGGGCTTTTGTGCTCTTAATTGAGCAGGGGGCGGAGAGCTGAAGTTACACTCTGCAGAGTTTAGTAAGGAGAGCTAAGAGCTGATTGGAGGGAAGGGACACACCCCCTTCACACAGCACACAGGAACACAGCTGGGGCTGTCAATCACAGGCTCCAAACCCCTGTCACCTTTTTTCTGTTGGTGTCAGGAAAACTTTCCAGAAGTGACTCATGCTGATAATAAATGAACGAAGCAGCAGATCCAGATAACACTCAGTGCTCTGACTTGAGGCAAATACACACTATAGAGGGATGCGATTTGCTCATATTTCATGTCAGGGGTTTACAACCACTTTAAGCTGCAAAGAAATTGGAAGGGGTGCACATACGCTTTGTATCAGTGACAGAAATGACCCCTGTTGTTGCATTCGATAGGCAGTACGGCAGGTGGTCAACTAAATAAGGGGGCCCACAATCAACCTGCAGCCTGCTGTCTGAGCAAAGCTAAAAAAAACTATCCATCTATGGTCAGCTTTATGGGGACACAGAGAGCAATAAAAAACTGACAGTGGTTCTAAACCCTCACCATTCTATTTAAATCTAAAGTAAAAAGAAAAACTAGTACTTAGATTGACAGGAGTATATTTAGCTGCAAATTTTCCACTTCTTCTGGTCGGAAATTACTGCTTTGGGGCTCATTCACATGTGCGCTAAGCCCAGAGTCCATAGAAAGAGAATGTGTATGCATTGGCTGTACAGACTTTCCTGCACACCCGTGTCTGACAGATGCATGGACCTGGAAGCTCAGGGTGTGTAAACCAATCCCTGTGTACCATCAAAATCCCTACAATAAACTGCATCACCTCACCAGTATTAGAGAAGTGACCTGTCTCTCTCAGCTAGATGTGTCTCCCATGCAGAAGACAAACAGACCATGTGTGAGCAGAGCTACAGTCCCGTCACCTAGTATTAGGGTCCCTTTCACACTTGTGTGACTTGTCCTGTGACTTGGGACTGCAAAGTCTCATGACAAGTCAGCCCCCATGATTTCCAATGAGTACCATTCATATCTGTGCGACTTCAAGTCACAACAACTTCAAAGTAGTCCCTGCACTACTTTGGTCCGACTTTAATGCGACTTGAGGTCTATAGACCTTAAGATTACACAGGCATTGCTTCAAGTTGCGTCAAAGTCAGGTAAGGTTGCCACCTCATCCCTTTAAACCAGGACAAACATTAATTACACAGGTTCTGGTAATTAAACTCACTTAGTGCCTTATTTGCATTATATTGGCCTCAGAAACTTGTTATTAGCCCATATTTTACTATGGGATGGAATGTGCATCCTATTAAACTCATATGTTACATACACTATATTACAAAAAGGTATTGGGACGCCTGCCTTTACACGCACATGAACTTTAACGGCATCCCAGTCTTAAGCCCCGTACACACGCGTTGAAAATTGGCAGGGAATTTTCGTTCGACGACCGATCTGCTGATTTTCGGCTTGTTAGTATGGTGTTTCCGACAACCAACTCCGACTTTACGGCCGAAAAAAATCTGGTGTGCAGGCTATAAAATTTTTGTTGGCCGTCAACACAACGGCCGATTTTTGTGCAGTCAGTACAGATTTCGACAGGGAAAAATCTGATGAGCAAGACTGGGCATGCTCAGTGAAGAAAAAACACAAAGAAAACAACCCAACACATGACATCACTTCTGAAGTAGAATTTTGTTGGGCGAGAAAATTCGTGTGCAGTCTAGGCACATTCCAACCAACAAAACACCACTCTGGACAAAAGACGGACGATCGGTCGCCCAATAATCGTTGCGTGTGTACGGGGCTTTAGGCTGGCCATACATGTTCATTTTTCTTGTAGATTTACCAAAAACCATATGATATAAGGTCAAAACTAAACAACATTTTCAATTGTATCCAATTAGGCAAGCCTTTGTATTACATAGTTGAAGGTAAATGTAAAGAAAATTGTAAAGAAAATTGTAGGAAAATTGTATCATGTATCATGTATGGCCAGCCATAGGCTTTCTGTCCGGCGGACTCCGCTTTGCTCAGCAAGGGATTGCTCCACTGAGCAGGCGGATGACAGGTCCGTCTCCACTAACTGTGCTGACCTGTCAGAGCCCCGCTCTCCTCTATGGGAGATCAGATGAAAATGAACCACCTGTCCGTTTTCATCCGATCCTCCAGACATGGAAAATAGGGTTACCATCCATCTGGATTTCATGGACAGGATCGGATCGATTAGCAGTGGGTGCCAGCGGACATGTCACCGCTGACACCCGCTGCTCCATAGGAGTGAATGGAGCATCCGATCAGATCCGCCTGAAAAACTGACAGGCGGACCTGATCAGAAAGACTGTGTGAAAGGGGCCTAAGTAAATCTACGCCCTTAATGGTTGTCTCACATTGCAGCCATTGCAGGTTTAAAGGAGAAGTGTGGGATATAAAAAATTAATATTTAACAAAAGAAAAGAATAAATAAACCTACATACTCAACTATGTGGCTGCAGCTTTAAGCCTGCACCAAAGGTTGCACTCTCCAGTTCTAGTTAGGCTCCATTCACACTAGCTCGACTTTGATCCAACTTTACTCTCTCTGGATCAAAAGTCGCATCAAAGTAGTGCATGCACCTTTTTAAAGTTGCTGCGACTTGAACAGGTGCTGTTGAACAGGTGCCGTTGAAAAGAATTGACTGCAACTTGTCATGCGACTTTGATGTCCAAAGTCACATGACAAATCGCACAAGTGTGAAAAGAGCCCTAAATCAGCCCCCCATAGTCATACTAGATCCTGGCCAAGTGCCCATATTAGGTCAATGATATCTTAATCCTCCCTGCCCCTTTGGGTACCTGAAGCTGTGGGGTGGGGAATTTCCTGGCCACAGCTCATTGGCCCATCAATGACAGCTAATTTCTGGGTTCAGACTGAACCAAAGGGAGCCGATCAATTGGAATCTACACGTGTATGACCACCTTTAGAGTGTAAACTCCTTAAAGTAGTTGTAAAGGCTAAAGGTTTTTACCTTCATACATTCTATGCATGGAAGTACAAATCCTTCAGTGTGCAGCTTTCCCCTCAGTCCCACCTAATAGTCACCTGAGCCCAATCCAATGATGTGCATGAGAGCAGAAGCTCTCCCAGGTGTCTCCGTCCTTATTGTCAGTCACAGCCAGTGAGGAGGGAGCGAGGTATGGGGGGAGGGGAGGGGGGGTCTTATTGTTACCAACGATGACACACTGGCATCTCTGCATTGAAAGGGGGCACGGTGGCATCTCTGCATTGAAAGGAGGCACGATGGCATCTCTGCATTGAAAGGAGGCACACTGGCATCTCTGCATTGAAGGGGGCACAATGATCTCTGCATTGAAGGGGGCACGCTGGTCTCTGTGCATTGAAAGGGGGGACGCTGATCTCTGTGCATTGAAAGGGGGCACGATGATCTCTGCATTGAAAGGGGGCACGCTGGCATCTCTGCATTGAAGGGGGCAGCTTAATGATCTCTGCATTGAAGGGGGCACGCTGGTCTCTGTGCATTGAAAGGGGACACGCTGGTCTCTGTGCATTGAAAGGGGGCACGCTGGTCTCTGTGCATTGAAAGGGGGCACGCTGGTCTCTTTGCATTGAAAGGGGGCACGCTGGTCTCTGTACATTGAAAGGGGGCATGCTGGTCTCTGCATTGAAAGGGGGCACGCTGGTCTCTGTGCATTGAAAGGGGGCACGCTGATCTCTGTGCATTGAAAGGGGGCACGATGATCTCTGCATTGAAAGGGGGCACACTGGCATCTCTGCATTGAAGGGGGCACAATGATCTCTGCATTGAAGGGGGCACGATGGCATCTCTGCATTGAAAGGGGGCACACTGGGATCTCTGCATTGAAAGGGGGCACGCTGGCATCTCTGCATTGAAGGGGGCACGATGATCTCTGCATTGAAGGGGGCACGCTGGTCTCTGTGCATTGAAAGGGGGGACGCTGATCTCTGTGCATTGAAAGGGGGCACGATGATCTCTGCATTGAAAGGGGGCACACTGGCATCTCTGCATTGAAGGGGGCACAATGATCTCTGCATTGATGGGGGCACGCTGGTCTCTGTGCATTGAAAGGGGACACGCTGGTCTCTGTGCATTGAAAGGGGGCACGCTGGTCTCTGTGCATTGAAAGGGGGCATGCTGGTCTCTGCATTGAAAGGGGGCACGCTGGTCTCTGTGCATTGAAAGGGGGCACGCTGGTCACTGTGCATTGAAAGGGGGCACGCTGGTCTCTGTGCATTGAAAGGGGGCACGCTGGTCTCTGTGCATTGAAAGGGGGCACGCTGGTCTCTGTGCATTGAAAGGGGGCATGCTGTTCTCTGTCCACCCTTTGCTGCAGCCTTTTAGAGCCTCTGGCTCCAATCAGGTGATGCAAAAAAAAAAAAAAAAAGCCCATTGAACTCCATGCGTCCGGCGCCCCTGATGTAGATTAGGAGGCCGGACGCATGGATAGGGGGGCGGCGCCCCTGCGCTCCCAACACACTGGCCGCCACTGCTGTACATGGACATACTTTTCAGTAAGCCAACATTTCTGTATTAAAAATCCTTTTTTTTAAAGGTCTCATGTAAGATTCTTATTTTCTGAGATACTGAATTTTAGGTTTTCACTAGCTGTAAGCCATAATCATCACACTTAAAAGAAAGAAATGCTTGAAATATATCACTCTGTGTGTAACGCATCTAAAATATATGAGTTTAACTTTTTGAATTGAATTACTGAAATAAATTAACTTTTTGATGATATTCTAATTTTTTGAGATGAATGTATTTATTTTATTTATGGTGGCCGTACACGCTTAAATAAAAGATTGATCTCTTTTCTGATCGATCCCTTCCGCTAGGAATAATCAGTCTCAAGTTGACAACCTGTTCAGCCGGTATGCCACATATGGGGAGGTGGCTTTCAATATATAGATATAATATGATAGATAAGATATGAACACAAAACTGACACTCAAAACCAAGTGGATAGGAGCTCTAACCACTCTCATGTATTCAAAGAACCCAATATACTCTTGATAATCCATATTGGAAGAAAATAGGAAATAAAGTGTGATTCCTCCCATCAGCATTTAGAAATAGTCATCATCTTTATTTGAAAATCAAAATTAAAACATGTACTGTAACAGCCTTCCTCTAGGTCAGGGGTGGGGAACCTACGGCCCGGGGGCCGTATATGGCCCTCAAAGTCATTTGTTCCGGCCCCCCGTGCAGCTGAGTCTGTCTCTCAGCTGATCTGTCAGAATGGAGCCGACGTTCCCTGTATAGTTTCGGCTCCGTTCTGACAGTCTGAGTGAGTCACAGGCGGAGTGATATCAAATGCACTCCGCTTGTGACCAATACAGGAAACATCGTCTCTTCCTCCAGCGCGTCGCTGCTGCTAGCCAGCAGTACCAGCCAGAGCCAGCGGTACCAGCCAGAGCCGGCAGTACTCACAGGGGTACCAGCCAGAGCCAGCAGTACTCACAGGGGTACCCACAACAGAGCCAGCAGTACCCACACCAGTACCAGCCAGCAGTACCTACAGCACAGTATCAGCCTGAGCCAGCAGTACCCACAGCAATACCAGCCAACAGTACCGGCCTGAGCCAGCAGTACCCACAGCAATACCAGCCAACAGTACCGGCCTGAGCCAGCAGTACCCACAGCAGTACTAGTCAGCAGCACCTACAGCACAGTACCAGCCAGCTGTACCCGCCAGCAGTTCTTTTTAAAACTTACCACCACAAAGTCGACTGTGCTCCAGACTGACCGACGCAAACCTGGAAAACCATTTGCGAGTAGCAACATCATCAATACCAGCTAACATCACAAACTTCACCAAAGAGAAGCAGCTGCAGCCATCACATTAGGGGTGAGTTAATTAAATGTTTGACCAAATATAGCATGCACATTTTTAACTTGATAATTTTGTACGGCCCCTGAATGATTTTATAAATACCCAAATGGCCCTTGGCAGAAAAAAGGTTCCCCACCCCTGCTCTAGCTGCATGTGTGTGAGGACTAACTAGCTAGCTGTTCGTTCACAATAAAACCTATATAAAGTACAGTTTGGGATGAAAAAGCCTATTGGCTAATGAACGAATGAAAAAGACATTTGTTACACAAACAAAATGTCAAGACTCCAGTATTCTTGGTATCCACTTCCTTTAGGTGAGTATGGAGTATGCATGTATATATAAGCCATTCACAAACTGGGTTTGAAGGCTCTTGAATGAAAGCTTCTCTCCTTTTTAAGGATCATAGATGATAAACACAGTCCCATAGGTGTGACGATTCTACACTCGTGGTCTAGAGGAGGTATATTGAAACGTGAATAATGTCTCTTTCACAACCAGATAGTAGAATCCTTGCCTCCCTCCTATGAGTGTATCACCTGTAAATGGTCATAATGGTGCATGAACAAAACATTGTCCACTCTAAAGAGCATTCCATCTTCATAACATCATCCAATAATTGAAATACTGTGATACATACGGATAGCGGAAAATAACTGAGAATGTGTGTGGCCAATTACCCCAGTTAAGAGTTGATCCTCGATAGGAGGGACACAAATTCAATCAAAAGCTGTTCAAAATATAGTCCTTATGCTGGCCTTCATTATAGGGATAAAAAGAGTACTTATCTTCGGAGTCGCTGCCAAAGGTGCTTCTTCCAAGTGAATTCCATCAATAACATGCCAAGTCAGTACACTGCCAAAAGATAATGGAGGTTCAGGGGAGCAGATGATGGACAGGGCATGGAGCCTGACCGGTTTCGCCGGTTGTCCCTAATGCTTCAGAGGCTGTGGATGAAGATAAGTACTCCTTTTATCCCTATGTGGACACATCTATAATGAAGGCCAGCATAAGGACTATATTTTTTGATTGAATTTGTGTCCCTCTTAAAGAGAATCAACTCTTAACTGGGTCATTGGTCACACTCGTTCTCAGGTATTTTCCACTAGCCGTATGTATCACATGCAGTATTTCAATTATTTGAATTATTTCAATTATTGGATGATGTTATGAAGATGGAATGCTCTTTAAAGTGGACAATGTCTAGTTCATGCACCATTATGACCATTTACGGTTGATGCACTCATGGGAGGGAGGCAAGGATTCTACTATCTGGTTGTGAAAGAGACATTATTCAAGTTTCAATATACCTCCTCTAGACCACGAGTGTAGAATCGTCACACCTATGGGACTGTGTTTATCATCTATGATCCTTACAAAGGGGGGAAGCTGTCATTCAAGAGCCTTCAAACCCAGTTTATGAGTGGCCTATATATGCAGTGCATTGCGAAAGTATTCGCCCCCTTGAACTTTTCGACCTTTTGCCACATTTCAGGCTTCAAACATAAAGATATAAAACTAATTTTTTGTGAAGAATCAACAACAAGTGGGACACAGTCATGAAGTGGAACAAAATTTATTGAATCAAACTTTTTTAACAAATAAAAAACTGAAAAATTGGGCGTGCAAAATGATTCAGCCCCCTTATGTTAATACTTTGTAGCGCCACCTTTAGCTGTGATTACAGCTGTAAGTCGCTTGGGGTATGTCTCTATCAGTTTTGCACATAGAGAGACTGAAATTTTTGCCCATTCCTCCTTGCAAAACAGCTCAAGCTCAGTTTGGTTGGATGGAGAGCGTTTGTGAACAGCAGTTTTCAGTTCTTTCCACAAATTCTCGATTGGATTCAGGTCTGGACTTTGACTTGGCCATTCTAACACCTGGATATGTTTATTTGTGAACCATTCCATTGTAGATTTTGCTTTAGGTTTTGGATCATTGTCTTGTTGGAAGACAAATCTCCGTCCCAGTCTCAGGTCTTTTGCAGACTCCATCAGGTTTTCTTCCAGAATGGTCCTGTATTTGGCTCCATCCATCTTCCCATCAATTTTAACCATCTTCCCTGTCCCTGCTGAAGAAAAGCAGGCCCAAACCATGATGCTGCCACCACCATGTTTGACAGTGGGGATGGTGTGTTCAGGGTGATGAGCTGTGTTGCTTTTACGCCAAACATAACGTTTTGCATTGTTGCCAAAAAGTTCAGTTTTGGTTTCATCTGACCAGAGCACCTTCTTCCACATGTTTGGTGAGTCTTCCAGGTGGCTTGTGGCAAACTTTAAACAACACTTTTTATGGATATCTTTAAGAAATGGCTTTCTTCTTGCCACTCTTCCATAAAGGCCAGATTTGTGCAGTATACGACTGATTGTTGCCCTATGGACAGAGTCTCCCACCTCAGCTGTAGATCTCTGCAGTTCATCCAGAGTGATCATGAGCCTCTTGGCTGCATCTCTGATCAGTCTTCTCCTTGTATGAGCTGAAAGTTTAGAGGGACGGCCAGGTCTTCGTAGATTTGCAGTGGTCTGATACTCCTTCCATTTCAATATTATCGCTTGCACAGTGCTCCTTGGGATGTTTAAAGCTTGGGAAATCTTTTTGTATCCAAATCCGGCTTTAAACTTCTCCACAACAGTATCTCGGACCTGCCTAGTGTGTTCCTTGTTCTTCATGATGCTCTCTGAGATTTAAACGGACCTCTGAGACTATCACAGTGCAGGTGCATTTATACGGAGACTTGATTACACACAGGTGGATTCTATTTATCATCATTAGTCATTTAGGTCAACATTGGATCATTCAGAGATCCTCACTGAACTTCTGGAGAGAGTTTGCTGCACTGAAAGTAAAGGGGCTGAATAATTTTGCACGCCCAATTTTTCAGTTTTTTATTTGTTAACAAAGTTTGAAATATCCAATAAATTTCGTTCCACTTCATGATTGTGTCCCACTTGTTGTTGATTCTTCAAAAAAAAAAAAAAAATTACAGTTTTATATCTTTATGTTTGAAGCCTGAAATGTGGCAAAAGGTCGAAAAGTTCAAGGGGGCCGAATACTTTCGCAATGCACTGTACATTCATACTCCATACCCACCTAAAGGAAGCGGATACCAAGGAGACTGGAGTCACGACATTTAGTTTGTGTAACAAATGTCTTTTTCATTGTTTCATTAGCCATTAGGCTTTTTTTTTTTATCCCAAACTGCACTTTATATAGGTTTCATTGTGAATGTAGAGATAGCTAGTTAGTCCTCATGTGTACACATGCAGCTAGAGGGAGGTGTATGGGGAGCAGTGGGTGTAGTATATGTTTTTAATGTGTCTTTATATATATCCAGAGGCGTAACTAGAACCTTCAGGGCCCCGGTGCAAGAAACCATCAAGAGCCCCCCCCCGGGACCCCTGGCCGGGGCCCTTCCCTTAAAGCCTGGGGCTCTTCCCACTGATCCTGGGGCCCTTTACCCCCGTTGCGGGGGCCCTTTATTACAGTCCCGCAGCGGGACCCTTTCACAAGTTCTGCAGTGGGCCCCCTTCCTGCCATCTTGGAGCCTCCCCACGGTGGTGGAATGCCAGTACCCGGTTGCAAGTGTGACCTTTGTGATCCTGGAAGTTCACCCACTGGTCTCAGTAGTTTATATTTTTAGGTATTTTAATTGTATTATTTTTTTATCATTTTATTTTTTTTACAATGTCACTGACTATGACTCTGTCCATTTAGAAAAGGAAGGAGCTGGTAAATTACATATTTACCGACCCCTTCCTGGTTCTCTATTGTGACACATCCCCTGCAGCAGCTGGCAGGAGAGGGAAGGGAGCAGGGGCGTAACTACAGGGGTTGCAGGGGTTGCAATCGCAACCGGGCCCCATGCTCCAGGGGGCCCATGCAGCTCCCCTGTATACCTGCATAGGAGGGGCGCGGGGCGCAACATGTAGAGGAATCACTGTCCTCCTTTTTCCTCCTGTAGCTGCAGGAGGAAAATGGAGGAGATTGGTTCCTCTGTATGCTGCCCCCGCCACTCCTCCTATCCACTTCACTTGTGTTCTGCTGTCTTTGGGCCCCTGTGTGCTTCCCTGGTCCCCCGCCCCTACTGTGCTCCCTCCCCTCTCCTGTCGGCTGCTGCAGGGGATGTGTCATAATAGAGAACCAGGAAGTGATCAGTAAATATGTCATTTACCAGCTCCTTCCTTTTCTGAATGGACAGAGTCATAGTCAGTGACACTGTAAAAAAATAAAATAAAATGATAAAAAATAATACAATTATAATACCAAAAAATAAAAACTACTGACACCAGTGGGTGAACTTCCAGGATCGCAAAGGTCACACTTGCGACCGGGGCCCTGGCATTCCACCACCATTGGGAGGCCCCAAGATGGCAGGAAGGGGGCCCAGTGCAGAACTTGTGAAAGAGTCCCCCTGCGGGACTGTAATAAAGGGCCCCGAAATGAGAGTAAAGGGCCCCAGGATCAGTGGGAAGAGCCCCAGGCTTGAAAGGAAGGGCCCCGGCCAGGGGTCCGGGGGGCCCTTCATGGTTTCTTGCACCAGGGCCCTGAAGGTTCTAGTTACGCCTCTGGAAGGGAGCACAGTGGGGGGGGGGGGGCAGCACAGTGGGGGGACCAGGGGAGCACACAGGGGCCCAGAGACAGCAGAACACAAGTGAACTGGATAGGAGGGGCGGCGGGGGCAGCATACAGAGGAACCAATCTCCTCCATTTTCCTCCTGCAGCTACTGGAGGAAAAAGGAGGACAGTGATTTCTCTACATGCTGCTCCTCCTATCCAGGTATACAGGGGAGCCATACGGGCCCCATGGAGCATGGGGCCCGGTTGCAATTGCAACCCCTGTAGTTACGCCCCTGTATATATATATATACATGTTTTCATTTTGATTTTCCATCAAAGATGATGACCATTTCTAAATGCTGATGGGAGGAACCGCACTTTACTTCTCATTTTCTTCCTGGCAATCACCAATATAGATTATAGAGAGTATATTGGGTTCTCTGAACTTTGAATAGATGAGAGTGGTTGGTTTTGAGTTTTCAGTGTAGTGGAGGAGCTCCCCTCATTCATTGATTGGTAGGATTCCACAATCTGGCTATGTTTTGCTGTTAGATAAGATATAATCATATGTTATGATTATAAGTGATGGATCACACCATCTCATAATATGAAATAAAATCGTATTCATATACATGGTATCTCAGTGCTGCCGCCCCCCCCCCCCCCCCCCCCCTGGCCGATCAACTCACTTTGATCACATCTGATCAAAATTGAGTAAAACTCGATGGAAAGGGAAGTTATATTTATTGAATTGTTGGCTGATTTGAACCTTTTGATTGAATTGGATAAAAGAAATCAAAGCATATATTTCCACTATGAGGATTGATAGAAGTGTGGTGATTGCAGCATGTATGGTATGGGAATATGTGGAATGTAGAATTGGTGTAGATGGGAAGATGGATGGATGCTCCCCTCCCCTGGGAGCAGTCACTGTACAGCTATGCCGGGAGGAGCAGAGTGTGTGAACGGTCGGGGGGAGCCGATCACACTGACAGCACTCGCCGCAGATCGATGGCAAGCTGTTCGGTGCGTGGGCAGGGAGGAGGGGGGCCGGGGGTGCGGGACCACATCTATTATATGGGGGAGGGGGAGGGGACCGCTGGCTGCTGCCTGGTGTTGTTCTATAGATGTGTAATCCCACTGATCCCCCCCACCCTCCGGGCATCGGCAGATGTTCACAGGAGGCAGGCACGCGACTGACCTCAGCCTGGGATCTGTCCATGGAAAGCAGCTTCACACCATACACCTACTCTGATCGGGGGAGGGGGGCCAGAAAGATGATCATGATGAGAAGGATAGAAAATGATGAGGATGATGAGGATGAAAATGATAATGAGGAGGAGGATGATAAGGATGAGGAGGATGATAAGGATGAGAATGATGAGGAGGATGATAAGGATGAGAATGATGAGGAGGATGATAAGGATTAGAATGATGATAAGGATGAGAATGATGAGGAGGATAATAAGGATGAGAATGATGAGAATGATGAGGAGGATGATAAGGATGAGAATGATGATAAGGATGAGAATGATGAGGAGGATAATAAGGATGAGAATGATGAGGAGGATGATAAGGATGAGAATGATGATAAGGATGAGAATGATGAGGAGGATAATAAGGATGAGAATGATGAGAATGATGAGGAGGATGATAAGGATGAGAATGATGATAAGGATGAGAATGATGAGGAGGATGATAAGGATGAGAATGATGATAAGGATTAGAATGAGGATAAGGATGAGAATGATGAGGAGGATAAGGAATGATGAGGAGGATGAGGAGGATGCTACTATGTATGTATGAATGTGAGTTAGGGACCTTAGATTGTAAGCTCCTTTAGGGCAGGGACTGATGTGAATGTGCAATGTATATGTAAAGCGCTGCGTAAATTGACAGTGCTATATAAGTACCTGAAATAAATAAATAATAATAATGAGAAGGATGAGGAGGATGATAATAATGAGAAGGATGAGGAGGATAATAAGGATGAGGAGGATGATAATAATGAGAAGGATGAGGAGGGCGAGAATAATGATGGTAAGGATGAGAACGATAAGAATGAGGAGGATGAGAATGATGAGGAGGATGAGAACGATGATGGTAAGGATGAGAATGATAGATGAGGAGGAAAAGGATGAGAATGATGAGGAGAATTAGGATGATAATGATGAAAAGGATGATAATATTGAGGAGGATGGGAATGATAAGGAGGATGATAATGATAAGAATGATGAGGAGGATGAGAATGATAAGGAGGATGCTAAGGATGAGAATGATGAGACAGATGAGGATGATAAGGACGAGGATGGTCAGGATGACAATGATGAGGAGGATGATAAGGATGAGAATGATGAGGGGGGTGATAAGGATGAGAATGATAAGGAGGATGAGAATGATGAGGAGGGAGGATAAGAAATGATGAGGAGGGAGGATAAGAAATGATGAGGAGGATGACATGGGTGAGAATGATGAGGAGGATGAGAATGATAAGGAAGATTATAAGAATGAGAATGATGAGGAGGATGAGAATGATGAGGAGGATAATAAGGATGATAATGAGGAGGATGATAAGGATGAGGAGGATGATAAGGTTGAGAATGATGAGGAGGATGATAAGGATGGAAATGATGAGGAGGATGATAAGGATGAGGAGGATGATAAGGATGGAAATGATGAGGAGGAAGATAAGGATGAGGAGGATGATAAGGATGGAAATGATGAGGAGGATGATAAGGTTGAGAATGATTAGGAGGATGATAAGGTTGAGAATGATGAGGAGGATGATAAGGTTGAGAATGATGAGGAGGATGATAAGGTTGAGAGTGATAAAGAGGATGATAAGGATTAGAATGATGATAAGGATGAGAATGATGAGGAGGATGATAAGGATGAGAATGATGATAAGGATGAGAATGATGAGGAGGATGATAAGGATTAGAATGATGAGAATGAAGAAACCTTTCGTATTTGTTTCATTCATACCACAACTTTGGTGTGATGTGCGGTGTAGAGTAGTGAGGATAACTGCAGCATGTTGCATTTTTCTGCACCGCACTGGATGGCAGCACATGTCACCACAGAGCAGCACAATGCACTGCACTGCTGAGCAGAGACATGAATAAAATTACACATTGTGACACTTCAAGTAAATTAACCACTTGCTGACCACCCACAGTATATTTACTGCGGCGGTCAGCCCCTCCTGGGCAAAGCGACATAGTACTACGTCGGTCACCAGGAGCCTGTAGGGGGCGAGCGCGCCTCATTCACGGGCATCCCCGCGTGAGTGACCGGCGGCTGGCCGGTGACCGCTGGAGAGGGAGAAAGGTAGGCAGCTAATGTAAACAAAGCCGCCTGTCATTCTCCCTGGTGTAACTGCAGAGATCATACGATCCTGCTATGTAGGATCGTATGCCTCTGTGGTTACATCAAAAGCCACGCCCCTTTACAGTTAGAATCACGCCCCTAGGGACACACTTAACCCCTTGATCACTAATAAAGTTAACCCCTTCCCTGCCAGTATCATTTTTACAGTAACAGTGCATATGTATAGCACTGATTACTGTAGTAATGTCACTGGTACCCCCAAAAGTGTCAAAAATGTTAGTCAGGGGTCCAATCTGTCTGCCGCAATGTCGCAGTCCCGCAAAAAAAATCGCAGATCGCCGCCTAGTTAAAAAAAACAATAAAAATTACATAAATCTTTCCCTTAGTTAGTAAACGCAATAACTTTTGTGCAAACCAATCAAAATACGCTTATTGCGATTTTTTTTTTTTTTTTACCAAAAATATGTAGCAGAAAACAAATTGGCCTAAAATGTTAAAAAAATTAGATTTTTACATTTTTTGGGGGGGAATTTCATATAACAAAATGTGAAAAATATTGTTATTTTTTTTCAAAATTGTCGCTCTTTTTTTGTTTATAGCGCAAAAAGTAAAAATCGCACAGGTGATCAAATACCACCAAAAGAAAGCACTGTTTGTGGGAAAAAAAGGACATCAATTTCATTTGGGTACAGCATCGCACAACCGCGCAATTGTCCGTTAAAATCACGCAGTGCCGAATCGCAAAATAGGGCCTGGTCTTTGAGCAGCCAAATCCTCCGGGGCTTAAGTGGTTAAAGAGGAACTGAACTTCTATTAAGGCTGCATTCACATGTCAGCGTATGGATCGTGGGCAGAATCGCCGCGATTCCGCCCGCGATCTGGAAATCATTGCAAATCGCGGGACGCCTGTGCGTTGCCCGTGATTTGCAATAGCACCCCAAACGCTGAGCGATGTTGCCGCGATTTCCGCCTGCCGAATCGCGGTAACATCGCGCAAAAAAATCGCGGGACGCAATACGCTCCAAAGAAGCTCTTGTACTTTTTTGGGCGTAATGCGTCCTGCGATTTTTTTTCGCGCGATGTTACCGCAATTCGGCAGGCGGAAATCGCGGCAACATCGCTCAGCGCTTGGGGTGCTATTGCAAATCACGGGTCCGATGTCCGCCAGTCACCCGCGATCTCCCGCTGGAGAGGGAGAAAGGTAGGCAGCTAATGTAAACAAAGCCGCCTGTCATTCTCCCTGGTGTAACTGCAGAGATCATACGATTTTTTTCGCGCTATGTTACCGCAATTCGGCAGGCGGAAATCGCGGCAACATCGCTCAGCGCTTGGGGTGCTATTGCAAATCACGGCTCCGATGTCCGCCAGTCACCCGCGATCTCCCGCTGGAGAGGGAGAAAGGTAGGCAGCTAATGTAAACAAAGCCGCCTGTCATTCTCCCTGGTGTAACTGCAGAGATCATACGATTTTTTTTCGCGCGATGTTACCGCAATTCAGCAGGCGGAAATCGCGGCAACATCGCTCAGCGCTTGGGGTGCTATTGCAAATCACGGGCAACGCACAGGCGTCCCGCGATTTGCAATGATTTCCGGATCGCGGGCGGAATCGCGGCGATTCTGCCCGCGATCCATACGCTGACATGTGAATGCAGCCTAATTGTTTATACCCATGGGTACTGTAAATATCTCCTAAACGTTCACCGTTCATTTACTGTATATGCCGCTGATGACATCATTGGTGCATGCACTCTGAAGGAACGGCCACCCGTGCCATTTCTTCAGAGCCCTGTGCCGTGATTGGCGGCTCTGGCAATGCATACTAGCACATTATGCCTTTACTTTGCTGATCAGGAAAAATTATAAAAAAGAGGCAGTGTTTATTTCCTATTTTAAAAAATAATAACAAATAAGCAGAGCAATGTGCTGAACCCGCATTGCACCACTCCGTGTCGGAGCTGACCCCTACGGTATAACGCTGCATTTTTCCATGCAGGCTAATGAGAACTCAGTGTAAGTTTTTACTGCTTGTTTATGTCTCCAGGACTGGGTAAAGCAGTTTGACTTAGGCTGGCCATACATGTTCAACTTTCTTGTACAATTTCTGCTAGATTTACCAAAAACCACATAATATGAGGTCAAAACTAAACAACATTTTCAATTTTATCCAATTAGGCAGGCCTTTGTACTACATAGTTGAAGGTAAATCTAAAAAAAAAATGTACAGAAAATTGTAAGAAAATTGTATAATGTTTGGCCAGCCATAGGGACACCATACACATACCAACCTGACCATACAATCGTTGTGCAATCAACTTTAGATTTACCACACCTGTTTAATGTTATATCAGAATCTACCTAATCTATCCAACCAATTGGTATCCAATCAGGCAGGCCCTTGCCCTACATTCTTGTTGATAAATCTAAAGGAGAATGTACAAGCAAATTGTGCTTTAGCCGATCCTCCACTCCCACTGTCAGGTTGGTCCCTGCAGCCTGCTCTCCCCTACACCTAAGGTCCTCTGACATCATCAAGACCAATAGAGGGACTATAGCCCTGCATTAAATATGAGGACACAATAAGGACAGTTCTCTGCTGGAGAATGGGGGGCCAGAGAATAGGCTAAATAAAATTCCTCAAGACCACAGTATGCATTTAAGCCTTGCAGTTGGTCTACGACTTTTACTTCCCAGATCTGGGCTTTAAAGTGTAAGTTCACCTTTACAGAAAATCTGTAAGGTGAACCTACACTGGACCCCCTTTCTCATCCCCCCTGGTCCCGCTGACCCGGAGTCCTGCAATCACTTGCTGTGAGACATTGGGTCACCGCTTTACCGGTCCAGGGTTTTAAAATCCCTGTGGCTTTCTCTCCTCTTCTCCAGCACTGACAGGACGGGCTAGGTGGGTTCTGATTGGTCAGCGCTGTCCATGTGCTGGCGCCGACCAATTAGAATGCCTCCTGTCCGTACATGCAGAGAGGTACGTTTAGGAGATTAAGCCATGGGAATTTGAAATCCCCGGACTGGTAAAGTGGTGATCCGATGTCTCACAGCGGGTGATCACGGGACTACAGGCCCATTCACAACGTAAAGTTGTGTAACGCCTTCCCAACTGCGCTACAGCCAAAAGAAGGCTACAGTGTATTCGTCCTGTGATCTGATCATAGAAAACGGAAAATGGCAAATCAGAGTGGCCCTTTACCCTGTGATCAGCTGTGTCCAATCACAGCTTATCACATGTAAACAGACTGGCCGGTTATAGGTAGTCCTTTCCTCCCACGCTGTGTCTGTGTGAGGAAACAATTGCCATCAACCAGCAAGCCTGTCAGCACATTATTTATACTGATAATCAGGGAACTAATTATCAGTGCCCTGGTTATCAGTACAGCCCCATCAGTGCCAATCAGTACCCATCAATACAGCCTATCAGTGCAGCCTCATCAGTGCCCATGAGTGCCACCTATCAGTGCAGCCTCATCAGCTCCTCCCTATTAGTGCCCATCAATGCTGCCTTACCAGTGCCCATTAGCAACGCCTCATCAGTGCCACCTCAACAGTGCCCATCAGTGCAGCCTCGTCAGTGCCCATCAGGGCAGCCTCATGAGAGCACATAATGAAGGAGAAAAATTACGGGACTGTATAGACTGACTATAGCATTAGGCCCCATTTACACAGTGATTAGAGGTCCAGTGGCAGTGCCCATCAGCGATGCCTCATTAGTGCCCATCAGCGATGCCTCATCAGTGCCTCCTTATTAGTGCCCATCAGTGCTGCCTCTTTAGTGCCCATCAGTGCTACCTCACCAGTGCTCATAAGTGCAGCCTCATCAGTGCCCATCAGGGCAGCCTCATCAGAGCACATAGTGAAGGAGAAAAATTTCCTCCTGGGACCCACA